>NC_084715.1:18478784-19098591 GCF_033807575.1 Cydia pomonella | reverse complement strand
GACAAAAATTAAGTAAAGGCTTGTAAAATTTCATGAATAAGGAGTTAGGTAGTAAGTGTTCAAAGTTCATCATACTAAATCAAGCTTTAGATACACGATATGTATTCTAGTTAGTGGGAGTTGAGGTCATTCCGGACAAGATATCGAAATAGGATGTGATACGACTGGATTCAGTCGAGTGACATCACCTAACTTCCAACGGACTAGAGACGTGCAATTACGGCAGCGATATAGACCAATAGTGGGACCGGATTTTTGCCCTATAAGTTTCGATAATTCTAAAGAGTGAAAAGTGATGTTTATCTGGTATGGGACATATTTTTAAGCATATTTGTAATATATGAAGAAAATTTAGAACAAGCGTTAGATATAAATAAGGTATTTATGTATTTTTATTGATGAATTTTGAATATTGAATTAAAGTACAAAATTTAAGCATCGTCTTTTATAATATGTATGAGGCTTTATGCTATCAAATTTTTAGAAAAAAAATCAACGTGCTACTTTGTCAAACTCAAATTAGCTTATTATTTTGTCAATATTGAATTAAAGTTTGAAAAATCCACAATATCATATCTAAATTCTTAAGTTAATAGGCAAGGCAAAAAATTAGAAGAATAGGATATGTGCTTTACAATTAATATGCGTTTTTTGTCCTGTGAGATCTAATATTGAATTAAAGTCCGTAGAGATAAGTCTATTACTATAAAATAATATATGCAGCCATTTTATGGAAAGTAAGAAATATCTGTGTGTAGCTTGCATTGTAATAGTAAAATCAACTTAAAAAGGCGCGAAATTTATAACCACGCCGCGCTGGTCCGTCAACATGTCGGCTCGGCGCGCGGAAGCCTATCGTAGCCGATCTAGTGAGCGATAGATACCTCGCCCCGCCCGCGCCCCCCGCTCAGCTTCGCAAGCGCTGTTTGTCTTTTCTTTCAAATCATTCATTTGTTTGTTTATCGTGCACATAAATTAGATGCGGACAGTACATGAATTTAATTATAGAATAAAAGTTATTATGACTTCAAAATGAGTGAAAAATGTTTGATATGTGTACTGTACTGACTTAGAAACAGAGAAAAAACGAGGAATTGAGCAGCTAATAACTGCGAGCAAATAATCTTTCTTGGTGATGGGAATGTTAAATATTTCTATGGGAAGGAGGAACTACGTTTCCATAAAAAGTGTAGATTATACATTGAGTCGAAGGCTATACCGGCGTACAAAAGACTAATGGAGGTGGCATCAGAGGGCTTACCGCGAACCACGTTCGACGTGTTGCCTCCCTGTCATACTTACGTACGAATTTACAAGTGCGACAGAGAGGTAACACGTCGAACGTGGTTCGCGATAGGCCCTCAAATGTACAGCCAAGTGACGATGATGAAAATTACATTTTCAAAACTTTTGTCTTTTGTTACCATTGTGTTAGCCGCCTGTACTTACTTTCAACATATATTAGTAGTTTATGTTACTGCTACATAATAAAAGGCATTAAAATACACGAGTGTGGGCTTAGGAAACGAACGAAGTGAGTTTCTTAAAAAGATCACACGAGTGTTTTAATGCCTAATTATCTTATACCTTTAAACGAGCAATTCTTGTATATATATATTTCCGGGATCTCGGAAACGGCTCTAACGATTTTGCTGAAATTTGGTATATGGGGGTTTTTGGGAAAACGCGTGATTAGTCTTATGTTTCGATCTAGATTAGTCTTATGTTTGGGAAAAAGCGTGTTTTCGAGTTTTCATGCGTTATTCTTTCGACGCAGAATATGGTCGCTAATTTCGTGTTGCCGGCCACTGTCCGTCTGGTCCAGCGGGTTAAGACGCGGACTGCTAAACGAGTGTTACGGGTTCGAATCTCGCCTGGTGACTAACTTTTGTTTTTTTTTATATGTTCAATTTTATATATAATTTTATATTTTTATTGTTTTAGACAAGTTTAATTTAGTAAAAGAATGTAGTTAAGATTATCACCTACCACCATATTACAATAAATAGTTAGTTATAACCGAGCAAAGCTCGGTCGCCCAGGTACTGTATAGTTATTGCAGGTAGTTCGCAATCACATTTTTAGCACAGGCATTATAAGAGAGGTATGGGCATTGTAAATGTCATCTGACTCTGTGTGGTAGGGCACAGCACAGCGGATGTCATTCCAGATCTAGAGCAGAACCCAACTGGGGAAGTACCTCCACCTTACAGAAAATCGCAGCCAAATAACACTAGACCCTACTCATAGTGTTGTGTTCCTGCCGGTGAGTAAGGTTGCCAGAGCTCAACGAGGGGTGGGAGGGTGTTAGGGTCGGCAACGCGCATGTAACTCCTCTGGAGTTGCAGGCGTACATAGGCTACGGATACTGCTTACCATCAGGCAGGCCGTATGCTTGTATGCCACCGACGTAGTATAAAAATAAATTTAAAAAAACACACAATTAAAATATTTCATACGACATGCGCTAATTATTTGTCTCAGTGTAAACAAAAATATATCATAATTATGATATCAATTTTCAAATTCAAAATGGCGGACATGTTTTATAACTTATTTTAAGAAATTATGAGTAGTTTAAGACTTTAAAAAGCAAGAAATTGTTTCTTGCTTCTGTTTGTATATGTATCATGTAGTATTTGATGTTTTCATTATTTTTGAAAGTCCTCAGGGTGCCGATTACGAAAATGACATCCATTATGGAGCCAAGATGGCGGACATTCATTTTTCTTAAAAATCGGTATGGGTGTCATCTCCGAGGTTCTTCGAGGTTCCGATTACGAAAATGACGTCCATTTTGCAATCCAAGATGGCGAACATTATTTTTTCTTAAAAATCGATATGGGTGTCATATCCGAGGTTCCTCGGGGATCCGATTACGAAAATGACGTTCATTTTGAAATCCAAGATGGCGGAATTTTTTTTTTTAAGTCAATATAGGTGTCATATCCGAGGTTCCTCGGGATTCCGATTACGAAAATGACGTCTATTTTGAAATCCAAGATGGCGGACATAAATTTTTCTTAAAAATCGATATGGGTGTCATCTCCGAGGTTCCTCGGGGTTCCGATTACGAAAATGACGTTCATTTTGAAATCCAAGATGGCGGACATAAATTTTTCTTAAAAATCGATATGGGTGTCATCTCTGAGGTTCCTCGGGGATCCGATTACGAAAATGACGTTCATTTTGAAATCCAAGATGGCGGAAATTATTTTTTCTTAAAAGTCGATATGGGTGTCATATCCGAGGTTCCTTGGGATTCCGATAACGAAAATGACGTCTATTTTGAAATCCAAGATGGCGGACATTAATTTTTCTTAAAAATCGATATGGGTGTCATCTCCGAGGTTCCTCGGGGTTCCAATTACAAAAATGTCGTCAATTTTGGCGGTTCTTGTTGGTGCAGATTTCAAAAATAGAGACCATTTTAGAATGAAAGGTGGTTGATATCACGGCTACACACATCGACACCCATTTCAAAAAGTAGCGTCCGCCATATTTATTTTCAAAATAGATGCCATATTTGAAATCCACACCCCTAAAAACCCAGAAAACAACACCCATGACGACTTTTTCAAAAAAGTGACGTCCCCCATCTTTATTTCCAAAATGGACGTCATTTGTAAAATTAGTACACATACATCATACAACATGAAAACTAAAAACATTTCCATCCTCTTTTGGGCAGTTGTGTAAGTCTGTGATAACCCTAGGTAGGTACGGAGACCTTGAGCGGTGTCGGCATTTACGCAAACATCAAAGGCGTCGGCCCACTGTTACTTTTTACACTGTGCTTTTAGTGTGTAAACGAAAACGTCACATGATATATCAAAAGAAAAGTTACTTTATCTTATACCTTTAAACGAGCAATTCTTGTATATATATATATATATATATTTCTGTGATCTCGGAAACGGCTCTAACGATTTCGCTGAAATTTGGTATATAGGGGTTTTTGGGGGTATACAATCTATCTAGATTAGTCTTATGTTTGGGAAAACGCGTGTTTTCGAGTTTTCATGCGTTTTTCTTTCGACGCAGAATATGGTCACTAATTTCGTGTTGCCGGCCACTGTCCGTCTGGTCCAGCGGGTTAAGACGCGGACTGCTAAACGAGTGTTACGGGTTCGAATCTCGCCCGGTGACTTTATATGTTTTTTTTTATATGTTCAAGTATATATATAATTTTTTAATTTTTATTGTTTTACACAAGTTTAATTTAGTAAAAAAAAAATTACCTATGTAATAAGAGAAATCGACAATACATTGTGTTACTCTGTGACAAGTGCTGTAAGGTTAAAATCGATGGTAAATAATAATAATTGTCAGTTCACATTTTACTTTTTAAGTTTATGTAGATTATCACCACCATATTACAATAAATAGTTATAACCGAGCAAAGCTCGGTCGCCCAGGTACTATATTACTAACTGTACTAGGTTGCCTTTTTAACAAGTTGGTCCAGTCCATGGTTGCCTACATTTTATATAAAAATCGGTTAATCTAGGCGACCATTAACTGGACCAACTTTTTTAATACGGCAACTTTCAAATAAGCTTTCATTTGATATATCATACGATGAAATAACAAACAAAAAAACTATCCGTACGCAATCTTACAAGGCAACCTACTTGAAATGTATCACTGTGAATTTTGGTCTTACATTTATTTCTTATCAGAAATAAATAACATGAGGGTGCATATACCTTATAACGTATCTCTATATAACTATCGGTTATCAATATTAGCATTAGCGGTTAACAACAACATTCCCCTTTAAACAAATAACTATCGCGAGGAAAATACCAAGTCCAAACATCTGAAAAAAAATCGGAAAAGAAAAGCTGCAACTGGCTTTTAAAATGGTACAAGGAAGGGTGGTCATCTGTATGAGAATGTGTTTTTTTTGTCTCTATTTGACCCAATGGTTGACTGGTAGAGAATGCCTTTTGGCATTAAGTCCGCCATTTGTTTTTTTTTTGTTTGTGCAATAAAGTTTAAATAAATAAATAATATTCATGTAACGCGATAACGAATTCTACGTGAACGAAACCGCGGGCAATACCTATTATAGTAACAACAAAATAACAATTTTCTATTGCTATTAATTTAAAACACGCTTTAGGAATTTTTTTGATGGACCGTAGACGCAGTCAAGGGACCCCGCTCCCCACTACCGTTGTTCGCTGCCTCCTGCCACAGCGCGCGGCGCGCGCAAACTTGCCGCGCGTTTGAAACGTAACGTATATATATAAGCAAGGAATGCATACATATCAGTAATGAGTGTCGCCGTGATTTTATATTTCTAAATTTTTGTTTAGTAACTGAGATCATTGTTGATGATCGATTATTATTAACTCTACAAACTTTAATTCAATATTAGCTATACTGCTTAACCTGAAATCAATATCTAGACAAGCACATTGTCTACATGTCTAACTTTTTACTAGAATACTAAGTTGATCGATAATATCGTAATTTTGCAATATCAGCAACTCTAATTCTATATTTACAAAATAACTCGTGTTTTTACGTTTACCAGAAAGCAGCTGTTCCAAATTTCTAAAAACTGAAAATTGTACATAAATTGAAGTGTTATTCGATATGATAAAGTTTTCTGTAACTTTAATTCTATATTTACTTAGTTATTAGCAAAAATTAAAATATTTAAATATAACCGAAAGCTCAACCTTAAAATTTCTAACTTTTTACCAAAGTATTATTTAACATACTCCCAATGACATATCAAAAAAGAAAAAAAACTTTAATATTATCGAAACCCATTTTTGTTCAACCGCTGGTCTAATATTCAATGCAATTATTTACGTATGTACTTTCGGATCAGGAGATCCGTACGCTAAAATATATTTTTTTTGTAAAAA
Source organism: Cydia pomonella (assembly GCF_033807575.1). Taxonomy (NCBI): domain Eukaryota; kingdom Metazoa; phylum Arthropoda; class Insecta; order Lepidoptera; family Tortricidae; genus Cydia; species Cydia pomonella. Next base: position 19,092,706 of record NC_084715.1, on the reverse strand, counting down.
ATACTTCGTATAGATAAGAATGGATAATCTGTGGAACGTTCAAGATGATTAACTGTACAGATCCTAATTTAAAAATACTTACCCCCTTATTCATAGACGTCTACTAAAGTTACGATGCCGCTAATAATCGTTTGTCCCTTTCCATCATACCAATACGTCGGAAAGGGACAAACGATTATTAGCGGCATCGTAACTTTAGTAGACTTTATGAATAAGGGGGTTAATATTTAAAACCACAGTTGTCTTTATTTAACAACTTTCGCATATATTCAGATTTAACTGACTATCTATCACTGTTTCTATTTTCTGATGCAATCTATATCTACTAGCTGTCAAAAGTGACAGATCTGAATTAGTGATGTTCCATGGACCATCACTAATTCAGATCTTTATGGACTCTACAATCACGACTATTTTACAAAAGTAATAAATTTACCTGATCATTGTCTTTTTCCGGTTAATTTCATCGTTCTCCTTGAGTGGGTTAGCCAAAAAAAAAATATTTTTTACAAGCTTTTATTTAAATTGTATGTATGTTATTTTGTTAGTGTCCAATTTTGAAAGCTAAATTTAACATCTTACCGATTTCTGATTAGGCTGAAAATTTGCATACATATAAGTGGGGTGACGATGCAATTTTATGGTAACATCGAGCTGATCTGATGATGGAGACAGGGGGTGGCCATAGGAACTCTGTGATGAAACTACGCAACCTAATCGTGTTTGGAGTTTTTAGAATTGCCTCGATGAGTATTAGTTGCCCGTGGTAAGAAAAGCACACTCAGTCAGCGACAAAAACGTGAACCTATCAAAACAATTTTTTGCCAAAACTTATTTTTAATATATTTTATTTACAATAACATTATACATGATGGATATATATAGTGCGTGTTAATACTATAACTAGCTTAAATCTAAAATAGTCCCTAGAGGCATTGTAGGTACCAAGTATGCTGGCGGCATATCCTCATTGTATCGCAATACTGATACGTTGTGCGAGGAAACCGCCAGCTATTCAGTCACCAGTTACGTCAACCAGACAAGATACATATAATATATATATATAAGTGGTTTGAAGCCACGGCCTCTTTTTGGAATTGGAAATCGCCCGCTTTACTTAAAGCTACTTAATATAAATTTACAGAAATGTCGCATTCTCTGGGCAGACAGCGAGACGGCATTAATGGCGTGTTATGGCCGCCTCATGGTATTTTGCAGCGGCGGTGACATTCGCAAATATCACGTCGATTAGAGTTTGGCGTACGACAACTTATTTAGCAAGACGTCTCTATAGCAGTAGCAAGGCATTCATAGAACTAGATTTCTACTAGCTTAGGTAGTTATTACTTATCTTATTATAAGACAATACCTTGTATAAGCTAGAACTTTTGAATATATGTTTGTATGGGATGCTTCCCGCACAGTCTTAAGATGATATAGTTGATAATGATAATTGATAACTGCAGTTTCCACCGATATAACGATTTATTGATAACATGATAAAAATGATACAATTATTGAATACACTCCGCGGCGGTCGGGCATGTACTGTCTCATATAGGTAAAATAAATGCTGACTGACGGAAAGTGCTGATGAGCGAAATGTTAATCCTTGTACGGACCGTACAATGTTATTGAAATTACTTTGGAATGCCTATTGTACGTCTATTAACATTAGAAAAAACTCCGCAGAAGGGATGCGTGTGGATATTTAACGGGTAGGTACTTAATGCTGTATATTATATCAAATAGCATTGTGATTAATTACTCACTATTCACTTCAAAACGTTACCACATCTCAAAACCTTACCTGTAATACTAAAAACCGGACAAGTGCGAGTCGGACACGCTCACCAAGGGTTCCGTACAAATTTGTAGGTATATCTATATTTTTTATGATTTAATTACAAATGTATACACCGTGTCCAATAAGTTCGAATACAAACTTTTAGCACTTGCTGTATAGACATACGGATCGCTGGATATAAAATTCTTATTTTAATTTAAAAAGTATATTGACATAAACATAGTACTATAATTTCATGAGTCACGTATTTTTAGTTTGGCTTGAATACACGATGAAGTACGTTCGTGAAGAAATTATTAGAAAATTCCTTAAAGGCGACAGGCCATGTGCTATATTCAAGGCGTTACAACCGCATGGAATTAAACGGAATCTGGTTTATACTACTATAAAAAGGTATAAAGAGATCTCTTCTACAGAGGACAGGAAAAGATCCGGTCGGCCCCGCTCAGCTAGAACTGAAAAAGTGGTAAAGGCTATAAGAGAGCGAATTCGGCGGAAAAAACACCGATCTATTAGAAAATTAGCTGCTGATCTGAAAATTTCCAGGGGATCTGTACATAATATATTGAAAAAAGATCTTGGATGTCATGCTTATAAAAAACGAAAAGTACATGGCATTTCAGATGCAACCAAGAAAAAGAGAGTAGAAAGATGTAGCACCATACTTTCTTGGCACGCAGGTGACGAATTTGTTTTCTCAGACGAGAAACTCTTTTGTTAGAGCAGCCTCATAACGCCCAGAACGACCGGTTGTGGGCAGCACGGATAGAAGACATTCCAGAGTATGAAAAGAATGTGCCTAGGTTCCAGAGCTCACCATCAGTGATGGTTTGGGGTGCTCTTTGTAAGAGGGGCAAACTGCCTCTAGTTTTTATTGATAAAGGCGTCAAAATCAATGCGGCATACTATAAATCGGAGGTTTTGGAGAAAAATGTTGCCCCAAATTTAAAAAATATGTTTGCAGACGATTATTATGTTTTCCAACAAGACGGAGCTCCGTCGCATACGGCAAACGCTGTTCAAGCTTGGTGCAAGGCTAATTTGACCGATTTTTTGCCGAAAACTGAATGGCCACCAAGTTCTCCAGATTTAAACGTACTAGATTATTTCGTATGGTCATACATGCTCTCGAAACTAAATAATTATAAAGTCGCAAACCTGAGCTATTTTAAAAAGGTTATCATGCAAATATGGGACGATATGCCGATGGATGCGGTGCGTGCCGCTTGTGACTCTTTTGAGAAACGTTTGAAACTTGTAAAAAAAGTTAAAGGTGGAGTTATTCCAAAACATTTGTTGTAAATATTGTATATAAATGTGGCTTTCATTTAATATAATTTTCATAACATAAACTACGCGTAAATTTATTTTATTAAGGATCATAACTGTATTCGAACTTATTGGACACGGTGTAGTTTTCTGTACTTGTAGTATAAGACGATATCACTTACCTCGTTCTGGGTCAACAGAAATTACCCTATAAATTTTGATTCCCTTGAGTGTCGAAATATCTTCGAAGAGGGTCTTGACAGACAGACGGCCGACAAAGTGATCCTATAAGGGTTCCGTTTTTCCTTGTGAGGTATGGAACCCTAAAAAACGTAAACTCTTAATTGTACCAACACGGATAGAAATAGAAATAACCTCTGTCATAACCCAGGCTATATTGTTACCTATCGCAGAATAACATTCCGGACATTCCGGGTGGAATAATGGTTTGTTTTCCCCATTATCTAGTTACAGTTTAATGAGATCATAGGGTAAACATAACCGTTTACTTCGCTAATTGTTCATTTATCGGCTTTTATCGGAGGTCGTTCAATATATAAAGCGCTGGTGACCTAGCGGTAAAAGCGTAAGTACTTTACGACTTGCAATCTGGAGGTCGTGGGTTCAAACCCCGGCTCATATACCAATGAGTTTTTCGGAACTTATGTACAAAATATCATTTGATATTTACCAGTCGCTTTTCGGAGAAGGAAAACATCGTGAGGAAACCGGACTAATCCCATTAAGGCCTAGTTTACCCACTGGGTTGGAAGGTCAGATGGCTGTCGCTTTCGTAAAAACTAGTGCCTCGCCAATTCTTGGTATTAGTTGTCAAGCGGACCCCAGGCTCCCATGAGCCGTGGCAAAATGCCGGGACTGCGCGAGGAAGGTGATGTTCACAACAATCGGAGATAAGAAGGTTCTGGAAAGTAAGCTGCAAAGATAACTGACCCCCCTCGCAGGGGTCGGTACCTACAGTAATATTAGCCGAACTGTACCTACAATAATACTAGACTGTCTTAGAGTTTCTGTGTCAGTAACTTGATACATCAGATGCTTTCACTTCTGATATTGTTTTCACTTGTACCCCGATTTAATATTTTCATCTACTCGTAGACTCTAGAGCATTTAGCCACATTTTTATTACTAATGAGTAATTATTTACTTATCCGATAAGTCATTTTCACTTTGTTTACAGTTCCACTACTAACAAGTTACTTGTAACAATTACTAATTATTTGTTTATCATTAACTAAGATCGTCGATCCGTGCAAGTCGGTCAGTTAACCTTAACTTCTCAGTCGGTTATTGTTGACGTCTTGTAGATACTATTTTACTACTAGTTACCTAGTAGTATTACATATTATGTGGAAATACCTAATGTGTGACACGGTACAGTAGTGAACACGTGGTGATTGTGATAGTGGCAGTGAATATGGGTTACAGTGTTGATAATGATGCAAAATTTGGAACATTGTATAGAATACATACACTGCGGTAAGACCATTACACTATTTAAACTGCTAAATTATGAATGTTTGTGACTTTCATGATTTTTTTACATTTATTCACCTTTAACAAGATATCCAAAAATGTCGCCGAGCTTACAGACTAGATTCAAAACTTTTGTTATGAAAAAAGTCAAAAACTCATTTCGCGAGCATAGCGATTATATTATGAATAAAGGATGTTTGACAATGATAACGTCCTGCATTAGAAATATTGCATCAAATTTCTATAAGAAATTACCTACTGTATGTTATTTTATCTTTTTTTTATTCTATATTAATTTAAATTGTATTTTTTTTATGCATGTTAGTTATAAGATGTAAGTAATGTTTTGAAAAGATGTGTGCCGCCGAGTTTCTTGCCGGTCACATGTTGGGATATCCTCCTATAATTTAGGAGGGATTTAAATCTTCTCGGGTCAGAGGTGTAGGGCTAGAGCCGGTGTAGCTTTATTTGACGTTCATAAGCGCATTGTAATATGCCTACTTGGAAAATAAACTATCTTTATTTCTCCTGACGTTTCGGACTTGACTTTACGTTCGTGGTCGTTAGTCTTTTAACCTACCTAGTATCTGAACTATCAGAGTTTCGATTTGTGAACCTTTCTAGCTACATGGGCTATAGAGTTTAGAGTCTTTAGGTGCCCGCCCGCGGGGCTCCACACTCAGGTAGGCCCCGCAGGTGTAAAATAAATAAATAAAATATTACATAAACATATACCTACCATTCTTCTTATTTATACATATTGTAAATAGGTACTTAATTATGTATTCAATATTTACACACTCAGAAATACATAACTACCAACCAATTTGTTGGCGGCATCGTGGCTTTAGTACGCGTTTATGAATAAGGGGGTTAATGTTTAAAGATAAATTAAGATTACTGATCACCTGTAAGAACTGTCGTTGTAAATTGATTCTACAGTCTCATACATAAGGTCGATATTTAAACGATAGATACAATAACAGCTTCGACAGGAAAATATAACTAAGTATGTAATAATAGTATTAAGAAAACGCGGATCGGTCCGCGCGATCTCGCCAACTATTACATTCTAGAGGTTTTCAATAGTGGCTTATTGTGTTAAACTTTGTTTCAAAAATTAATAGTGAATCAATAAACTAAAAAAAAACTACAACGAGAAAAATACCTTTAGACGCTAAGTACGCAACTTGTAAATAAAAACAAATGTCCATACAAGGATCAAAACTCAAGGTCACCATCGTCATTTCTGGCAACCAATAGGCTAAACAAGTCACAACTCATACCCTTCTAACCCAATCCATGGCTTGTTCCAGATTGCTGCGGCCAGTTTCGGTGGCCGGCACGATGGAACACGCGCTGCAACACCGGGAGCGCGTCGGCGTGCAGGACTTCGTGCTGCTCGAGGACTATCATTCTGAGGCCGCCTTCATAGACAACCTGCGCAAGAGGTTCCACGAGAACATTATTTATGTGAGTACTGAAGAATTGAAGGCTTGAGCACATTGCTGCAGTGGATATCGGAGCACGAGCTGCACCTAAGAGGGAAGCATACTTTGATTTATATGTCGATCGCTTCAACATAATATATTCTAGGTTTATAGGTTTCGCGAAAAAAATATATGTTGCAAATATTATAAAAAAAGGAAAACCTACCTATAAACCTAGTATTTTATTATGTCAATAACATACTAAAAAATCATTGAGAATGGAAAATATTTAGAAGTGGAAAAACGTTAAGTATCCGATTTTAGTAGTAGTAGACTTTTAACGTAAAAATATAATATTTGTATTGTGTGGTTCCAAGTGAAATTAAGGGTGTAATCTCATAAGTGGATTAGTCGAATGGTGCGGCCGCCGAAGCCTTTGAACCTCCACCAAATTAGTCGGTTGCAAATCTGTGCCCTTTTGTGAAAGGTGTAAAGTAATTATGTGGCAGCGAAGCACTTAAAACCTTTACAAACAAAAGAGCTCAGACTAGACAGTCCAGGTAAATGACCTAAAGGTCTGTCTAAAATTACTTTTTTACCGCCTTCAAAAAGAGGAGGTTGAACTGGCCCGTGTATTCAAAGCAACGCACACGCGCACACACGCACGCACGCACGCACGCACGCACGCACACACGCACGCACGCGCGCGCGCGCGCGCACACACACACACACACACACACACACACACACACACACACACACACACACACACACACACACACACACACACACACACACACACACACACACGCACGCACGCACACACAATATTTAAAAAATGCCCAATCAGGAAACTTTGGACGCTGTAATAAGATCCCCACACAGCATAATGCCGTAGCAATCGCCCATGGCGTTGGTTTTCAGTGGGGATCTAACATAAAGCTACAAAATATTTGAAGCGCCCCATCACATATTACCTACGACAATCTTAACTTAATAGGGAATACACGAATAAACATGAATTGTCCATTGTCCTACAGACATACATCGGCAACGTGCTAATCTCCGTGAACCCTTACAAGAACCTGCCCATCTACACCGAAGAAAAGATCCAGCAGTATTACAAGAAGGCCTTTTTTGAGGCACCTCCACACGTGTAAGTTCCCTTAAGTATCTATGTTTTAGATAGAAACAATAAATATATTTATATAATGGTCGCCACAATAAACACTGTTGCGCTCTCATTTAACGCACTCTGCACTTAATTTGCCAGATCGCCCAGGTGCGTCTTTCCTCGTAGAAGTCCTAAAATTTTCAACGAAGAGTGATAAAATATCATCGGTATCGGTGACATGAGGGTTCGACCTTACATAGAGAATACAGATGGAGCAAACTAAGCTAAGGGAACCCATCTTGAATTTATAATCATTTTGCCTGAAAATTCCTACTGGTTTTATAGAAGCTCACAGTATATGTCACAGTACTGAGTCCTTAAATTGTAACTTCCACCTTTACGCGGATGATTTACAGATTTACGCAGCGGCTAGCATTGATGATTTTTCATCTTTAGTTGATAGAATAAATGGCGACCTTGAGTCAATTCGTTGCTGGGCGAATAAGTTTGGTTTGAAAGTTAATACAAAAAAATCGCAAGCAATTGTCATTGGTGGTCCTTATTTTGTGTCCAAATTGTCAGAGATGGTGGTACCCAAAGTGCATTTTGACGGAACAATTATCCCTTTTTCTTCTACAGTTAAGAACTTGGGTATCATCATTGATCAAACCTTGTCCTGGTCAGCTCATGTTTCTGACATTAGCAATAAACTTTTTGCGTCTCTCCACTCACTAAGGCGTCTTCAAAATTTCCTTCCTCTTCAAACCAAAATAACTCTCGCATGTTCACTTTTACTCCCGTTGTTAGATTACGCTGATACTGCTTTCTTGGACCTTAGTGAGGAGTTACTGGACAAACTCGAGCGATTGCAAAATATTTGTATTCGATACATTTTCGGTCTACGTAAGTTTGATCATGTATCCCAGTTTCGATCTCAACTTGGCTGGCTTCCGATTCGTCGCCGACGAGATGTGCATGTCCTATCATTGCTTTTCAATGTTCTATTTAATCCTGCTTCGCCACCTTACCTTTCCGAAAGGTTTAGTTATTTAGCTGCTGGTAGTGGTCATCGCCTTCGATCAAGCACCAATCTTTTACTCACGATTCCTTCCAATACGACGCGCACATACAAGAAATCCTTTACTGTCCATGCTGTCAAGTTATGGAACGAGATTCCGGTGTCCGTGAGGCAATCCCAATCTGTAGCATCACTCAAGGAGAAGCTTAAAAAATTGTGGCTTTCCGATACTTTGGTTACGACTTCCTAGTTCCATTGAGTACTTCTACTTTTTTAATTTCCTTTACTTTTCTGGTTCGAATTCATATTTATTTATATTATATATTGAATATATATTTTTTATATTTTTTATGTATGCATTATTTTATGGTTATTTTTCTATCTATGTATATTTGTAACAATGTGTATTCAAAACGTGCATTTCATTAATTTCAGTGATTGTACACTTTTGTTTGTGTTTGTCATTCATTCACCGTTACTTCTGTTTTACTCATTTCCTCAAAGGTTAACTGGAAGAGATCTCATACAGGGATAAGTTCGCCTTTGTTGTATTTAATTTACTCTGTAACTGTGTTTTTCGTGTTTTTATTTCTATGTACAATAAAGTATATACATACATACATACATACATACATATATTCTCAACATTTATTTGTATAAAATATGCATTCTCAGGGATCTTCGCTACGGTATGTTACGTATTACTTACCAAGAGGGCTCAAATGCACATAATGTACTACACTTAAACATGTTTATATAGTTGATCGAAATCGACAAGATGTAAACACTCAGCACTCGAATCGTAAACTAAGATAGTATATACATAGATTGTTATGCAATATTTAAACCCTAACGTTATCCGACGAAGGACTAATAAATTTTCCACGGCTGTTTACATTTAAAGGATTTTGAATTAAATATTAGCACTGGTTAAAATTTAATTCTGGATGTCAGTAATGTCATACATATCCGAAATACACGGAATACAGCATAGGTAATAGCAATGGGATAGGAACATCACCAACCAGGTTAAAAAGGTACGTGGACCAAACCATTCGCACTTATTTTCGCAATTCTATTCGCTATTGATAGGGTTCCCATTTTATCGGAACTTTCCATCATTCTTCAACCAAAAACAGGTCGTATAGAATGTATTTTATTAATGTGTATATGAGTTACAATCACGCTAAGCTACCTATTCACAAACCATTTTGTGTCGACTGGGATCGCTTTCTTAGTATAACTAAACTGATTATAATTATAGGTACAATGTGCAATGTTGGTGGATAATTAAAAGTCACTTTTTATCGATGAAAACTGTGTATTTTCACTAAAAAACGGATATTAATTACAGAGCGATGTTAACCGTGGAGTTGTTGAGAAAGAAGAGAGTGAGTGAGTCGGCGAATGGATACAGTAATAAAATCATTCGGTCGTATACATGGTTGCGTTCAGAAACAGCAAAGTTTTGACAGTTGATGACGATGCCGTCGATGCCCTATGGCTCTCTATGTTTTCTGGTAACTGAATTGTCAAACGTCTACTAACATCAGAGTTACCGCATAGTGTACAGAAGCCTCATCGCACGCGCTATCTTCTTAAACGGTCAACTTTAAACTACGAATTTATGCTAGATTCTACAATCTTCTCCCGGTGAGTCGTAATATCTGCCAATTGGCGGTCAGACTGAACGTTGTCTGCCAACGGCAAAGTGAATGGCCATGCGTTGTTAATCGACAACAATAAAGATTATGCCGATTTCACAGTGAATCTGCTTTATTTATTATAATTTACTTCAGATGAATCGAACGCTTCAGAATAACTGATTAGTAAGAACATTCCCCGTTATAATCGGCTAGTTGATATGTCAAGCCCGATCCCAAAAGCTCGCAAAACGTCACAACCCCCAAAAAAGTTGCCGACGATACGATCCTTCCAGACGCAAATGTCGATCCCTCATTGACTCATAGACTAGTATAATCAAAAGAGATAATTTTTAGGAAAAAAAAACCCACTCCAATGAGAGAGACCGGTGAAAGAAAGATTATTGTTGATTTTGGATTCATACAATGAAATTAAAAAAATTGTCTTGAAAATCTAATAAGCGATAAGGCCGCCTGTTGTTTACCTCTATCTTCATGTTTTTTATGTGTTTCCATGTACATTATTTTCAGAGGTTGTGCAATAAAGAGGATTTGTATTGTATTGTATTGCTTAACAAACACAGCTAAGAGGAGAAATCGCCAAGTGGGAACTATGCGTCGTTGAAGAGTTCCATTCTGATCATCATCTTGATTTGTTAAAGAAAATACAAAAATCACTATATGGATACTTTTAACAAAATGTGTCTTGAAAAACCTAATTTGCTCGATAAACATAACGAAGACGCCAAGCGGGAACGGGAACTGTGCGTCGTTGAAGAGTTCCATCAACAGTTCCTCTTCATCAAATGTCACTTTTTTAAATGTAAATGCTTGATTAAAACGCATACAATACAAAAAATAATGTCTTTGTATATTATTTTTTGTATTGTATGCGTTTCAATAAGTTAGTTTAGATATATTATATTAAAAATGTTATATTTTATTTTAATTATATATAAAGCGTTCCCTCGATTCCTCATGGATCCCATCATGAGAACTGAGTTTTGACAAAAACGGGACCAATCTATATATATATATATATATATATATATATATATATATATATAGATACAAGCAAAAAAATAATTTTCAAAATCGGTTCAGAAATGACGGAGTTATGAAGTAACAAACATGAAAAAAACATACAACCGAATTGAGAACCTTCTCCTTTTGAAATCTTGAAGTCGTTTAAATATAACCCTTCGCGTATAAGCGCTGCTTAAACCATCTATGAAGACGAATGGGGTCTGATGATGATGAATGATGTTGAGGATCTTTCTGTTTGCAGTTACGCTGGTTTACTAGAACGTTCGACATAACTCGAGAAGCAATGAGAACATGCGGCCTATTGTTGCAATTTCACAGCAAATCTGAGCAGATCGACCGTGGATTAGAACTGTTTCTAATAGACAATGCCGTACATGTATAGCTGTCCGGTCTTAGAAGATGTTTGTGGAAACAATGTTGTGACGAATTGACGCACCTGCTTATCACCAACCCAGTTGAAATATTAAATAATGGTTAATTATTAATATCTCGGGAAAAAGACACCTATATACAAACGTTGATACGCTATCACCAAACCGAACTGTCGAATTTGTACGTAATTTCAATATTTTTTTCTCCAAGATCCTTCCATAATTTTCAAGTACAATATGCGATGGTTTTCCGTTGCAAAATTTAACTCTGAACGTCTCTTCTCTGGGTTGGATGAAGACGAAATCCAGGATAGGGAAATGTGTGCATTTGGTTAGGAAAAAAAGGAGTGTACAAGTTTTTAAAGGGTCGGCAACGCGGCGGGCCGTATGCTTGTTTGCCACCGTCGTGGTATTAAAAACCAGCGCTAGGAAAGTGATTATTCTGATTATGATGAGAATGAGACTTCGATCAAAATAATTCAATTTCAGAACTGTGATTGTACCTACAGTCGAATTCACAAACATCTTTAAAAGCCAAAACTATATTTACACATCTCTAAGATACTGGCAATAAAGTCGTATAAGTATATTTTCAAAACTTTCGCTTTTGAAAATGTTTATTTGACCATACCTTAGTCAACATAATCTGTTTGATGGGTGGCAAATAATACGGTGAAAAATCCAATCAAAGTACAGCTATCGAAGAATCAGATAATTTTAGCTGATATGACTATAACTAATATTATCCGCCTAATTGGCCTTCCTCTGCGAGTGCTCTATGAAAAAATTAATTCTGTTCATACCAGTTTTACATTGTACGAGTATATATGCGTCACTCTGTTCTTCAACGTCCATAACATTTCCTTACGTTATTCGACTGCGTCGAGAGTCGAGTGTATTATCAACAATGATAAGACAATACGTTATTGGAGCCGGGACTCGATAGCCTCGATTAATGGAAGTTTCTAGTTCTATACGTTGTTACTATGAAGTCTAACATCGTATAAATACTTTGAATAAATCTACGGTTCTTTTCTGTCTGTCCATTCCTAAATGAGACACAATTCTAAATGCAACAAAACAGAGTAAGTAAGTAGTCTGTTTACTTTATCACCTGACAATCCGAAATAAGTAGGGTGCCGTACGAGTATGATATTATGGGTACCGATAAGGTTTCGTGTACGTAACGTACAAATAACCATGTCAAACAAACTTCAGTCCATACAATAAGTATGACGTGAGTATGACCCATTGGCCGAGGTTTTCGACAGTGATGCAGAGGGATAAGCTCTTAAAGGCGGCTCCGGTTGGTTAAATGCTCTAATTCTAATAGTACGGTCGCCAAATCTCAAAAGCCCTCTAGAAACACGATTTAATTGACTCGGCTCGGCCTTACCCACAACCGGTATCAATGTGTTCGGACAGTTCTCCTGATCACCGTACATGCGGTAGTAAAGCGGAAAAATGGTGGAGGGGATAGTAATGACGTCACAAAGATGGCGGCCGGACCTATTATTTTTGGCGGTGTATCTCGAAAACCACTTAACCGATTTTAATCATCGAGGTGTCAAATAATAGCTTATATTATGGAGATTATTTCCTTTTCTACAAACATTTACGTGAAACCTATAGGAAAAAAAAAATCACAAAAAACAGTTTTTTTATAAAATTATTTTTTTTTATTTTGTAAAAATCTCCGTAAATATTAGCATTTCGCAAATTTTATTTAATATAAAACATATTGCTTCATTATCAAGGAATATAATGAGCCTTAAAACATACAGATCGAGTAATAAACAATGAAGCTACACTCATTTATTTGCGAATGGGTAACGATAACTGGCTTTTACCGGTCGAAACTGTGGTGACTGTTACGATACGTATTGTATGGAATTTATAGAGTATCGGTTTTAATTACTGAAATTATAATGACAATTATAAAAACCAGACACAATAATGTTACCTTACTTCGACGTTTAGTCTCTTTTTTCGTCTTAATCATAGGTAGGTACATATTTCTTTTTACTTAAAAAATTTATACAGGGTGAACTTTTAACCACCAGTCATACTCTGCGCAGCGACTTTATAGGTCATACCTACTGAACAACTTTTACTATTAGTAGTCCCCAAGCCGCTCCGAGGCCAGATTTAATTGACTCAGCTCGGCCTTACCCACAACCGGTATGAATGTGTTCGGGCGTTTCTCCTGATCACCGTACATGCGGTAGTAAAGCGGAAAAATGGCGGGAGGGGACAGTAATGACGTCACAAAGATGGCGTCCGGACCTATTCTTTTTGGCGGTGTATCTCGAAAACCATTTAACCGATTGTATTCATCGAGGTGTCAACTAATAGCTTATATTATGGAGATTATTTCCTTTTTACAAACATTTACGTGAAACCTATAGGAAAATAATAATCACAAAAAACATTTTTTATTATACATTTGGTTGGTAGGTTTGTCTTATGTTTTAAAGCAGTAAAATCTTTCAAGTCGAAACACAGTATAAATATACATTTTGTTGTCTAATCTAAAAGTATGATGTTCATTGTTTAAGACTGATTAGTGATTACTGAATTAAATAACATGCTATTTGTTATTTTTGTTTTATTTTTTAAATCAGGTATTAATTTATTCACTATGTATCACTATACAGGCAAAATGTGTATCATAGTTGGTCTGTAAGTACTTACTACTTGTGTCGAATATAGGTATAAGATGAAATTTTAACCACCAGCCATACTCTGCGCAGTGACTTTACAGGTCATACTGAACAACTTTTATTATGGGACCAATGCCGAATCACGCAAGAAAATTTGGATCTGGAATGACACCCACTGGCTGTGCCCTACCACACAAAGCGAGATGACATTCACAATGCCCATACCTCTCTTTTGGACGTAGTTTAAGGACGTACCCGGGTCCATGACGCATGCTCGCCACACCGCTGCTTAAAATAAGCTGACGCACCGTAAATTGAACTGCGTAAAAATCGCAAAAAATATTACACGGAGATCTTATGGCAGACACCGTACCGGTGACGTAAAAGACGCAACTGTTTTGCGAACAAAAAAGATTCGCGTGAAGCACGTCACTGCGATTCCGTACCGTCACCGTTTTTTAAACAGCGGTGTGGGGAGCATGCGTCAAAAACGGTACGCATACGACGCGTCACTGCGATTCCGTATCGTGACCGTTTTTTAAGCTGCGGTCTGGTCGCACCTTGTATTGTATTGTATTCGGGCGATTTTTCCGCAACTCGACGACTTGCGCCTATTTTGCGTGATATGTTGGGGGTGGGCTAGTCCTGCCAGCCCAGCTCCTCGAGGAATCCTATCAAACCTTTGATGTTGAGTATTGAGTAGGACCTCGGGGAGGTCTCTCGGAGATCCGAGATGTTTAGCCCTGTATGGAGTCACTCCGCTGCATTCCAGCACCACGTGAGAGGCTGTTTCTTCTGTCTCCATGCAACCTCGGCACAGGGGACTGTCTGTGACACCTGTTGTGAAAAGATGTTTGTTAAATAGTCCATGACCTGTTATAACACTGGTTACCATACTCAGTCGGACCTTCCCTAGTTGCAGGAGCGCCCTTGTGAGTTTTCCGTTGATGCCAGGCATGGCTTCTTTTGCCTGTCTGCATCCAGTCTGGTTCAGCCAGTGTTCTGTGTGTAGTTTCCCTGTACGTGCCAGCAGCATTGAGCGTACCTTGCTAAATGGTATCGGGAGAATCGGTTCCGGACCAATCGCCCCCGCATTCGATCCTTGCCTGGCAAGCTCGTCCGCAGCATCGTTACCTCGGTATCCACTGTGTCCCTTGATCCATTGTAGGGTGATCTTGTTATTATGACATACCTCCATTAGTCGTTCGTGGCATTCGTGTATAAGTTTGGATGTAACTATATGGCTATTTAGAGCCATTAAGACTGCTCTACTGTCGGAGAGTATGCGAATGGAGGATCCTACTACCTTCCTTGCAGTGATGGCAGCCGCCGCGTTTATGATGCCCATGCACTCAGCTTGGAATACCGAGTTATGGGCTCCTAGCGGAGTGGTGATCGACATGTTCAGGTCTTCAGAGAAGGTTCCAGAGCCCGATCCGCTGTCTGTTTTGGACCCATCAGTGAAGATTCTCAGCTCCCGGGGATTGAGTCCTTCATGATTGTCGTCCTCATATAACTGTATTTTGTACCTTTTATCGAAGATAGCTTGTTTGTGAATCCGGTCCGTGCCTGACCTAAGCACTGGAAATTCGTCATACACCTTTTCCAGGCATTTTGTGTGAAGAGCTCCTGTGATGTTAGACCATATCTTGAGGGTTCGCAACCTTACCGCTGAGAGACTGGCCTCTTGCTGTATGTGTAGGTGCAGCGGTGGAAGGTTTAGCATGACCTCCATGGCTGCAGTCGGGGTAGACCTCGTGCAGCCAGTGGTGGCCGCGCATGCGAGCCTTTGAAGTCTTTGTAGTTTGTCTCGTACGTTGCCTAGGTTTGTTCAACCACCACCAAACCACCAACCCAGAGCACCGTAACAGAGTAAGGGGCGGATTATCGTCTTATAGAGCCAGAGGGTAATTTTCGGGTTGAGTCCCCACCTCTTACCAATCATCCTTCTGCACTGCCAGAAGACAACTCCCGCCTTGTCTATCCGTTTGTTGATGTGGTTGTTCCAATTGAGTTTATTGTCGAGAGTTAGTCCTAAGTACTTAACTTCATCGGACAGCTGTAGCTCAGTTTGGAAAAGTGTTGGTCTGGTAAAGTTGGTCGCACCTTTATATGGGACAGTCAAAATTTTTTTCGCGATTTCGGAATTGGTCCCATAGTAAAAGTTGTTAAGTATGACCTATATGCGCAGCGACTGCGCAGAATATGACTGGTGGTTAAAAGTTCACCCTGTATAAAATTTTTAAGTAAAAAGAAATATGTACCTACCTATGATTAAGACGAAAAAAGAGACTAAACGTCGAAGTAAGGTAACATTATTGTGTCTGGTTTTTATAATTTTAATTATAATTTCAGTAATTAAAACCGATACTCTATAAATTCCATTCAATACGTATCGTAACAGTCACCACAGTTTCGACCGGTAAAAGCCAGTTATCGTTACCCATGCGCAAATAAATGAGTGTAGCTTCATTGTTTATTACTCGATCTGTATGTTTTAAGGCTCATTATATTCCTTGATAATAAAGCAATATGTTTTATATTAAACAAAATTTGCGAAATGCTAATATTTACAGAGATTTTTACAAAATAAAAAAAAAATAATTTTATAAAAAAACTGTTTTTTGTGATTATTTTTTTTCCTATAGGTTTCACGTAAATGTTTGTAGAAAAGGAAATAATCTCCATAATATAAGCTATTATTTGACACCTCGATGATTAAAATCGGTTAAGTGGTTTTCGAGATACACCGCCAAAAAGAATAGGTCCGGCCGCCATCTTTGTGACGTCATTACTATCCCCTCCACCATTTTTCCGCTTTACTACCGCATGTACGGTGATCAGGAGAACTGTCCGAACACATTGATACCGGTTGTGGGTAAGGCCGAGCTGAGTCAATTAAATCTGGCCTCGGAGCGGCTTGGCGACCGTACTATAAACTAGCCATACATTTTGTGTATATATGTTATGGACCAAGTGATAAATTGGGCATTTTTCATAATGCCCGGGCATTATGAAAAATGCCCAATTTGAGATGGCAATGTGATAATAAATATGCAAATAATTAAATTGCCCGGGCATTATACATACTGCCTCTTACCTATTGGGCAAAGTAATAAAAATACATTTGTAATAGGTGTGGGTGAGCTCTGGATATGGAGAAGATCCGATTCTATTATTGTTAAAGACCGTTTCCCTAGAAGGAAACGTGTTTCTATGGAGTGATCCAGAACTCACCAAACTTCACTACTGAAAAGTTCACAAATACCTTCGGCTAACTACAATCATAGATAGGGTCGCGGTTCAGGCCACTATGGAGTGAGAATAGGTATCCAAAAATTTAAGGTAGGACGCCAGGATACTATCCTCATCAAGCGCATGACATATCCAAATGAAAATCCCAAATTTATTTAATACACACCTTTATTCCTTAAATATATATGACCCGCTACTGTCAACACGAGTTATTTATTAGTAAATAAGTAATACTAAATACTTCTTAGTGACACCACTATTTCTTGAAATTTACACTAAATACATCATAGACATCTCTGTGTTTACGGACAACAATATCAAAATTTGTCTTCCTAACATAACACTGTCTAAAGTAAAAGTTATGCCCCAACCTCCGGGGATGTTTAGCAGTAAGCAATTGCTCACAGGGATTACAGGTTACCTGTTCAGCGTAAAGAGTCCATATTTAACTAAAGGTATATTCATAAAAGTCTTAACTTCACGGACACTGCCAAGAAGAACGCTGCCACCGGATGGCACAGCCTTAGAGAACCAGGGTCCAGATAAAACCAGGGTCCAGAAAAAACCAGGGTCCAGGAAAAAACCAGGGTCCAGGAAAAAACCCTAAGAACAAAGAAAATGTTCTAGGTTAAAAAAATTATGTTTTAACACGTTTAGTTTTATAGAAAAATTATATTTTAAACTGAGGCACAGCGCGATTTAAATTACGGCAATGAAGCGATTAAATGACTTACCGGGGTTTATGCCGGGTCCATTATTTCCTATACCAACGACGGCGCCTGCAGACCGCGTGGCAAGACGAAGAGGTGGTTGACGTTACATTAGGTTTTGCTGGAAAATCCACATAAAACACTATATTAACCCATTTGCGAAAGGACACACTACCTCCGCCTTTCCTTCTTTATATATTTAAAAAGTGTGGAAACTCACCAAGTTATGTTAAATTGAAGGAAAAAGATTAGCAGCCGCCATTTTAGGTAGGCTCTAAGACTCTAAATTATGCACATTTTGGGACGAGCTGTAACAAAATTACATTAACGATTACTAACTTGAATTTACCACAGTTCTAGGAAATAAAACCTTCAAGTAGGTTACATACCCCTAAGATTGATTGCCGAAAGATTTTCTAATATCCTTCACATCTTGAAGATCGATCGAACAATGATTTATCAAAATTCCAATCCGAGAAACCATAGACAAACTGATGAATGAAAACCTACCCATTCAATGGATACGACGACTGACCGGTTTGACTCTCGGAATAATTCGAAACATCAACAATAAAAAGAGTTACTCATTTTGGGAAGCAAATAATACGGACTATATTAATAATTGGAAATTATAAAAAGATAAAAGAACCACAAGTATATGTTTATTGTCGTACAACAAGTGTGACCGACCGTCTGTTACGGAACCATGGACAAAAAAAAAACCAAATGACATTGACAGCCGTCAGTGTCTACCGCTGAAATAAACAACTGCTCGGTTTTATCGAAATCATACTGTTAATACGTGGTATTTCTATGTTTTAAAAGGTGTTTCAATTGTGAAATGTATATACCACAACGAAAACAAAGTGCCTGTGTCCTAGCACAACGCAGGAACACGACATGGATGCGCAAAATGCAACGGAGTGAACGCACAGACTGACCTACCGCTCCGGTAAGTTTTGTCCACTCAATATAGCTAAAAGCGTATATGTAAAGTTGAAAATATCACTACAGGTCTCAGTCCTTGACTGACCCACTATGACATCCGTGTCGAAGACATTTCAACTACCAAATCTTACCAAAACAAACATACCATTTTCTAACCTATAAAGTACCTATATAATATGCTACTCAGCTGTTTATAACACTGGGTGGATACCCCAAAGTGTTACACATTTTTCTATACTATTATTTTTAATATTAACATTAAAGTGAACGTAAAATTCCTTCGTTTCCCAAAATGCATTTACCTATGATTATACAACTAGAAATATAACCCAGAAGTAGCCCAAAGATGCTGCTACAAAACAACAACCCCTACAACCCTAGAAGATCCGATACTCCAGCATCGTGGCGCCGGTGCTGCGTAACTGATGGGTAGCGGTGGTTAAGGGATTCACCGCGAAGTTGGGCCGAACCGTCCACGCCAATCCGGTGAGGACAGGCTTTCGGTTCGAGCCCAAATCAGAAGAGGAATACCGTACGCTGTTCAAGCATCTCGAAAAATTGGACAATGCCGTAGAGTGGAACGTTTATGAGTTAGACTCGGAGAAGAAGATGAAGGTGGCGCTCCAAGCTTTACCAGCAGACACGCCACTAGACGAAATCAAGAACGCTTGCGTGGAGCTCGGATTCTCTGTAGAGCACATCAAGCAGATAAACGCCAGAGGGCAAGCCGGGCTGCGTTTACTTCTTGCAGCTCGCCGCCCCTCCCCCCCCACCCCTCGCGAGACTATACCGCGATCTACAGGGTGAACGAGTTTCTCTTCCTGAACTCCTTTATAATAGAAGCATGGAGGGGGAAATCTGGACCACCGCAGCCTCACAGCTGCCAGGGCTTCAGACACCATTCGAAGGACTGTCATAGTCCGCAAAAGTGCGTCCATTGTGCAGACCTCATCCAGCAACAAATGCCGCAGGCCAAAAGCAGAGCCCTGTACATGCGCCAACTACACGGGCTCTCATCTAGCCAGTTACAGGAGATGCCCCGTTTATCTGAGAGAGGCCCATAATTGGAAGGCGGGCATGAACGCACACACGGTCCGTAAGAAGGCGGGCCCGGTAACGAAGTCTAGCGTTGCAAAACCCACGGTGGAGTAGTCGGCGCCCGCCTTCTTGATGGCGCTGGCGAACGCCCCTACTCAAGGCGGCGAAAGAGACCAACCAGCAGCCACCAACACCACCAAAAAGGCTAAAAAGAAGACTAAGCCCACAGCTCCTGAAGCCGCAGCTCCAACTCCAGCAGCAAGTGACAAGGATCTGGCTGTAATATTATTATCGTAAGGTAATAAATTGGAATCAAATTTTCTGCGTTTAATCTTATATGTACATCTATAGCTCTATATAAGTTTGACAGCCAATCCCTGGCATCCGTAGTTATTGCATGCAGATTTTCATGCCTCCTGAAAAACGTCTCTTGGGGCATTCTTCCACAATGTGCGTAGTTGTTTGGTCTAGCGCACCACATTCACAGTTTGGGGAGGGTTTGTAACCCCATTTGTGGAGGTTGTGTTTACAGCAGCTGACGTTCGGACCTTATTCTGTTCACTGTAACTCAGATCTTTCGTGGCTCGTCTAGACCGGGTGGTTATTTTGTTGGATTGATCTCGATAATGTTGGAAAACTGAGTTTGTGCGCAGTACGAGTTCCAGTTCTCCATCCATTCCAGGTTAACGTAGAAACATACTGCTGGGCCCTGCGTGCGTTAGGGAGGCTACACAGTGTTTTTTTTGTTTTTTTATGTAGCTAACCAGAGTCCTCTCCTCCTACATGGTTGAGAGGATGAACCTGAAGAAGCTTGTCGACGCAGTATTCCTCGACACAGAGAAGGCATTCGACAAGGTCTGGCATGAGGGCCTGCAAGCCAAAGCTCTCAACGTCATCGGCCCCACGTCGAGTCATACACGTTGTCAACTCCTTCCTCACCAACCGACGCTTTCAAGTGGCAGTTGACCTCGCGAGAGTCCCACAAGAAAGCTATCTATCGCCATCTTGTTATGCCGGTACACCGATGATATCTCGGTGGTTGGCCGCGTCAAGCTGGGTCTGTTCGCAGATGACGCAGCGTACTACACGTCGTCCACCACACCAACCCACGCCTCACTAAAGATCCAGCGCTAGCTTGATGTCCTGAACGTCACCAAGACGCAACCGCTACTCACGAGAACAGCCCATGCGAGCAACTACTAGGCGAGGAGATATAGGGGCAGCACATGGCAAAATACCTAGGGGTCACACAGGGGCATCACAACGGAGCAACACACGGAGGAATTAGTGAGACGGGCTATAACTGCGCGTACCGTGCTTCGTCTACTGCTCCACAGCAGCCATCCCCCATACGCACAAAGCTGGGAATCTATAAGATAGACATGCGCGAAACAGTGCTTCAAAAAGTAATGCTATATCACATCACTTTTTCGAAAACGTAATGTTACACTGAGATATCACATCACTTATCACTCGAAACGAAACATTTACCCGAACGAATACAGCGCGCGGGCGCGCGCGTGATGGCAACATCACACTCATCACAGTCATCACAGTACTAACTATATTACGCAGCGAGTGTTAGGACTCTAGGGCGTATCATATCGGCGCGTCGATCTATTAGGCATTGCGTTTTGTCACCGCCATGTGATAGATCGTTTTTGTTAATGTTTTTATTTTTATAGTCGTAAAATATGCATCATAGATAAAAAAGAAAAGAAAATATCTGTTAATTAATGAGATAACGCCATCGAGAGTCACGTAGTAGTATTTTTATTTGGGTATATCAATAAAATTATGATATGATACTGATACGAGAATGTACTGTAAACACTAGCTCACTATTAAATTAAAGATAAATAAGTAACTTCACTCGTGCTTAATTTAGTTTGCCGCGAAAGTCAACCAAACCAAACATTTCACAACAATAATAAACAGTAAATACGTTTTTGTTCGTCAAATTCAAACTCGCAAGCGAATTATCATTTTGCCGCATCCTTATAGGTAAAATACTAAAAACATTGTAAGCTCTATGTTAACGCATTAGTTTTAAATCGATTGCAGGTGCAAAAATCCGTTATCGTATCAATTTAATGAAATTTGCAATAACTCAAATGCGACTGCTACCGACCGGCCGAGCGGACCGATCCGAAGTGTTCCGAAAGCATTGCGGAATGAGAGCGAGCGAGCAGTGAGTGCGGGTGCGAGCGGGATAGCAAAGTAATGATAGCATGGCAACCAAACATCACACATCACACCATCACGTCTCATTGCTCATTATACATTACGCGGATTCTACTTGAACGGACCTTTCGTACCGACTACCGGCGCGTCAATCTATATTGATGCTTTACGAGTTTACGCGCGCTTCGGCCAGTCATATGCTCGAGTGATGTTTGAAGTTGAAGTAATGCTTGGTTTCTCGGAGTGATGCGTAATGCAACATTACGCGTTTGAGTGATATCTCATTTGTGATGTTACGCGCATTACTTACACATGTCTACTATAAGACTTACTTGCCAGGACTCTCCTGCTAGGAGACACTCAGCCTCCAAGCGATTGTTAGAGCGCCGCGAAAAAGGGCCAGAAATGGCCACCTCAAACGCCCCGGAAAGGGAAGTAAAAAAAATGAAGTTGGTTTTTACTATAATTCAAAACTGAATTACGAATTCGGTT
Source organism: Cydia pomonella (assembly GCF_033807575.1). Lineage (NCBI taxonomy): Eukaryota > Metazoa > Arthropoda > Insecta > Lepidoptera > Tortricidae > Cydia > Cydia pomonella. The sequence goes on along the minus strand of NC_084715.1, from coordinate 19,070,223 downwards.
TTAATTCAGTCCAAAACTAAATAAAAACAGTGAGCGTTTTACAGGAAACAGTGAATCATTTGACGTCCGCACGTTGCTGTCGCGGACTCTGGTTGGTCAACGCGTGGCATGCGTTTGTTTTCCTCCTCGCACCTCATCCAGTGTAACTTTATTATCAAATTGCCCAACGACCACGTAGCAATATTCATAATGACCAGACAATGTGATAAATAATGAAGTTCAGGTAATAATTTATCACTTGGCCCAATATAGCTTGCCATTATTTATAATGCCCGGGCATTATATATAATGCCCACATTAATCACTTGGTCCATGACATATACACTTGGTTACTTTTATATTCCTAAATTTCGAATAGTATATTAATGTCTCATCTCCGACTCCGAATTGCACTTCACGCTTGGCTAGAAATCTTACGTTGGATTTTGTCTTACCTATGTAAACAGGAACATGTTATTACTTAAGCATTATTATATATTATTATTTTATTGCAGGTTCGCAATCGCCGACAATGCATACAGATCACTGGTGTACGAGCACAGGGAACAATGTATATTAATTTCAGGTAAACTCATTTAGTTAAAACACCTATAAGTTTGGAATTCTTGGTTCCGTGAACAAACAAAATGCACTCTGCACTGTTCGAATCAAAATTAAATGTAAAGTTCAAGTAAATATGTAGTTATTACATTTTCATTCAAGGAACTTACATATAAAACGGTAGACCTTAGGTATTATTCGTTAAACTGCACACAATCAACCCACTAAATCTTTCTCCAGGCGAATCCGGCTCTGGAAAGACCGAAGCTTCCAAGAAGGTTCTAGAATATATCGCAGCGCGCACCAAACACCTGCGAACCGTGGAGACAGTCAAGGACAAACTGCTGCAGACCAATCCTCTGCTGGAGGCCTTCGGCAACGCCAAGACCAACAGGAATGACAACTCCAGTCGGTTCGGAAAATATATGGACATCCAGTTTAATTATGAAGGTGAGAAATTATGCTATTTGACCATTGATCACATTTTGCAAATAAATATATCTTTATCTTTATTTATCCTAGTTTTGGATGGAGAGAACCAATGAGAGAGTTTGTGAGTTGTGGTGTAGAACATGAACAAGATTATCCGCGAATATAACTCGCTCTAGATAAAAACATCGGATCCAGTATTCGGAATAAAAATCTATTTTTTGTCGGTTGAAAGGCGCTCCTGTCGGAGGACATATCCTCAACTACCTGCTGGAGAAATCGCGCGTGGTCAGTCAAATGGCAGGCGAGAGAAACTTCCACATCTTCTACCAGCTGCTGGCCGGCGCGGACCAGGAGTTGATAAACTCCCTCCGTCTACAGGGAAGACCAGAGGCTTACAAGTTCTGTAATACAACGGATTCGGTAAGATGACCTTTAATGCAGAAATCGTTTGCTCAGTGACACTTAAACAATCTTTGTCTTGAATCATCGAGAGAAATACTAGTTGTTTTATTGCTTACCAAGGTACCTTTAAATTGAGAACCTCCTTCTTTGAAATCTTGAAATTGGTTAAAAAGCTCATTCGATTTGCTCCAAAGTTATTTTCCGGCCTCCCGTATAACATATTCCTTCCGTTCCAGCACACACAAGCAACCAAGATAAACGACGCCGACCAGTTCCGCACCATCCGCGACGCCATGAAGGTCATCGAGATAGGCGAGGCTGAGCAGGCCGAAATCTTCCAGATTGTTGCCAGCGTTCTGCACTTGGGAAACGTCAAGTTCGTGCAGAATGATAAGGGCAATGCGGAGATCTTGACGCATGACGCTAGCAGCGGCAATGTTGCTGAGGTAAGGATATGTCGAAGCCTTAGAGTGGGAGAGATGTAGCATGCCGAGGTCTTACAGATTGTTGCCAGCGTTCTGCACTCGGGGAACGTCATGTGTGTAGAGAAAAACAAGGACTCGGTGGAGATATTGACGCATAACTCGGAAACTTGGCTGAGGTAAGGATAAATATACCAGTACATATCTTTACATTACAACCCATTACACCCATTTATAAATAAGTAGTTTCTCGCAGAAACAGAGGTTGAGGTGGTTACTAACTGAGCACCTCCCTGCATTACAAGGCACGTAAACCACATTTACGACGGTCATGTTTTATTTAATTTTTATAGTACAAATAATATCGTATGAAATGCGATGTTAGTGCCATAAAGGCATTCTCTGCCAGTATTAACCTCCGGGTAGTACGTATTAAGACTTCCTACAATCAAGTTCTAGAACTTCAGATCACAGTATCTTTTTAGTACTTTAATTCTTGTTGTTAGGCAGATAAGCCGAAGACAATCTAATTTGTAATGTCATTTGAAAAGGTACTTAGATGGGCGTACGGGCGCTAATTTACATGTAATTGTAAACCGATTCCGTGGCTCAGACAACTCATTGAATAATTATGGTATTTACCTCAAGCGATTCAGTGACAGAAGCAAATTGAGTCAGTTACATTTCAGCCGCATTAATTTCCTTTTAAAGTTTTCCTGCGTAACTATTGTGCAAACAAATGCCGAAGGATTCCGTCAATAAATATGTATGACGTGCGTTAGCCAGACGTGTTTGTTAAATCTGGACCTAATGTATTGCAATACCTTGTAACACATAGGCCTTACGCATTCTAAGGTCTTTTGCGGAAAAACGTTCTAGAATTGTATGACTAAGACATCACAAATTGACAAAATTCTGCTATTATCATACATAGGTACTTAGAGGGATCACAGAGGTATTTGAGTCAGTAGATGTTGATAATAACACATACATATTTAAAAATATGTAAATGCATTTAAAAAAAAATCTATAATTGTTAGGAAAATGTAGAATTCGTTTTCCGACGAAATGCAATTTACCGAATCCACGCCACGTACTTATACGAATAATTTTAAAAGACTCATTCTTTTTTTTGCGATTTATAGAATTTAGTTTAAAGCCTGAATGGGTGGGCGTGTAGCGTGGCGGGGCGTGCGGCGTGCATGTTAAACAAATGCAAAGGAGCTGCCTTAGAACACGCCTGCCTCACATCACTTGTGAGCCCGACGCCACGCTCAACACTCCGCCGAACGCTCCGCTTCGAGCGTCCACTCAGGCCTTACACTTAGAATTAGGTCAATTAAATCTCAGCAATAGATCGTGTATTCTCGTAAACGTGACCACGACTCGACGATGTTTATCATTTCGTTACGGTAGTCAAGATGACCGCTCCTCACGCATCTGTGAGTACAGACGTTTGGGAAAGGAGTGTGCTTGAAATGATCTAATATACTTTTCGTAGATATATGAATAATTTTTATTTTCATTCCACCGTAACCGTGAATGCTAAGAAAATCCAATCCACTATTTGATAGTGACTTTACTGCATCATCAAAGCTAAAGTGATATCAAAATTGACTCAGGGGGGCCTTAAGGTACTTACTGTAGGTTAAGAGAGCGGAGTTTAAGAATTTTATCTAGGGACTTCATCGATTCGAATCTTGATTTTTGACTTTCGTTTGGTGGAAAAAAATCACGAAACGGTCTAAAACGCGCTTTAAAAAACTAACAATTTGTACACAAAAGCTAAAAATATTAAAATTGTTTAAAAAAATGCGCGATTTTATTTTTGAGGGAACTCATCGATTTGTTACATTTAAAAAAATTTTTAAATCTCCGCTATCAGCCTTTCTGTCACTCGATATGCAAGAGGATTTCGATTCGAGTCACTCGATTTTCGATGTTATCACTGTTATTACTTATTAGACACAAACTGCATGCACAAGTACCAATATAAAATGTTTAAGAATTAAATTAATTTTGAATAATTATTAATTTATACTTAGATTATAGAAAAAAAAGGAATCGATAATATTTTAATCACTTGCACGATATGAGTAAGTTATGATTAGTTAAGTAGGTATTTAATGATAATCGATTTTATATATTGTAATTGTTTGCTTGAATTTTATGTTTTTGTGAGAATAAATAGCTTTATTATATTATTATATTATATAAACAAACTACGCAAAAACCTGCTGCAAGGATGTGGTAGTAGGTAGGTACTTACTGTTATTTTCACATTGTTGTGGATAAATAAATTAAGTTAGTAATTTTTGACATTGCTGCGTTCTTTATTTTTCCCTATTATTGTATTATTTAAATTTTTGACTTTCTGACATTACCTAGGTTGTCCTAGCTGTATTTTTTATTTTTATATTCTTCCTTATTTTGACAAATTTTTCTATTTACTTATATAAAGTGTTTTTATACATTTTTTACTGTTTTATTTTATTTTTGCTATTAATTAAGTGGATTGAACTACGAACCGGAATAAATTTGCTATGAATAAGTAAATTTATTCCGATTCGTAGTTACTATAGGGAGCGTGCATGAACTGTATTTTGACATGTAAAATATAATGTACATTTCCAATAAGAAATAAAATAACTATTTAGGTACCTATTATATGTATTTATCGATTACAAATTCCTCACACAATGTTCTCGATAAGAATATCCGGTAATTAATATTTTGTCAAATACCACTTACTCTGCGACCATATCAATACGAGTAAAAAAAACTTTGATTACCGATTTTTCCTTGTTCTACATATTATTATTTTTTATTTAAATATAAAATTAATGAAAAAGGCCACTCCGCGTAACCCCTAGCGCAAAGGTGCCCATCACACTGCGCTACTTAAATTAGAATAGACAGCCTTTGCACCGGGTATGATCCGGAGCGCGGGTCATTCCTTTATGAATGAGTCTTGGCCTCCGACACGAGTACACGCCAGTTGTCTCGATCCTGTGCCATCTCCCGCCAGTTATCGGCCTGGACTCCTGGAGATCGCGCAAGTCCGCTTCAACAGCATCGCCCCAGCGATATCTGGGACGTCCGATAGGCCTCCGCCCTACCGGGCGTCCCAGGTATGCCCTTTCAGCGTTTTTTTAGTTTTTAGTTTTATGCTTAATAGAATAATTTTATTGACATTGCGCGTTTATTTTGTTTCTATCTGACTATATGGTCGAGTTCACAAACATCTTCACAAGCTAGCGCTCCAAAAATATATTTACACGCCTCTAAGACACTGACTGGTCATGTATATATTTTGGAACTTTGGCTACGTGTTTGTGAGCGCGACTCTATGAACTCTCAAGTATCTAACTTAATTATTGACCTCATTGTGTCCTCACGTCACACCAGTACCACGATGTCTACGCCTAAATGTTGTGGACCAATTAATTTCTTTGATTCATTATTTTCTCACTCGTTACGAGTGCCACGACATCAGCTGATGACAGAATGTACTTTAGTCGACCACAAACACTTAATCAATTGAGTTCTGATCAATCTACGTTGATGGAGACTCATTAAGTAGGTACATATTCGAGTCCGTACTCTTCAAAACTTTTTACTCATTGAAATGGGTTAGATTAAACTATAGAAAGTATTAAAAAGTCTTTTTTTTATACCACGTCGGTGGCTAACAACAGCCGCCTGATAGTACTTGGGTGGTATACGGCTTATGTAAATTTTGGTTCGCTTTTCTCCTTGTGTTTTTGTCGTTTTCGCATTCACTGCCTGTAGGACTATTAATTTATTTCTGGTCCTTCGAGCCGGATGGATAGAATGTGAATGATTAGTGAACGGAAAGGAGCGCGAACAGACTGTGCACAAAAATGCAAATAGTTCATAAAACAACACGTTTTAATCAACTATCTTCTTCCTCCTCAGCTCCTAAAAGTGGACTCCACCAAGCTGCGTTCAGTCCTCACCAGTCGCACGATCGACGCCCGTGGAGACGTGGTCAACACCCCCCTGGACGTCGAACAAGCGCAGTTCGCCAGAGACGCCCTCGCTAAGGCCATCTATGATAAACACTTTAGCTGGCTTGTGAAGAGATTGAACGCTTCATTGGCCCCCGCTCAATATGGAGCTAGGGACTCTGTTATTGGCATTCTGGATATCTATGGATTTGAGATCTTTCCTAAGAACTGGTGAGTGTCTTTTGGTTTTTATATTGAATGTCAGCACGGTCTAGTCGAGCAAGGTCTGTTCGCGAGATATGCGCTCGCCAAGAGATAAACAGTTTAGCTTACTTGTGAAAAACTGAATGCTTCGCTGTCACCTGCTCAAAATGAAGACTCAGTGGTTACCATTTTGGGCAGGTATTTATGTATTCAAAGTCTTAAACCAGTGAGTCTTACGTTCTAGTGCGTTTCGTGTTGTTCTACACTACTCACGACTTGCGACTTGAAGAGACCTATATTACAAAGTTGGCCGAACGACAATTAGAATTCACACAACCATTATAAATTGAACCGTAAACTGTAGCCGTCTGTTACTGTTTACGGTTCAATTTGTAGTGGTTTATTATCAATTCTAATTAACGTTCAGCCAACACTGCTAGGTATATTATACCTATGCTTACTCGGCAAAATGCAATAACATTCCAAAAAAGTCAACTACACGTATCAATATGATTACATGTTCCCATAAACGATGAGAATGCGTCATCCCGCCGATAAAGTTTATCATTTGATATCACGATAAGTAATAGAATAGTTATGAACTGATAAACATCCACAGCTTTAGCTGGCAACATGATACCTACATATTTCTGTTTACCTAATATGAACATCCTTGTTTACCTAACATGAAATGAAAAGTGATCTTTGCGTTTGCATCATATTGGTTAGAAAAGTCAATGGCCTCTATCCTTTTGAATATCTAACTCCGATAGCGTTAGTCAACTGTATAATGTACTTTTCGAACCGATAGTCATCTTAAGTAGCACATGTACTATAATAATAAAAAATACGTTTCTAAGATTTATTTATTGCTTTCTTTGAATTTAATCAGTACCAAATTAGATTTAACACTTAGGTACACGTCTGACACTGGACTATCAGTTTCAGTCCTTGAAAGTAGGTAATGATTATTTTTTCAATTTTGAATATGTCTCAATATAATAATTGGGTCCTTTATAAACAGCAAGAGGTGTCAGAAAGATAAGCATACAAATCATACAATGCAGCTTTCTTTTGACGATTTATTATGTTGATGTACAGTAAGTTGCAGAGATAACTGACCCCTCCTGCATAGAAACTTGTTTGCGAGGGGGTCAGATATCTCTGCCGCTTACTGTATGGTGTATGTACGTATCGTTTCAAGGAATTTCTGAAGTCCTGTTTTCCTTCCAGCTTCGAACAGTTCTGCATCAACTACTGCAACGAAAAGCTGCAGCAGCTGTTCATCCAGCTGACCCTCAAGCAGGAGCAAGAGGAGTACCTTCGGGAAGGCATCGAGTGGGAGCCGGTGGTCTACTTCAACAACATTGTGATCTGCGACCTCATTGAAGCTCGGCATCAAGGTAGGAATCTACTTATCAGCATATAAAAATGGATGAGACGTATTGAGAGCCTTTTGAGACCGCTAACTTATGAAACAAACGTAAAAGTAGAAATATAAATTAACTAATGAGAATTTATATATTGTTAACAGCTCATTGGTTACTCTCATACTAGTACGCCCTCTAGCGGAATTTTCGATGATCGATGTAAAAATACTATTTAGTCGTAATGTTACCAAACACAAGGCAACATTGATTCTCAATTCTGACTACTCATTCCTTCAATTAAGTTGGTCATAAAGATATTATATTCCTTAAATATATAGCCGATTGCGATCATAAAGAAATCGTGACTCGTATAGTGACACAGGCTAATTGTCTTATTCACCAGGTATTATCTCAATCCTGGACGACGAGTGCCTGCGGCCTGGAGATGCTACGGACAGTAGCTTCCTCGAGAAACTGAACCAGCGTCTGGACAAACACAAGCACTACAAGGGTCATCGCAATGTCGACACCAAGACACAGAAGCTCATGGGACGAGATGTAAGTTTCTCCCATTTAAACGCCAAAAACTTTAACCGTCGTGCTACAGCATGATCGCTTATAAAATAAACTACAACGCATCGTAGCGTACGCTATACTTATATTTGCTTGGTTCTACCAATCATCAAGCAAGCAAGTGCATCACATGAGGTGGCGTTAGGCGTGGGCCACCGCCTACGGCCTCGCGGTCCGAGGGGTCTCCCGCCTCGAATAAGTATATCTCGGACACAACGTTAAAATGTTCGGTATTTCTTGCGATATTTTGGTCTTGCCCCGCCACTGCATCACATTTTAAGATTCTACGCATGTTTCTTCTGGTTTTAGGATATTTGACCAGTATTATAAAACTCATGCATGTATATGTTGACAGGAGTTCTGCATCGTCCACTACGCGGGTGAAGTGACGTACAGCGTGAGCACCTTCCTCGAAAAGAACAACGATCTTCTGTTCCGAGATATTCAGGCCCTCATGGCTACTAGCGGGAACACCATCGTCGAACAATGCTTCAAGGTAATAGGGTACTTTTCCCTCGATTTAGTCTACAATAGGTGACAAACTCTCCTTTTGTGGCTTCTGTATTTTTTACTCCCTTAGCGCCACTTTTACCATCCCACTAGCCTGGGGTTAATCGGTTAAACCTAGAGTTACTATGGTTACCAGTACAGTTTGACTCAGTTTAACCGGCTTACCCTGGGTTAGTGGAATAAGGATGTGAATTTTAGGATGAAAACTAAAATAAAAATAAAATAAACTTTATTTAGTAGTACCATAAATGTAACAACTGCTTACACTTAGATAACACTAATTTTACTATTCTAATTTCTAATAATATCCTATGATAAAAACGACCAATGTGTGGAATCACATTGAAATCTATCTAGCCGTTGCGTGAAAAAGCAATAAACGCCTAAAATTTAGCGATCTTTTAAAATGGAAAATTCCCTAATTAATAAAAACTAAAACAATAAAACCAGTTCTCTTTGTATGTTTTTGTTTTATTTTATTGCATTAGAGTTAAAATTGTAGGTTAACTGTCCAGCACCTTTATAATTTTTGATAAGCAAACTGCCATTGTCCTTCCTAAACTCGTATATTTGCATCACCAGGATGCTAACCTGACCAGCAAGAAGAGGCCCGAGACCGCCATCACGCAGTTCAAGAACTCCCTCAACGACCTCATTAAAATTCTCAGCAGCAAGGAGCCTTCTTACATCCGCTGCATCAAGCCTAATGACTTCAAGATGCCTAGTAAGGAAGGAATTATTCTTCTTTTCATCCTATCCACTTAGAGCTCTAATAATGTTATGCTTCGATTCTGGATAGTTTTGGTTACCTCCTGCCACTACTGCGCCCAATACAATCCCCTCTCTCGGGACCAGTCAGATTTTTCCACGTTATGTTTTATCTGTATAATTTTTCAGGGCACACCTGAAAAGGTTGCTCATAGAATTGTTAAGTAAAAAGTCCCGCGCGAATTAAAAGGAAGACTTCACAACTTCTTGTTTATGTTCCCAGTGCAAATGGATGACAAGCTGATCTCTCACCAAGTGAAGTACCTCGGTCTGATGGAGAACCTGCGCGTTCGACGCGCTGGCTTCGCCTACAGGCGTACTTATGAAGCCTTCCTCGAGAGGTAATCAAACTTTACCGACACCTATCAAAAGTGGTCTCTTGATTGAAAAGTTATTTAACAACGTCGGCTTAGATTTTTTCATTTTCCCAGTAAGGAATAAACACCAAATCCGCCTATTTACAATTTTATTACACCAAGAGAAAGATTTACTTTAGGACTTTACCTTCGACGTTATTTTCGAATCTCTTGACGACAGAAATGCTGGATAAATTAATGAGAAAATAAGCTGTTGTTTAGGACACCACGTCTAGGGGGTGAAAGCAATCTCAGAAATCGATCAAAAGAAGAGTGCACAATGTCCAGAAATGTTTAGGGCCTGGACATATCTGTAACTGATCTCTTTATTTAGGTACAAGTGCCTGTGCGCGGAGACGTGGCCGGTGTGGCGCGGGCCCGCGCGCGAGGGCGTGCAGAAGCTCGTTGAAGTCATTAACTACGAACGCGAGGAATACAGGATGGGCAAGTAAGTAGACCTAGTGAATTGACCATTGGTACACTTTATGATGACGTAATAAAATCTATGGTAACGTATCGTTAAGTTGCCGTTAATCCAAAACAAAAAACTGGTTAGTAAGAAAGTGTAACGTAATTTCAAACAACGAACGCCTATAAAATAAGTTAAAGTAGAGATAAAAATATTTGACTATGCCTAATAGAAGTAAGTACTTAATAAACAGCTGGAGATGTATTGCCGATAGTTTTTGGGAAGACACAATGAGACTCATTAATCCTTTACCTATAACTAAATGTTTACAATTAAAACCTACTTTTAGTAACCGTTTCTTTCACAACAAGTTATAATAATCTTTCAAATCTGTTCACTAGCACTAAAATCTTCATCCGCTTCCCGAAGACGCTCTTTGAAACCGAAGACGCGTATCAAATCAAGAAGAACGACATCGCAACCATCATCCAGAGCCGTTGGCGCGGCTACTGGCAGCGCAAGCAGTACCTGAAGATGAGGGCAGCCGCCATTATCATCCAGAAGTGGGTGCGGCGGTTCCTGGCGCAACGGCTGCTGGCTAGGAGAAAGAAGGCTGCTGAAGTCATTAGGGCTTTCATCAAAGGTATTCTTACTTTCTTTTTCGGTACAGCCGGATTGTTCCCAATGAACTAAAAATCTGGAATGGTGTATACAAGTATCCTAGTAAACACGATCCATCCTGTGCTCCTCTCTCTTATTCTTCTGGTCCTCATTTCTTTTTCCTCGTCCTGGTCTTAAGATAGTTTAATACTGCTAAGTGGAACCGAATAAAACAAACAAATTCTTACGGTCTGTGCTACACTGAATTGATAGTCAATTCAATTCCTAACATGTGATTTCACATAATGCCTAACATGTGATTTCAGAGGACGTTTCTATTGTGATGAGCTTTATACAACTTAGGTATTATATTATGATCTCGTTACTTACCTGTATAAAATGTCTAGGCTTCATCACCCGAAACGGCCCTGAGACGCCGGAGAACCGCCGGTTCCTAGGAATCGCGAAGGTGCATTGGCTAAAGCGCCTCGCCACCAGACTGCCCACCGAGATCCTGGACCTCAGCTGGCCGGTCGCGCCCGCCACGTGCCAGGAGGCTTCAAAGTAAGGCCCTTTTACTCTGTTCGTACGCGTTGTAAAATTACGCAAATCCCATAGGCTCACCTCATCGGGGTTTGTGAGGGGTTTGTCATCCATTTACCTGTTCCACCACCCCCACTTTTTCATTATTTAACCATCAGTTGTTCGAAGTTGTTGCTATTCTTTCTAGCAATATTACTAAAAGATCTAAAATTCTGCGAAGGTAGATAGCAGGCAGGAATTTTTACATCAGAGCCTTGAGATGGATTGGTTGGTGTGAAATGTGGTCTAAGGAACACCAGTGTTGGAGAAAGTTACTCCGAATTTAAAAGGTCCATGTCTTCACCCTAGCTGAAAAAAGCAATTAGTCTAGACTTAAAATATATCTATTGTACTTATTTCCAGAGAGTTGCAGAGGCTGCACCGTGCCCTTCTTTCTCGCAAGTACCGCCTAGCGCTGTCACCAGAGGACAAGAAGCAGTTGGAGCTCAAGGTTCTCGCCGAGAAGATGTTCAAGGGTGAGTCCATATCCATATATGATAGCGACTCCCTTAAGTGACCACTGATGGACATTATGTCTTTGTAATAAGGTTTACTGTGTGTAGATGGTGGCGCCAATCTTTAAAAAAAACCCCAAAATTTTTAGTGCTGTCTTCCGCTGGTCATTTTATAGTCAACATAATCAGTTTTACTATAACTACAATGTAGTTAACAAAAATTTCTTAGCAACGTAAACTAAGGAAACAATGAATCGAACGTGAACTTTGTGTTGTGAGCTCCGTTCTGGTTTTCATCAGCAATTACGCTTCATGAAACGAAATTCTAGAACGGAAATGGTTACATTTATTTTGAAAATACTTACTTAAATTAATGAATAAGGTAATGTGGGGTAAGAGAAACAGTATGATCATTCCCTAGAAGTGTTTCTTTTTCCACAATATTACCTTACCCCATCTTATCTATAAGATTTAATTAGATCCCTGAATTTACCGTGAATTTTGAATGTACCAGGCAAAAAGAACAGCTACCCAGCCAGCGTGGGCAACCGCTTCGAAGTGGACCGCCTCAGCAACGAGCTGCAAGTTCTACGCGGAACGTTCATGGCCTCTGCTGCCTGGCCCACGGGCGAGAAGCTCATCGTACGTACTTCTGTCTACTTGTCTTGTTCTATTCTCCTAAGACCTTAATTTAAGTGTTTCTGGATTGTCAGAAATGTCAAAATGTACTTTGTCTGAACGACTCACAAGGTTATGTTTAAGAGAAACACTTGTAGGGTATTCTGATACCTTCAGCCCCGAGCAAAATACACTATGTTCCTCTTACAACAACTTATGAATGTCATTATTAATACTCTAGGGCATTATTGGCCTTATGAGCCCTACAAATGGTAATTTGTACATACACTTTCCCAGTTTGCACCTTCGGTGATATAATACAATTATGTTATTTTTCAGTATTCCAGTGAAGCCATAAAATACGACCGGCGAGGCTATAAACCCCGCGAGCGCGCACTTCTCGCCTCCGACAAAGCTCTGTACGTGTTAGACGCCGCTGGAAGGAAGACCTTCAAGCTGAAGCACCGGCTGCCACTCGACAAACTGAGGGTCATCGTCACCAATGAGACGGATAGCTTGGTGTTGATCAAGATTCCGCAGGAGCTGAAGAAAGACAAGGTTAGCACTAATCACTTCTCACTCTGAACGGAAGACCTTCAAGCTGAAATACCGGCTGCCGCTCAACTAATTGAGGGTCATCGTCACCAATGAGATGGATAGCTTGGTGCTGATCAAGATTCCGCAGGAGCTGAAGAAAGACAAGGTAAGCACTGATCACTTTCTCACTCTGAACGGAAGACCTTCAAGCTAAACACCGGATGCCGCTTGACAAACTGAGGGTCATCGTCACCAATGACACGGATAGCTTGATGTTGATCAAGATTCCGCAGGTGCTCAAGAAAGATAAGGTACCGAAGGTTCAAAAAATGACATAACCACTTTTATGATTCATTATAATCAAGTCATAATGGCGTCCACCGCAGGACATAAACCTCCACAAGGATCTCTGTAACGAACCACCGTGCGATGTCCTCTCCAGCGATTCTCTGCGATCTTCTCCAGATCATCGGTCCAATTTGTTACAGGCTTTTTTACTGCGTCTTCGATTCGGTCGGTCGCCACTAAAGAACCTTTCTGCTCCAATAGCTATCAGTTTTGCCAGCGGCCTCTTAAGACTCCACATTTAAATTTTACTATAAATTTTAAGTTATGCGAAATTTCTTTGACAGGGTGACCTGATCATCTCGGTGCCGCAGCTGATCGAGGCGCTGACGATCGTCACCGACTACACCAAGAAGCCCGAGCTCATCGAAATTGTTGACACTAGGACGTAAGTTGCTAGTTGCTACACAAACAACTAGTGCGTAAACTGTTTCAAAAGTTAGACCATCTCCACTTATAAGTTCAGTGTATGCATGTATCGTGCTATATATATTATAATAAATATCCAAAGACTTTTCAATTCCAAAGACACTGTTGTTTACAAATTCAACCTTAAATGTACTAAAATATGTGATATTTTGCAGCATCGCGCACGACCTGGTGAACGGCAAGCAGGGCGGCACCATCGAGGTGATCAACGGGCCGCAGCCCGCCATCCAGCGCGCCAAGAGCGGCAACCTGCTCGTGGTGAGTAGCACTGAATGTTACCTGATGTTAATGTGTAGTGGTTTGTTTTTCGATCGAATTATATAACAACTTCCAGATCTGTCTATATATATTTTTGCAAGTTATATCTATATTTTTATGTATGACTGTATGTGTTCTGAAAAATAAATATATAAAAATAAAAATTATAATTTTACAATAAAATAATAACAAACATGTTGAGAATTCACATGTTCATTTTATCGATCGGAACTAGACTCTGACCACGCTAACGTTGCACAAACTTGGCAGTAAGAACGCATAGAAATCCTTATAAGCTCCATACCTGACATCATTTGGCATGAAGACTTATCGTGGTCCGATTCTAGCCGGCTTTTTTAACTTTCAAATATACCGAAATCAAACGATAGGGCGCAGATTTTTTCACAGATTATTTGTTACGAAAAACTATGACATTGATGCATCAAGGCGGTTTCTTTACAGTATGTGCTAGTGGCGCCCCCTACGCAGCGTTTTGTACAATATTCCCTATTAGACAATTACACTAAAACTAAAACCTAAACTGTTTATTTTGTTCACAGGTGGCCACTCCCTAAACGCACCGACCAGTATTGAGATTAAAAAGGGCAACGACTCTTCTTATTTATATTTTCACCGATCAAATAATTTATTCTTCATCTATACCTTGAAATTGAACCTTACTGTTGGAAGATAAGGTCGAAGTTTAAAGTAACGAATAATTTTAAACATTTGTAACATCAAAGTCATCCAAAAATGCCTTTTTAATATATATGGCAGGGCCATTTGTTCTGTAAAATGTTATAGGTATATTTTCCTGAGTAAGTTATTAAAAGTGAAATTTCATGATCACACATATTTACATAATTATACATATATAGTCAATATAATTTTTATGAATCCACTTATGTATATAACACCTGTTATCATATATTTATATTATTTATTTATAATCCATGTTGAATATAATAAAATTTAAAGGCAGTTTACATTCGTATGTGACGATACTTTGTCAGTCTTATAATGATTACATTGTAGTAAAAATAAGTCAAAACAAATACAATTAAAGTTGAGAAATCTTTCCTTCCTCTTTTTAGAAGAGTTATCAGAAACGGTGTTCTAAAAAGGAATTTGCAGGAAACACTGATCGACAATCGACATCCATTGGATCATTCGACCTAGTTTCTAAGGCAACTCGGTCAGAAAATCCTTTTTATTCATAAGTTTTGAGTTTTGGGTAGTCGCTTGCCGAGTGTAAACTTTCCTAATTTTAATTATACTTTTTACTTTTTCTAATTAATTGTTTTTTTCTGTTATAATGTTATACAAATGAAGTTTTTTCTATGAAGGTAATTTATAACATATTTAATGTTAATAATATTTATATTTGATAGTGAGATAATTTTATAAATCTACGTACAAAGTACTTAAGTTAACTTTTTGTATGCCATAAACTAGGTACGTAAGGATTGCAAAACGTGTCAAAAGATTTGGATTTTTAGCGTTCTTACTGATATTTATTCCTTAAAATTCAACCTTAAGTCCTAACTTTTATGATACATTTTGCTCTGTTGAGATGTATTAAGCTGAATCGAAGGTGCCTATCTATCTTGTAGTTAATCCTATTTTCTACTAACTGGCACTTTAAATTCTTTACGCACCTGTATTAAAAACAAGAATTGGAACCTACACACTTAACCCTTTGAACGCCAAGAACCCTTAAAGGCGTCGTAAGAAGTCATGCCCGTGGCGCCAAGAACCAGTGTTGCCAGGCGTACGATAATTGTCGTACACGTACGATAATTTGGGCTCCGGTACGTTGTACGTTCCAAAGAGCATTATCGTACGCAAAAGTACGATAATTTCAGCCCTTAGACGATGCCACCTTGCGTATTTTGTACTATGCGTACGTTGTCAAGATAACCTTCAATGTTTCCAGGGCTAAAATGGTCGGATGTTTATCATTTGTCTAACAAGTATGTAAGCGCGAAAGTGACAGGCATAGTGACAGGTGATAAAAATGGAACCATGCCACTGAAGTACGGTTTATATTTGCTAGCTTATGCCATAGATACTCAAATTGGCGTGTGCATGACTTCTTGGGTTTGATATGTAGATGACGTTCAAAAGGTTAAAGGTATTCGACACTCATAAAATATAAAGATAGGTACATCAATGGACATTACTTGTGTACTTAACTGTACTTCTCCCGCTTGTGTCCATGCCCGTGTGTGAGTCGGTTGCACTTCATCACTTTAGCCATAGTTATATGGACATGCGAGAATGTTGTGCCTTGGAGATTTAAGCTAGTGCCTTAACAGTCATTTGAGTAATTAAATGTATTTTGATAAATTCGTCTTTTATTTGAATATTTACCTGATACAGGAAACGTGATTGATAATACTATGCTTATAGCTTTTTTTGGTCTTATATGCTCGTATTCATCGGTCTACTTTATTTATTAGGCTGCAATTAGACTATTACTGAAATGATCATATATAAGGGATCCCATCTGACAGTAATCCTTCAATTATGATCATATCCGTCGAATTTGTTACACCATACCTATGATGTCATAGGTTTGTCATTTTTAGGGTTCCGTGCCCAAAGGGTCAAACGGGACCCTATTACTGAGACTCCGCTGTCCTAAACTAACAAATACTAAAAATATAATAAAATAAATATTTGTTTCCAATCTCGAAGTTCTCATCCAATCACCGAAGTTAAGCAACGTCGGACGGGGTCAGTACTTGGATGGGTGACCGTTTCTATAGATAATGGTACGGAACCCTTCCTGTGCGAGTCCGACTCGCACTTGGCCGATTTTATTCAATGACTTCTATATCTATGATTAAAAACTAAATAATCTAAATGCAGCTCACTAGTGTTGTGAAAAAAAAGATTAAGCGGTATTTTTTTTATAGAAAGGCAGTAAGTATACTATAAAAACACATTGCAATAAAACTTCATCCTGTGAATCAAATTTTAGGAAAACTACTATCGTTGACAAACGCATACTCCCAAATATCGAAATCATTTTTATTATGCTGTGCAACAAATACTCATTATTATTTAACGACTGATATTATTATTTTGTATCGCATCCCTACATGAGATTAAATATGTGCCGAATTCAAATCTTTCGTACGCCTGCAACTGCATTTCAAGTTCTTAATGTTGTGGCACGTTTCAAGTTCTTAGTTGCAGTATTAGCAACTTTTACAAACTTTTAATAGTCAATTACTTGTCTATATAAATGGCATTCTAGATACATGGTAACTCCATACATCAGAGGGCCTACCGCGAACCACGTTCACGTGTTGCCTCTCTGTCGCACTTGTAAATTTGTACGTAAGTGTGACAGGGAAGCAACACGTCGAACGTGGTTCACGGTAGGCGGTCAGTTTTCTTACCAAAACGCGAGTTATTTGGTGGTCGACATCTAGCGTCAAGTTGCGGAATTTATCAGTACTGCTAGTTGACAATAGATGTCGCGACGAACGAAAATTCTAATGCTCAACTATTTGCAGCTAATATTATAACCAGATCTCTATTTTCAACTCTTGCTAGTAATTTTAGTTGTAAATTGTTTTGGCAATACATTTTTCGTCATTCGCGACACTTGTGACATCTGAGGGACTACCGCGAACCACGTTAGACGTGTTGCCTCCCTGTCACACTTACGTACGAATTTACTAGTGCGACGGAGAGGCAACACGTCGTCGGTAGGCCCTCGGTGTCATTAGCGGTAGTGATAAATCCATTACTTGACGTTATATGTCGACTACGAAATAACTCGCGTTTTAAAACTTGCGTGGCGTGGGGGTCCACACAAAGTGCCACATCTATTTTATTTCCTTGGCGACGAAAATATTAAATTTAAATACCTATAACTATACCCCAATTTAATGTTTATGAATTATGATTAAAATGATTTTAAAATGTCCTAAATTATGTGTCAGTTTTAACTGGTTTAAGGTAGGTAATTAATTCAATATTTGCATGCCTGTATGTGGACCGAATACACTGTGCACAAAAAACTGTATTACCAAATTTACCAACTAATCAAAAAATGTATTCTGGCAAATAAATTATTTGATTGATTGGTAAAACTAAATTAAAATTGTCAAATGAAAACAAGATAGTAAAACATTTCATTCAATTTTATTAAAAAAATGTTACATTTATACAGTTTATGTTATAACAATCCAGAGTTTCGGTGATAAACATCCTTACAATTTCATTTTCAGTCTTACAAAATAGGTAAAAAAAACTATGAAAACAACATCGCTAACGTCACATAATTGCCAGAAATAAGTATACAAATTTCTCAAGGAAACTAAAAACAACATTTAAAAAATTTGATTGTAATGACATAAATTATGCAACTATTATTGCTGGCTCGTATCTCTTCCAAGAGATAGAAACTAAAGAAGAGACGCTTTTACATAGATTTTCGTACATTGACTCGTCTGTTGCTATCTCTATTGCACACACATAATTAAAGCCTCTGTAATATATGATCACGCGCCATATTGCAGAATTTCATCGGAACTAATTTTTTTATACTAAACTGAACTGTCACTCTATACATGAGAATAACAGCGCCCTCTTGACAATTATCATATATTTCTGGTTGGGCTTTATATTTCTGTCCCATCCATGACGCTGGTTGTCAATGCTTTGCGAGCTTGACAGCGATATATGTTCGGTATCTATGTGGAAAGCGTCTCTTCTTTAGCGGTACAGTAAGCATCAAAAATACCTAAAAATATGGACTAACGCCAAAAAATAAGAATTATTTAAATTATTTAGCGCCTGCAAATCCACATAGCTATTGCTGCTATCTGTACATAAAAATGGTATTACGCGCAAAGATTCTTAGTGTAAAAGCTACACAACATACCCCACTCCTACGTATATTTCTATTAAATAAGTAAACTTGAAATTATTGCACTGAACTAGTATTTCAGTAAACTAACGCTGCATTCCTTAATATTTAATCGCTCATAACAGGTATAAAACAACACTGATGTGTTTCTCCCAAACTCCGGATTATTTAAAATAGGTCTTAAATCTATATAGTACAAGGATTATTTTCAAGTGTTAGGCTGATTTTAGAGCGCGTTAACTGTTTATTGTCATACTACTTAAGTCTAATGTATAAATAGTTTGCGAAGTCTTACGTTTAGACATGACTGAGTATAAACGCGAATATATTTTATGCCAATGTTTTTTTATGTACACAACTTATCGTGAGATCTATGACCATCAAACCCCGATGTTTTCGGTCGCCAGCTGTCAAATTAGTACAAGAATAACCTACACATCAATTTTTAGGTTACAAAAGTGATGACTGTCGAACGCGGGTTTTAGTTATGAAAACAAAATGTAAGAAATATTTCTTGTAAATATTTTTTTTATGAATATATTTACTGTAAAATAATTCATATGAACGCATCTCTAGAATCAGCCTACCACGTCTTCAATAACGCGTCTAATAGCGAAATTGACTTCATACGAAAATATACAACACAGTCAAAGTCAAGCACACAATGAAAGTGTCAGATTGCCAAAATGCAAGCACAATTTGTATGAAAACAATAACAAATACTAGTTTTAATTCGACAGAATTGTCATACACGTGATATTTTTTCAATGGGATACTTATAAACTTTTAATCTAGTGGTATTCCACCCGTCCAATTTCATTCAGTCTCACTCTCTCATTAAACAAAATATGAGACGCAAATACACATTGGACCAAGAAATTGGACAGATGGATTTAACCCTTAGTCACCCAACAATAATTCATTGAAATCGCGCAATTCATGGAAGATGCTTATAGAAATGAAACGCAATATCAACTAAATACGATACCTGCTCAAGCACAACTATTTACACGTTCTTATAAAAATAATACATAGTGACTCGCCTATTTCAGTAAATGTACAGTAATGTGAGAAGGCGATAATTCCACTTTAACAGTAATATTGTTTTACATAATCTGTATACCTAGAAATTCGCGCGTAGACGCGCCGTAATATACATATTACTTACATACTTATATATATTATAAATGCGTACTACATTTGGGTCCAGGGTCCGTTTTAACAAAAATAAAACTAATTTATTATAATAAGGACCTTTATTAATCTAAATTAAAACTAACGAAGGATTACACGACACCCAGACTCGTGGCGTATATAGGTCAATTCCGATACCGGTCATTAAAATAATCACAGAATTATATTAATACGTCTTTTAACTGATATTCGTCGATTTATACATGTAAATTCCGCGTACTATAAGTTAAAGGTAAAAACAAAGAACAAAAATGTTCCTACTTTGAAAATCATCTCCGAGGCAGTATTTACATATTTATGCACAATTTGAGACTTTTATACATAGCTCTGCAGTCCAGAACTTATACTTTGGTTAAATTTTATTACAGAATTTTGGTTCTAGATTATAATTTTGAATATACATTGGGACCGATTCAACTAGATCCTGTAGATGCCGGCAGGCACAAACGGTTCTACCGTATGAACACAAATGCATAAACCACTACAGACCGAACCTTCGATATCCATAATTCGGAACCAGTCTAGACACCATCACAATAAATTAAATCCTCGACCGGGCATTACACAATCGTTTATTTAGACCCTTAACTTGCAACCGACAGCAAGTTTCATATTGCATGTTGATGGATAAGAGTTACAACAACTTGCACTCGCTTTATTTTCTTCATATTACTATTTCTAGCAATCTTATACAATTAAACGAGCAATTCTTGTATATTCATATATTTCGGGGATGTCGTAATCTCTTACGATTTCGATGAAATATGCTATATGGGTGTTTTCGGGCGTGAGAAATCGATCTAGATAGGATCTTATATCTGGGAAAACACGCATTGTTGAGTTTTTATGTTTAATTTCTTGGGACATATTACGTGCGAGAGTGCACGATTGCATGCATTCAGCCGGGTAAATAGGGATGGCGGAGTGAATAGGACAGGAATAGGGGATATTTATAACAACCCAAATTGTATCTTGCGGTTGAAAATAATAGTAGATTTCACATAAAACAGGTATCAGGTAGATGTCCCTCCTGGTTTTTGGTACCTATTCACCCCGCTATTCCTATTCATCCCGGTTGACGGTCAAATAAAAGTCACGGTCGCATCTGCAAGTACGTACGGGTCTTCAAAACTCAGTACAAATGTATACGATTCCCGGTCTTGTATATATTGGCACGCAGCACCATGGGGCTGTCCACAACGTCCGTAGTAGTGCTACTTGACGGGCGGCGCGGCGTCGGGCTCGCGGCAGGGCTCGCGGCAGGGCTCGCTGCGGAAGGAGGCGTCGGACTGGTTGGACGCGTCCTGCTTGAAGGCCTCCTTGGCCTCCTCGCCGTAGGGCTTGGGCTTCTGCTCGTGCTCGCGCTGCTGGCGGCGCCGCTGCTTGGACCACAGCTCGTGGCAGTCCTGCCAGGTCGGCAGCGACGGTCCCGGCATCCTGGTACATTTTCAACTTTGTCATCGACACGGGTACTTAGGTGAACCTTATTGCAACGAGGTAGTCTACCGATACTCGACTGTCAGTCAGTATTGATGTTAGTACAGAAATCATGTAATACGTTTGTGTTTTAAAAGAGTTAAAAACCTTACCTACTCTGGCTTACTTACATGGTAGCTTTATAGGATAAAGTTTTATTCAATGCACAATGTTATTTTATCTACACACATATCATAAACCCGCTATGATGCCTTCAAAATCCGTAAATGGCCAACATTACGATAAACTGTTACAACACAGTTAAATTGTTACAACAAATTTCTTATCTGTGATAATGTAGTTATAGCTTCATAACTACATCAAAATCGATTTGGTTATGCGTTCAAATTTGGAACATCTCTGAAAAAAAAAGCAATTCGATTTGACCTCTGTTCTAATATCAGTCAAGATGCTTTTCTGTTTGAAATGAAATGTCAATTGCATACAATTTTGACATATCTCGCATGTTAGTTTGTATCGAATGATACGGAAATAGGCCCCCGACTCTATAGTTTGTCTCTGAATTTAAAAAAAACTACACGCGTGAAAAAAGGTTTCATTTACCGCCATTTGACGTACAGTTTATCTTTTAGTTTTAAGTATTACATGAATATGTTTTGTTGTTTTCAAGATTACTATAGCAAAAATTTCGTGTAAAATAAGCGATAAAAATATTTCGTTGACGCCACCACATATCCGCGAGTTCCGATTCGAATTGGCAACGATGCCCTAACGGAGGCTGTAATTTGGGTTAGTGGATATTTAATAGAAACTTTATAATATGTGTGTAGATAAAATAGTGTATGTAACTGTACATATTAGGCATTTAAACACTCGTGTGATATTTTTAAAACACTCGTGTATTTTAATGCCTTTTATTATATAGCAAGCAGTCACAAACTACTATTAACACGGACTCTTAAGCATCTTCAGTTGTCACTCACTTACCAGCTCAAGCTCCAACATCATCCAGCAGACTAGAGGGGCCCACTGATTAACATCCGCCGGACTGTATCGGCCTATCAGTTAAAGCAAAAAAGTTGACAGTTGTTACAGCGATACCGTCCGGCGGACTGTTAATCAGCGGGCCCCTTACGAGCATGACCCGACATGAAGGCGAACTGACCGCGCACTTAGCGTTTACAAGCTAATACAAGTGTTTTATACTCACTGGTCTGGAACCACATTCTTCAGCCAAGGACTCTTGAGGGCATCCTCGGCCGTGACCCGTTTATCAGGATCGAGCTCCAGCATCCTGTCCAGCAGACTGAGCGCGTGCGCGGGCATGAAGGCGAAGTGGTCGCGCACGCAGCGCTTGTGGAAGCGCTTGGGGCGCAGCGTGTGCCACAGCGGCAGGTTCACGACGTTGGGCCACACGCCTGGAACTGGTGTGCCGCACACGCGGGAGATCATCTCTAGTTGCATCATTTCTACGTTCGCCTGGAATAAAAATGATATGTTAGTTTTTGGTTGCTTACGTATGCGATCTTGGTAACGGCTGCATAAATTTATATTCCGTGATTGAGGTGGCTTCACTTGAGGTGACCTCAAATAAGGTCTTATTTGAGATATCCTGACCTGGAAGACGGGGTGCTTGAGGAACAGCTCGCCCAGGATGCAGCCCATGGACCAGACGTCGACGGCGGGCCCGTAGCGCTCCTCGCCCAGCAGCAGCTCCGGCGGCCGGTACCAGAGCGTGATCACTTTGTTGGTGTAGGGCCGAGCGCGGTCCTCGGCCGACCATAGTCGCGCCAAACCGAAGTCGCCGAGCTTCACTTCGCCTCTGAAAAGTTAATCAACAAAATTACTGAATGATTAACAGACCTAACAACAAGAAAATTAGAACTTACTACACAGAACGTATCGTATCTCGACAAAACGCACGATTTTTATACCTAAAAGAACAATTTGCAACTATGGGCCGGTACAGACGGACTGCAACTTGTAGTACAACAACAACAACATACAAGTTGCAGTCCGTCTGTACCGGCCCTATGGCGGGTCGATCCACAAGTTAGGCTTGAGTCGGTCAGGACCGAAGAACTAAAAGGAATGAAATCCCACCACGGACCGAAAGGAATTAGTTCATCTTAAGCGCTCTTAATCGGTCTCGGTCCTTTAGTTCAGTAGTCGGTACGTCGGTACCTAGTAACAAATCGGTCGGGAGCGAATGATCGGAATGAGTCAGGGTCAAGAAAGTCGCTCGCTCACGCTCTCGCTCTGTTTATTTGCGAGCGAGAGCAAGACACATACCTAGTCATCCTCATTATTGCAAGTGAACTAAAGGAACTAAAAGAGCGAACTAGTTCCTTTGACCGATTGACCGAGATCGGAGCGCTCTTTTAAAAGACCGAGCGGGCACAACGCTACCACAAGTCCACATCGCGGTGGGGAGGGGTCAAATTGACGGTTTTTTTGTGGATAATGTGGCTATGACCCCTTAACCTGTGGTATACCGTTAGTAGGGCAGGGTTTCCGGGCCACGACGGAAGTGGACTGCGGTTAAGCTGGGGGTCACCATTCCAAGAAAAATCTTAATAGCGCGATTCAGAATTTTTAGTACAGCCAACAGCGCCATCTAACATCCGATTAGTAAACTAAACAAGTTACTCGACTCTGAGGGCCCTTATATACCAAGCAAAATCTTAATAGAGCGATTCAGGATTTCTACTACACATAAGTTACTCCGAACCATTTTTTTATATTAAATATGACACTTTTTGAACAGAAAAAATACACAACAATCTACAAAATATGAGTAATGATGTGGTTTTTCTGGAAATCTATTTTAATTTAAATAAGTGAAGAAAAAACATCTTGAAGTAAGGAATTTAACTTGTTTAATCCATAACCATCATCCACAGCGCAGGCTTCGTCAAAAGTATAGATACAAAACAGAATCCGCAACAAACTCTTGAAGTTACCCCTATTTCTATCAGTTGTATCCATAATACTACTGCACCTTTTATCGAAAATTTATGAAACTTTACCATCTTTCTCACAAAACACTATATAATGATTTGGTTTTCTTGCTTTTTGTAAATTCACAAAACTATGCGTCATTTCCTAAAAAAAATAAGCCTAAATCCCACCTATGTTCCTACCATTACCCCGCTCTCGTCCGTATAGTCAGTGCAGGGCAAGTCGTGATGCTAGACGGACCTGTGCTGCGTTGCGCGCGCGAGCAAGAAAAATTTTATTTCAAACGCATAGTTCTGCGCGTTCGATCTTTTTCAGCGGGTGGTGCGGTGAGGGGTATCAGCTCCAGCCACACGCGCGAGGTTGTTGGCGTTGGGTGCAGCCTTAAGAATGCGATTCAGGATTTTTACCACCCAGAAATTACCGAACATAAGTATTTGTACTCACTTATTGTTCATAAGTATATTGCTGCACTTAATATCCCTATGTAGGAAATTCTTCCTGTGGCAGTACGCGAGACCGTCGAGCAGCTGCCGCATGATGCTCGCGTTGTGCGACTCGGTGAAGTCCACCATTTTGGATTCCAGTAGACCCATCAAGTCGTGGTCCATGTATTCGAATACTAGGTAAAATGAGCCTTTGTCCTGAAAAGTAAACATACTTTTGTTATAAAAGCCCGAATCTTTATTTCATGTGTGCCTTGAATATGTTTATCTTTGTAACGAGTGACAAGAAAAAATAAATCAAATTTTTCTTGTCACTCGTTGCTATAGTTACGGTCTCCTGGTTCACTCTTTAAATCCTGGTTAGTAGTTATAAAAAAGCTCTTTTCACAATGAGCCATCTGTCAAGCTCGGTAATATAACATGCTACAAGAGTTCTTCTAACAAACTGTGCTGGGATAGGACAGAATAAGAAATATTCCATTCACCCCTGTATTAAATTAGGAGCGGATACCGATCCATTCACCCTAAAGCAGTCTCATCTAAGATCTTCAAAAACATACCTTCCTAAAGTCCAAGGCGTCCTGTTTATCAGTGACGATCTCCCTCAGATTGACGATATTCTTATGGTTCAGCTGGCGAAGGATCTTGATTTCTCGCACGGCGGTGATGGGGAAACCTTCCTTCTCGTTCTCGAGGCGGACCTTCTTGAGCGCGACCAGCTGGTTGGTGTTCTTGTCGCGCGCTTTGTACACTTGCCCGTAGGTGCCTTCGCCGATTTGGGTTATCACCTGAAAATGGAAGAGTTTTCTTTTGAGTTGCAATGAAAGCATTCTTCATATTCACCAGAAACAAAGGGATAAAAAAATACTAACAGTAGTACAGAATATCGTTTTCAAACCTTGTCATTTGTAGCCTTTTTTAGGATTCCCTAGCCAAATGGCAAAAAACGGAACCCTTATGGATTCGTCATGTCTGTCTGTCTATCCGTCCGTATGTTACAGCCACTTTTTTCCGAAACTATAAGAACTATACTGTTGAAACTTGGTAAGTAGATGTTTTCTGTGAACCGCATTAAGATTTTCACACAAAAACAGAAAAAAAAATGGTTCCCCATACTTAGAACTGAAACTCAATTTTTTTTTTCATCAAACCCATACGTTTATCTATGGATAGATCCTCAAAAATAATATTGAGATTTCTAATATCATTTTGTTATAAACCAAATAGTTTGCTCGAGAGACACTTCCAAAATGGTAAAATGTGTCACCCCTGTAACTTCTAAAATAACAGAATGATAAAACTAAAAAATGTATGATGTAAATTACCATGCAAACTTCCACCGAAAATTGGTTTGAACGAGATCTAGTAAGTAGTTTTTTTTAATACGTCATAAATTGTACGGAACCCTTCATGGGCGAGTCCGACTCGCACTTGGCCGCTTTTTTGTAGTTTATTTTTATTCATCTTTAGACCTACAATAAATTACCTCACACAACCTACTTTTTGGTCATAATACTTTTGTGCGCTTCGTTGTAATAAGGCAGGTAAGGTGACCGTTTCATTCCCAAAGACAATTGAGTTTTTTTTTATACTACGATGATAACAAACAAACAGCTAACATGAAGCGATAACCGTAGCCCCCGGACTCCTGTAAAGGCAAGTTTTTGCCAACATTTTGAAGCAACCACTGGTCGGTTCTTGAGGACAATGCCATCTCCGAAACGTAGGCAATTTTAAAGCTTAATCATACGCGATTAAGTCCCGTTTTCGTAAATAATAATGTGCAAAAATCGTGGAAGTTTAAACCAGTAATTTTGAAGTAACTCATACACGTGTAGTCTCTGCAGGAAGCTCGCTCACAGCAGCAGTTATGATAGTGACAGACCTGGAAGCCGTCGACGCACTTCTCGCCCCAGTCCTTGGCGTGGTGCGTGGGCGTGGCCACGGGCACCACCTTCGAGCCGCGCCGCTTGAGGATCCGCGGCCTTTTTAGTTTCGACAGCGACTGAAACGATACATTATCAAGTGAACTGAATGCATTTAGTGATGTTAGTTTTGATATAATTAAACTGATAGAAAAAAGGAATGTTTAAATGAAAAGCCTCGTTTCAAAGTAGGTTAAAAATAGTACTTGCGTCATAAGAGTTAGTAGCTAAAGTGGATGGTAGTTATCCAGTTTTTTTGTCAAATTAAATTGAACCTTGTCACCGAGCGTAAGAGATTAGAATCGTCTGCCCGAAATCGAAAAAAAAAATATTTTGGTAGTACACGATACACGTATACTTCGCATGTTTAACATGCGCAAGTCATACACATCGTGTAAGTAAACAGCGGTTTAACCACTCACGTGCTTGATATTTTTCAGTGACTTCTATTATTATAATAAAATAAGGATGACAGCTGGTAACTACAGTTGCACTAAGTTCGTGAGTGGTTAATGAAGTTTGTGGGGTTTGCCCATATTAAAGAGAATTTGAAATAGAGGTATTGTCGAAGAAAACTTTTAGCGGCGTAAATTTACTGCCATTTTACGACACTTAATTGAAACTTTTAGAATGCCATTTGACTTTGATCCTTATTCTTTCACAATTATGTGTTCCATTTGTTAAATATCAAAAAGAGGCGCCATTTAATAGATCAAAGGCCAAACGTATAACAGCATCGTTTCGAGCGATGGCGCCATAACCTTTAGGTAGGGCCCGGTAAGATGGCGCCATTATGTGTCGTGAGATGACAGTAAAACGCCGCTACAAAGTTTTCTTTGTCAATTTAAATTTTGTTTTGTGATATTATAGATTCAAGTAATTGGTTAGTTGCAAGCAGCATGAAATACAATGATACATACATTGTCCTTGCCCTTCCTGGAGTTGAAGACGTGCGAGTAGTGGTCGGCGGCGGCGCGCGGCGGCGTGCCGCCGTCCAGCTCGTCGCCGCTCAGCTCCTCCGAGCCCGGGATCACTGGGGACACCACTGTATGCTCTACTCATTACAATGATACATACGTTGTCCTTGCCCTTCCTGGAGTTGAAGACGTGCGAGTAGTGGTCGGCGGCGGCGCGCGGCGGCGTGCCGCCGTCCAGCTCGTCGCCGCTCAGCTCCTCCGAGCCCGGGATCACTGGGGACACCACTGTATGCTCTACTCATTACAATGATACATACGTTGTCCTTGCCCTTCCTGGAGTTGAAGACGTGCGAGTAGTGGTCGGCGGCGGCGCGCGGCGGCGTGCCGCCGTCCAGCTCGTCGCCGCTCAGCTCCTCCGAGCCCGGGATCACTGGGGACACCACTGTATGCTCTACTCATTACGGTTCATTTCTAATGTATCCTGGTGAATCATCTATGTTTGTCTACACTTCAATCGACCGGGATATAAACCGTGACTACCTTTTATATTGTTTTTGTATTGTTAACGGGAGCTTAATAACAATAATATAAAAGGTAATCACGGTTTATACCCAGGTCGATTTAACTTAGTGAAACTAACCGTGAATCATTCAAAACTGTAACTATGTTCTTGTGAATAAACTTTAAGCGTTCGATTTCGACAAGCGTACGCACTTAAAAAAATGTAGTATGAAAAATGTGTCGATCTTTATTGAAGAAAATAAATTGAAATTATTTTCTTCAATAAAGATCGATACATTTTTCATACTACATTAAAGTTATCGAATCATTAAGAAATCACCAAAAACGTTAGTTCTCAAGACAAAAAGTCAAAAACAGTGAATCTTCCCAATATCAAAGGCAACGCTTTTTGTGAAATCGCCTATGGATGGTATTCTACGTCTCAGTCGTCTCACTCTTGTGTATTTGCATCTGATATTAAGCAAAATGTGAGATGCAAATACACATTGGACCAAGAAATTGAACAAGTGGAATACCGTCCTTAGTTGCTTCACTCACACAACAGTTCAGTGTGCACAGATTCTAACTTTAGGCAACATTTGAAATACCGTCTGAATTTCTTACCAGGTGGCATTGGCAAGTTCATGATTCCAGTCTTCTTAGGTTTTTCAGGTTTCTTGACAGGGCTGGGCGACGGCGTACTGAGTGGACTCTCGTTTGCAAGCGTCTTCAGGTCGTCAACCTGAAAAGTACCGAAATTGCATTAAAATTATGTAGAAAAAAATACGTTATACTTGTAGAGAGGCACAAAATACAGCACTATTTCAAAACCTCCAACCCCCCGGCGTTACGGGATAGCACGGCAGGAGAACGTAGAAACGTATTACTTCAGATTTAGGATTGGGTACTTTTTGACGTCAAGAATTAACTCCTGTTTCACAAAATGGCATGCCATTATTTTAAGGTCTTCATCGGAAGTTCAATCTATTACACCTATTATCTTTCAGAGATCTTAATGAGATACTAAAAAATATACAAATCACTACTAGTGACCCTATAACAGTTGAAGAGTTCCGTCGATTTCTTCAGGTGCTCATCATCAGATCCTCATACCTGACGACAATAGAACCAATTGTGAATCTGACTAATTGAGAAACTCTGCCTTCCAAATTTGGTTAAAATCGAACAAGTCGAAAGTTACTGGGTTTCATTGCTAACTACAATCGAATAAGTCGAAAGTTACTGGGGTTCATTGTTAGTTACAATCGAATAAGTCGAAAGTTACTGGGTTTCATTGCTAATTACAATCGAATAAGTCGAAATTTACTGGGTTTCATTGCTAATTACAATCGAATAAGTCGAAAGTTACTGGGGTTCATTGTTAGTTACAATCGAATAAGTCGAAAGTTACTGGGTTTCATTGCTAATTACAATCGAATAAGTCGAAATTTACTGGGTTTCATTGCTAATTACAATCGAATAAGTCGAAAGTTACTAGGTTTCCTTGTTAGTTACAATCGAATAAGTCGAAATTTACTGGGTTTCATTGCTAATTACAATCGAATAAGTCGAAAGTTACTAGGTTTCCTTGTTAGTTACAATCGAATAAGTCGAAAGTTACTGGGTTTCCTTGTTAGTTACAATCGAATAAGTCGAAAGTTACTGAGTTTCATTGTACCTGAGTGTTGGGCGGCATGGGCAGCTTGACGAGGCTCTTGGGCTTGGGCGGCGGCGGCTGCTGGCTGTTGAAGTACACGTCTTCCACCACGCTGCCGCCCGCCCGGGGCAGCGGCGGCGGCGCCGGGGTGGCGGCTGGCGGGGTGGGTGGCTTCACCTGCTAAATATATTACTAATTTTAACGTCTTGGTTGAGATAATATCGCTATAGGTGGGTTCCAATAGGGAACACTACCACAATCTGAGGGTCTATCGCGAAACAAGAAAATCTAAATTTCGTTACCTAACCTCTCTATCACTCTTGCATATTCGAGCGATGAAGAGGCAGATAACTAAATTTTGATTTTTGCGTTTTCAGGTAGGCCCTTTGTAAACAACCCGCCTTGATGCATCAATTATGTGAAAACTTGTCAAAAAAAAGTTCAAAGCACAGTATGTATATCGTATAACTTCTGTCGTTACTCTATGGTTTACGAACGGTACTAGTGCTGCACTCTGGCGGCAGAACATTTCAGTAATACTCGTATTCCCTATACGAGTTGAAATAACCTACCACTTAAGTTTTCTCTTGAAAAAAAAAAATCGAGGCACACGCGTTGTTGCATTTCCTCTAACGAGGCACGTGTACACATACATCGAGTCGCCTCGCGCTGCAATTTTTTCGAATTTCAATTTCTTCTGAAGTTCGTACTTTGCAAACCCGCCTCTAGTGCTGTTTGCGACTTTTTTATTTATTTATCATACATCGGTGGCAAACAAGCCGGCCCGCCTGATGGTAAGCAGTCTCCGTAGCCTATATATGCTTGCAACACCAGAAGAAGAAGAAGACAACTACATGCGCTTTTCCGACCCTAACACCCCGCACCCTCGTTGAGCTCTGGCAACCTTCCTCACCGGCAGGAACACAACACTAAGTAGGGTCTAATGTTATTTGGCTGCGGTTTTCTGTAAGTTGGAGTAACTTCCCCAGTTGGAACTTTTATTTAGTCTATTTAGGGTTCCGTTACGGGATCCTCTAAGCTTTCAGTGCTTATTTAACCTTTTGACCGCCAAAGACGTCATATGACGCGCGCGGCTACAGCCCAATATCAACCTTCATGCGTACCGACAAGGTTCACGATTACACGCTGCGTACGATACGCGTGGCGTTCAAAAGGTTAAGCGTGCCGCATTTCATGGATCGCAATGGGTAAATAATATTAAATAATTAATAGAATCAAGCGTCACATTAAATTTAAATAATTTGAGAATTAAAACAATCGTTTGTGTTTAAAAGCATGCATGGCTCAGTGCGACCACGCCAGGCAGGCCAGGTCATGGTGCTAGCAGGGATCAGGGTCTCCTCGTTCTTGAACTGCAACGGGTGAAACAAAGTTCCTCAACCAAATTAAGTATAAAAGTATCCGGTACGGTGTCACCCGTCGACCGCGAACGCAGAGTTCGAAACGTCTGAATGTATTTAAGGCGCAGGGTAGGGCAAGGCATTCTCCATACAAACCTTGTGCAATTTTGATTCATTAGTTTTGGCACTATAGCATTTAATTTAATTTTTTGCTTGTATATATTGGATATACGCAGAACTTGATGTAGAAATTTTTCTTTATTAAAAAAAAAAAAATACAAAAATACAAAAAAAAAATACATCAAGTATTTACCAAAAATGATAACTGTAGGGCAAACACAAACGAAGAAAAACGCGCACAAAATTTGTATGGAAAGAGCTGCCCTACCCTTCGCCTTAAAGCGCGATATAATCCGTTTCCAGTTATATCTTATAAAAGTATAATAATATAGTACCTCCTCTCCATTACTCTTGACAGTTTCCTCGGGCTGGTCCACAGCAGCCAGGGCCCCGAACTCGGGCGGGGGCTGCATGGGCGGCGGCGCGGGCGGGACAGCGCCCGGCAGCGGGATGTCGGCCACGTGCTGCTGGGCGGGCGGCGCCGGCGCGGGCGGGGCGGCGCCCGGCAGCGGGATGTCGGCCACGTCCCGCTGGGCGGGCGGCGCCGGCGCGGGGGGCGGGGCCTCGCCGTTCTCTTTGAGCTGCGACGCGCTGTCCGAGGTGGCGTTGGAGAGCTCGTCGATGGTGAGGATCTCGGGGTTGTTGATGGAGGTAGTGGTGGATATCGCGCCCTGGGATTCTTCCTCCTTTTGGTCTAGGATCTCTTGTAATTTCTGTTTAAAAATTGTGTTGATGTTAATATTTGTAACCTTGGCTTTAGTAATCAAGATTATTGCATATCCATTTGTGATGCTTCGATTAAGAAAATGCAAGAATATATGTGATTTTTAATTGGGAATATTTATGGGGATGGGGATATTTGTGGTAACACCCAGGGGTGTTCTCTTTCGACTTTGAAACATCCTGGAAAAACAAAAATATACTTACCTTAGCCCTCTTATGTTTATCCTTAACGAGTTCAGCGAACAAGCTTGTATCACTGATCTTCTCTTTGAAGTCTATCCTGCGCTGCAGGACAGACGGTGGACTTGGAGAGTCATGTTTGGGCCTGTAATGGATTAGTTATATGAGTTTCTAGAAAAACCAATTTATGACGTCCCGAAGATGGAAAAACTGAATGAATAGTTTAACATACTGCTATTTTAATAATGAAGTGTGAGCGTCGATTTGGTGTAAATTTGTGTGAACTAATAGAAAGAAGATGGCAGATTTGTCAATGTGCACAATTACACACTCCAGCTGCTGTTGACCAGCATATTTGCAGCAATTATGAGAAGAAATATTATATGTTGTTCGATTATGTTAATTGTATAAGGGATCCCTGCGTGTTAAGGCTGTGGCCGTTGAAGAGTTGAGACTTATAGTGAACATACCTGTGTCGATCCCGCGAAGGCTCGCGATGCCGCACTCGGTGTCGCGGTGGAGAGGGCGACGAGCCGCGCCGGCGGCCCCGCGATAACGAGCGTCGGCGTTTTAAAGATGTGCGGGATGGAGATCGTCTGAAACATATTAAACTTTAAAAAAAAGATATGTTGTCCGTCCTGAGTCTTCAATAAAACTAGGATAGGATAGGGTATACAAAACGTCGATTGGGTAAGAGGTCGCTGACCTGCCGGCGCCTCTGATATGGCTGTCGTGGCTGCGGTGTCGTTGCGTGCTGTAGTCTAGTCACGATATAACGTCGAGGTGCCATCTCAAGCGTTGTTTGCCCCGTGATGTACCCGCTCTTGAGTATCTATACACCGGACGACAGGTGTCGGGTGAGACGCCACTGATAGATAACTTTTTATTTACTGACCTACTGGAGCCTATGTTATCCCGGCGTCGGTCTCGGTGGCGACTGCAGCGTCGCTGCGGGCTGTAATGGCGATATACCCACTCTCGAGTATGTACGTGACAACAGGTGTCAGGTCACTGACCTGCCGGAGCCTATGATGTTCCAGTGTCATCTCGGTGGCGACTGCGGAATCCCCACGGGCTGTAGTCGCGATATACCGACTCTCGAGTATGTACGTGACAACAGGTGTCAGGTCACTGACCTGCCAGAGCCTCTGATGTCCCGGTGGCGGTTTCGGTCGCGACTGCGGAGTCGCAGCGGGCTGTAGTCGCTATATACCCACTCTCGAGTATATCCGTGACAACAGGTGTCAGGTCACTGACCTGCCGGAGCCCCTGATGTCCCGGTGGCGGTCCCGGTCGCGGCTGCGGTGCCGGCGGCGCGGCGAGCCGCGCGAGCGGCGCCGATGCCGTCTCGGGCTGTAGTCACGGCCTCGTGATATCCCTCTTTCAGGGGAATCTGCAAAAATAGTACAGTTACGGCCCATACGTACACGCGGTTGTTTCCTTCTGTTTCGTTCTCAAAAAGTTGCCCGTCATTGTTGCATCAGTGATGCATCATTACAGAAAGCCTGATGCCATTGTCTGATCTGAAGTCTGACAAAACTAGTTAGCTTACATAAAAAAAATTACTAAGAAACATGTTTTCGGATAACTGAGGCCTTATTAAGGCATGTGGCCGATCTTGTATTCCGATTTTTACAAGCTTTTATTTAAGTTGCAATGTAACTATGTATCCACTTTCCGGTTTCCGATGAAACTAAAAATTTGCACACATATGTAAGTCAGGTGACAATCAATATTATGGTACCATCGAGCTGATCTGATAATGAAGACAGGAGATGGCCATAGGAACGCGTATGTAACAACGTCTGGAATTGCAGGCATATAATAATAAGCTACGGAGACTGCTTACCATCAGACGGGCCGTATGCTTGTTTGCCACCGACGTAATATTAAAAAAAAAGAAGGATAAAGGATATTACCAGAAATTATCATGATGGGTGACTGGGGCCTGTGTTCAGGCCAGTAATCCCGTCTGTGTTCATACTCCTGCTCGTCCCCGGAATCTATCGTCACGGTCTCGTGGTACGGGGGCGCGACCGGCGTGTGAGGTGTGGTGGATTTCTGTCTTCTCCTGTGAAGGCAATTACGAAGCTGATTTTGGCAAGAACGGCAATTATTATTTTAGTTGAACATATATCATTATTTGCATGAAAGATCGTTATAGAGCTGTAATTGAAAAATGAGGAGAATATTAATCCTTTGAACGCCTAGTATCCTCAAAGGAGTCTTGAGTTTTACCTATATCACTGAGAATGTTTATAAGTTTTTAAGTAAAGTTAATACTTGCGAGACTGGTACCAATTTAGTCGACGTATGCGTGTCGGATATGAGAGAAAAATAACTAACACATTTTACCATTTTTCGCATGAAACTTTCGTCATTATAAACTTCGCGCCCTAAGTTCAATTTCCAAAGGTATACATTAGCTGCAAGATTGTACGAATCGTATTAAGTCAAACAAGTGTACATTGCAGGTTACATGAGAAAACTGCATGTAATGTCGCACGATGCGGTAACTAAGGACAACAACTTGAATCAACAACATAGAATCAGTGTTGCCATGTGAACTTACACCTGCACTCTAGCTTGTGAAGGACAGGTTTTTACAATTGAATTTCTACTTAATCTTGATAATCATAAAGTCTATATTACAAGCATCATGCGTGTTTATATTTTTGTGTTAAGGTAGAAAAGCTAATGGATTAAAAGTTAAAACAATCAGTCAATCACAATCTAGAAGTGATTAGGTTCACACGGAACGAGTCACGCCATGAAATTGCCGCGAGGCCGCGTTCAACGAGCTACGCCTTCAGAGACCGAGCGCTAGTTGCCTCGCGCGGCAAATTCCTCGCAGCTCGTTTTGTGTGGGGCTGTGGGGTCCGTAAAGCCCGTCACAGACGGAGCGATAATATATATTAATATACCATAAGATACCGACAAATATCTTATAGTAACCACGCATGCGAACGATATCAAAATATATATCGCTGCATGTGTGGCACCTACATTGTGAGAGAGACGAAATATACCAAAATATATCGTAGTATAGCTATACAGGATGTTTATTTAGTCACCTGCAATAATTTACGGGGTGAATATATAGGTCATACTGAGCAACTTTTACTATGGGACCAACCCCAAAATCGCGAAAAAAAATATTGGCTATAATATTCACCCCGTAAATTATTGCAGGTGACAAAATAAATATCCTGTATATCGCAAGGTATCGTAAGATACCAAAATATATATTATAGCTTTGTGTTTGGACTCTGTCAAATGATACGTAAAATATATCGTATGATGCCTTGCTATAAGATATCGTAAGATACCAAAATATATATTATAGTTTTGTGTGTGGACTCTGCCAAATGATACGTAAAATATATCGTATGATGCCTTGCTATAAGATATCGTAAGATACCAAAATATATATTACAGGTTCGTGTGTGGACTCAGTCAAATGATACGTAAAATATATCGTATGATGCCTTGATATATTTTTGGTATATTATCGCTCCGTCTGTGATGGGCTTTAGAGTACCGTGTCAGTATGTCGCGCGCGAGATAAGACTACTTTTTCTAACTGGCGCTCTTGTGCTAAGCCTTATGTACAGATGCTGGCAAATTTGTCTGGGCCTTGTGCGCAATGAATGTGACTTGCGAGCTACTATACAGCCGCGGACTTTAATTGTTGATCCATTTAAGGTTTACTTTGGACATTTCATACCGTTAATATTGATAACCAACTTAGCTTGAACCCTAAATAGACCAACAATGAAACTGATGTCCATACCAAGCTATTTGTCAAGTCTAGTCAAAAGTTGCTTGTACCTTTATACGAAGAACCTGTCAAAGCTACTTTCTGGCAAGCGACAAAATGGGACTTTTTGCTTGGAAACGACACATTTATTTATACTAATAATAATACTGGCAACAAGAGTTGTGTGAATAAATTACTTACACAACTAAGTAGTAAAAATAGTTACAAATAAGTAATGAACGAATAAATAATGAATGGGATTTTTTGTGCTGTTAAGCTAACTTAATTTTAGTCAAAATCAAAGTCCACATTTAGGAGAATATAAAAGATAAACAGTTGTTTAAAGGCATGTGTAAAGTTTCTTTGGCAGATTTGATTATAAAAATCAATGAGTGCCGATAATCAAAATTAAGTTAAGATTGGTCTTCTAAGATAATTTTAAAAATCCAAACTGTACAGTCTCCATCAGATATAATGGAGCGGCCAAGGTGTTCATAAATATCTCAACAAAGCCTCTATTACTTAGACGTTGAAGTGCATGTTCAGATAAGTAGATGTTCAGATGTTCAATTGTTGAGACGTCAATCCGTCAACATCTCCTGAGGATGCCTCGTAGAGAGGCGAAACACGTGTCGAGTTTTGTACTTTTGGTGGTGGTTATATTTATTTGCGTATTTATTTTTGCGCTGGAAGGGTGGGAACATTTATTGCATGTAACCATACGCAAGTAAGTATAACTGATTGACTAGCGCGTTATCTTTTCGCGGATTAGCAAAGTAATATTTTTGTTTTGGTGTTCAGATATTTATGAGCACCTTGGTTGCTCCGATATATCTGATGGCAACTGTACATGGTGTGTGCAACCACAATTCTCGTTGCCATACCTATAGTTATGCAATGCTAGTGAATTATTAATAAATAAAAGCTAAGAATAAATAATCAAAAAACATAAATGATGAAATGCATGAGAAATTACCTTGTATCAATATGGCTGCATGAAAGAGAAAACACGTTTAATAAAAAGGTTACATTATTCAATATTAGTAATTGAATTGTAAATATGTTGTTTTATGACTATGTAGTAGACCTCTGAGGTTGGTAAGACACACAGTTTTACACATGAGAAGTCCATTTAAAAGTATGCTGTCAAAGTAAGGACGCCACGCGCGAAGAATTTCGTATATTGACCCGCCATTTTTTATCTCTATCGCGCGCGCATTATTACATTGCTGTCCCGCTCGCACAGTGGCATTGCCCGCCAGCATTGGCGGAACAACAATATAATTATGCGCGTACAATAGATATAGAAACAGATCGGTCAATGTACGAAATTCTTTGTGCTTGGTCCCTATTTTACGGAAACGACAAAAAAAAACAAGTTCAATAATGTATACAAGTACATTCAGTTTAAAAAGGATCCACGCAATGTAACACACTAAAGAGGTTTTTACAAGCTTTTATTTAACTTTCCCTGTTAGTATGTATGTTATTTTGTTAGTGACACACTTCCCAATTTCCGATTGAGCTGAAAATTTGCACACATATGTAAGTCGGGTGACAATGCAATATTATGGTACCATCGAGCTGATCTGTTGATGGAGACAGGTGGCCATAGGAACTCTGTGATGCAACAACGCAACCTAATTGTGTTTGGGGTTTTTAGAATTGTCTCAATGAGTACTATATAGTTCTCCGTGGAAAGAAA
The DNA here is from genome assembly GCF_033807575.1 of Cydia pomonella. Taxonomy (NCBI): domain Eukaryota; kingdom Metazoa; phylum Arthropoda; class Insecta; order Lepidoptera; family Tortricidae; genus Cydia; species Cydia pomonella. The sequence continues at coordinate 19,032,670 of NC_084715.1, read as the reverse complement.
TGTACAGTCAGCGACAAAAGCTTGTAGCAAAAATTAAAGTTTTGCCAAAAACTTATTTACCTATACGTATATTGCTCTGCTTGCTGCTTACGTGGTGCCATTACGTGAATTACCTTATACAGACCTAGTGAAAAGGGTACAAGTCTCGCGTAGCTTAAGTCTAGTGGGTGACCCTGCCTATGAAGCCGATGGTCCCGGGTTCGAATCCCGGTAAGGGTATTTATTTGTGTGATGAACACAGATATTTGTTCCTGAGTCATGGGTGTTATCTATCTATATACGTATATATATCATCGCCTATTACCTATAGTACAAGCTTTGCTTAGTATGGAGCTAAGTCGATCTGAGTAAGATTGTCCCCAAATATTAATATTAACATTTAAAAGGGCATAAGTGTTACGTGGACACCCTTATATACCTGCGCTGCCCGAGACTTGTACCATTATTCACTAGGGCCACAGCCTTATAACTTATTCTAAAGCCTGACATACACATAAACATGCAGAGGAATAAGGTTAAGTTTAAGCATACCACATGCATTTGTAGACTGAACTCAAGTTTGAATCTTCAAAGTTACAGAGAGCAACAATGAGTGCGAGATTTAAATAAATGCTACTTGCCGCTGAGTTTCTAATCATCAATCTAGCAGGTGATGAAGAATCTGATTTGAGGATTTTATATCTCTAAGAAACAATCCCACACCTTTTTTTAAATTCCCTTTATTCACTAGCTCAACGGAATCATTTAAAATAATTACCACATAAAGTCTGAACAACTCAATTTTAACTTAGGTATGTGGAAGGTTCTAGACTGTAGAAATATTGACCGCAGAAATACCAATTTATTCAGATTTTTGTTTGTTTTTTTAAGAATATATTAAGAAATTCAATTTTTACTACAAACGTCAATTCCTCTAATGGCTTTAATGATCATTTGTAATTTTGGTAAAACAATTTTTTTTTAATTTTGCGTCTTTAAACTTCAAAAACACAAATTTGTATGGACACTGGTCCATGAAGCAAAAAGAATAAGCGACAAACCATTGGAAAGGATTTTGTATATACTCAGTTTTTTGTATGGTGAAACTTGTCAAATCTCGGTTTAAAAAAAATTAAGACAAAAAAAACATAAGAAAACGAATAGAAAACTAAAATATTGTGTCAAAAAATCATAGACAATAACAAAACCTTCATGATCTGCGACATGGGAAGTTAGTATAGTATTGAAAAAAACTATATAGTTATGTTTCAACTTACACTACTTTTTGTGGTGATAACTTTTTTCGCACAAAAATTTGGGACTACCTGCCATAGTAAAAGTTTTACAACTTAGAATAACCTATCTGTGATATATGCTTTCCCTTATTGGTCAAGTGGGCCAATTAGCCCAACTCAACATTACCCTGTTTTCTAGACCTACAGTATAGGAGGGTTCCTTTACTGTAGATCTAGAAAACAGGGTAATGTTGAGGTGAGTTTAACTTGTAAACTCTCCCTCATAATGTAAAAGATAATAAACAAAAAACTGTAATAATATTATCAGTTATCAGTGTTATGTCCAGCAGGAAGGAAAATGGAGAGATAGATGAACTTTTGAGGATTGACCTTTTTTGATTAGATAAATAAATGGAAACCAAATTTAGGTCATACAAATTCATAAAATACCTATGCATTAATTAATATTCATTAGTTTCATAACATCATAAGTAAACATATAGTTTGGCTCAGGACTGTCACATTTCAAACACAGACCAAGAGAATCATACTGTCTTTGTCTTACACTAGCACTAGCACCCAAAAGAAAGGGATGAGTATAATTTTCCTAGTTGCTTGGCAGGCTGTTTGACAGACTACAATATAAACAAAGATTTAAAAAATTATTAATAAAAAAAATTGTTATAGGATTTTGTATTTTGTTTTTGCCCACAAAAACCATAGCTGGCCAACCAATGTCTCATGCAACAACTTTAGTGAAGTTAAATTTCAATTTGATTCATAGGCTTTGAGACTTGTTTGTCCTACTATTGGCAATAAAATCATGCATACGGAATACATTATCATGCATTAATAATAATCATTGCTCACCTCATTAGGGGAGATCTCTCTCTGGGAGAGTAAGGCAACGGATGCAAGGACTCTGCAATGATTGGAGGGCGCAGCCTCGGTGATGGATCTCGACGAACTTCTCTGACCAGTGGAGGTGGTGTTGATGGAGATACTGGTGAGCAAGAACCATTTTGCAATGGAGATGAGGCCTTTTCCCATTCGCTCACGGGCACTTGAGCATATCTCTGAGGACTTGGTGGCCTTCCAGGCGTAGCCGTAGGCAAGTTATCATCAGGAGACACACTTTCTAAGCTAGCGGATCTCGACTGGTGCTTGCTCTTCTTCTTTTTCTTTCTTTTGTCCTTCTTCCGCTTATCTTTCTTCTTCTTAAACCGGTGATCTTCTAGCTCCAACTCCGTTTCCACAAAGTCTAAGCTGCGCCTCTTCTTAGATGCTGCCGAAGAAGAATCACGGGTAAGAGCGTACTCGTCTACAATGCGTCGGCTCGTCGTCGTGACCGATATCGTCTTGTCGTCGACGAATGTGCGTATTGAGTGTGACTTCCTCGTCCGGTCGAGGTCGTCGGCGATGTGCCGGCTGATGGAGCTCGCCTCGCTCTCGATCTCGCCGGCCTCCGGGGCCGACAGAGCCTCCGAGCTGACATCCGAGTACTCCACCAGCGGCTTGTGAGAGTTAGCTGTTGCATAAGATTGGTCATGGGTACCGCTAGAGCTCCTGTGCTTTTTGTGCAATCGCTTTTTGTGCTTCTCCTTGTGGTGTTTGCTGTGCCTCTTCTCGTACCGCTCCATGGCCGTGGGGCGGCGCTCCGCCCGGGCAATAACTTCACATTACATCAACTGAAACAACCAGCGCACTCAGTCTAACTGTTGTCAACATCACACTGATAAGAGATAACCACTTTGATCACTAACAAACTACAAACTGATAGAAACTTTAGTCATTAATATCATGTCTCTACCTCGATTATGCATGCGCGGAAAAAGCACTGTTATTACGTTAAACGAGGAAGCACTACTTTGACTGTATTAGCTAAAAATATATGACTTGAGATGAGACCACTTGCGATTTCCGTAAAGAAAAGTGGACACTAATAAAATTAAAAATACCATAACACACATGCAGAAATATAAAAACAATAACACAAACACTTACCTAAACATAAACGGACGTGAATCAGCTTCACACACAAAACAATATATTAGCGAAATTCCTCAATAGTACTCGATAGGATTTTATATCTTTGTATTTTTCCTAGTTTCGGCAAGATTTTAGCCTGGAATATTATTATATCTTAGTTCTTTAGTTGCTTTAGAGCCTTATTTTGCTAATCATGATCATAAAGAGCGCATTTATCATCTAATTACATCGGATTCTTTTTATTAGGAATTTTAGTACGTCGGATTATAGTAGCCATTTGCTTTTTCATTTCATCATCTATCGCGAACGTGAGCCGTGAACGTGAATTGAATCAAGTAGTTTCTTCTCTATGGTTTGTATATAGCGCGAATTTTAAAAATAATCAAGATTCAAGTAGCTATTAACCTTTTAACAATAATTCATTAATCATGCTTTATTTTAGGAAGTACAATAGTTAAAAATTAAGGAATTAATTACTTCAATGAGCTTATAAAAACATTAAAAGTTAAATAGTAGCATAAAAACAATGCTACATCTGTTTCCGCCGGAAACTTATGCTAACAAACGTATGAATACGTTACACGTACGTGATAAATATTATAAAAAATATTGCTATCTAAATTAAGCCTTTTTTTGTATAATATCTTGTAAATGCTCGTGTTGTATCATACAAATGTAGTGTTTCAAAATAATTAAAGTTGTAACTGTGCGTTTCGTATGCATTATAATACAAAATCCGTGAATTGGAACAGCCGTTTACGAATAGCTTTGTGTTGCCATTATCAATTAAATATGCAATTCATAGGAAAACATTAGGAAAAATATTATACAATTTTAAATATTTGATTGCCTCGATCCATCCCGTTCAACTTTATATTGTTTGCATAAGATACGTTGATTAAGTGTTACTTTTGAAATGAAATAATCAAAAATACTTTAGTTTAGGCCTTATGTTAAATATTACGGAGTTCATTTTTATTATTATGGCAATAAATGCTAGTTGCGGTTGCGATGCGATTTGATTTGCGTCCATAGCACTGTGGCATTTTTCTAAATAAGAATTAATTAGTTAATGCACTGGAGAAATAAAACAGTACCGTGCAGTTGAATGATTACAAACGTGTAGTTTTAGAAGGCGTTAACAAAGTGCTTTTATTTTTATTGAATTCGATACAATGACCCCCGAGTTCACGGCTACACTTGCTAGCGTATCGTGATATTTAACCAACCATCATGAGAAAAATATTACTAACATTTTTTATGTTATGTTACTCCTAATTTGGCGGTATAAATACTCATAAAAAGTGTTATCTCTCGGAACTATGTGTTTTCGATGTTATGATCAATAAATGGTTAACTCCGTAGTTGAACGTCTAGGCGGCATGGTGTTACTGTGACATTGCGATTTGGAAATATGTAAATAAACATGAACGATATAAGTGTGAAAATAGTGGATTTTGGTAAGGAACAGACGGGAGTCGATATTGTGGCTCCAGTGGATACAGTGCCTGAAAATGAAGTGGATCCTTTAGCGATAGACGAATCAAAGGTCAAAGAAGAAACGGAAGTGGTCGAGACGATCGAGGTACTGGAAGTGCCGGAGAAGCCGGAAGTTGAGAAAACGGTGGAAAGCTGTGATCAGAATGCCAAAGATGAGAATTTAAGTGTGAAACGGGATTTGGGAAGTGAGGAATTGAAGTTGCAGACACAACGGATTAAAGGTACTCGAAGAGGTTCATACAGGACCTAATCTTAGATTTAGATATTATTGTTGCTTTACATTTTACTCCATTGTTCATAGCAGAAATAGAATCAAACAGGCACTATATTCTGTTTTTTTTTTTATTCTGTAGACTAAAATGACATTTCATGTGGTACTAAGAAATGTCATGTCTTACATATGAAACGTCATTTTAGTCTACGGAATAAAAAAAACAGACCTTAGGTGCAAATATTTTTTTCATTGAATAGTAGTGATATAAATTCATATTTAATATTAAAAGCTAAAATATCTAAGTAGTATATAACAGATCTTCTGAGAACATCACATCGCATTATTTATTTATCCCACACAAATTATTATATATTAAACTACCTATAGATTCTTTCTTTTAAAAATTTAAACACACAAAACCATATGACTTATATGTATTTGCCAAATAAATATGATTGGTACTAGAGTTGCCGCGAATACTCGCTATTATTCGGTATTCGGCATTACTCGTCATTTTTTTGATATTCGTCGAATACCGAATAATAGCTAGTATTATTCGGCATTCGGCGAATAGTCGTCGAAAATAAACTTTTAACGAACAAAAGAACTAATGAGTTAAAAATAATCATTTTTTTAACTATTTTCCTTAATAAAACAATACACAATATCAATTATTATCTGTAATATGTGCCTGTGCCTATCATATTCATGAAATTAAATTAGTAAGGCTTTTTAATTAATATTTAAAATCCAACAGAGGGAGATTGTGGTGCAAAAAAAAAAAAAATTTTTAAGGCACGTTCTGGAGCAAGTCGGCTTCGTTTTTCCTCGTAAATTAAACCTGCCTCGGAAAATAGTCTTTCTGAATAAACAGAGCTTGCTGGTGTGATTAAGTATCGTTTAGCAAGCTTACTTAAAATAGGAAATCTATTCTTATTGGTACTCAAAGCCCACCATTCATATGGGTTTATTTTTCTGTCAGCCTTTGCTAATGCGATGTAGTTGGCTATTTCTTCAGCAGTGGCATTCTTGGGTTGCTCTTCAGTAGGTTGCTCTATAGATGATTCTTCAAAATATGCCCAAAATAGTTTATGAGTTTCCGAATCATGCTCACTTTCATTGTCTAAACGAGACCTTTTGGATGCCGTTTCTGGATCCGAATCATCATTTTCGTCATGTAAAGAAAGCCTAAGACCTTCTCTGAGCGCAGCTCTACGGATCCGTTCAACTTGGGTAGCGTCAAAGTAAAAGTTCTTGTAGCGGGGGTCTAAAAATGTCGACAAGTAATATGTATTCGTAAAGCATAGATCATCCAAGTTAAAACGGGCTTCCATATTTTCTATCAACGCCTTTCTAAAATCATCAACGTGTGCAGTTTGTTGAATCAGCGCATCTTTCATTAGGTATCTATTTACATTACATTAGGTTTTTTTTTATGTCGAATAGTAATGTCGAGTTATTCGACTATTCGCCAAAGTGAATAGCGATTAATCGGTATTCGACTATTCTCTATAAACACTATTCGCGGCAACTCTAATTGGTACAGAATGTCTAGATATGTAGGATTTTTACTATATATATATATATATATATATATATATATATATATATATATATATATACAAAATGAAATGTATTGTATATTGCTATTATAAGTTAAGAAGTAAATACCTAAATGTAATCTGAGTGTTAGCATGTAAGGTTTATCTGTTAGTGCTAATATTATATATATTAAATAAAATAAAAAATAAAAAAAATATATACATATACACGCCTCAGCTCCAAGAACTGCTAGTGTATCAAATAAAATAATAAATTATAATAATTACCTCAAGTATGGATGGTGCTATATTTATTTTCTTTGAATTTTTTGATACAAAAAAATAATTATCAGGCCGTTTTGCTATGTAAAAATAAGAACTGACCTAATATTGATCATTTTTTTTATTAACCATTGAAATATAGGATAACCATCATCATGTAACAATCTGATTATATTATGTAAAATTTTAGGTTAATTCATTTATGTGGGTACTTTCTTATAGACAACCCTTTATATAGTCATTTTTACACTAATTAGACTATAACACAATTACATAGTTACTAACATGTTGCAACGTCATGCCATAGTATGATTATAGTTATAGATTATATTTTAGGCTAGATGAGCAAAAAATACTTTAAAAATGAAATACCAAATGTTCCATTTAATTCCAGAAGATCTACTGAAAGAAGATACTATATCATTAGCAAGTACCACAGAGGATCCTACAGAAGAACCAGACACCCTTCAAAATGGCGCTGACCTTGAGGACACACAACCAGAATCAGAACCAATAGCAGCATCCACTGACAATGTAGAACCCACCCCTGAAGAGACAATAGAAGTCCCAGAAGTCACTGAGGCTGCTGTCCGAATTCCTGAAACCCCTGCAATATCAGATCCAGTTGTGTCAAAAGCAGTGGCACCACTTCTCCCAACTGTTTTTGGCCCTGTGGTCCCGACAGTCCCCATCGCTCCTACTGTATCATTAACACCAACTGTAGTTGCCCCAGTAGCACCTGCTATCTCAGTGGTGCCATCAGTGTCTGTAGCTCCATCTTACCCAACACAGGCTGTGCCAGTGGCACCAATTGTACCAGCAGCACCAACTATCCCGGTAGCACCAACAGTTCCTATAGCACCAACACTTCCAGCAATCCCTGCTGTTCCTTTAACTTCAGCTGTTTCAATATCTCCAGTATCTTCTTCAGTTACACCAGCTGTATCAAAACTTTTTCCAGTATCTACAGCTCTTCCGGTAGCGCCTACACCAGCCCTTCCACCATCCCCTGCTATCCATATTGTCCAAGAGACACAAAAAGAGCCAAGTCCACTTAAAGAAGTGCCTGTAATAGTAAAGGAAGAAGAGGTGAAATTGCTGGAGAGAATAGTTGAGAAGGTGGTGGAGGCTGATGTGGAGATGATCGAGGCTCCAATCAAAGTGAAGACTGAGGAGAAGACTGCCAAACAGCAGGCTGTTAATGGGGATGTGGCTAAGGTAGGCTGATTTTTAATAATGTAAAAAAAGTCTAATTTTTTTATAGGATTAGTAGGAACTCTATGAGGTTCTAAATCAGACACTTCAGCATTTCATTAAATACCTAAAGTGCCTGATAAAAATCCTCCTGGTTACTTTTGCCGAGCTATTTCTAATGCTAAAACAACAAAGCCAAAAACTATGGCCGTGGATTGAGCGCAAGCAACTTGTACACATTTCGATCTAGCCACTCAGTGTTTTGCGCGACTCGATCAAAGTTTACAAGTCATTTGAAGTAACGACAGCAATGCCAGACCGCGGCCTAAGGTGTTCTGTGTGTGTTGGTAATTCATTTTCCATTGTGACTGCCACCAAGATGCTTCTGCATCTTAGGGAAGTCGTTTTATACTAAACTTTCCCCCATTAGATGTACTAGATTGTTATATTGTTATATTTTTTTTAGGAGGAGCAAGCAACAAAAAGACGATCAAGTGAAGAAGCTGAAACCGAATCTCCACTCAAGAAACTCTGCCAGGAAGTAGAAAAGACATTCCCGCAACACGACACTATGATCAATGACTACATACAGACCGCCACTAAGAACAACATCGACGAAATACAAAGGCACACTGAGCAGTTGCTATCAGAGATCCAAACTTTGAGGGAACTAGCGCAGAAAAAAGAACATGAATGGAACAACATCCTTCACTTAAAGAAAGTCAAAGAGGAGATTCTATTAAGGTTACTACGTAGAAAACAAGTGCTATCATTCGAAAAGGCAGCTGATGTCAACGGTTCAGACCGCACTGATCCTTTCGATTACCTAAACCAGGCTAAGAACTTAGCTATAGATAAAAGCGATGAGATATCAGGGTTGTCTCTTAAACCACCTTGCTCTACAATGAATCCTATAATACAACCGCCTGTTATGCCTGTGACGACGCATTTCAACCCCATGGTAGGGTTACCACCGCCGTATGACAAAGCAGCTCACATGCAGTCTATGCCTAAGCCAGTATTCCCTCAACCACTCTTACTGCCTGGTCCGACCATGCCAGGTTTCCCTAGAGACATGAACGGGCAGCTACCAACAGGTTTCGGCATGCCAATGGGCCGCCAGGGCCCTACTAAGGACGTCAAGTCTATTATAGCGGACTATAGACAGAGGAACCCGGAGATAACGCCTAGAAGAGGAAGGAGGATGAAGTCCATTTTGAATCCGAATATGATGAACAACCCTAGAGCTATAGCGCCGAAGATAATGGACAACATGAATAATTATAATAATCTCAACAATTTGAACATGCTTTTCAATAATTTGGATATGGTAAGTCTTTTTTTTTTTTATACACAGCTCTAGGAATTCTGTACTCTCAGGCCCTCAGCACACAGAGCGTAAGCGTATCGTAAAAACATTACGAGTACGCGACGCGTAGAGTTCTGGGCATCAAGCGTTGCGTAAGCGTCGCGTAGGCGTTGTAAGTTCTCGTCAGATGAAGTTTTTTTGTTTTATTATGTCAGATTAAGTTTTTTTATTTACGCGTGTATTATACACTACGCCTGTGGTAATGAAGGCAGAATACTCATACGCTACGCTACGACGACGCTACGTGTATGGACTTATTTGAAGTTGTACGTGCTCGTAGTGCTGTCGTTCTACGCGCGTAATTCCATACGCTTACGCATCTCTTACGCTTACGCGCCGTGTGCTGAGGGTAAGAGTACTTAAAAACTTAAACTATTCATACTGCTACAAAACGATCATACTAACTAATAGAGGTCAATTAAGGAATGTTTACAATTAGGTTTAAGCACTTAGCGACTGATGCATACAAACTCAAGGTCACATGTCATTCAGCAACTGCAGCTGACTTTACGAACGTTCATCTATTATTCTTATTAATACTAGTGGCTCTGCGAGCGAACCTCCTCCATCCCCTCCTCTTCATCATGGGTTTGCGTGGTCTCCTTGGACTTCAAGAACACCTATGGTTTCGCCAATTTTAAATGTCCAAAATCTGAAATAATATTATCTGACATATTTAGCCAAGCTGAAACTGGTACAAATTGCGCTCACTCTGGACGTTTTCAGGCAAAAGGTACCACATTGTCCTTGCAGCACATTGTTGTTAAGAGGGAAGTATTCATACAAAAAGAGAAAACGTTTTTCAACTTCTAAATATTTTCCATCCTCCATAATTTTTTTGTGTGTTATTGACACAATGAAAAACTGGGTTTATAGGTTTTACTTTTTTTCAAAATTACTAAAATAAATATATATATATGTTAAAACTTACTGTTCTTTATATCCTGCTACCCTAAGGTTGTCTGGAAGAGATCGCTTACAGCGATAAGACCGCCTGTTGCTACCTTTCTTTACATTGTAAATCTGTTTTTTAAATTTGTTTTCTTTGTGGTGCAATAAAGAATATTTACTTACTTACTTAATACTTACTATATTTTTTTTAAAGCAAAGCCTATAAACCTGTAATAAATTATGCTGAAGCGATTGACATCAAAATCAAAGTGATTTGTTCAGATTTAGTTAGTGGAAAACGTTTTCTACCGAAATAGAATTTCATAGAAAAAATACTGTTATTTCGCTAGGATCGCAAAGCTATTCTTCCCTTTTAATAAGGTCGATTTGTGATTTAGACTACATGGCAGCCTTATCGACAATTATCAGACCCCTTATTTCAGTCCGTCATTTTAAAGTGGAGTGAATGTTAAATTAAAACACATGTTTGAAGGACATAGTCAATGTAACGCCTCCATCACGACGTCAATACCCTTAATGACCTTAGAGCGCGTTAAGAGCGCTGGTGGCCTGGCGCTAGGCGTGCACTTTTAACGACCTGACGACCGGCTGTACACGTAGAACAGTCAGCTAAAAACTATGAGCTTAGCAAGGCAGTGCCAGGCATTGGCTTTGCTGACTGTACATAAGTCCAAACAGTTTTTTTTTTACGTTATCTAAATCCACTTATTAAATGCATAATTTAACAATATCCAGAGAGGCAAGATCCACGAAGCAGGCTTCGTCAATATACAATACGCATACAAGCAAAAAAACATCCACAAAACGCGTCAATATATTATATACCTATCCTACAAAATGTATATCCACAACACATTTCGTCAGTAAGTACCTATACATCTGGCGGCATGGCCTCGCTGTATGGCCAGTGATATTTGTTGGACGAGGAAAGAACCAGAGCGACGGTCGCAGCCAAAGGACTTTTCGTCAACAGAGTTAAACATAAACCTGCAAATTTTGATACCTAGTCATAAGGAGGTTAAACAGAGGAATAAGTTTCTTGGAACTTTGTACGATATTTAGAGATTTACCAATTGCTTTTCTCTGTAGGGAAACAAAAAGAGGAAAGCGGACTTTTACAAGGGATTCGCTTTCGTAAAACCTGTGCCCATTTTGTGAGATTAGTTTGCCGAGCGAACCCCAAGCTCCCTAATGGCTCCGTTTCATTGGTCGATAACTCGGTCGATATAAAGCGAGCGGGGATTTCCCGCAGGCGCTATAACGACTAGTGAAACTCATAAGTCGATAGTTCGGTCGATATACAGCATGCGGGTGACTCCGCGCAGATGGTAAGGTGGTATAACGGCTGGTGAAACTCATAATGGCTTGCGTTTGGAAAATCTCCCATACTCCGCATACGAGCCCTATCGACCAATGAAACTGAGCCATAAGTGAGATGTGGCAAAATGCCAACGTGTCCCATAATATGCTTGCCTGTAATTTAAAGACACTAATATGTCTCATCCATTTATATCGATATATTTGAAGCCAAGGTCCCGCGATCATCGCTCCTTATTGAATATCCTTGGCCCCAATTTCCAAGGCGCGTTTACGTACCTATACATTTCTGATAAACTGTCATGTGTTACTAAATAACTACAAAAAAACATTTATCTAGTAAGTAAAAGCAACGTTTCGATAGACAGGGTGTTTATTTAGTCACCTGCAATAATTTACCCCGAAATCCCGAAATCGCGAAGAAAATTGTCTGTTTCATACATTTTGACTGTCTGAGCTTGACATTTTCTATGGAAGAGTAACTTTTTTTGTCGATTTCGGGGTTGGTCATGTATGTAAATGTATACACTACCTGCCGCGACTTCGTCTACGTGGAAGTTAACCTAATCAACCTAATTTTCATTCGCTCAGGGTTCAATTTCAAAACATCCGTCTTTGAAACCGTCACGTCACATACACTCACCGTCACAAATACCGTCACATACCTCTTGAACTCAAAATTATATTTAACCTGGAACCTGCTCGCAGCATTTCACGGGAACCGGTTGAGAATTGCAATCTTTAGAGAACATCCGGACATACGAATGCATTTTTACCCAAGCTGAAACAGTACTCCGCTGATGCTCGGTCAAGAAATAGATCTAATAATAAAAATAAACCAAGTCATTGTTTCCTCGATGGTAAAGTACATGCGTAACTTTTTTACATCATAGTACAGAATAGATAAAAGGTCATAGAGGTCAAATCGTGCTCAATAATTAGTCCATACATTACGAATGGTATGAAAGTCCATAATTACAATTTACAATTAAAAGTAGTTTTCTGAATCCATTGGAAATTTTATAGCACTTTTATTGCAAATTAGTTAATGCATAGGGCACGCAGCTATGGGAAACATAATTAACTGACCATTGGTGGTCCTAAATTCATTGCAATAGGGTTTAATATTGGTCAGCTATCAGTGGAGAGTAGATTATGGTGTTTTGTATATTACGTCTGAACTTTCATGGACATGAATAAATATTTATTACCCGACGAGCGGGAAGTGGGTAGTCGATTTTTCGATTGCCATGTCAGTGGATTTAGCTTTATTGTGAAAGTGACTATGTGATATTTTTAATCTAAATTTAAATTTAGTTAAATAGAGAGAACATGAGTAATATTTGATTGGAAGGTCTTGTATATTTTTTTATCTTGCAAGATTGACCCGAACTTACCTACATACATGGCAAGTTAAATATTTGTGTTACGCTTTATTACGTAGGATTCATTGTGTTACAAAAGAGCCATTCATTCCATTTACAACTTAGGGCATGTGAGTCATTAAGAGATTTCTTTAAACATAATTAATATTTTAACTATAGCTTCCCACTACTATATCTATGAGTATATTATGTATGTTATCAACAAACAAGAGTCATTCACTAAAAATTTTGATGTCTATAAGTACAATACCAGAAATAATAAGTTTTTGGAAAAAAAAAAAACATTTTTAGTACAAGCTTTTATCGCTGACTGTACTTTTCTTTCCACAGGCAACTAATACTCATTGAGCCAATTCTAAAAACCCCAAACACAATTAGATTGCGTTGTTTTATCACAGAGTTAATATGTCCACCTCTTGTCTCCATCATCAGATCAGCTCGATGGTACCATAATATTGCATTGTCACCCGACTTACATATGTATGCAAATTTTCAGCTTCATCGGAAACCGGGAAGTGGATCAAATTTAACTTACAAGATTTGATTACAGACCGACAGACAACGGGTCAGGTGAAACTAAATAAAAGCTTGTAAAAATAAGCTTGCTATCAGAGAGGTTCGTGTCCGTCCGAAAGTCATTCGTTTGGTAATGCATTCATTTTTATAACAAGTTCCTAAGTTAAAGATTACCATCATTATTAGTTTAAGATTACCCTTTCCAGCTCTAAAGAATTACTTAAAAATTTGACGTTGAAGACTTATGACGGAGTCGAGGGCCTGACAGACAAACATGCATGGTTCAAATCAGAAACTAACAAAATCTAGTAGCAATAAAATAATTGTATTATGTCATTTATGTCTAGGAGATAAGTAGGTTCAGATAAATTACATGAATTGTATTTTTTAAATTAATGTTTTGAATTTAAATAAATAAATTGTAGTTTTTTGCCGATATTGGGATACCCTTTTCGAGGGACTTAAATCTTCTCGGGCACAGGTGTAGGGTTAGAGCCGGTGTAGATTTGACGTTCATAAGCGCATTTTAATATGCCTAATTGAAAAATAAACTATATTTATCTTATTAAAAGTTTGTAATAATATAAATCATTAAGATCCTCATTTTAGGATCGACAGTGTTAAGCTGCGTATGACATTGCCCCGTGTCATTGTTTCTCAAACGCTCCGACCTTGCCGGAATAAAAACCGCGACCCGTGCGACCTTTCATGCATTCAATTGATTTGCGTAACAGTTGTTTTGCGCACTCACTTTATTTTAGAAAATGGTCTCAGAATATTTCGACCATAATAGACCCGAAAGTTTTCAAGTATATTTAAAGAATAAAGATGATAAATCAAAATACAATACAAACATACAAAATTATTTATTGAAAAAATACACGTGAAATATGATGTAGGGGATGAAGCCACCCTGTAAGCAAAAATATGCCCGTGTTGGGTAACACCGCTCTTCCCTATAACTACCTAAACAAAATTACTAATTATCTACTAGGAGTTTGGAGTGAATATCTAGCAAATTATTAATTTTAGTGTAAAGGTGTGCAGATGTGGTGACGTACCTACTGTGTTCTAGAAAATTTAGTTTTAGTCCTAGCCACCTTAGCAATATAAATGTTGTACCTTTAATTCTTGTAGTTTGGGTTGTACGGGAGAGTTTTATGCTTTTTTAGAGTGGTTTGTAAGATGTACAATTTCCGAACTGTTTAGTAAATTACGCGACTTTGATTGTTTCGTTGTTATTATTCCTGGCACAATATGCCTTAGAGTCTTGAAAATCCAGAGGAACTTCCTAACTCTACCAATGACCTGATCAATGTGTCCGTACCAATTGAGATGCTTATCCAACATAACTCCTAAATAAAGATATATTAGTGACTATTTTTATATGAAACCTATCTTTAAATAAATTGTAATCCGCTAAATTATAATCTGTTGTATCGTATATAAATAAATGTATGGATAAGAGATAGGCTAAACTTCGTTTTACTCTACTTTCGAAACTTGTGAATAATCCTTTACCATCCTATTTTTACGGAGACGCGCGAACGTGGGATATTTCAGTCAGTTTCAATACAAAAAGTACGAAGAGGGATGACAAATAGGTACGAACGTTTCCGAGAAAATACTATTGCAAGTGATTGTTCACTACATCTGTATAAAGTCGCAGTTTGACAATTCAGTTTTCACAATACATACTTAATTTCTGGCTATGGGGTATGGCTGAGTATTTTTTTTTTATGAAATTAGTTTGTAGTAACACAGATATTATATTTAAATACACCAAATAAATTAAAACAATGACATATCTATGACATTTCGAATATCGATCATCCGAGATGGTACAGTCAGCGTCAAATACTTTGTAGCAACCAAAGTAGCCAAATAGTTCGGTACACCATATATTTAGTATGGTGTACCGAACTATTTGACCACTTTGACTGCTACAAAGTATTTGACGCTGACTGTACTTCCGTTTGGTAGCAAATGTATAACTAAACACTAATCAATGTGTAAACAGGCCCTAAGACAAGAGTACACGCTCGTAGGGGCCTTATCAGATAAAAATAAATCATTGATTATCTCCAAAATGGAGTTAATTAGATCGGTTTCTTTGAGAAAGTTACTTAATTTAAGCTCACGAATGCACCCTTGAAACCGACATAAAAATACACCCTATATGGCGCTATTCATCTAGTTCGGCTCGAAACTTCGAAACTCGTGAGCATGATTTTTCCTTAAAATTTTCATCTCTTCCAATTTTAACTCTTAAAATTGACTTTGCTTTAAAACAGACAAGGATAACCTGCGGTTGTTCAAGGAATGTCTTCTTTGCTTTTTAAAATTCAAAACCTTATTCCCAGAACCAAAAGGCCATGCTAGAGCGCCTTCAGCAAATCCAAGCCGGAGCGCTGCCCAACGGTGTGTCCTTCAAGGACGTGCTCGTCCAGTTCGCGAACATGCAGCAGTCGCCCGGCATGCCCGGGATGCCCAGGCCTCCGGAGACCGTCACCACTAGGCCTGAACATGTCCCAACCCGCCCTGAAAGAAGACAGCAGACGCCCCGGGAGAGGCATGAGGAAACGATGCAGAATGTAAGTTATATTTCCCAATATACAAGTGATTTAGTTATATCTGACCATACTCTGAGGGGAAATGTCTCACGCACTTTTTAGGGTTCCGTAATCAACTAGAAACCCTTTTAGTTTCGCCATGTCCGTCTGTCCGACCGTCCGTGGCTTTGCTCCGTGATCGTTAGTGCTAGAAAGTGGCATGGATACATACATAAATCATGCATGGCGGTACAACGGTAAAATAAAAACTAGAAAAATCTTTTGTTTAGGGTACCTCTCATACAGAAAGTTTTTATTTTTTCCGCTTTAACCCAATGGTGTGGGATGTCGTCGGATAGGTCTTTTAAAACGAATAAGGCTCTCCAACAACCATTTTTTTGATATTTTCGGAAATAATCGCTCCGGAAGAAAACAAAATGTGCCAGACCTTCCTGTAACTTTTGAACCATGGGTCCAAAATATTATGAAAAATATCTTAAAATAAACGCTTAACAAGTATTTTCAGTGAAAATTATAGCGAACATGATCGGTCCAGCCATTTTAGAATTATTGCAAAAGTTTTCTTTTCTTAAAAAAATATACAAATTGACTTACTAATAGCCCCTATTTAACTAATTCTGACAGAATAGTAACTACGGAATCTTACACTGACCATTTAACCTTAAAACGTTGAAGCTAAATAAACGTTCATTTATTTAACCTTAAAAAAACTATAAGCAAAATTCAGCCATTATGCTTTTTTTTTGTCTTTTTGTTTTTTTTTCTGGGCTGTATCTCCGAAACCGTGCGTCGTAGCGCAAAAATAATCAAATTTTCGTTCCTCTTTGAAACCCGACGCAGTGAATAACCAATCACATTAGTACATGAAACAATCATCATCATCCTATTTTTTATTATTATTTCACTATCAAAAGAAAAGCACTATACAGATCTCGGCAAGAAATGTGGTTGCCGGCCGCGATCCCTATCGACCTCACCACGCTCAGTCGTCTATATCTACTTGGCCTGCAACCCTTCGTTTCCCGTCCTCTACAGTAATGTACTATTCCAGAAGCCAGCAGAACGAATGGCCTCCCCGAGCCCGCGCCTGCCGCCGCCGCCGCCCTACCCCGAGATCTCCCTGCTGCCCGTCACCACCAGCCAGGACACGCCCGCCACGCAGAACTCGCTGCTCCACGGCATACTCACTAAGGTACCGTTTCACATGATTCCCACAATGTTACTCATAGCACTCGGCTGATGTCATTTAGATTCCATTTTGATTGCAGTTTTGTTACGCGCTTGGAGTTACAATGGGGTTATCCTTCTTAAAAATCGTGATGTCATGAGAATGCTGACCGCCTCGTTTTCGAGTAATAGTATCTTGGAAAATAACAGATTAAAAATAGTTTCTTAAGATACGAGGCTAAAGAAAGAGTTAAAAAGAAATTCGTTGACTTTTGGTCTCACAGGTCTGACCGTAAAGATGGCCACAGACGCACAAGGTTAATACGAACCTTCGTGCATGCTAATAAGATTCCAAGTCGACGGTCCCTGACAAAACAAACATTTTGTCAATAAAACTAGTTATTTTTTCACAGTGGTCTTTGAAATCAAATTTACCGAAAGGCACGGGAATAACTATTGCATTTTCAATTATTTTAAAATAAAAATTAGATATAAGGTTTGCGACTTTAAAACCCAACTGAAAAATCATTACTTGTCTCTTCCTTAATGTGCCGCTGTGTTTATATTATGTATGTGTGTATGTATATTCATATATGTATCTAATATTTATTTGTTTATTTAAATTTTAAATGTACTGTACGTACTATCTGTTTAATGTATATGTAATTTTCCTATTTCTCTAATTAATTTGTGCACTACCTGTCATAAAAACTTACTGTTCTTTATATCCTGCTATCCTAAGGTTGTCTGGAAGAAAACGCTTACAGCATAAAACCGCCTGTTACTGCCTTTCTTTACATTGTAAATCTGTTTTATTTGTGGTGCAGTAAACTTAGATTAATAAAATAATATAAAACGTTTACTCTCAATTCCAAGCGCGCCACAGAATCGCAATCCAACACCTGAGGGGCTAAGATGGTCGCACATTTATCGTCTATCACCATTTTTGTCCCATTCCAACAAGTATATAAACGCGAGAGTAAGACAGGCGATAAAAGCGCGACCATCCCCAGTATTATTATAAAGCATTCATTGACCTCGCTTGAATGGGTGTTGCCAACGTTCCAGCAGGCGACCCCTGCACAGAGTTACTCGCCGACTCTGGCTAAACTGCTGACGTCCCCGGAACGCAAGCAGGCGCCCAATCTGCCGGCGTTCGGTCAGGCCAAGGTACCCACATAGTACACGATCGGTGTTACAATTGGCCTTGATCATTCCAAATTCTAAATTTAGATTAAGCTGCTGGTTATTTAGTTGATTAAAAGTTGTCAAGAAATCCTGTTTATGTTACGGTGCGAGAACTCGCATTAAGTTAAAATCCCGCTTAAGGGTGGTATTCCATCTGTCCAATATCTTGGTCGAAAGTGTATATGCGTCCCACATTTTGGTTTATGAGAGAATGAGATGCAATGCACATTGGACCAAGATATTGGAAGATGGAATACCACCCTAAGATAACTTTGCACCAACTTGAATAGAACAAAGTGAGGGAATGGCGTTATAAAAGTCAAGTTTTCGTAGAAATTTGACATTAAGAGCCCATTAACGTGCTCACTAGCGCCACTGCTAAATAATTGTGATTATTTAAATTTAACGATAGATATTTAAAAAAGTGGGCCGCTACGTACTGTATTTTGTATTTAAGTACCTTTTGAATACATCATAATAGTTTTTACGTTGCTTGATTCGTCAATCTAGACGTCCAAAGTTAAAACGGCCGTTTTTGTTTTGAGTTCATAGTTCGACGAATCCAGCAACATAGAAACTAGTTTGATGTATTCAAAAGGTACTTAAATACAAACCACAGTACGTAGCGGCCCCCTTTTTTAAATATCTACCGTTAAATTTAAATAATCACAATTATTTTCCAGTGGCGCTAGTGAGCACGTTGATGGGCTCTTAATGATAGCAATGCTCCACTCTTTGTCATGACAAATGTCATGGAGGGTTTTCTTGGTGCGACTGAAGTTACATTGCTGACTTGAACTGTTCTAATGTCGCAATGTAACTCAACTTGCGTGCGAGTTCGCGAGCCTTCTAAACGAGCCTTACTTAATGGAATTATGTCAAGATAATTGAGTCAGTCAATCGTGGCAGATATATAATATTAGTTCTTCTTCGTCTTTACTATCTATACCCAAACGAATCGAATTACGGTCTACATAGTCTGCATGGAATATAGCTTGTTTGGCGGTTCTAGATCTTGAGATCCGTTCTCGTAAGTTGTACGAGACATATACTGGTTAAAACTGTATAGTACATTGTAGGAGAGGACGGAAAACCGCTCAAAGATGGACGAGTGAGTTTGAGTCAAATACGAGTCCATCTTTAGCGTTTCCGGCCGGGGCATTACATAGTGCTTTTCACGACTACTGCGAGGAAATAAGAAAACATTTGCTAAAAATAATATTTATATTGGCGTGAGGACAATTATTGAAAGAAAGCGATGTATTTCTGCCATGAACATTTTTATTTTCTTCACTAGAAGAACTCATTTTTATAGCGTAGATTCTTGCATTTTTTAATCAAAAACAATTTTCACTATCCAAATCAGTACTTAACTTAATCCGATCCCTTTTGCTTAAAAAACCACAAATAGCTAAAAACGCCTTAATAAATAACCGTGAACGGAATGGTTTTGACGTTTCTTTTTTTAACAACTAAATTGGTCCTATAAATGACCTAATTTAATTTTTGAAGGAATAAGTTGCGCCAATAAAATACCTTTTACCATCACCAATGACAGAAGATGATAACAATGCTTACATATGAGAGATGATGATAACTTGTAGTAGTGGTGGTTCAGGTGCTACAGCTATTACCTACTTTCCAGCTTCGTTTTAGACCATCTATTGCAACATTTCCGAACAGTGGCGTGAAAAAATATTGGTGACCAGTGAATAGTGTTTATGGTTTTGAGACATTATATTAAATTATTTTTATATGTACAGATAGAATATGGACCTGTATACGTACAGGCTTTACAAATGTTGTGCTTACTAAAATGATTATGCTTAGTTCGAAGCGAGCCAATATTAGCCCACACATCTAATTTAGCTGTTTTATTATTTTTTGTGGGTAGATATAAAAGCAGAAGACGAGTGTGATCATATCTTCAGCCGTCCACTGCGTTTGCTTGACCGCACTAAATCTTGACATAATTTATCTTTTTAACAACATATCAACTATTTAAAAAGCTTATTATAATTGTTTGAAATCAACATTTGATCGATACTACATTTAATGGCAATGCTCATTGAGATTATGCCACTCCATATTACTACACGTCACAGCATACAAGCAGCAAATCAAATTATATTGTTTAATGACGACTATAAAAAACCTAAAGAGGTAAATATAGCCTATTAAATTTATTTAGTCTGCTATTAAGCGGTGGGTGTTTTATTGTTGTCAAAATGTTGTCATCTGTAAATCTGTGTAGCGAGCAATATATTGTAGCCTCAAGTTTGGCACCTGAAATAGGTGGTGCTGTATGGCACCAAAGAGAATTTGAAATGGAGGTGTATTGTCAAAGAAAAATTTGTAGCGACGTAAATTTACCGCCATCTTTCGACACATAATTTACACAAACTTTTACAACGCCATTTGACTTTGATCCTTATTCTTTTACTGATATGTGTTCAATTTGTTAAATATCAAAAACTGGCGCCATCTTACCGGACACTACCTAAAAGTTTTGGCGCCATCGCTCGAAACGATGCTGCTATACCTTTGGCCTTTGATCTATTAAATGGCGCCACTCTTTGATATTTTACAAATTACACACATATGAAGTTTGCCAACACGTATATGAACATTTCATAAGAACAAAAGAGGCAGGCTGCAAATTAAATAAGGTTTTGGCAAAAATTTCTTTTTTGTTACAAGCTTTTATCGCTGAATGTACTATTTCCACAGGCTAATACTCATCGAGGCAGTCCTAAAAACCGCGTAGTTTTATTACAGAGTTCCCATGGCCACCGCTTGTCTCCATCATCAGATCAGCTCGATTGTACAGTCAAAAGATTTAATTAGTGACCCATTTCGTACCTTGTCAGAGTGACAAACAACATGAAAGTCGCTAGAGACCTCTTACTATTGTCATTGTGACAAGGTACGAAATGGGTCACAAATTAAATCTTTTGACTGTGCCATAATATTGCATAGTCACCAGACTTTATATATGCAAAATTTCACCTCAATTGGAAACCGGGAAGTGGGTCAAATTTAGCTTCCAAGATTTGACCCACATTAACATAGATAATAACAGGGCAAGTTAAATAAAAGCTTGTAAAAACTTGACCACCTTTGAGCTTGCTTCACAACGGCCGCTAGCTGCCGCTTAAATGTACCAAAACGTAGGATAAGCTGTCTGAAGAAATTATTTCATTTTTCATTTATTTATTTTCCATTCAATCAGCACTAACAGCTAAACCTTACGTGCTAATTGACAATATATTACTGAAAGTCTAACATGCATTAATGCATTAATCGCTAAAAACAAAAAGATATAGACTTACAAATTTCAATAAGTTAACTAAGTAAATAAGATTTCATTGTCAAACCGGAATAAATGTCATATACTATAATGTCATAACCAGGCACTAATGCCGTAAGTTTATTTAAAAGAATTAAAACGAATAACGAGGGGAAGCTATATTCAGGAGTGGGTGATTATATCTTGGAACGTACTGTTAAATACGAAAGCAAATAATTTACGCAAGATCGCATATTATTTCTGAAAGCAATACTGCCTATGACGCTTGATATCATTTCGTTTCTGGGCACACTTTTGATATTTGGCAGGCAATCTTTTAGATCTGTAAGCGGAATATATTTCAAGTGCCAAATTTGAATAAGCTATCTATTTTTCAGCTGCAATATTTTGCTCAACTTTACGGTTTAGGTTATGCGTATTCTCTAAAATACGTTGGGCTCCGGAACGGGAACCTTTCACTCGTTTCGCCACCACTTGGAAGAGACACCCCACACTAGCGTCTCCTGGGCATCAGCGTCTAGTCAACACTATGGCTTCTGCTCGACGCAACTTTGGCGCAACTGCGCAGCGACGCCCTTTTCCATAGCGCTGAATAGACGCTGACGCTTAAAAGACGCTAGTCTGGGATCTCTCTAAATCGGCAAATCCATTAGTACTGCTGCTAAATGAAGTCCTGTGCGTTATAGAATTGCGGCGAGATCACGATAACGCCGGTGCAGCCGACGCCGCCGCCCGCCGACGCGCCGAGCGAGAAGGAGGAGGTCGTTCAGTTGGTGAGTTTGTACTGTAAACATATCGTTTATTAATTTAGATTTAAGGGCCATATCTCACCGTTTGATGCAATCGATCCTTAGAACGCCATTTTGTAATCTTCCAGGATGACGAGGAGTCCCCAGCATCAGAAGGCTCGGCGGCGGCGTCCCCCGCCGACGGCGGCCGCCTCGTGATCGACGAGGGCTCCGACGACGCGCCGCCCTGCCAGGGCTGCCGCCGCCGCGCCGCGCAGTTCGTGTGCGCCGGCTGCGCCAACCAGTGGTACTGCTCCCGCGACTGCCAGGTGACAACCTTACTGTACACTAGTCATGCAGGGCTCCGACGACGCGCCGCCCTGCCAGGGCTGCCGCCGCCGCGCCGCGCAGTTCGTGTGCGCCGGCTGCGCCAACCAGTGGTACTGCTCCCGCGACTGCCAGGTGACAACCTTACTGTACACTAGTCATGCAGGGCTCCGACGACGCGCCGCCCTGCCAGGGCTGCCGCCGCCGCGCCGCGCAGTTCGTGTGCGCCGGCTGCGCCAACCAGTGGTACTGCTCCCGCGACTGCCAGGTGACAACCTTACTGTACACTAGTCATGCAGGGCTCCGACGACGCGCCGCCCTGCCAGGGCTGCCGCCGCCGCGCCGCGCAGTTCGTGTGCGCCGGCTGCGCCAACCAGTGGTACTGCTCCCGCGACTGCCAGGTGACAACCTTACTGTACACTAGTCATGCAGGGCTCCGACGACGCGCCGCCCTGCCAGGGCTGCCGCCGCCGCGCCGCGCAGTTCGTGTGCGCCGGCTGCGCCAACCAGTGGTACTGCTCCCGCGACTGCCAGGTGACAACCTTACTGTACACTAGTCATGCAGGGCTCCGACGACGCGCCGCCCTGCCAGGGCTGCCGCCGCCGCGCCGCGCAGTTCGTGTGCGCCGGCTGCGCCAACCAGTGGTACTGCTCCCGCGACTGCCAGGTGACAACCTTACTGTACACTAGTCATGCAGGGCTCCGACGACGCGCCGCCCTGCCAGGGCTGCCGCCGCCGCGCCGCGCAGTTCGTGTGCGCCGGCTGCGCCAACCAGTGGTACTGCTCCCGCGACTGCCAGGTGACAACCTTACTGTACACTAGTCATGCAGGGCTCCGACGACGCGCCGCCCTGCCAGGGCTGCCGCCGCCGCGCCGCGCAGTTCGTGTGCGCCGGCTGCGCCAACCAGTGGTACTGCTCCCGCGACTGCCAGGTGTGTGCCGCCCCTTACCACTCAAGTCTTCGTCACATTGTTCAGAAAATGGGTAAACTTACTGCCTCGGGTGAGATTCGAACTAGCAACTTCGGGATACCGGCCCGCCACTCTACCAACTGAACGGATATTTCCACCACATTATTCTTCATATGCGAGTTTCGCTAGTTATATCTAAAGTAAGTGAGTTACACTTCTTAAACGGCTACTATATCCAGTTTTTCTTTATTTTCATCAAGCATTGTGGTATCGTTTGCAGGCATTTCTACTCAGTACGAAATTAATAAAGCCTTCGTCAGTTTCTCAAAGAGTCACCCTGTCACGGTCGCCATGTAAGGAGAAGCTGCGAGAAAACAAATGAATCAACCCCACGATAACTCGATATTCGTTGACACTTGATATTAACTACTAACTGAGTTCAGGATTGAAATTGTAATGTTTTTTTGATACAACAAAATCAAAATAATTAAGATATAAACAGACTAAAACCGAAAGACGTACAATTTACTAAAGGCTCTAAAGGAGCGAATCAAGTACTCCTCTACTGTTATCTGTCATTTATGCATTCATTAAGACGAATATAAGAACATACATAAAAGATTTCAAGAAAAGTCTATATTGTCTATTCCTCATAACAGCACTTGTGCTTTTAATCGCTATAACGTTACTGCGATTAATGGCTACCAACCTAACAAAATCACAACGAATACAGTTTTAAATTAAGTGCATTGCTGCCAACTTACAAAATATTCATTTGGTTGCATAGTAAAAACAATTACTTCATAAGTCAGAAACACGCATGTGACACCCGTAATATATCAACACTCATAGACTACGAAGACCGCTTAGCGTTGCTTGTTAGTCTCCGTAGGCTACGGTGGCCAAAATTGAGAAAAAACTGTCCAAAATTGAATTTAGCAAGGAGCAAGTACCAGGGCCGGGCGCGTAACAAGGTATGGTCGCGCGTCTTGGCTATATACTTTTGCTTTGTTTACCTAAATTAAGATTTATTTTTGTTGACTCGTAGGAAAAGTATTGTATGCAACGTTGTATAAGTAGATCAAAAAATGCTCGTGGCGTATTCCTTTACAATGTTCGCCTACGCCTTCGACTCCGGCTGACATTGTAACTCACGCCACTCGCCTTTTTTGACTCTTCTTATACAACTGTTGAATAAAATACTATTACCTGTGGTCTGACAATAAATAATTTATATTTCTTCCTTTAATTCCAGGTGGCCGCCTGGGACGACCACTCGGAGATGTGTTCCGGGTAGCGCCCGCAGCGTGACGTACAGACATTTGCCTTATAACATGCCGTCAGGTGACTCGTGAATCTCGGTGACCTTCGCGCAGCTAGAGAGGTCTAATTTATTTCGTGTTTGTACATTGTAGATGCGTCTTTTGTAACCAAAATATTGTACAGTGATGGTTTTAAGTTGGCTCTGAATTTTTGAAGCTTAGCTAAATTCTTGTTCTGTGTTTTTGGTAATGTATTCTTGAAAATACCTAAACAGAGACATGTTATTTTTTGAAGGCAAGTGGTTTGTTTGTCCTGTTTTTAGATCCTGCGCCGTTAGCATGGTCGCCTCTTTATGAGTGGTAGCATTTCTGTCACGTTCTAACAAGTATGTAACAGCGAAAGTGACGCATCATACGACAGGCGGTAAAAATTCGACCATGCTAACGCCGCTGAATTGTTGGTGATAAGAATTCTAAGTCATATAAATTGGCAGCTGAATAAAAGCATCTAAATAAAAAAATCTGTGATTTTCATGCCATTATTTCGTTTAAAAATAAGTGTTAAACATTGAATAAAAAAAAAGTGTCAAAGCCACAATTTAAAAACATCACTGTCTCAAGGCTAGAGCACACCGGCTGCGCGTGCGCTAAAATGTTCGAGCCGCGTACGCATACGTTACGCAAACAGTGTGTCATCTCTCATAAGGATCTGTATATTACAACGCGCACGAGCACGTCAACGCACACGCGCCCGGTGTGCACAGGCCTTTTTCCTATGTAGGTATTGATTTTTCCTATATTATAGTAGAGTGTCAAGCTTCTTCACGCTCTTTAGGAATGCTATTTTAAACTATTAGATGTAGGATAAAGTATTTTTTCAATGTGACTGCTGACTACAAGAATGTAGTGAATCATTTTCTAACGACGCCCGTTTTTTTTTTTTAATCGGTCGTACAGTTTTTGCGGTAATAAAATCCCGTGCACTCAGCTCTTGTGATATTTTACTGTTGAGAAAAAATCAATGAAAAAATTAAAAGTTAAAGAAAATTTAATCTTCCTACTAAAACAATATATTTATTGTGAAATCAGTATAGACAATAAAGTTGAATGTTTGAATGAAACACACCCACATTGAGAGCCACGCCACACTAGCGTCTTTTGAGCGTCGGCGTCTAGTCAGCGCTATGGAAAATGGCGTCGCTGCGCACTTGCGCCAACTATGGAGCTATGGAGGAATCTCCATAGGCACAACAATGTTGCAAACGGCAATGTTGCAAAAGTGTCCAGCTGTCAGCTATAAATAATAGTTCCAAATCTCTCCAGAGTAGCGCTAGAGTAGCTGAGAACCTAGGCGTTATTGACGGAGTGAAGTGCGCTGTCTGATTTGTTTTTTTTTTTTCAAATATTCTAGGTATTGTAGCGCCACCTATTTAAGGTTTTTTGAAGGACACTTTTTGGTACATGGAGATTGTATCCCTTACCTTCCATAGCGCCAACGTTGCGTCGAACTGCAGCCATAGAGTTGACTAGACGCTGACGCTCGGGAGACGCTAGAGTGGGGTGGCCCTCAAATGCCCAAGGAGTATCATTACTAAGTATTACGATATTGTATAACAATACAGAACGCGTAATATAACCTAATCCAATCGAACGGTTGTAACGATTTAAATAAACTTATTTAAATTATTGACTGACAATTTTGTGGTATTTATTTTAGGCAGGTTAGCGATGCCTGTATTATACATCCCATCTATAAAATATTAATAGAAAATAGCATAATAACCAATAAATAGTAATCACAATGAAAGGTTGTGAAAAGTCGCAAAATTAACATTTTTGTTTTTTTTTTTTAAATATGGTTGCATAAAATAGAATATTTGTGACGTTCTCAAGCAAAAGGTACCACATTGTCGCTTACCATAAGCGAAATTTATACAAATAACCTGTTCTTAGAGAGCGTCCTTATGGCAAGCGGTGATGTGGTACCTTTTGCTTAAGAATGGCACATTTGGTTGATAATACTGCACGACAGGCGGATCAAAACTCTTTCCGTTGTCTTGTTTTTTGACCCCAGTAGAGCTTTTTATATGGGTGATTTTAAGTTTATAATTTTTCTCAAGCAAAATATAATCTACAGCTATAAAGACATGTCGACTTTTTTTTTGTTTGATATAAGACAGAGACCAATACAAGCGTAACAGAGTGGTCAGAAACAAGACAGCGAAAAGAATTTTAGACCTAGGCCTAAGTCGAGTTTCAGTTAAACAATAGAGCAAAGTAAGCTCGGTTCACATCGGATAATACTACTCCAAATGGGTTGATCAATCAATGATGTTCTGAAATTAAATTATAACCTCCTAAGGTCCTACAAGAACATCGAAGATTGCCAGTGGAATTTGAACCTTTAGCGAAGGCCATAGAGTTTATTTTGTTTACTCTGGTACTCAGGTAGGACTGTGTGTCTGCCTTAGGAGGCTATCGTCAGAATATTAGGCGCAGCAAACAGACCAGCCGACGTAGCCAAGGTGACAATTGTTATCGCTTTACAACGAAACGCTTTGTGTCTCTATCACTCTGCCATATTAGTGCGACAGCGACAGTTGCGTTTCGATCGCTACGGAGCGTATGCGATTTGCATGTTGGCTACGCGGCCAGCACTCGCGCACAGCAGAGGGCCTACCGCGAACCACGTTCGACGTGTTGCCTCCCTGTCACACTTACGTACGAATTTACAAGTGCGACAGAGAGGCAACACGTCGAACGCGGTTCGCGGTAGGCCCTCGGTGCTCGAAAATGACATCAGGTATTCATTGATCTACAAATATTTCTGTTTCAATGCATTCTCGACCATTTTTAGCTTTCCACATGAAAGTGCACCTTATCGTAACAGCATAAGGTACTTTTTGGTAAGGAAATCTATTACATAATCCCTTATAGGGATAAATTCGCCTTTGTACATTGCCAAAGTTTTTTTTTTTTCCTTTTATTGTATCTTCCCTATTATTGTTTATTGTATTTTTATTGTATTTTTTTCTTATTGTATTGTCCCTTATGTACAATAAAGTGTTTACATACATACATCTGTATGAAATGTACCTAAATACTACTGTAATATTATGTATCAGTCTAATTTTGCATATATTTTGAAACTCGGCGAGCAGAATAGCCAATTCGCCATCTCTAACTATGGAGTACATTTCGAAAGAGATGGATGCAACCGGGAGTCATGTAGACTTGCAATTGTATTCATTTATTTTATAATGACTTGTATAATTTAATCAAATAATGTTTACAAAACTATTTAGGCTATTCTTTATATATCGGATGCTATATATAAATAAGCTATATATATCGTAGCGAGCCGTAGGATAAACATACAATAAATGTTATTTATGAATGTAAATATTATCAAATTATATAAATGAGTTCTGAATTATGCCGCACTATATCTTATTCAGATCAAATTAAATTAAACCAAATCGTTTTAAGCTTGGTAGTAATAAAAATAGTGGTTCCGAAGAACATATTATTTTTTTTTTAAATTATATTTGGGAGACTTGATTTTTTGCTATTTAGTTTAAATATTTCTCGATAAATACAATTGCATATTTCGTTTCCGTATTTGGCATTTATACATCGTGTCATTCACGAAGACGCGTGCCTTGGTTAAGGTTAGATTTGACAAATCTGCGCATCATCGTGGATGACACGATAAAAAGATAAATACAGCTTTGATGAGAAATATTTAGACACACACAGCGACAGCGAGTCTCCCCCGCCGTGCCTTTAAGAACACCAGAGGGCCTACCGCGGACTTCATAGTTCGCCTACTGCGGGCATCTTTCTCTGTCACTCTAATTACGCCTTCATTAGAGTAAAAGAGAAAGATGCCCGCAATTTACGAACTTCGGTGTTGGTGGTAAGTTCTCAGAGCGTGGCATGGTTCAGAACTGTGTGTGCCTGCGTTTACACGCACCGGAATATAAGGACACGCCTTTCATATGTAGTTTGAGCCCCAATCTTGGCTTGAGGGCTCATCAGGGTTTGAACTGATGTTCGTACTTCAGTTTGAATGTTATTGGATAATCTCGGTTTGTGTTTAGAGTCGAAACGGCTACCGTTTTTTCGCTCTTGACACATTGAGCGCCGGGAACCCGCTTGGCGGGCGCTCTATTCGTAGTCCCCTAGTCGCTTTCGAAAACGCTAGAATCGGCTACGCGTGTAGTGAATGCGCTAAGCCATGACATGACCGGCGGGTTATCGCATGCTTTTAAATATACAAAAACCGATCACTCACGTCGATTGGTTAGCCGACGATCGTGTCAAGCAATATTCGACTTAAAAACACATGCAAACAACATGATGTAAACTATTAAGGTATCTCGATTTGAAATTATCCAATCACAACTACTTCAAAAATGATTTCGTCTTCAATTCGCCTTGAAGTTTAGACGCAGATGCTAAAACGTTCTAGGTTTGTATAACTCAAGTCTATGAATATTTTAGTTAGATAGTTTAAGATAAGGCTGGCATAGACTACCTAAAATCTAATTAATCTTAAAATACTGACACAAGCATAGCTCTTATGCACATATGCAACGTATAAAGTGAATGACTTAGGCAGGTCCATAAGGGCTGGTGCGAAAACACTGAACTGTCAAATTTGACATATACAATCCGCGCCATCTTTCGTGAATCAACCTATGTTAAGGAACATTAAATTTATAACTGACCCTCGATGGACCTTATGTATTTACAATAGGGTCTATTGTCAGTTAACAGTGTAGGCGATTGTGCGAGAGCAAATAATGTTTGTGTTCAGTCTCAAATTTGCGTGTAACGCAGTTCCCTTACCCATGATCGCAGCTAGCGATAATTCGTATTCTATGCGAGTCTCTAATTAGTTTTATAGATAAACACTGGAACTAGGAATGAATAACTAACAATAATTATCTGTAAATGGAGCGTCGATGTAAAATAATTTAATTTTGTAATCATTATTTATTCGATCATAGTAATCTATGGTTAATTTACACAATGCTTTCTTCTTTGTTCGCTGAATAATCTATGAGTTTATCGACCCATACTTCTTTTAAAGTAGGTAGACCCAAGGTTAGTTAAAACTTGCAACCATCAGTTAGAACTAATTTACACATAGTTTTGTAACGACCTAATGGTCACATTGTCTTGTGTTACGAACAAACAAAAAAATAATTTTCAAAATCGGTTCAGAAATGACGGAGTTATGGAGTCATCATCATTCGCTTGCCCTTATCCCATTCATTTGGGGTCGGTGCAGCATGTCTTTTCCTTCCATATCTTTCTGTCACCCGTCATCTCATCGTTCACTCGCGTTCATTTCATGTCATCTCTCACACAATCCATCCACAGTGTCCGAGTTATGGAGTAACAAACATTTAAAAAAAAAACATACAACCGAATTGATAACCTCCTCTTTTGAAATCTTGAAGTCCGTTAAAAAATAAGTGAATTATGGATACTTATGTGTCGAGGCATTTAAATTAAGGTATTCAATAAACAACAAAGTTTAATGTTACAAGACTCATCGTAACGTAAATTCTAGACTCACTTCAAATTTCTTTATGGTTGAATATGTTACTATGGTCGAATACTTCAAATTAGATGTTACAAAAATAGGATTATTTATTTTTTACACAACGTTACATAAGTATTATATAGAAGCATTCTAATTTTCTACAGAAGCCGTGCCAAATGTACCTACGACCGGGTTTGTTTCATGCGGACTCTTCCACTGTATCTGGTTGTATTATATATCGGGAACAAATTTTTGTAAGGAAACAGATGTCTTGATTTTGTAATTGATTTATTTTCGATTCCATATATTTGACGGTTGTCAACTTGACTTTTTGGACGCCGTACATTTGAAAGAATCAATACTACTCAAAACACGTCGGTTATATCGAGATTTTCTTTACACGCCACTTTTAGGTGTTGTTGGTATCCAAAAAGATAAGTACTTTTATGAAACTGAAAAAAAAAACAAATATAGTGACTCCATCAAAATACTGATATAGTCGGTATTGTTTGTGGTTATAGAATTGTACCTATGCAAGAAATAAATGCACTGCAAATTATTATTGCGGAGCATAATTTTCATATAATGAGGACGCTAGCACGAAGAATTTCACATGCCCATTTTCAGATCTCAGTGCCACTGTGGGAGCGGAACAGCAATATAATTATGTGCGTGCGATAGAGAAAGGTACAGACGGGCAATGTATGAAATTCTAGCGTCCTCATTTTAGTACGTACCTGCTACTTTTCAGTCGCATAATAGTAGTTAAGGCAGCTGTCAAGCCAAAACGATCTTTATTGTATGATGTATAAAATCGTCTTTCCAGTAACAAGGCATCTACTTGAAAAGGTTTCACAGTCCACAGCATACTGTATTTCTCAAACGCTAGTCACGAGTTTTGTTACCTATATAAACTGTTTATGTATTTTGTAACTTATATGATGTTATATTAGAATGTATTAAAACGGTACTGTCTTTGAAGCCATTTTCCTTGTTTTATTTTTTCATGTTTCGGTCTCAATCCACTCACCATTAGACCAGCGAGTTGTCAATCTAATATTTTTCTTATTTATACATAATTGTGCCAACAATTGTACATAGGTAGCAAGCAGTTTTTTTATTTCATAGTGTATACTCATACAGTCTTATTAATAAACATGGAGTAAAGTAGGCGTAACTATAATTCGAGGTGTAACTCAAGATTAGTGAAATTCAGTATTAATAAATACAGAGTAAGCAGGGAGTATACTAATCGAGACTTTACTCTCGGAGTAAAAGTTAAACCTAGGTACCGCATAGTTTAACGACTAAGTAAGCATAGAGTAGCTGTCTATTTTGACGTTTTGTTTGTAATCTATGGCTTATTTCGCATCGCGTGTGATTTATTTGTTATGCAAAGAAAATAAAAAGAGATTATTTTATTGACGATTTAAGGAATTTAGATGAATTAAATGAGGTGGGGAACTTGATGCCATTATTGAGGCATGTAAAATATTATAAAATACGTAAGAATCCACTGGGAGAACTTCAAGAAAAAGATTTTAAATCGAAATACAGATTTTCTCGCTCTACTGCATCTTTTATCATCGACATGGTGAAAAATGACCTAGCTGGTGATTCAAGAGTTTGCTTTATACCACCCCATTTGAAAGTTTTGGCAGCAATTAGAACATGGGCACGTGAAGAGGTAAATAAACAATTAAATTTTCAAATTTAAATCAATTTCATCTTAGGTATATTCAGGGCCGTGTTTTAATTAAACCTACATATTTTTAATTAAGTATCTTCATAAATCTTGTTTTTAATTTGTAACCCAGTGTATTTATGTTAATAGTTTCAAGATGATGCAGGAGATATTAGTGGAATGAGTCGGCCAACAATATCACTTATATGCAAACAAGTTGCCTTGGCTATAGTTGCTCAAAGAGCTCAGTGGATTAAATGCCACAAACAGATGCAGAGCAGAATAATGTGATTGCTGGTTTTTATTCATTGTGTGGGTTTCGACAAGTGATAGGAGCTATTGACTGCACACATATTCGAATTCCAAAAGTCGGTGGAGATGTTGGACAGTACTATATAAATAGGAAAGGATATAGTTCAATAAATGTGCAAGTGAGTTTTTACTATCTAACCTGACTAGGTTAACCCGGTTGACCTGGTTAGGTTGGTGACTACCAATATTTCCTAAATAAAATAAATTAATAGATTTAATAATCACCAATCTGTTACTGCTATTACTATGATGTAATGTATTTAGTATGTATACTATGTATATTGTTTCAGGTTGTGGCAAATGCTAATTTGGAGATTATGGATATAGTTGCTCATTGGCGAGGCAGTACACATGACTAGAATATTTAATGAAAGTCACTTGAAACAAAGATTTGAGAGATCAGAATTTAAGGGCAGACTTTTAGGAGATTCTGGATATGCCTGTACAGCTTATTTATTTACTCCTGTCCTTCGCCCTACTACAGAAAAGGAAGAAATGTATAACAAGGCACACATAAGGACCCATAATGTAGTGGAAAGATGCTTTGGAGTATGGAAGCAAAGGTTTCAGTGTTTGCTGAGAGGAGTTTCCACGAAATTGGAAAACACAAAATTATATATTGTTACATTGGCTGTACTGCACAATATTGCAATGCACTAGAAGGTGAAGCAAGTGATGACACTGTCCCAGTAACTCCAGCAGTCAACACCTCTCTTAGAGGAAATTCTGTACGAGCAGCCTTTATTAATGAGAATTTTTAAAAATATATATTAAAATTATTATATGCATATTAGCCCTTTGGCGCAAATAAAAGTTTTAAATTTACAATATTTTTTATTTTTAAACTTATCTTATAAAAATCATAAAAATAGACGAATTAACCTACATATACACAACTAAGGATTGAGAACTTCACGGGCCTTTTTCAATTCCAAAATTTCCCTCTCCAATATGGCAGATTGTAATCTCTCTCTATGAATTTCCATTTTAATTTTATGCTCTTCAACAGCCATTTCCATCTTAATTTTATGCTCTTCATCAGCTATTTCCATTTTTCTTACATGCTCATCATCCTTTAGCATTTTGCTATGCCCTAGCATGTTGTTGATGTAGTCCTCATGGTCCTGTAATGACATATAAATAGCTTTATTGATTGTGTTGTAAACAAAATTAACTCTAAATAAGCAGCAGTTTACTTTTCTGGGCTTCTTACAGCTATGCACCATATTATTTGTTACACTTTTTCGTTTCGCGTCCTGCAAAAAAAAAGGTTCAAGTAACAATTTTCAAGCAACGATTTTAAATATTGAAATAGATAACTACTATCTGTAAAATCATTTTAGCACTACTTAACAAAAAACAAAAATATACATATTATTATTTTGAAAATATGTAATCGTAAAAAGTTACCAAAAAATACATCACATCATCATCATTTTTCATGTACATAGTGAATACCAAAATCAAAATATCTTTTTTCTGCTACTATTTATTTATTTACCTTCGCTGGAATTGAATCAACCTTTTTTGCAATTGGAGTGGCTACAGTGGCATCTTCTTGAGATATCTGCAAAATAATGTATTATATCACTATCAAAAGTTATTGGTACATTTCATAAAAGAAAACAATAAAAGACACTATGTATAAATAACAACAACGGGAACAATAAGAAACACCACGCAATAACCATCAACGTAAGTAATTTACCTTTTCTTCTTCATCCCAGCTATTAGAACGATTGCGTTTTTGGCTCATTGTAAATAAGAATACTATAATGAATCTCACACTATAAAATTGATAATATTTTCGCCGAAATTTGCGACCAGACATTCAACACCAACAAACAAAAATGACAGCCTGCCGTTGAAGTTTATACTAAATCAGTGTTGTCACATACAATTTTGGCAAAATGGTAGAACAGGGTGCAAAAATAGGTAGAAATGGGTGGAGTTTAAAATGAAAAATAGGTAGATCTACCACTCAATAGAAGTACATTTTTATGATAAAAAATGTGTATAAAATGTTTTTAATTATTTATAAGTTTTTAATATTGTGATGTTAGTACACGTGTTTATTAAAGAAATTGAAACAAAAGTTAGGATTTCCATTGTTTGTAGGTAATAAACCTGCTTGTATAATCTGTTTCTTTGGCAAGCTTTCATTAAATCGAATAGAAATTCGGTAGAAATTAAGTAATGTTCCGTCACATGTATTGAGAATTGCTTACAATTGTACCATTTTGAAAAATAGGTAGATTTCAGGCTGAGGGAGGTAGATAGGTAGAACGCAGGCAAAATAGGTAGATCTACCGAAAATTTGGTAGATGTGACAACACTATACTAAATGTCAATGTTTGAATGTCATCTGTCGTTCATTCAATTCAGTAGTTTACTCTTTTTACTTTTAAATTGTTTGGGGTTGCCATAACATTCGTGTTAATTCCGGTGTAAGGAATATATTGCTACGCCAAGTTACTCCATGTTTTTAATAACGTTAGAATTACAAAGTTAATACTTAATTACTCTCGTAGTAGCAAGTCCAAGTGTAACGGTAGATTAACTTTTGAATAAGCGATTTTTAGGGTTCCGTAGCCAAATGGCATAAAACGGAACCCTTATAGTTTCGCCATGTCCGTCCGTCTGTCTGTCTGTCTGTCTGTCTGTCTGTCTGTCTGTCTGTCCGAGGCTTTGCTCCGTGGTCGTTAGTGCTAGAAAGCTGAAATTTGGCATGGATATATAAATCAATAAAGCCGACAAAGTCGTGCAATAAAATCTAAAAATTTAATTTTTTTTAGGGTACCTCCCCTACACGTAAAGTGGGGGTGAATTTTTTTTTCGCGTCAACCCTAGTGTGGGATATCGTTGGAAAGGTCTTTCAAAACTAATAGGGGTTTTCAAGAAACATTTTTTGATAAAGTGAATATATTCGGAGATAATCGCTCCGAAAGAAAAAAAAATGTGTCCCCCCCCTCTAACTTTTGAACCATAGGTCCAAAAAATATGAAAAAAAACGTGAAAGTAGAGCTTAAGAAAGACATTAAATGAAAACTATAGCGGACATGATCAGTTTAGCTGTTTTTGAGTTATCGCAAAAAGTTTTCCCTTCATAGTAAAAAGACTTACTTTAATTAGGTACTGATTATGCAAATTTGCCTATTTGTTTAACTCGGGTGAAAGGTACCATTTACTACACTTTAAGCTCCAGTTTAACCGAAAGTATATACGGTGCCTTTTTTAGGCGACAGAAAAGTCTTCGTCTAAATCAACCTTAATATTACAGACTATCTGTGCTTATGACGCCAAAGCTAGTGTTATCCGGCTTTAAAATATTCTTGACACGTAAAATGTATCTAATGAACATTCTTTGTCACACTAATTCTAAAAAGACCACAGAGAACTCATAAATATGAATCGTAATGTAATTTCGACATTATTACTTTAACTGTAAAGTTCAAATTATCGTAATGGACGCTGGTTCATAATCTTATTGAGAATTAGGCCAGTAATCCCTTTGGCGATCGCGTTGTTTGTGGTAGTGTGCGTGTTGGCGACGACGGTTTTCCAAAAAAAAAACCAGGCTTGCCGCTTACCCAAGTTGTTTTATGTTCCTTGAATTAGGCCGTACTGCAGCTGAGCAGGTTTGACGGTTATCGGTTTCCATTTCTTAAATTCTAATAGCGAACAGGAAACTTGCGCGTTGAAAGGTCTGCCATCTAGTGGCACAAATTGAAACTTACACTTTGGTATACTTAGGAGCAGATCTGCTCCATATATATTCAACCAAATTCAACTTAAACATCAATATGTCATGGTTGCTAAATATATGCACAAAATTTTTGACATGCGCATAGGAAAGGTTAATTTCACATTCGCGCAGGCGTCTGTGCAGGCGTCTCGTGTGCTGCCCGCCGCCCGCAGTGCACGCACGCTGCCTATTATATATTAGCATGAGTACCTTGAGGCATCGCTCGCACGCATGTCAAATATTAAAAACAACAGAAATTAAAAATCAATATATTTAATGAGTCGTCGGCAAATAAACATTTTTAACAAATATTAACATCGATAGTACACCTTACGCGGCGTCAATACAACCAATGACTACGTCATTATAATCTCTTAATTAAAATCAACAATTATGCGTTTTCCAAAAAACAATGAGACTTAATATGCGGAGACAGGACGCGATCACGTGAAAATATATTAATAAACAATCTGGAATATGGAACTGACTTGAAAAGTCACAAATATCGTCCTGGGCTAAATTATTTCACGCTAAATTTATGCTCGTTATATTTTTACGTGATAGTCCAATAATCCGATACCTAAGTAAATTAACTAATGATATAAGAAAATATACAGAAAATAAGGCACAAAGAAACGTTGACTAGTCGAGAAATCTAAACAAAATGGTAGACGTCAGTCTGACTAGACCACGCAGACGCGTTGCAGCTTGAAGGAGCGAGTGTATATCTGTCAAGAGCCACACACCTTATAGCCTATAATACAGGGGTCCCCAAACCGCGCCGCGGCGCCCTTGTGCGCCTCAGACACTAAAGAGGGGCGCCGTGAGGCAATCCTGCACCATGCTACCTATCTATATCGAATAGCCTGGCTAGGTTAGGGCGACGAGATTCAATTTTAAACTTGCAAGTGCGCCGCGGACTGAATAAGATTTGGAACCCCTGCCCTATATTATAAGGAACTGGTAAGAACAAATACTTAATTAACCAATCAATAATTAGAGCAAACCGAGCTAAGATTTTTTAATGTAGGTCATGTTGTAAAGGGGACGGAGTGGACTGACGCTTCATCATACAAATGTACTAGCTCCTATTTTTCTCTCTGGATATTCATTATAGAAAATGTGCATACGTAATTTGGTCTGTGAATTATTAACCACCGCTATCACGCCACTTCCTTCGATTTTCTAATTGAAGAGGTTAGGTTAGGGGGCTACATGGACTTTATTTTTCGCATCTAACTCTTATGATAATCAAAAAATTATAAAAAGTGAAACGAAGGGGCTATGCTATGATTCATATAAAATAAATTGTGTACAAATTACATATTTCCGAACATCAAAAAAGGAAAATGGGGAATACTTTTGTAGGCATGTCGTCCACTATCGTCTTAAAATCATTTGACTTTTTCTGTAGGTTACAGAAATAGCGTAATTAAAATATATAGATATTTTTCACCATAAACTAGCTTATGCCTTCGCTCCCTCCAGCCAGCTGCACTTTACAACAATGATTTTAAATTTTAATTAAAATAACATATCTAACCCGCTACATAGTACATCATACAGTCCACTAAATATTTGGCAATTTCTATCATTAAAGTAGGTACAAAACTTACATAATATTATTGTACCATGTACTCGTGAAAATGCTCTTAGAAATAAACGATTTATATAGAAACTCGGTGGGACGTCATGTGTTTTCATTTCACGTTTAACTTATAAAATATTATAATTATTATAAACAAGTTATGTAGCACCTTTATGAACAACAATTATGTACTTTTAGTTATATAATATACATTAAAAATATTCTAAACAGCTAAGAAGATTGAGCAGATTTTTGAACTGTACAGGTAAGGTATAAAATACAATTTTAAGTTATACAGTAAATATCTCGATGTAAAAAGTAACAATCAAAAATATAACTTTATGTATACTATTATGTAAACAGTTTCGTGGAAAACCTCTGAAAACTTGAATAAACATCAAACAAATCATACATTATTATATTCTTATTTAATATTTATTTACATTTCTTTAAGGGGTTCACAGCTTTCTTTTCTATACACTTTCCATATACCTAAGAGATTTTCTTCGATTACAAGCCTCAACTCGAGTATTATTTTTAAGCGATACTGGCAACTTTGGTAACAAGTGCTTTGCATTTGTCATTGGTGTTGCCAGATTACTTAAAAACTTATTTCTCATCTCAGGGAATATTCCCTGCCGGAAATTTATATTTTATCAAGCCAAGCTTAGCTATATTGATCACACGAAATAGTAGAAAAACATTCGGAACAGCGTTCTTTCCACCTTTACCTACATCAAACACCCCTGTTACAATACGTAAATAGAAGACGTGGGTACCACACCATCTGGCAAGTCACCGACATGTCCACAAGTTCTGAGTCCAAGTCTTCACCTATGAGATCACTTGTCGGTGAACACAACATTGCGCCTTTCAATTTAACACGGTTCAGCCACTGTATAGATCACTTGACAATGAACACAACATTGGTGTCTCTTTCTAATTGTTCCTCTAGCTGTTGGGCAGTGAGCCCGCCCTGGCAACAGAGCTCGTCGAGGCAGACTAATCCGTTGTAGGTGCGCACGAGGGGTTGGCTGTGCTCGCTGGCCAGGGATGATGCGTCGTCGTGCATTGTGATTGGGTACTGTGGAGAAAAAAAATGGTTTATCGAAAAAGCATGAAAGCAGTAGACAGCTGACAAGGTTTATGTTCGTATCGTATCTTATGTCAGGAATTGTTCTTGTGTCCGCCAGCTTCACAACATCTTTGTCATAAGCGAAGCCGATCACGTATAAATCCCGTTTCGACCAATTGCATTGAGTTTCGCTCATTAGCTTTTCGCGCCTTATTTTTGTATATTTTTTTGTTATTATTTTAAGCCACACAATTGTCATTTAATTGACAATTTGACAACGGAAATGAATTTGTAACATGATATAACTGTAACAAACATCCGAATAAATAATAATTGGTGCATCACAGGTTAGTTCAATAAAGAATATGGTGGAAATTTGGTGCAGATCAGTAAGTTCATTTTAGAGCGCCGGGCTGGTGGGGAGTCGCGAATTTGAGCCTCGTCTTCGTCTATCTACCAAGTTATGCAAACTAAACTTTACCTTGTAAACCCGACGCGTTTATCAGCCCCTCTAGCACATCAAAAAGCAAGAGTCTCCGCTAGTCGACTGCTAGTTCTTGTGGCCGCTCGCCGGCAGAGGTCTCGAACAGTGCCGCCGTACGTCATGCACGCGTACATGCGGAACAGGTCTGACACTTTTGGGAGCTCGCTGTAATGTCGAGAAATGTAAGTACGTACCTTGTAGACGCGCCGGATCAGCCCCTCCAGCACACCGAACAGCAC
Source organism: Cydia pomonella (assembly GCF_033807575.1). Taxonomy (NCBI): domain Eukaryota; kingdom Metazoa; phylum Arthropoda; class Insecta; order Lepidoptera; family Tortricidae; genus Cydia; species Cydia pomonella. The sequence continues at coordinate 18,993,086 of NC_084715.1, read as the reverse complement.
GAGTCTCCGCTCGTCCACGGCCAGCTCTTGTGGCCGCACGCGCCGGCACAGGTCTCGCACGGTGCTGCCGTACGTCATGCCCGCGTACATGCGGAACAGGTCGGATACTTTTGGGAGTTGGCGTGCTGTAACGTACAGAAAAAACTATAAGTCAGTCATGCATCACGGCCACTAAAACACTCATCCAGCGAATTCCGATTAGCTGTCGGAGTATCGAATGATACTATGGGGCCTATTTCTGAAGCACAATATGAGCCTTCGACCGGGTAGAATTACAGGAACGCATTTTTTCTGCAATCTGGTTTCGCTTGTAATTTGATGGAGTCGTCTTTCTGTTTGTTACTCGACTATTTGTTGTTGGACTAACATGAAAACTACTTTTTTATTAATGAGGCTGCAATTGATTCGGCTTTATGTCGCTTGAGTACATCGAAGGCGTCGACTGACTTATATTCAAATGAGGAACTTACATGATCTCGCGCAGAATTCTACACACTGCCTCTGCAGGCCCGCGCACCTCGTCAGCTGTCTTAACTTAGGAGTCGCACTATACACCTGGAAGACAAGAAAAGTTTAATATTATAATAATTGACCGAAGCGTTAGCGAAGGTCACAGTTTTGACGCGAACAAACTGCTTTTGTATGTTCGGATGTTCTCCTCTAAAGGTCGCAATTCACAACCAATTCTCGTAAAATTTGGTGAGCAGGTTCAGTAAATTAATAGAATTTCTCTATCGTTCCGTTTTTTGGGAAATATTCAACTTAAGACCAATGCGAGTACGTTATGCTATGATAATGGCTCGAAGAAGTATTTTGGTTTTGACATTTCCAAACTTATGCATCTTAACGCGAGATCTATAGCTCACCAACCCTAGTATACCAATGCTACAAAAGCCCCGTAAGACGGAGAAATACTTATCATGCTTGTGCGAGTTCCAAACAGCACGCGACAGACAGCCTACATAGCGTCCAACTACATCACGAGATAACAAACACAGAACTGTCAAACGAAGCAAACAAAACGCGTTAGACTGAGAGAGGCGTTAAAACCTATTTAAGCATTTAAAGTTTGTGGTATAAAGGGTATACTTACAGCACAGTACTGGAAGATTGGTACGAGAGTGACCACACCGTAGTAGACGAGGTTCTGGACACATGCGCGCACCAGGCTGATTTCCACGTCCGTCAGAGCTGCGATCTTCGACACGTGGTTGAACCCGTCGATGTATGGGAGTATCTGAAAAGAATTTCTTCAATATTAAATGATCCTCTGAATTAGTCAAGAACTGTATACGACGTTAAAGTTAATTTAATGCTGAGTTGATAAAACCTGTTAGTGCTTATCTAATGAATTATGAGAGGAGGATAGAAGAAAAATGTAAATGGACTCGATTCGAGTTGTAGCGTCCTAGTGTCGATCGAGTTCCTGACGTAGTAATTAAGTTACTAGACTATTTAGAGAATGAATGGTGTTGGCAGTAAAGGAATTACATTTTGGCCTAACTTATCGATCCCAAGCCTGGGGATTATTACTCCCCCTCACTTTAAATTGGGAGTAATATCTGTATCAAATCTTCTAAAGAAATCTTCAAAATAGCGAATCCTTTTCGACAACACGCTTATACGGTGTCTGCTTAACATTAGGTGTCATATCTTTAGAGGATATGATGGTGTAAATCAAATGCCCATATATATGCAAAATTAATTTAATAAAAAAAGGTGTTACTTGTACAGAGCTCGTATTTGAAGTGAGCGATGACAATTAAAATTGTTCCATGTACTATAAACGCCTGCCGATTGGTTTACGCAAAGTTCACGACACACACTTAACACTCTATTTTGAATATAGGCTTTCAAAGCCTGTACATACTCCCGGCCGTTGAAAACTCGCTTTTCAACCTCGAAGCTCTTCGGCTGTCGGAAGCTTACACAGACGTACGAGAGAGCGGCGCACACAGCCTCTGTTTGTGGTGACGTCTGCCACTCTGGCTATTCCATCGGATCCCGTGATGAGGCGTAGAACACGACCGAGCTTCCATGACAGAGGGGGAGCGTTATCTTCTGACAGGAGCACCATATCCCCGACGCTCAGCTTGGCAGCGTTGCTCTTCCATTTAGTTCTTTGCTGCATTTCTGATATGTAGTCGCGCTGCCATCGCTGCCAGAAATGCTGCTGTATTTTTTCCAGGCGTTCATAGCGTTGAAGATAGTTTTCCTTAGAGTCGCCCAAGTATTGCGCTGGTGGAGCAGTTAGCGGCCTTCCGATAAGAAAGTGTCCAGGGGATAGGGAAAGAAGGTCATTGGGACACGACGACAACGGACATAATGGACGACTATTCAAAATAGATTCCACTTGTGTAAATAAAGTAGAAATTTCCTCAAAGGTGAGGTGGCTATTACCGATAACGCGCTTTATATGATGTTTAGCCGATTTAACGCCGGCTTCCCATAGTCCACCAAAATGAGGAGTGTAAGCCGGAATGAATTTAAACTTTATAAGGTTTTGGCTTGCAAAATCAAATAGAGGTTCTTGGTTTTGTTTGATAAATGACCCTAATTCCTTTGCGGCAGCTACAAAATTAGTCCCATTATCACTAAAAATTTCAGTGGGTCTGCCTCGGCGCGCTATAAAGCGTCGAAGAGTCATAATGAATGCATCCTTAGTTAAATCACTAACGGCTTCGAGATGGATGCACTTGTAACGAAGACAGACAAACAAGCACAAGTAACATTTAATCAAACGACTTCCACGGCCCTTGCGATTAATGATAGTAAAAGGACCAGCAAAGTCCAGCCCGACTGACAAGAAAGGATAGTCGGGGGTAATACGTTGGGGTGGTAAGTTACCCATTTTAGGTTGGAGGGTTTTACCTCGTAGGCGTCTACACCTAGCACGTCCGTTGACTGGCCAAACAGTTTCTCTTACAGTTGAAAATAACAAAAGAGGACCAGCGTGCATATTGACGAGATGTTCTCTTTCGAAGTAAAGCCTTGTTAGTCTATGCGATGCATGAAGTAAAATGGGGTGTTTTTTATCAAAGGAGTAAAATTCTGTGGCATCTAAGCGCCCTCCAACACGCATTATCTTATTATCTAAAAATGGGGACAAACACAATATTTTGCTTTTACTGCCTAATGGTTTATTATTTAAAAGTGATTCATATTCGTCTGAAAAAGATTGACTTTGAGCAATAATGCATAACGAATACCAGGATTCACGCAATTCATCAGCTGTTAATACGCCATTACGCTTGATACTATTTTTGGTGTTGAATATGAATCTTTGCACGTAAGCAAACGATCTAATGAGTCTATTACACGAAGAGAACCTTTCGAAATCAACTATTGGTTCACTTATTACTGCGGAATGCACTTTCAGTTCAGGCAGAGCTTCGAAATTTTTAACTTTTAAGACAGGCCAATCGTCTTCATTTTTTAGCAGAAAGTTGGGACCTGTCCACCAAAGATCCAACAAAATTATGTTTTTTGGGTCAACACCTCGCGAAATGAAATCCGCGGGATTTAAATCTGTAGGAACGTACCTCCAGGATTGCGGCGAAGTAAGTTCTACTATTTCACCAATACGATTGGCAACAAATGTTTTCAGTCTACTTATATCACCCTTGATCCATCCTAAGACTACGCTCGAGTCACACCAGTGCACTATTCTATCTGGCTTATATCTGAGGGACTCTAACACGGACTGCGTGAGCTTGGCAGCGACCAGCGCAGCGCATAATTCAAGTCTCGGAATGCTGGTGAATTTAAGGGGAGCTATTTTGGATTTGGCACATAATAGCTTGACAGTAACATCCTCATTTGGGCCTATCGACTTAACATAAATGCATGCCCCATACGCAGACTGAGAGGCGTCACTGAAAGAATGAATTTCTATACGCTTAGGCGAATCTCCAAGCACCCATCTTGGAATTTTTAAACTAGACAGAATTTTTAAATTTTCGGAAAACTTAATCCACTCATTTTTTATCTCTGATGGGACTGGCGAATCCCAATCTAATTTTTTCTCCCATAGCTTTTGAAGCATAATCTTAGGTATAACAATAACTGGGCTGAGAACACCCAACGGGTCGAATATTTTAAAAGAGTTTGACATTATAAACCGCTTTGTTACTACAGCGTCAGGTTCACTACACATTTTTATAGGAAAATGCAACGTGTCACTTGAAGGGGTCCATCCGAGGCCCAAAGTACTTGAAGACTCACTGATAGATAAATTATCTTGTGTATTTATATCGAGATTGTCAAAAATAGATGGATGATTGCTTTTATATTTTCTAAGATTGAAACAACCTGATTTTAATGCGTTTGAAACTGATTTTTGAATGTATATTAATTGTTGAGGGTCATTTGCCCCTGTGATTAAATCATCCACATAAAAGTCCTTTTGAATGACTGTTTTGATTAACTCATCATCCTGTTGCTGCCCTAGTTCCCACAAACAACGTGTACTGAGATAACTTGCACTAGCTGTGCCATAAGTTAACGTATTTAGCACTAACGTTTGAATAGGTTGTGACTCGTCCTCTCTCCATAAAATAAGTTGCAAGTTCCTGTCACTCTCGTTTACTAACACCTGTCGGTACATTTTTTCAATATCGCCAGTGAGCAGGTACTTGTATTGCCTTGCGCGAATTAAAATGGAAAAGAGGGTATCTTGAACGTTTGGACCTATCATTAAAACGTCATTAAGGGAGTAGCCGGAAGTGGTGGGGGAGGATCCATCGAAAACTACCCGCAGCTTCGTAGATTCACGCTCCTCCTTAATAATTGCATGGTGGCAAAGATAATACGATGGGCTAGGGCTTGGCACAACATTAGAAATTGAAAGATGCCCTAAATCAGCATATTCATTAATGAACTTCGTATACTCACATTTAAGAGTAGGATTTCGTTTAAAACGTTTCTCTAAATTAAGAAATCGCTTTTTGGCAGTATTATAACTATCACCTAAACAATCTACAGATTCTTTTAATGGCAAATTGACACAAAATCGTCCTTCCTCGTCTCTTATAGTATGAGTGAGGAAGTGTTTTTCACATTCACTTTCTTGTTTACTCAAGTTTGGTTTTTTGGGAACTTCTTCCAAGTCCCAGAATTTTGACACTAAATTTTCGATATTTTCATTTTGCGTTGAAGAGACTACAGCATGATTGCAGAGTATCTTTTTGCTAGATACCGCTGAGTTTATACGTCCACACACTATCCAACCGAACTTTGAACTTCTTAACTTTGGGTTATTTGGTCCTAGGGAAATTTCCTCATGCCCTATAATATCCCAGAAGAGGTCAGCACCTATAACAACATCTATGGGGCCTGGCTGATGAAACATTGGATCAGCCAACTCAATATTTTGAGGTAAATTGAATGAGGTAATATCGACGGGCGCCTTTGGTATACGACCGGTAAGTTCGTCCATGACGTAACAAGATAAAATAGCACTAAACTTATTTTTTGTTGAATTTAATTGGACATCACAAGTTCCTTTTATTTTATGTTTAGAAGGAGTATCGCCCATTCCTATAACATTTAAGGATTCAATTGAGCGGGGTTTCAATGACAGTTTGGCTTTAAGAGACTCAGTAATGAAAGATGACTCGCTTCCATTATCTAAAAATGCACGAATTTTTAACTTTTGATGGTCTACTGGATTCTCGACCTCAATAATTGCCGTGGATAATAAACCTCGACGGCCTTGAATTGTATTTTGATAAGCATAATTGACATGCACTGCGTCTTCTTCGTCTACTTGAGCGAGGTGGCCTATGAGGGGAAGTAAAGAAGAATCCGCGAAATAATCAAGAAATGTACAATAATTAAATACGACATCGGCCGACGCGACGAGTAACGGATCTTCAAAATCGCAATTCAAGCCTAGAGGATTGCTGTGTTATTCTGGAGCTACTAGGGGATGTCTAAAGTCACCAGGCTTCAAGAAGTGAAGATCTCCAACCCAGGGTTCGACCAGTGAAACCGCTAAAGTTCACATCGAGCAGTTACATTCGTACGCCGCCACCAAAAGATAACCCATTCCCATTCCCATCCAACAAAATTATGTTTTTTGGGTCAACACCTCGCGAAATGAAATCCGCGGGATTTAAATCTGTAGGAACGTACCTCCAGGATTGCGGCGAAGTAAGTTCTACTATTTCACCAATACGATTGGCAACAAATGTTTTCAGTCTACTTATATCACCCTTGATCCATCCTAAGACTACGCTCGAGTCACACCAGTGCACTATTCTATCTGGCTTATATCTGAGGGACTCTAACACGGACTGCGTGAGCTTGGCAGCGACCAGCGCAGCGCATAATTCAAGTCTCGGAATGCTGGTGAATTTAAGGGGAGCTATTTTGGATTTGGCACATAATAGCTTGACAGTAACATCCTCATTTGGGCCTATCGACTTAACATAAATGCATGCCCCATACGCAGACTGAGAGGCGTCACTGAAAGAATGAATTTCTATACGCTTAGGCGAATCTCCAAGCACCCATCTTGGAATTTTTAAACTAGACAGAATTTTTAAATTTTCGGAAAACTTAATCCACTCATTTTTTATCTCTGATGGGACTGGCGAATCCCAATCTAATTTTTTCTCCCATAGCTTTTGAAGCATAATCTTAGGTATAACAATAACTGGGCTGAGAACACCCAACGGGTCGAATATTTTAAAAGAGTTTGACATTATAAACCGCTTTGTTACTACAGCGTCAGGTTCACTACACATTTTTATAGGAAAATGCAACGTGTCACTTGAAGGGGTCCATCCGAGGCCCAAAGTACTTGAAGACTCACTGATAGATAAATTATCTTGTGTATTTATATCGAGATTGTCAAAAATAGATGGATGATTGCTTTTATATTTTCTAAGATTGAAACAACCTGATTTTAATGCGTTTGAAACAGATTTTTGAATGTATATTAATTGTTGAGGGTCATTTGCCCCTGTGATTAAATCATCCACATAAAAGTCCTTTTGAATGACTGTTTTGATTAACTCATCATCCTGTTGCTGCCCTAGTTCCCACAAACAACGTGTACTGAGATAACTTGCACTAGCTGTGCCATAAGTTAACGTATTTAGCACTAACGTTTGAATAGGTTGTGACTCGTCCTCTCTCCATAAAATAAGTTGCAAGTTCCTGTCACTCTCGTTTACTAACACCTGTCGGTACATTTTTTCAATATCGCCAGTGAGCAGGTACTTGTATTGCCTTGCGCGAATTAAAATGGAAAAGAGGGTATCTTGAACGTTTGGACCTATCATTAAAACGTCATTAAGGGAGTAGCCGGAAGTGGTGGGGGAGGATCCATCGAAAACTACCCGCAGCTTCGTAGATTCACGCTCCTCCTTAATAATTGCATGGTGGCAAAGATAATACGATGGGCTAGGGCTTGGCACAACATTAGAAATTGAAAGATGACTCGCTTTTCTTTACGAAATAGGGTTGAAATTACCTCAAATACAGATTGCCAAATTTGATGGCGCATATTTTCGTTGGTTGGAATTCCGCGATACTCCTTTTATTTTATGTTTAGAAGGAGTTTTCAACGGCCGGGAGTATGTACAGGCTTTGAAAGCCTATATTCAAAATAGAGTGTTAAGTGTGTGTCGTGAACTTTGCGTAAACCAATCGGCAGGCGTTTATAGTACATGGAACAATTTTAATTGTCATCGCTCACTTCAAATACGAGCTCTGTACAAGTAACACCTTTTTTTATTAAATTAATTTTGCATATATATGGGCATTTGATTTACACCATCATATCATCTAAAGATATGACATGGGCCCTCATGGGCCACCATGTCATATCTTTAGAGGATATGATGGTGTAAATCAAATGCCCATATATATGCAAAATTAATTTAATAAAAAAAGGTGTTACTTGTACAGAGCTCGTATTTGAAGTGAGCGATGACAATTAAAATTGTTCCATGTACTATAAACGCCTGCCGATTGGTTTACGCAAAGTTCACGACACACACTTAACACTCTATTTTGAATATAGGCTTTCAAAGCCTGTACATACTCCCGGCCGTTGAAAACTCGCTTTTCAACCTCGAAGCTCTTCGGCTGTCGGAAGCTTACACAGACGTACGAGAGAGCGGCGCACACAGCCTCTGTTTGTGGTGACGTCTGCCACTCTGGCTATTCCATCGGATCCCGTGATGAGGCGTAGAACACGACCGAGCTTCCATGACAGAGGGGGAGCGTTATCTTCTGACAGGAGCACCATATCCCCGACGCTCAGCTTGGCAGCGTTGCTCTTCCATTTAGTTCTTTGCTGCATTTCTGATATGTAGTCGCGCTGCCATCGCTGCCAGAAATGCTGCTGTATTTTTTCCAGGCGTTCATAGCGTTGAAGATAGTTTTCCTTAGAGTCGCCCAAGTATTGCGCTGGTGGAGCAGTTAGCGGCCTTCCGATAAGAAAGTGTCCAGGGGATAGGGAAAGAAGGTCATTGGAACACGACGACAACGGACATAATGGACGACTATTTAAAATAGATTCCACTTGTGTAAATAAAGTAGAAATTTCCTCAAAGGTGAGGTGGCTATTACCGATAACGCGCTTTATATGATGTTTAGCCGATTTAACGCCGGCTTCCCATAGTCCACCAAAATGAGGAGTGTAAGTCGGAATGAATTTAAACTTTATAAGGTTTTGGCTTGCAAAATCAAATAGAGGTTCTTGGTTTTGTTTGATAAATGACCCTAATTCCTTTGCGGCAGCTACAAAATTAGTCCCATTATCACTAAAAATTTCAGTGGGTCTGCCTCGGCGCGCTATAAAGCGTCGAAGAGTCATAATGAATGCATCCTTAGTTAAATCACTAACGGCTTCGAGATGGATGCACTTGTAACGAAGACAGACAAACAAGCACAAGTAACATTTAATCAAACGACTTCCACGGCCCTTGCGATTAATGATAGTAAAAGGACCAGCAAACTGACGAGATGTTCTTTTTCGAAGTAAAGCCTTGTTAGTCTATGCGATGCATGAAGTAAAATGGGGTGTTTTTTATCAAAAGAGTAAAAATCTGTGGCATCCAAGCGCCCTCCAACACGCATTATCTTATTATCTAAAAATGGGGACAAACACAATATTTTGCTTTTACTGCCTAATGGTTTATTATTTAAAAGTGATTAAATCGCTTTTTGGCAGTATTATAACTATCACCTAAACAATCTACAGATTCTTTTAATGGCAAATTGACACAAAATCGTCCTTCCTCGTCTCTTATAGTATGAGTGAGGAAGTGGTTTTCACATTCACTTTCTTGTTTACTCAAGTTTGGTTTTTTGGGAACTTCTTCCAAGTCCCAGAATTTTGACACTAAATTTTCAACATTTTCATTTTGCATTGAAGAGACTACAGCATGATTGCAGAGTATCTTTTTGTTAGATACAACTGATTTTATACGTCCACATACTATCCAACCGAACTTTGAACTTCTTAACTTTGGGTTATTTGGTCCAAGGGAAATTTCCTCATGCCCTATAATATCCCAGAAGAGGTCGGCACCTATAACAACATCTATGGGGCCTGGCTGATGAAACATTGGATCAGCCAACTCAATATTTTGAGGTAAATTGAATGAGGTAATATCGACGGGCGCCTTTGGTATGCGACCGGTAAGTTCGTCCATGACGTAACAAGATAAAATAGCACTAAACTTATTTTTTGTTGAATTTAATTGAACATCACAAGTTCCTTTTATTACATGTTTAGAAGGAGTATCGCCCATTCCTATAACATTTAAGGTTTCAAGTGAGCGGGGTTTCAATGACAGTTTGGCTTTAAGAGACTCAGTAATGAAAGATGACTCGCTTCCATTATCTAAAAATGCACGAATTTTTAACTTTTGATGGTCTACTGGATTCTCGACCTCAATAATTGCCGTGGATAATAAACCTCGACGGCCTTGAATTGTATTTTGATAAGCATAATTGACATGCACTGCGTCTTCTTCGTCTACTTGAGCGAAGTGGCTTGAGGAGGAAGATGGACGGTGGAGAAGACTATTGTGTCGCTCGGTGCAGCCGTGCTCGCGGCATGGACCCATGCGGCACTCACTTTCAACATGACCTTGCCTCAGACAATTTGTGCACAATTTATATTTTGCCACATCTATCATTCGCTCGTCAACTCCCTTCGCCTTAAAAGTAGGACAATCATAAATCCTATGACGCTCATTGCAAATAACACATGCAAACATATTTTGCTTTTTATTGCTATAATTATTGGTTGAGCTTGCAAATGATTTAACGTAATTATTTTGAACTGGTCTTTGACCGTAATTATTGTTCGGTGCAGAACGAGAAGGAACGCTAGGTGGCTTTGACACACTAACAACATCTGATTTATTGTTACGATTTAACGATTCGAGTACATCAGCCCGATCGATCATGAACTTATAAAATCGTTCTAAAGTGGGTACATCACTGTCCAAATTATTGCGGTATTCTTCCCATTTTAGCAAAGTATTACTGTCTAACTTAGAGGATAACATAAATATTATCAATACGTCCCACTTGTCTGTGGGCTGGCCTAGGCTGGTTAAGGCGCGCAAGTTTTTGGTCACGTGATCAACCAAAAATCGCAAAGACCGCTCTGATTCCCGTGGAAGCTGTTTAATATTGAATAATGAATTTAAGTGATGATTAATTAATATTCTTTTGTTATCATACCGATTGCAAATCATTTTCCACGCTTCACTGTAGTTATTTGTTGACACTTCCAAATTTGAAATGATCCTAGCCGCGTCACCCTGTAGGTATGACACGAGATAATGGAATTTATGTATGTCTGAAATACGCTCATTTTTGTGTATTAAATTTTCAAAAGTATCGCGGAATTCCAACCAACGAAAATATGCGCCATCAAATTTGGCAATCTGTATTTGAGGTAATTTCAACCCTATTTCGTAAGGATGAGCGAGGCCATCTATACAACATAACGTATTATGCGCGGAATTGCACCTTTTCTCACATTCAAATTTTTTGGAAAATCTTTCGACTAAAGTTTTTGCCGTAGCAATATTTACTATTATTTCGTGCTCCATGAGGTCACGCTCTTCAATTTCAGTCGAAATATTTTCAAAATTTAAGACCTCTATTTCACTTTGCAATTCATCAACCTTGACGGACAAAGCCTCAAACTTTGCGAGTTTTAAATTTAACTCGGTTAATTGAACATTATCCAACTCCGTCTTTGCTGCAATACTATCTAAATATTTTCCAAATTTAGTAATTTGTCCTTTGGCGGAAGCCCTTTTTCTAGATAATTGAAGCAACATTAACTTATCTGCCTTTTCAGTTTCGTTCGACATTTTTGCTAGTGACTGTACTTAGTTATTGAATTTAGATAGTAATGCAATAAAAAAAAATTATAAAATGGCTCACGTTCCTCGTTCCGGTGGTACTTGCCGATGACAGGGAAACCGGCTGCGCACGCTCAGCAGACTCCTCCCGGCCGATGCCGAGCCACGGAGTTTATTTTCAAACGATGCCAGCGGCGCGCGGCGATTAGAAATAATATTGCCCTGGAATAGTCGGCAAATAATGCTAAATATATTGTAAGCAAAGATAAGGAAAACGGAACCTAAACTAAATTGAACTCAATACGTAAAATATTTTAACTTTCACTTTAATTATACTAATGAAAATGTTCAAAACTTGTAAATGTATTGATAGTTATTGAAATTTATTGTTAACTTTGTAATATTGAAAGACTTTGTATCGAATGTATAAAATTGCAAAGTTCTTTGTTCACTTTTTTATGTTTCGGGTAGGTATAGAATCTGATGCAATGCACCTTTTGCACAAATTTAAGGTTTTTTATACGTAATTATAGTTTGAAACCACTTGATTTACACAATTGAAGATAAATTTTAAATAGTTATATTGTCTGTTGTTAGGAATATTGGAATTTAATGAAGGATAGACACTTATCTTTTGGTGGCGGCGTACGAATGTAACTGCTCGATGTGAACTTTAGCGGTTTCACTGGTCGAACCCTGGGTTGGAGATCTTCACTTCTTGAAGCCTGGTGACTTTAGACATCCCCTAGTAGCTCCAGAATAACACAGCAATCCTCTAGGCTTGAATTGCGATGCTGAAGATCCGTTACTCGTCGCGTCGGCCGATGTCGTATTTAATAATTGTACATTTTATTGATTATTTCGCGGATTCTTCTTTATTTCCCCTCATGGGCCACCATGTCATATCTTTAGAGGATATGATGGTGTAAATCAAATGCCCATATATATGCAAAATTAATTTAATAAAAAAAGGTGTTACTTGTACAGAGCTCGTATTTGAAGTGAGCGATGACAATTAAAATTGTTCCATGTACTATAAACGCCTGCCGATTGGTTTACGCAAAGTTCACGACACACACTTAACACTCTATTTTGAATATAGGCTTTCAAAGCCTGTACATGATCGATCGCGCTGATGTACTCGAATCGTTAAATCGTAACAATAAATCAGATGTTGTTAGTGTGTCAAAGCCACCTAGCGTTCCTTCACGTTCTGCACCGAACAATAATTACGGTCAAAGACCAGTTCAAAATAATTACGTCAAATCATTTGCAAGCTCAACCAATAATTATAGCAATAAAAAGCAAAACATATTTGCATGTGTTATTTGCAATGAGCGTCATAGGATTTATGATTGTCCTACTTTTAAGGCGAAGGGAGTTGACGAGCGAATGATGGATGTGACAAAATATAAATTGTGCACAAATTGTCTGAGGCAAGGTCATGTTGAAAGTGAATGCCGCATGGGTCCATGCCGCGAGCACGGCTGCACCGAGCGACACAATAGTCTTCTCCACCGTCCATCTTCCTCCTCAAGCCACCTCGCTCAAGTAGACGAAGAAGACGCAGTGCATGTCAATTATGCTTATCAAAATACAATTCAAGGCCGTCGAGGTTTATTATCCACGGCAATTATTGAAGTTGAGAATCCAGTAGACCATCAAAAGTTAAAAATTCGTGCATTTTTAGATAATGGAAGCGAGTCATCTTTCATTACTGAGTCTCTTAAAGCCAAACTGTCATTGAAACCCCGCTCAATTGAATCCTTAAATGTTATAGGAATGGGCGATACTCCTTCTAAACATAAAATAAAAGGAACTTGTGATGTCCAATTAAATTCAACAAAAAATAAGTTTAGTGCTATTTTATCTTGTTACGTCATGGACGAACTTACCGGTCGTATACCAAAGGCGCCCGTCGATATTACCTCATTCAATTTACCTCAAAATATTGAGTTGGCTGATCCAATGTTTCATCAGCCAGGCCCCATAGATGTTGTTATAGGTGCTGACCTCTTCTGGGATATTATAGGGCATGAGGAAATTTCCCTAGGACCAAATAACCCAAAGTTAAGAAGTTCAAAGTTCGGTTGGATAGTATGTGGACGTATAAACTCAGCGGTATCTAGCAAAAAGATACTCTGCAATCATGCTGTAGTCTCTTCAACGCAAAATGAAAATATCGAAAATTTTGTGTCAAAATTCTGGGACTTGGAAGAAGTTCCCAAAAAACCAAACTTGAGTAAACAAGAAAGTGAATGTGAAAAACACTTCCTCACTCATACTATAAGAGACGAGGAAGGACGATTTTGTGTCAATTTACCATTAAAAGAATCTGTAGATTGTTTAGGTGATAGTTATAATACTGCCAAAAAGCGATTTCTTAATTTAGAGAAACGTTTTAAACGAAATACTACTCTTAAATGTGAGTATACGAAGTTCATTAATGAATATGCTGATTTAGGGCATCTTTCAATTTCTAATGTTGTGCCAAGCCCTAGCCCATCGTATTATCTTTGCCACCATGCAATTATTAAGGAGGAGCGTGAATCTACGAAGCTGCGGGTAGTTTTCGATGGATCCTCCCCCACCACTTCCGGCTACTCCCTTAATGACGTTTTAATGATAGGTCCAAACGTTCAAGATACCCTCTTTTCCATTTTAATTCGCGCAAGGCAATACAAGTACCTGCTCACTGGCGATATTGAAAAAATGTACCGACAGGTGTTAGTAAACGAGAGTGACAGGAACTTGCAACTTATTTTATGGAGAGAGGACGAGTCACAACCTATTCAAACGTTAGTGCTAAATACGTTAACTTATGGCACAGCTAGTGCAAGTTATCTCAGTACACGTTGTTTGTGGGAACTAGGGCAGCAACAGGATGATGAGTTAATCAAAACAGTCATTCAAAAGGACTTTTATGTGGATGATTTAATCACAGGGGCAAATGACCCTCAACAATTAATATACATTCAAAAATCAGTTTCAAACGCATTAAAATCAGGTTGTTTCAATCTTAGAAAATATAAAAGCAATCATCCATCTATTTTTGACAATCTCGATATAAATACACAAGATAATTTATCTATCAGTGAGTCTTCAAGTACTTTGGGCCTCGGATGGACCCCTTCAAGTGACACGTTGCATTTTCCTATAAAAATGTGTAGTGAACCTGACGCTGTAGTAACAAAGCGGTTTATAATGTCAAACTCTTTTAAAATATTCGACCCGTTGGGTGTTCTCAGCCCAGTTATTGTTATACCCAAGATTATGCTTCAAAAGCTATGGGAGAAAAAAATAGATTGGGATTCGCCAGTCCCATCAGAGATAAAAAATGAGTGGATTAAGTTTTCCGAAAATTTAAAAATTCTGTCTAGTTTAAAAATTCCAAGATGGGTGCTTGGAGATTCGCCTAAGCGTATAGAAATTCATTCTTTCAGTGACGCCTCTCAGTCTGCGTATGGGGCATGCATTTATGTTAAGTCGATAGGCCCAAATGAGGATGTTACTGTCAAGCTATTATGTGCCAAATCCAAAATAGCTCCCCTTAAATTCACCAGCATTCCGAGACTTGAATTATGCGCTGCGCTGGTCGCTGCCAAGCTCACGCAGTCCGTGTTAGAGTCCCTCAGATATAAGCCAGATAGAATAGTGCACTGGTGTGACTCGAGCGTGGTCTTAGGATGGATCAAGGGTGATATAAGTAGACTGAAAACATTTGTTGCCAATCGTATTGGTGAAATAGTAGAACTTACTTCGCCGCAATCCTGGAGGTACGTTCCTACAGATTTAAATCCCGCGGATTTCATTTCGCGAGGTGTTGACCCAAAAAACATAATTTTGTTGGATCTTTGGTGGACAGGTCCCAACTTTCTGCTAAAAAATGAAGACGATTGGCCTGTCTTAAAAGTTAAAAATTTCGAAGCTCTGCCTGAACTGAAAGTGCATTCCGCAGTAATAAGTGAACCAATAGTTGATTTCGAAAGGTTCTCTTCGTGTAATAGACTCATTAGATCGTTTGCTTACGTGCAAAGATTCATATTCAACACCAAAAATAGTATCAAGCGTAATGGCGTATTAACAGCTGATGAATTGCGTGAATCCTGGTATTCGTTATGCATTATTGCTCAATGTCAATCTTTTTCAGAAGAATATGAATCACTTTTAAATAATAAACCATTAGGCAGTAAAAGCAAAATATTGTGTTTGTCCCCATTTTTAGATAATAAGATAATGCGTGTTGGAGGGCGCTTAGATGCCACAGAATTTTACTCCTTTGATAAAAAACACCCCATTTTACTTCATGCATCGCATAGACTAACAAGGCTTTACTTCGAAAGAGAACATCTCGTCAATATGCACGCTGGTCCTCTTTTGTTATTTTCAACTGTAAGAGAAACTGTTTGGCCAGTCAACGGACGTCACCTCGCATGGCGTGTTGTAAATAATTGTGCTAGGTGTAGACGCCTACGAGGTAAAACCCTCCAACCTAAAATGGGTAACTTACCACCCCAACGTATTACCCCCGACTATCCTTTCTTGTCAGTCGGGCTGGACTTTGCTGGTCCTTTTACTATCATTAATCGCAAGGGCCGTGGAAGTCGTTTGATTAAATGTTACTTGTGCTTGTTTGTCTGTCTTCGTTACAAGTGCATCCATCTCGAAGCCGTTAGTGATTTAACTAAGGATGCATTCATTATGACTCTTCGACGCTTTATAGCGCGCCGAGGCAGACCCACTGAAATTTTTAGTGATAATGGGACTAATTTTGTAGCTGCCGCAAAGGAATTAGGGTCATTTATCAAACAAAACCAAGAACCTCTATTTGATTTTGCAAGCCAAAACCTTATAAAGTTTAAATTCATTCCGGCTTACACTCCTCATTTTGGTGGACTATGGGAAGCCGGCGTTAAATCGGCTAAACATCATATAAAGCGCGTTATCGGTAATAGCCACCTCACCTTTGAGGAAATTTCCACTTTATTTACACAAGTGGAATCTATTTTAAATAGTCGTCCATTATGTCCGTTGTCGTCGTGTCCCAATGACCTTCTTTCCCTATCCCCTGGACACTTTCTTATCGGAAGGCCGCTAACTGCTCCACCAGCGCAATACTTGGGCGACTCTAAGGAAAACTATCTTCAACGCTATGAACGCCTGGAAAAAATACAGCAGCATTTCTGGCAGCGATGGCAGCGCGACTACATATCAGAAATGCAGCAAAGAACTAAATGGAAGAGCAACGCTGCCAAGCTGAGCGTCGGGGATATGGTGCTCCTGTCAGAAGATAACGCTCCCCCTCTGTCATGGAAGCTCGGTCGTATTCTACGCCTCATCACGGGATCCGATGGAATAGCCAGAGTGGCAGACGTCACCACAAACAGAGGCTGTGTGCGCCGCTCTCTCGTACGTCTGTGTAAGCTTCCGACAGCCGAAGAGCTTCGAGGTTGAAAAGCGAGTTTTCAACGGCCGGGAGTATGTACAGGCTTTGAAAGCCTATATTAAAAATAGAGTGTTAAGTGTGTGTCGTGAACTTTGCGTAAACCAATCGGCAGGCGTTTATAGTACATGGAACAATTTTAATTGTCATCGCTCACTTCAAATACGAGCTCTGTACAAGTAACACCTTTTTTTATTAAATTAATTTTGCATATATATGGGCATTTGATTTACACCATCATATCATCTAAAGATATGACATGTTTACGCAAAGTTCACGACACACACTTAACACTCTATTTTGAATATAGGCTTTCAAAGCCTGTACATACTCCCTTGTTAGTCTATGCGATGCATGAAGTAAAATGGCTTCCATTTGTGTATGACATGGTTGCCCACGAGGGGAAATAAAGAAGAATCCGCGAAATAATGAAGAAAATGTACAATAATTAAATACGACATCGGCCGACGCGACGAGTAACGGATCTTCAGCATCGCAATTCAAGCCTAGAGGATTGCTGTGTTATTCTGGAGCTACTAGGGGATGTCTAAAGTCACCAGGCTTCAAGAAGTGAAGATCTCCAACCCAGGGTTCGACCAGTGAAACCGCTAAAGTTCACATCGAGCAGTTACATTCGTACGCCGCCACCAAAAGATAAGTGTCTATCCTTCATTAAATTCCAATATTCCTAACAACAGACAATATAACTATTTAAAATTTATCTTCAATTGTGTAAATCAAGTGGTTTCAAACTATAATTACGTATAAAAAACCTTAAATTTGTGCAAAAGGTGCATTGCATCAGATTCTATACCTACCCGAAACATAAAAAAGTGAACAAAGAACTTTGCAATTTTATAAATTCGATACAAAGTCTTTCAATATTACAAAGTTAACAATAAATTTTAATAAATATCATTACATTTACAAGTTTTGAACATTTTCATTAGTATAATTAAAGTGAAAGTTAAAATATTTTACGTATCGAGTTCAATTTAATTTAAGTTCCGTTTTCCTTATCTTTTCTTACAATACATATATTTAGCATTATTTGCCGACTATTCCAGGGCAATATTATTTCTAATCGCCGTGCGCCGCTGGCATCGTTTGGAAATAAACTCCGTGGCTCGGCATCGGCCGGGAGGAGTCTGCTGAGCGTGCGCAGCCGGTTTCCCTGTCATCGGCAAGTACCACCAGAACGAGGAACGTGAGCCATTTTATCATTTTTTTATTGCATTACTATCTAAATTCAATAACTAAGTACAGTCACTAACAAAAATGTCGAACGAAACTGAAAAGGCAGATAAGTTAATGTTGCTTCAATTATCTAAAAAAAGGGCTTCCGCCAAAGGACAAATTACTAAATTTGGAAAATATTTAGATAGTATTGCAGCAAAGACGGAGTTGGATAATGTTCAATTAACCGAGTTAAATTTAAAACTCGCAAAGTTTGAGGCTTTGTCCGTCAAGGTTGATGAATTGCAAAGTGAAATAGAGGTCTTAAATTTTGAAAATATTTCGACTGAAATTGAAGAGCGTGACCTCATGGAGCACGAAATAATAGTAAATATTGCTACGGCAAAAACTTTAGTCGAAAGATTTTCTAAAAAATTTGATTGCGAGAAAAGGCGCAATTCCGCTCATAATACGTCATGTTGTATAAATGACCTCGCTCATCCTTACGAAATAGGGTTAAAATTACCTCAAATACAGATTGCCAAATTTGATGGCGCATATTTTCGTTGGTTGGAATTCCGCGATACTTTTGAAAATTTAATACACAAAAATGAGCGTATTTCAGACATACATAAATTCCATTATCTCGTGTCATACCTACAGGGTGACGCGGCTAGGATCATTTCAAATTTGGAAGTGTCAACAAATAACTACAGTGAAGCGTGGAAAATGATTTGCAATCGGTATGATAACAAAAGAATATTAATTAATCATCACTTAAATTCATTATTCAATATTAAACAGCTTCCACGGGAATCAGAGCGGTCTTTGCGATTTTTGGTTGATCACGTGACCAAAAACTTGCGCGCCTTAACCAGCCTAGGCCAGCCCACAGACAAGTGGGACGTATTGATAATATTTATGTTATCCTCTAAGTTAGACAGTAATACTTTGCTAAAATGGGAAGAATACCGTAATAATTTGGACAGTGATGTACCCACTTTAGAACAATTTTATAAGTTCATGATCGATCGCGCTGATGTACTCGAATCGTTAAATCGTAACAATAAATCAGATGTTGTTAGTGTGTCAAAGCCACCTAGCGTTCCTTCACGTTCTGCACCGAACAATAATTACGGTCAAAGACCAGTTCAAAATAATTACGTCAAATCATTTGCAAGCTCAACCAATAATTATAGCAATAAAAAGCAAAACATATTTGCATGTGTTATTTGCAATGAGCGTCATAGGATTTATGATTGTCCTACTTTTAAGGCGAAGGGAGTTGACGAGCGAATGATGGATGTGACAAAATATAAATTGTGCACAAATTGTCTGAGGCAAGGTCATGTTGAAAGTGAATGCCGCATGGGTCCATGCCGCGAGCACGGCTGCACCGAGCGACACAATAGTCTTCTCCACCGTCCATCCCCGTCCCATTTGTACATTATCTAAGACTACGCTCGAGTCACACCAGTGCACTATTCTATCTGGCTTATATCTGAGGGACTCTAACACGGACTGCGTGAGCTTGGCAGCGACCAGCGCAGCGCATAATTCAAGTCTCGGAATGCTGGTGAATTTAAGGGGAGCTATTTTGGATTTGGCACATAATAGCTTGACAGTAACATCCCCTCATGGGCCACCATGTCATATCTTTAGAGGATATGATGGTGTAAATCAAATGCCCATATATATGCAAAATTAATTTAATAAAAAAAGGTGTTACTTGTACAGAGCTCGTATTTGAAGTGAGCGATGACAATTAAAATTGTTCCATGTACTATAAACGCCTGCCGATTGGTTTACGCAAAGTTCACGACACACACTTAACACTCTATTTTGAATATAGGCTTTCAAAGCCTGTACATTAGGCGTTACACTTTTTATCAGTCTTGGTAACATTAAAGCTTATGGGAGCATGGGGCCCGCTTGACAACTAATCTCAAGAATTAACGTATCTAGTTAATACGCATAGAAAACTTGCTTTCATATAACAAAACACCGCATCCACATCGGTTTACCCGTTCAAGAGCTAAGATACCACAACAGACACACACATATAGCGGACAAACTTTTAAAACCCTCCTCCTTTTGGGTCGGGGGCTAAAAAGAGAAGCAGAGAACTTAGAGGCCAATTCAAACGTCCACTGATATCAGACGGACATCTTACTAATGTCATCCAAATATCGTTCATTTCGCTCGTACTTGCCCGTACAGTCGCCATCAGTAACATCAGGGCGGCCAAGGTGCTCACAAATATCTGTACACGTCTCTATTGTCAAGGCGCTAGAGTGCGTGTTCAGTTATTTTAGAGCACCTTGACAGCTTCGATATATCTGATAGCGACCTACATCTATTGGCGTGGGCGAGATGCACTAGTTATTACTAAATAATATGATTCAAATATGTATGTATGTCACTTTATCTTAAAACAAACAAAACAAAACAAAAAAAAAATTACAAAGGCGAACTTATCCCTAAATATCAGTCTTATGTCCGTGTACGTTCGAACAGGCCGTATAATTGAAATAGAAAGCGGATCTAAAGTTTTATTGTAAAATAAAAATATTAAAAACGTTAACGATACCCGGTTATCGTTACTACAGTCGTAAATATGCTTAAACGTTTCTCTAAACCCGTGCGTGATGCGGTTAGCAACAGTCCGCGAGAGCCGAGCGCGTGCTGCGATAAAACGATGACTGCTTTTCTTACACGCTTACGAATAATTGCTAAGAAAATGCTTACTCGTGCATTCTTTTTTACAGATAACACAGGAAATTGTGTAAAATATTATTTATAATAATATTTTAATTTGTGTCAACACAAAACGGCTCGTAATTTGCTATATTGATTGACAACTGAACGTTTTATACGGATTTTAAACTATCCCCATACCAAATTTCATCTTAAGCAAACAGACAGAATTACTGTAGCATTTATAATATTAGTAGAAATCGGGATATTAAGGATAAATAAACGGAGAGTGTAAACAGGCAAAAAGTCCCAATTTCTTCAAATAAATTGCGCAAATCGTGAAATTTAGAATGAATAAAATAATATACCTAATCAGTAGATTTCTCTAGTGGATTAGAATGGTAGTGGAAAGAATGGTATCTAAGGACACCTACGCCTCACCCAGTGACATCAATGCTATTTACTATTATATTGCCGGCCCAGCTGTTATATTCGCAATAACATCAATGCTATCCTATTATGTTGTGAGCCCAGCTCTTATATAGTTACGCAGAATATTATATTTCCTTTTATTCACCATTAAAAACGCCCTCGGGCAATATATTTCTTATTTAGCGTTCGCCTTACAAGTACAAATACGCCTCTTGTGTTTGAATACGAAGCGATTACACAGAAAAATAATGTTGAACAAATCGTGGAACAATTTCCAATTATGTAGAAACTGCTTATACGCATTTATTAGGAACATATTTCTTCTTATTATTTATTATGTCTATACATATATACTTATTTGGCCTTTTTACTTGGAAACTAACTCCTCTGGAGTTGCAGGCGTACATAGGCTACGGATACTGCTTACCATCAGGCGGGCCGTAAGCTTGTTTGCCACCGACGTAGTATAAAAAAAAACTAGATTCGACGAATGCCATAAGCTATGATACACTGATATTTAAATTTGAGGATTGTGAAGTTGATTTTTAAATAGAGAAGATTTTTAAATGACTGAGTTAAACCATTAAATTAGTTTAATCTCATGCTATAGTAAGCTGTATACAGTCGTATAAAGTTTCAACTCAATCCATTCGGTCCCAAGGCCAGTTGATAATCCCATTATTCCCATTAAGTCAGAAGCGGCATGATATGGCTCGTCGATGGGCGCCGCCGTAAACAATCACTTCAGTTCAGACCCAAATACAATCGCGTCGATGGACAAACACCGGGCCGTATGCTTGTTTGCCACCGACGTAGTATAAAAAAAAAACACCGCTCCTGATTTGATGGGGATGTGTGGATGAGTAGCTAATCGGTTAACGTAGATCGGCATTTAAATATTGCTAAAAGATTATATAGTAACATTAAGTTTGATTTCAACCCATTCGGCCCAAAGGCCAGTTGACCATCCTGATCATATTAAGTCAAAAACGTGAAATGGTCAGTTGATGGGCGCTGCCGTAAACAATGACTTTAGGCCTCAATCCAATGCAATCGCGTCTATGAGCAAACACCGCTACTGAATTGATGAGGATGTGTGGATATTTGGATAAGTTCCTAATCGGTTAACGTAAATCGACATTTAAATATTGCTATAAGGTTATACAATTACATTAAGTTTGATTTCAACCCATTGGGTCCGAAGGCCAGCTAACCATTCCATTAAGTCAAAACGTGGAATGGTCCGTTGATGGGCGCCGCCGTAAACAATCACTTCAGTTCAGACCCACTCCAATACAATCGCGTCGATGGACAAACACCGCTCCTGATTTGATGAGGATGTGTGAATAAGTAGGTAATCGATCTTAATGTAGATCGAAACTTAAACATTGCTATAAGGTTAGACAGTCTCATAAAGTTTGAATTCAACCCATTCGGTCTGAAGGCCAGTTGACCATTCCATTAAGTCAGAAGCATGGACTGTTGCTGAGTGATGCTGTAAACAATCATTTCAAATCCTACCGCCAACATCGAAAAACGTCAATTGCCTCTCTGTCCGTCGAGTAGGCAAGAGGGATAGAGAGGCATATAATGATTTTCGATTTTTCGATGTTGGCGTAGGCTATCTGGCCTTAATCCAATATAATCGCGTCGGTGGACAAACACCGCTGATTTGATGGGGTCGTGTAGATTTCTAGTAGTTACTTTGTTATTGAAGGTACAGTCAGCAACAATTTTATCAGATGAATAACCCTTCAGAAGTATCTGTCGTACATAATTATAATTACAACTGCATTGTTCAATTTTGTAAGACGCAGCTTATTGTACTACGAGTATTGCAACTGGTAATGGCATACACTCAACGCAGTTTGTGTTTGGAATGAAAGAAAAAGTTATAGAGTTTGAGTTCGATAACCGCGATAGTTACTCATGACATAAAAATGAGTAAACTAATTATATCGAAAACAGCGGAATGTACATATTTAAAATTCTATACACGCAATATAATCCGTTTACATGAGTTTTATTATAAAGAGTTAAGAGTTTCGTTCAAACCAATTTATCTGGCAGATAGTCACGAAATACGCTTGCTTACACTCATACCTCTGCTTTATTTTTATGTGATTCTGATACAACTTATACGTGGGTTTATTAATGCAATTCGTTAAAATATTTTTACTGGTTGGTAAGGTTAAATACCTTGTGCCTACATTTGTGCTTACCCATAGGACATAGACCTACTAACCCGTAGTGTGTATGGGGTACATTACATAGTTAACTTCAAGATATAAGTACGCATGAGGTTAATAGTACATTGTCTATTAAGGGCGGTAAACAAGAATTTACGAACAAGTGTTAATTAAGTCCGAAGTCGAAGGGCTTTAATTAACACGAGTTCGTAATTCTTGTACCGCCCGTAGCACTAACAATGTACCAGTTATCATAATCTTCCTCGCGTTGTCCTGGCATTTTGCCACGGCTCATGGGAGCCAGGGGTCCGCTTGGCAAATAATCCAAAGAATTGGCGTAGGCACTAGTTTTTACGAAAGCGACTGCTATCTGATCTTCCAACCCAGAGGATAAACTGGGCCTTATTGTGGGATTAGTCCGGGTTCCTCACGATGTTTTCCTTCACCGAAAAGCGCCTCGTAAATATCAAATGATATTTCGTACATAAGTTCCGAAAAACTCATTGGTACGAGCCGGGGTTTGAACCCGCGACCTCCGGATTGCATGTCGCACGCTCTTACCGCTAGGCCACCAGCGCTTCTCATCACACTTGAGAGTGCAGAGTGTAAAAACTAAATTTTAAGCGAAATAATTCTTAAATACTGTCACATTTTAAACATTCGTCCGCTATATTTTAATTTTTGACAGGTTAAGTAATAGCTCATCCCATCTCAGTATGCTGGCATACAATAGCACCGTTTACGAGCAAATGTGATGAAAATAAAATTACCTACTTAGGCTGCGAGAATTGGTGCCAACTGTACAACATTTCGGTAAGTGTTTGTGTTTACCATGGCCGGAGGGTTTAAGGGATAATGTGGGCGGTCCCAGTCACAAACGTAAGGACATAAGGATATTTATTATACCTGTATTTATTATACGTATATTTATTTATTTGACTAATACCGGTCTGGCCTAGTGGGTAGTTATTATCGCTCGGGTTCGAATCTCGGTAAGGGCATTTATTTGTGCGATGAACACAGATATTTTTTCGTGAGTCATGGGTGTTTTCTATGTATTTGTCTATAGTCTTACTATCTAGTACAGAATATTATTGTAACAAGGGTTGTACTCGTATTTTCACTAATTTTAACCTGGTCTCTCATTCAACCAAGGGCTTAACTTTTTAAGTAGGTAATTGCATACATACGGTCTTACCGAAATGTAACCGGATTTCGTATAGTGTGTGCGAAAAGGATAGAAAATGCCGGGTCAACGTACGAAATTCTTCGTGTTTAGCTTTTGCGTCCTTGCTTTAATCAACCTGCGGCCCACTGGCTAATTAAAAACCTTCATTTGACCTGTTTTAGGGCCTCCGCTAGCTGACGCGGATTGGACCGGAACGGACCGTCTAATAAGAAATTGTATGAACAGCGCTAACTGGCGCGGGCGCGTGCGACGGATTTGGCCTAGGAGCGACACGCGAGCGTGCGCACGCGGCGGGCGTCCGCGTCAGCTAGCGGAGGTCCTTATAATATATTTTTTACGTGTGACACACAGAAACGTAGACTAAATTAGGTCGTGTTAAACTTAATTTCATGGATAATGTTATAGTTTCTTATTACCTAGTGTCGGGTTACATGTTAAAGCTAAGCATTAGGTATGAGTCCTTTATACTCGTAGTAACATCCTTCAAAGCTCATTCAACGTTTTACTTTATCTTGTCTTATAGTTACAATATAAGAACATTTCTAGCTTCTCTATCTTACCGATGGGTAATTAAGCTAAAAAATTTTAAAATCGTTAAATATATTCAAATATTATATTTCTTTACTATTTATATATAAGTAAACGTATACACAGTGTGTATTTTTGATATAACCGCAAACTTAAACTAGACGTAGGTTTCAATTCTGAAAGATTTTTTAATATAGTCTATTACCAGAACATTTTTTTTTTCGAACGACAATGTATTTCGTACATCATGGTCACTTATTATAGGTGTGACGTCGCATTAACTCGCGTCGCGTGAGCTCAACGAGGGGGGGGCGGGTTTAGGGTCGGCAACGCGCATGTAACTCCTCTGGAGTTGCAGGCGTACATAGGCTACGGAGACTGCTTACCATCAGGCGGGCCGTATGCTTGTTTGCCACCGACGAAGTATATTTTTTTTTTAATTAAAAGCGACGTTTTGAGTTAAAACAAAGTAGGGATCTAGGGATACAATGCTTGCTGAATTATTTTATATGGAAAAATAAAAATCGACGGTTTTTTTATAAAACCTATGAAAGTGTGTTTATTAAAGCCTAAACTAACTACGCTTTGATTATGCGGTCGTATCAAAAATACACGCTGTTATGTAACTTTGTGTCCCTAAGTAAACAAATTCATAAATTCCTTAATTTTCAGCATATATTGGAATAAAGTAGGACCATTTTACAGTACGCATACTGCGAATAAGAGACCCGCGTGCTAATTATTCGATTATACTCAATTTAATCACAACTTCGGGAGTCTCCTAATTGCTGTTCAACATTGTTATTAGCTTAGGTTCGTAATTATTCAAGAAATACACTAAAAGCGGTCGGAAATACTTTGCACCTGGTTCCAATATTCGATGACTGAAAACTGTAAACTTCACAAGTAAGATTGTTGATTTACGAATTTTAGGAGGAACGTCAATAACGACAAAATTAAATTTCGGCCATTATCTAATTTGAATGAATTTAGAAATTACCTCGAGAATTTCATTTGTAGTAGGTTTTTCTTTAGGCATTTTTTTACGAAATTCTCTACATTATTATGAAATTTCTGGTTATCTCCCAAATGTAAATATCAAACATTTAAGACACTTCTTTAAAATGTTGTCTAACTCAGAAACAAATATCTGTGTTCATCGCACAAATAATTGCCCTTACCGGGATTCGAACCCGGGAACATCGGCTTCATAGACAGGGTCACTACCCACTAGGCCAGACCGGTCGGTAAGTAGGTGAGTAGAGTAGTCGATGGATGGATGTCGTTCGATACCTCCCTGGAGGGAGGTATGAGAGGCCGGTGCCGCCTTTAGGCTGTGACGGCTGTGGTAGGCCAGTCGTCGCTCCCTACCGATGTGGGGAAGTCAATCGTCGTCGTTTTGGGGACGACCTTGCAGCTGTAGATGGGCAGCTCTTCGCTACCGATCGTTACCCAACCCCACGACCCCTAGCCTGGTGATACTGTTTGAGCGGGGCCAGGGCTATAACCGCGAAAATCGAAGTTCGTCAATTGCGGGCATTTTTCTCTGTCACTCTAATTACGTCTAAGTGAGAGCAAAAGAGAAAAATCACCTTAGCTGGCTTGTGCGGCGTGCCGTTCGGCAGAGTATAGTCTATACGTAAATAATTAAAGTGGTTACCCACATCTCTTTTATAGTTAGGTTAGATTCATCGTTCTTTAATTTTTTGATTACATATTTACATAATTATATATTTTAAGCGAGTGCAGCTAATAATGGCTAAGGGAAAATTTGAGGCGATGAAATGTAAAATTAGAAAGAATTATTTATTTCTATTAAACCATTTGCCTTGGACAAATTATCATTTATCAAACATAAATTTTCTTAAAAGCGAATACCACGACGAATAAAAATTAAAGACATTTCTCCTCTTTGTATTTATTTGAGTAACGTCAGGTCGGATTGTATTTTGTTGCCTTTTTCCAAGATCAAAGAGACTTGATTAATGAAGACGGCTAAGACAATTTTCTTAATGGGCACCTGAATAAGTGACGAGGGTTGCCGGTAAAACTAAAAACCTACCTTTTAGCAGACTTCAGAAAACGAGTATAAAATGTTTCAGATACACATCAAACCCACCGCCAATAAGCCCCGCCAATTGGTGGGAACCAATGGTTGTTTTACATACAAAACATTACTTGCTCCATTTTATTTGTTATAAAAATTTCAAACACTGAAAACTAGTCAGAATTCAGAATGTAGTTATGGGTGCACTATATTTTTTATAATTACTCTTCGTATATTATAGTTTGATATATCGTCATTTGGAATAACGTAATAAAGGGCATAGAGCATACTAATATATCACCTAATCGACGACATACATGATGTTATTCTTGGTATAATGGTTATATTTAAACTTCCACTAATATACACTGCCATAATTATTACATACCTACCCTAAAACATATTTGTACTAACTATACTACTATATATATTATTATACGTAGTTCTCAATCGCCCAGAAAAAGTGGTTTAGGTTAGATTCATACTGTGACATGTGACATATCTAGCAAAAAGTGAGTTAGGTTAGGTTAATTAGAACTGCGACCCCACATACAAAATATATTTTTGGTCCTTTGGCTTGAACGATGTTTGTGAACTTGACCGTACTTCTCTTGTATCACGATTGCACTGATTGCCTGAGTTTAGACTGCAATGGCAATTTTACACTTGGCACGGCGCCGGACATGTGTCTTGGATGGGTAATCGTAATACATAATTACATATCAAGAGATCGACAAATTCTCAAATTTACTGTTTATAGGCTGGTGAGGTATCGCTAATAAATATGATAAAGATGTTAAACTGTATGCTTAATATTAAACGACGCTAAGGTTAAAGAGGGCATAATGGCACCAACCGATCAAAGTTTGGCAAGTAAACCAGGGCAGCAACCGATAACATTTTGGTAAGGAAACCGGGACAGCACCCGATAAATTTTGGCGATTCGGCACGATTGCGCAGTGATTCTACCGTCCCGTCCCGTTTATTGACCGGCGTCTCTTTGATCCGTCATTAAAAGCAAAACATTTGAAGTTAACGCCTCACTAGCCTAGAAATCAAACGCCAGTTACGAAAAGACCTAAGCCCTCCTACGTGTACACGTTCAACGCAGCTGGCCAACTTTATTGTCATGCGTGCAATAGAGTATCTAAGAGCAAGTTCGGCCTGGCCAGTCACATTAGGGCTCACGCTAGACAACGCCTGTAATGTTTATTTAGGGTCGCCGTCACGTCAAACG
This sequence comes from Cydia pomonella, assembly GCF_033807575.1. Lineage (NCBI taxonomy): Eukaryota > Metazoa > Arthropoda > Insecta > Lepidoptera > Tortricidae > Cydia > Cydia pomonella. Next base: position 18,964,803 of record NC_084715.1, on the reverse strand, counting down.
ATGAGGAGGACTATATATATATATGTATATATAAGCAATGACAGGTTGACTGAAAATTCTTACCCTAGATTTTTAGGGAAAGCATAAGCTAGACATAAGTCCAGCGTCAATCCAAACCTGCCCATTTATTGTTTTTTTTTTGTGGTATAGGAGGCAAACGAGCAGACGAATAGCCTGATGATAAGTGGTTACCATAGCCCATAGACACCCGCAACACCAGAGGGGTTATAAGTGCGTTGCCGGAATTTAAGATGGGAGTACACCCTCTTCTCTTGAAGGTTTAAAGATCGACAGTTCATTCCACAGTTAGCTGTGCGAGAACATGATGAAAAAATATAAAAAATACGCGTTTCCCAGAGAGAAAACCTTCCCTAGATCGATTTTTCTCCCCCGAAAACCCCCATATAGCAAATTTCATCGAGTCTTTCCCGAGATCCCCGAAATATAACACAATTATATTAATATAAATATAATATAATTATATAAATATAAATGGATTGCTCGTTTAAAGGTATAATATAAGATACCATGATTAGGTTTTATGATTGACGCTAGAATTTTCCAATCATCATATATTCCTCGCGTTCGTCCCGGCTTTTCTCCACAGCTTCACAGCAATTGACGTCAGGGTCAGGTAGGGTAAATATAAGACACGGGTAAAAATAAGACTAAGTTTTTAACACTCAACAACTACTATATTTCATTCCTATTCCATTTGAAAAGAAGTCTACAACTCTACACACAAGGCTTATTTTTAAATGGCATGGAATAAGTTGTTCAGTGTCAAAAACTTTGTCTTATTTTGACCCGTGTCTTATTACCCTACCTGACCAAAGACACTAAGTAATGTTACAAAAGAAACTGCCATCTGACCTTCCAACCTAGAGGGGAAACTAGGTCCTATTGGGATTAGTCCAGTTTTCACAATGTTTTCCTCCACCGAAAAGTGTATCAAATGATATATCGTACATTCTGAAAAACTCATAAGTACATAAGGGCTCCTCTACACGATGGCCCAGCGTAGGCCAGTCTAAGGGACGCAGCTATGCGGTGGAATGAGATAGCAATATCACTTACTCCCTCTAACGCATAAATGCGTCCCTTGGACTGGCCTGCGCTGGGCCATCATGTAGAGGAGCCATTACCGATGCTTACGCTGGATTTATCTAATCTTCATCGAAAAACTTATGAAACTTGAGCGCCTTGCGAACTGGCCGTTGCACAAATAAGTCATAAATACATCCGTGTTCCACGTGCATCAACATATATACAAGCACTATTGACAATGATAAACATTAGTATTGTATACAATACTAGCGTTCAAACACGTGCTGATTGGCAAGGTCGAACAATTATTTAAGGTGCCGTAGGTTTAGTCAATATTCGAAGCCTGATTTTTTGACACTCGCTCGATAGAAAAATTTCATATGTCTAACAAGATATGAAAATAGTTTCTAAAAATGCACAATTCTATTTTTGAGGGAACTCATCGATTACTTTTTTAGTGTTCCATTCCGTACAAAACTTTGTTCACGGATCACTTCTGGGATCACTCGGTCTTGCAAATTAGTAAAACTTACAATAAATTAAAATTCAAAAACATGATATCCGCGGCCCCGAGCACGCACAGCACATCTATCTCGCTCACGCTTGTGCTCAGTGAGAGTAAGAGGAAAACACAAACCTACGGACCCTTAACGTGAAATTAGATACTGAAGTGTCAAGACGAGATATTGTTATGGGAAAGTGGGTTAATGCTTCTATACTACTAGTTATATTTTATAGCTATTATAGCTGACATCGCAAATTGAATGAGCTTGTATGTGTGGAAAAAAAAAAAAGTAAAATAAAAAAACTTGCTGACCGTGTATCCGTTTTATTACGCATAGGGTCTTTACAACTGCTAAAAAGCTATAAATAAATAAATAGTCCCACGGTAAGCTCAAGAAGGCTTGTTGTGGGTACTCAGACAACGATATATATAATATATACAAATACAAAAACATAAACAAAACATTCCTGACTTAGGAACAAATATTTATGCTCATCACACAAATAAATGCCCTCACCGGGATTCGAACCCAGGACCATCGGCTTCATAGGCAGGGTCACTACCAACTAGGGTTGCCAACTATTTTTTGGTGGAATATAGTATTTTCCAGAATAAGGCATTAAAAATATAGTACATTTCAAAAAAAATATAGTACTTTTAGATAGAATGCTTAACGTAAGTGTAAATACGTTTAATCATACTTACTAGCACTCTGTTAAGATTAGTTATGGTAACGATTTTAGAGCAAAAATGTAAAATTGATAGATTTAGTCGTTGAAATTGTACTCCTTTTGTTACGCAATATCTAAATAACAAGTATTGGTTTCTATTAGCACGTCTTCTCATTTTGCCTTTTAATAAAGAGGTCGCAAGCGAGCGTCCCCGGTAATATGCGACGAGACGGGACAGTTTTTAAAAATTCATCAAAAAACTATGGTAGTAAATTATACAAAATAATGTATACGAACAGTTTTAGCAAATGTTGTAGATTGTTTAAGTATCAAAATTACGTTGAAATTAAGTCGATTTTTAGAGAAATTGTCACCACTTGTTTTGAAGTTAGTTCTGGAGAAAATTGATTACGTCTAACTTTCATTCAAATAACTAAATTCAAATTTATAATAACAAAAATGTAGTTTATTAAAGTTGAAGTACAGGATATGTGTAATACAAAATTACCATTTTTAGCAGTCCAAACTTTTTAGTAATGTCTAATTTTTAATAAAATGAGACGATTCAGTAAATTCATACTGAATATTTATGACAATTTAATAGCTCACTTTTTATTAAATTTATGTCAGCCCTGTTGCATTCCTCACGCCATTTTGTCTTCATATTTGAAATAATTTTATTTGATTAGAATTAAATTGATAATCGACCTTGAACAAATTAGAAGGATGTCGGAAATATAGTATTTTAGCGTACTATATATTTTTTCAACAGTATATAGTACAGAGAGCCAAAATATAGTACAATACTAAATAATATAGTACGGTTGGGAACCCTACTACCAACTAGGCCAGATCGGTCGTCAAGCTATGAGCAAGTAAAGTTCTTTCCGAATTTAGACTTCATCTCAGGACCACCCCACACTAGCGTCTCCCGAGCGTCGGCCTCTAGTCAACTCTCTGGGTGCTGAGGGCCTACCGTTCGACGTGTTGCCTCCCTGTCACACTTACGTACGAATTCACAAGTGCGACAGAGAGGCAACACGTCGAACGTGGTTCGCGGTAGGCTCTCTAGTATGAAGTTCGACGCAACGTTGGCGCAACTGCGCAGCGACGCCATTTTCCATAGCGCTGACTAAACGCCGACGTTTAAGAGGAATTCCTAGTGGTGATTTTTCCATACAAACGCTCTCGACTGTTTCCTCCCTGGATTTTTAACCTAGAGCAATGATTTTTTCAAATAAGATCAATATCATCAATATCTGTGCCGCTATGTTTTGCTTTTTTGGATTATTTTATTTTGAAGAAATTTACAGCGCCTCGAAAATCGCAAAAACGGCTCAATTGAATTGGCTGTAAAAAAAGGCACAGCATACAAATATGACAACAAATATCCAAAAAATCAAAACATAGCGGCATAGATTATTTCTTCTTCTAGCAATTTCCAAAATTTCATAATGATTGGTTGCGTTTTGGAGGAGGAAACAGTCGAGAGCGAAACCTCGATTTTTGAGTTTTTTGCGAGTGAATTTCGGTCCGAGCTGCAGTTGTCCTTATCGCACGAATTGGAGGCGGAGACAGTTTCTAAATATACGTACACAGAAGGAATAGTGATGGGCATAACATCCTTATTAGGGATTGCAGAACCGGTACTGTTTTAAAGAACCGGGATTTCCCGGTACTTTCGGAACTGGTCTAATTATTTCATTATTTTAAATAAAACGACAGCATTTTGCGATTTGACCACCTCTCGTATTATAATTAAATAATCACATTTTCTTTTACTACGTAGTTTTAGAAATATAGTATTTTACATTGCTCACACTTGTGCGTCACAAGTAAAAGATAAGTAACTACTTTGATATTTGCCACTAGATAGCAAATTTAATGAAATTACATTGACGAGGGGATTTATATATAAGTATCGCAGTCGTATTGTATAATCCGCCGTATTACATTACGGCTAGCCCATATCAAAATAAGGGCCTTTTTGAAATGCGGCGGTTCAACGATTAAGGTATGTTGGGTAAATACCGGATGCGGGTGAAGAACGCAGGACATTCATTTCTCCCTAATTTGGCTTTATTTTTTAATGTTGGCAACATTGTGTAAGACGCCATTTAATTGCGCCACGACTGCCAGTGTTCCCGCGTCTCTCAGGGAGTCGGGCTTGTGCTATGCGCAATCACAGAGAGCAAGGTAAATTTCGCGAATTCTTCCTTCTATCCGATCTACGCCCTGTAATTTATTTTGCGTATTGTGATGAAACTGTGTTTGTTTTTGTAATTGTGTTAACAGATCTAGCACTGCTGTTAACCGATATCCGATCTTGACCCTTTCAGGTAAAGATCGGAAAGAAACAATCCGAACTTTACCTATTTAAAAAACATCAGTAATTGTCAAATTTTCTTCAATTTACCTACTGACCTACTTAATTATCACATTTATTGTTTTCTTGATCACACTTTCGTACCATTATTTTTATCCAGTACCACTACCAGCGCGACGGTTACTGACAATGTAATTTTTTTAATTTCCGCAACCCAAAGGATGCCTGGAAGAGATCGCTTTTTAGCGATAAGACCGCAAGTTGTTTACCTGTGCTTATGTATATGTTTTCTTTTGTATTGTTTTCTTTTATTGAGGTGTGCAATAAAGAGTATTTATATTGTATAGGGATGATGATACATGTTGAATTTTATAACAAAATCGAGTAAAATAGATAGCAAATGAGCAATTTTTCGCAATAAAGTATCTACACATACGGATGCATATGTAGATGTGCACGCATACATACATAGCTAGTTTCGGATACAAAATAGAGATAGGGCTTCGAAATTAGTTTCCTTAAAATGCTTCAAGAGGGCTCTCTTTTTCTATATATTTACTTTACTCTTTACATACGATCCTTACATTTTATTAAAAAAAAAGATTGTTTGCAAAATTAAACCAACAAAATCGCAATTTTACTTATTTTTCATACTTCAAGATGGGCTCTCAGGGACCTTGACGTTTTTAAAGAACTACTTAGTCTGTTTGATTTCTAAGTTTGATCCTTATTTCTTTGGCGACCTTCATTAAAAATGACTGGGCACGATTATTTTTTATTTTGATTTTTGTCCCTCCTACTTAAGTACTTAATATCTTCCAGTACATTCCATACAATAAACAATACATTTACACTTTCACTAAACCTCTACAGTTCACGAGATCTAAAATTGTCAAAACTTCGAAACCTATCTATTATTTTAGTGGTTTTTCTTATTTTATTAGTTCGGGTAAACCTTACAATAAGAGGTTTCTTAGCACATTGTTTACTTATCAAATTGCCTTATGACATAGGTATCAAAGATTGAGAGCCACAATTTTACCAATTTTTTTATCAGGGTTAAGATCGGATACAAAAGGGTAGACACCGGACCTATTTCTTTGTGATACCTTATTCTCTTTCCATTAGAAGCAACTTTTTTTCACCATCCGATGTTCTCCCTTGATGGCAAATCGTTACCCTAAAAAAAAGTATGTCTCATCTTTACACAGGTACAAAACTAAAACCCTTCTATATTGAAGATTACCAAAATACAGGCCGAATCTACGGTTATTATTTAACGATTCACTCCGTACTTCAAGAATCTGTCACGTGCTGAGATCTCGAAAAAACATTTTTCACAAGTTCTCTCAATTGGTCCCAAAATTGTCCGGCATTATCCCAACATACTTTACCCAGATTGTCATTGCGATAAGTTCTTCAATAAGGCGGCCCAAGTTTAGCACCATCGTACTACAAGTTAAATAGATTGTAGTTTAACCATAGGTATATTTATATCTACTTACAAAATTTCACAACACACCATGATCAATCCCAACTTACTGATACGGATAGGTACAGTCAAGTGTAAAAATATGGGTGTACACATCTTACTCAAAAATATGTCCCATAGTATCTTATTCCAGTGTAATAAGAGCGTAGTACCATATTTATGAGATATTTTTGCACTTGACTGTAGGACGACGACCGAAGCAGGAACATAATTTTTTTTGGAACGTCGGGCAGCGCAGAATAAATTCCGTCTGGCTCGCGGGCGATGTCGACGGAACGGCGCGCAATGAGCGAGCGCACGAGTCTCGCATCTGTGTGCGCGCACACACACTTAGATAGCTCCGGCTCCCACCCACCGCAGCGCGACAGAAACATAGCTTCAAAAATTCGAGATTTGAAAAGTTGCTCAGCTAGGAATTGCTCTTAAACGACGTTAATGTGGGGTCTCCGTTAGATAAATCCTTAGCGCAGTTTAGTTAAATCGGACCGATTTGGACGGACGTTTCCAATTTGTCTACATTTTAGGCCTTTCAGAGAGCAAATCTCTCGTTTTGCTGTTTTACATAAATTATCACAAAAATAATATATAAGAGACGTTTCTAATATCAGCAAATACAATTTACACTTAAATGTCGTGGACAGATTAGTGTCGGTTTAGCTCAAACGGATTAGGCAGCGTTTTCGATTAAAGCTCCTAGCCAGCGTGATTTCTTCCGACAACATCGTTATATTTCAAACAATTTACACAAAACCTTAACAAGTTATATACTTAAGCCTTCCTCAAGAATCACTCTATTGATAGATGAAAGTCGTATGAAAATCCGTTCAGTAGTTTTTAGTTTTGGAGTAGTTTTATAAGATGTAGTGAATTGACGTTTTCCCCTAGACTTGCGGACACTAGGTTGCGTGACAGTCGTGCACGCTCCCAATAGTATCATAGTAGTTTCGACTTGTGTCTATTTCCATATCAACTCCTTACAATCCTGCACCAAACTTACTGTTTCTATTTATCTCAATGGTTGAATGGTAGAGAACGCCTCAAGGCGTTAAGTCTAAGTTTGTACTCTTTTTTCTAAATTTGTGCAATAAAGTTTAAATAAAATAAATAAATCTATACATTTGTAATTAAAACATAAAATCCATTCCAGATCTAGAGCAGAGCCCAACTGGGGAAGTACCTCCACCTTACAAAAAACCGCAGCCAAATAACACTAGACCCTACTCATAGTGTTGTGTTCCTGTCGGTGAGTAAGGTTGCCAGAGCTCAACGAGGGCGAGGGGGGGTTTGGGTCGGCAACGCGCATGTAACTCCTCTGGAGTTGCAGGCGTACATAAGCTACGGAGACTGCTTACTATCAGGCGGGCCGTATGCTTGTTTGCCACCGACGTAGTATTAAAAAAAAAGTCTTTATTTAAAATATGTAATCAATCATCGAGGTTAGGCAACGTTATGTATAGATACAAATACGTACGGAAGCCCTCGGTGGGCGAGTCCGGCACGCACTAGTCCGGTTTTTTTAACACTATATGCCAGGTCTGTTCTTGGTAATTACGAGAATGTAAACATACAAAATTACATGACTCGGTCTTTCAGCATATGACTGGACGAATCGATGGCATGATGACTGTAAACTTGTAAAGCAAGGTTTTTTGTGTGTCAACAAACTATTAATAGAAATTGTATACAAAGTAAAAAATGTTATCCAATGTCATGGATTTATACGCACGGACAGTTCGAGATTTGATAACCGGCTGTTTCTCTCAAGTAAGTAAAAAAGTATATAAGCGTTTTGGAATCCTTAAGCAGGCCATACACACTAGGGTATGCCTGCGCAGTTTTGCCTGTACAGTTAAACTGCACAGGTAAAGCAGTATAGGAAACTGCACAGTCGAATGCCACACACGCTCCGTTTTACCTGTGCAGTTGATAAAACTGCGCAGGCATACCCTAGTGTGTATGGCCAGCTTTAGCTGTAAGTTTAAGCATGTGACTAACGGCCTGATTCGAAAAATGAGATACGATAACGATAAGTTCTCATTTAGATATCGTTTGTTTTCGTATAATTGACAGAAGCAGCTCAATTCGGGCAACCAATGTCACTTTGACGTTAGGATATGGTAGATAGATCTTATTGGGATCACAGCGGAATCCAAATAAATATCAATTTTGACATGTCGTTTAGTTATCGAACTTTTAAAGATCTTTCCAAGATCTTAAACGTGTCTTAATCACTCTTCGAATCGGGCAGCAAATAAAGAAGTGCTTAGCTTTGAATAAATACTGGAATATCCACGAGTATCGAGTGTTATACTTACTCGACTACATACAGTAAACAAGCTAAGCGTGCATGTCGTACGTATGCAGATTAGATAAACAATGTTGCCGATGCAAGTCGTTGCATCGACACGTGTTTGCCATCGCCAAGGTCGACGGCGAAAGCCCCAGAGATTCGAGTTACAACGGATTAATTAACCACGTGTATGCCAAAGTCTTTGTCGAAGACCATGGATACTGCATTTCTGTAGAAAACTATATACGAGACGCACACTCGGATTACTATAAACCTTGTTTTTATTTTTATATATGAATGCACAGGCAGCTTATAGCTGATCAATGTCCTGCACATGTGTTTTGTCCATTTATAACATGTTTATCGAGTCTGTTTGTAAAAGAGTTCACTGAGGGTGCATTACGGATTCGGGCAAACTGTTCCACACTTTCACTACGCGGTTTTCTGGTCGAAATTTAACTAGTTTGAAGAGTTTCTCATTCTGGGTAGAATAAATACGAAATCAGAAAAAAGGCATTGTACCTAATATTTCGATAAGTTACGAAAATACCATACGTTTCCGTAATGCAAAGGAAGTTTTTTTTTTAAGACAAACTGTAAAATAGCTCTAAGGTATATTATACAGAATAGGGAATGGATATAATTGTGTGTTCACCAAATTTTATCGAAATGCAAAGTAAAATAAATTGACAAATAAAATAAAAATTGGCCCAGATAATAAAATGTCAATTTGATTATCCCAATTTATGCAACCGATCTGCTAATATGGTACAAAGGATGAATGGGTAGTAAATTGGCCAATCAAATTGCCAATTTAGTTCAGTATCTGGGTTATCAAAGCACTGCAAAGTTACCTACTTGGAACAGGATCGGATCGGGTAATATAAGTTCTATTGCGGTATATTGTTGATCATTTTAATATCAAAGTTAAACATGATTTGAAGAATATACGTTTTTTTTAGTTAAATTATTGTAGTTTTAATTTTTAATGCCATTTTGTAAAATACTTGTAAGAAAGAATAATTTTCCTATTTTTTACCTTTACAAAAACAACTGGCATCGAATCAAATTTAAAGAAAAAGCTTTGAAATTGTTAGTACCATCAGCCGCAAAAGTGCATGGCGACTTTATTAATGAATTCGTTCATAATTACTCCATAGAATTTCGCAGCTTAGTACATAAAGCAAGATTTATTTATTGATAAATTACGTTGCTTTTGCAGTAGTTAATCAAAAATACATAATAATAACTTACCTACCATCAGGCAAATGATTTCATATCTAAACATATAAATAAAAATATAACATCTGCACCTAATAAACTATATCTACCATACTGCCAATAATAATCTACATGTGTTTCACATATCAGTGATAAATAACACATAATATGAACATAAATAACACACACCGCATGAGTTAAAAGTAACACAACACGCTAATTGAAAATAGTGTTTATTGCGTTGAATTAAGGTCGGTAGCACTTTAAAATAGAATAATAGGCAAACAGCATGCGTCATGCTTGTTTTGAATTTGCTAGTATTATGATTTAAATATAATTTGGGTGTTAAGGGCGTCCGCTAGCTGGCACGGTTGCACGGAGCTAGGGTTTGCACGACGGATCTGAAATGTATGGGAAGATCCGTGGAAACGGATCCAGATCCGGATAATTTCATACATTTTGGATCCGGATTGCAATCCCTACACGGTCTACACGGAGCGGGTGAGCGGGATAACTATAAATAGTATGAGCTTTGCTAACGGGCGCGGACGCGTGCGAGGGATTTTATTTTACCTCCAATGGCACCCGCGTGCGTCCGCCCGCTCCGTGCACCCGCGCCAGCTAGCGGATGCCCTATAATATTCATAGCAGTAAATATTATTTAAGTATATCATATTCCTAGCGTCCCGGCTTATTGCCAGGGTTAATGGGAACCTGGAGTCCGTTGGAAAACGAAATAATCCATATACATACAACAATATAACATATTACAGACTAAGGTGTATTGCACTCATAATATTAAGGCCCTTAAACGTTAAAATATCGGAAAACAATTAAATTTAACTATTAAATTGTGATAAGCGGGTGACTTACATAATTTTAGTCGAAATATGGCCCCCGCATGAATGAAACAATAAACGGGTCATTCTACTTTATACTGCAGGTTTATCGATTTCCAAGAATCTTGAAATGTTACTTATCTAATATTAGTAATGCGTTTTAACTTACACAAGCTATTTAAAATATGATAAGCACAGCATAGGCCTCAATCTTTTACCCTTGACTTTTTTATTTTTAAAATTTATAGCCTGGAGTACGTAAACTTACAACTAAGTATGTTCCGTCCCTGCCCTTTTACTTATAATGACAACTTTATATATATATATATATATATATATATATATAAATAGATAAAATATTTTTTACCTTGGTTTCAAGGTATCGCTAGTGCGGTATTAAAAACATGTGCATTATATTGATATACAATTCTAAAACACACATAATTTAATAATACATATAATAATCAAATACTTGCTTCTGGGGACAAAAACCTGCAGTAAAAAGTAAAATGACCCAAACTCTTAAAACAAACATTTAGAGGCAAAGCAAGCAAAACCAAAATGGTTTACAAATCCTTGTATTTGCATATCCAAGCAGCACTCGTATTTTAGGGAAATACGAGTAGGTATATGCCGGGAAATGCTTAAAACATAATATATTCAAGCGATGGGCTGGATGGGCTTGGTATTCTGTACACTCATTGTTAGCGAGAGCGTAGGCATTTTATCCCTGGATATGTTAAAATTCATTAGGTCTTTTATACGCCGTGTTTCTTTTGTGGAATAAATATTAAATAATTCAATACTGTTTTGGTTTCAGTAGTATCTTCCAAAAAACGATTTACTTAATAATCACGTACTTAAAAAATCTTTAAAACTGTCGCTGACAACAAATACCTATGCAAATTAATTTTGAACAAGCAGAATACTTCACCTACTTAGATAAGCAAGCATGCGTAAGCGATAAATAGTTATACCTAACTCTGCATAAAAACAGCAAAACAATAATAAATCCAATGTCAACTCCTACTGAAGCCTACAGCTTCAAAGGTGCTTTGACCTTCGAATTTGTTATTTTTCACGATTCCATTGAATTTATTTCTATTATTACAGGTGTTTCTTTGACGGAATACAAAGTATTCCTTGTTTGTACAATCGGCCGCAGAAGTTACTAAGCGTACGGAGTGCCCAAATCCAAATTGTATTGTAATGTACAATCATACCTGCTAGCATGAGTTGCGTTCTCGCGCGCGACTACATACATCTAGCGCGACTTCAAGTATGGACTCGCGCGCGAGAACGCACCTCGTGCTAGCAGGTCAGCATCAAAATGAGCGGATTAGACTACGCGTAGGGTTTGCAATCCGGATCCAAAATGTATGAAATTATCCGGATCCACGGATCTTCTCATACATTTCAGATCTGTCGTGCAAACCCTAACACCGTGTTAAATTAAAAGTATATCTAATAACTTAAAAGGGCCCCTGAGCCCCTCCTCAGATTTGAGAACTTTAGGTAAATATCTCCATTGCACTAACGGGGACGGCTCCTAAGATTAGTGCGATATGGACAACTGCAGCTGTGTAAACCTGCGTAAAAATGTCAGAAATCGAGATTTTCTTTCTCCAAAACTTAACCACTCGTATTAGCAAAATTTTGGGAACGAAATGAGATAGAAGTTATCTAGTGTGTCTGACCGGTTTGTATTTTTCGTTTATTGTTGCATCCGTTTACGGCACATTTCGTTTCGTTTACGGCGGTTTGAGCTCAACGAGGGGCGGGAGGGGGTTAGGGTCGGCAACGCGCATGTAACTCCTCTGGAGTTGCAGGCGTACATAGGCTACGGATACTGCTTACCATCAGGCGGGCCGTATGCTTATTTGCCACCGACGTAGTATAAAAAAAATATTTGGCCGTTTTAGCGCTGTTTGAAGTAATCTAGTTCTTATAAAAACAAGAATGTCAAAAGAAGCAAAAGGTACAGACACATGTACTGGTAATATTGAACTCTTATACAAAAAATACATCTAGGGCCAAAATCCAAACAGGAAAATGTCGTAAACGTTTGTATGGAAAAATTACCACTAATATTTCCTCTTAACAAAAATAGATATGTCTCTCTATTTGTAGAACATTTAGACTGTGAGATATAACTTTCGAAAGCGCTTCCGAAGTTATTTTAAAGATGACTTTATAAAAACTTATAGTCAATTTACTTTAAAATAGGGAAGAATGTAAAACTTGAACTGAAAAAACTGATCTAATTCCCCGCACGTCTATTGTGTCTCTACTCTTAATAGTCTGTTCAAATCGTTATGAGAATTATTTTCTGTATAGCCACATTAGTTGCTGACAGTACGTATTCGAAAAATATCAAACAATTTATTATGTTATTTGATATTTTTCGTTAAATATCAAAGGAAAAGTTTGCGTGGAAACATGATTTTCTAGATTCGATACGGCTTAATTTGGGGCTTCTGAGAGTTCTGAGCGTTGTTGTTTATCGTTTTCCGATAATTCAATCTTCAACAGACTCATAGTTTGAAATTACAGTCCGTAGTCGACATCAATTTATGATTTCCATGTTAATACTAAAAACACAGGTGAGACTAGAGTCGGACCAAGATAAGTTGGCAGCGATTTTGATAGCCCAGACGTCACACAAGTAGAATCGAATCGAGTTTCTTACAATTTTTTTTTTTTGCGGGAAACCGAACACGATTTGGCCGAAACATTGTTATTATAGCAAACCGAAACTTCGGTCGGATACTATCCTATTGGTATTCTCTTTAGTACGATAAATACGGGTACCTTTAAATGGGAGTATTATAAAACGTGATAGTCCATCCAAAAAGAGAAAACGTTTTTCCAGTTCTAAATATTTAATTATTGCCACAATGAAAAAGTACCTCCTTTTCCTTTTTTTTTTCAAAATATACCAATTAACTCCTCTGGCAGGTGTACATAGGCTACGGAGACTGCTTAACATCAGGCAGGCCGTATGCTTGTTTGCCACCGACGTAGTATTAAAAAAAAATTTTTTTTGCGAAACCTATTAACCTAGAATATATTACGCTGAAGCTATCGACATCAAAATCAAAGTGATTTGTTAAGATTTAGTTAGTGGAAAACGTTTTCTTTCGAAATCGAATATTATAGAAAAATTACCGTTATTTCGTTAGATTCCAAAAGCTATTCTTCCCTCTTAATAAAGAGGATAATAATATGATCGGATACTATGCAAATTGGACAATCGGTCTCGGATACTCGACCCCCTTACCCATTTGTAAATCAATCATGCTGATAGTCATAAAAAGGTACTTATATATATTGGACTTATACTTGTATACATATAGGAGCACAAAATCGTATTTAGTAATTCAGCCTTCAAAAATTTAACCCTTTTCCAGGCAAAGTACGATTTATCGACCACATAGGCGCCAATAGAATTTCAACTTAAGAGCAATTCCTAGCTGAGCAACTTTTCAAATCTCGAATTTTTGAAGCTATGTTTCTGTCGCGCTGCGGTGGGCGGGAGCCGGAGCTATCTAAGTGTGAGTGCGCGCACACAGACGCGAGACGCGTGCGCTCGCTCATTGCGCGCCGTTTCGTCGACATCGCCCGCGAGCCAGACGGAATTTATTCTGCGCTGCCCGACGCAAGTTGTTTTTGTTGTTACCACGTAATATTGTTTTTCATTTTTATATTATACTGTATCTATTACACCCTAATACCAAACACCCTATCACCTGTACTAAATGTATTTTACACCTATGATGACGAAATAATAAATGATTGATTTATTGATTGATTGATATTAATTACCATAAGGTCACTGTGGGCAAGACCGTCTACAAGGCAAGTCCGTCAACACATTATGCCGGTCTTGCCCACAGTCACCTTATAGGTAAAAACTGCAAAAAATAATGATGTCTCAGCTTCGGTTGTCGTTGTACAGTCAAGTGCAAAAATATGTATCGAAAGAATCGTCTCATAAATATGGTACTACGCTCTTATTACACTGGAATAAGATGCTATGGGACATATTTTTGAGTAAGATGTGTACACCCATATTTTTACACTTGACTGTACCTATCCGTATCAGTAAGTTGGGAGTGATCATGGTGTGTTGTGAAATTTTGTAAGTAGGTATAAATATACCTATGGTTAAACTACAATCTATTTAACTTGTAGTACGATGGGGCTAAACTTGGGCCGCCTTATTGAAGAACGTATCGCAATGACAATCTGGGTAAAGTATGTTGGGATAATGCCGGACAATTTTGGGACCAATTGAGAGAACTCGTGAAAAAATGTTTTTTCGAGATCTCAACACGTGACAGATTCTTGAAGTACGTAGCGAATCGTTAAATAATAACCGTAGATTCGGCCTGAATTTTGGTAATCTTCAATATAGAACGGTTTTAGTTTTGTACCTGTGTAAAGAAGAGACATACTTTTTTTTAGGGTAACGAGTGTTTTGCCATCAAGGATTCAAGGACATTTGGATGGTGAAAAAAAGTTGCTTCTAATGGAAAGAGAATAAGGTATCACAAAGAAATAGGTCCGGTGTCTACCCTTTTGTATCCGATCTTAACCCTGATACAAAAATTGGTAAAATTGTGGCTCTCAAACTTTGATACCTATGTCATAAGGCAATTTGATAAGTAAACAATGTGCTAAGAAACCTCTTATTGTAAGGTTTACCCGAAGTAATAAAAAAAACCACTAAAATAATAGATACGTTGCGAAGTTTTGACAATTTAAGATTTCGTAACTGTACAGGTTTAGGGAAAGTGTAAATGTATTGTTTATTGAATGGAATGTACTGGAAGATATTAAGTACTTAAGTAGGAGGGACAAAAATCAAAATAAAAAATAATCGTGCCCAGTCATTTTTAATGAAGGTCGCCTAAAAAATAAGAATCAAACTTAGAAATCAATAAGACTAAGTAGTTCTTTAAAAAAGGTCAAGGTCACTGAGAGCCCATCTTGAAGTATGGAAAATAATTAAAATTGCGATTTTGATAAAATGTAAGGATCGTATGTAAAGAGTAAAGTAAATAATTAAATATATAGGAAAAGAGAGCCCTCTTGAAGCATTTTAAGGAAACTAATTTCGAAGCCCTATCTCTATTTTGTATCCGAAACTAGCAATGTATGTATGCGTGCACATCTACATATGCATCCGTATGTGTAGGTACTTTATTGCGAAAAATTGCTCATTTGCTATCTATTTTACTCGATTTTGTTATACATTTCAAGGTTCACTAATGTTTAACCAAAACAATGTTGGCAAATTTTCATTTTACAAAAAACGTTTCACCAAAGTATTATTTGGCAAATATGTTATTCCGCAAATGTATCATTTTACAAAAAGTCACTTGACAAATAATCATTTAGTAAATAATACATTATTACAATATGTCAAAATACAAAGTATCAATTTTATATTTTTCATGTCACCTAGTAATATGTTTAGCAAATTTATACATTCACCAAACTTTGAGGGAATAATTCTGCATGGTTGCAATTTTCATTTGGGCCAGATTATTTTGAGGTAAGTTACTTAGTTGCAAGACAAGCAAGCCATCGTTGCTAACATTATTCGCGTTGTTAAAAAAAAAATAACCTCGAAGCCTAAGGCGGGAGCAAAGCTCCCGCCTTAGGCTTCTAACCTAACCTATCCGAGTCGGATTGCCCCGACAGGTCTGGCTCGCTTACAGTTTATTAGTACAGAAACACATGTCAAATAATACATTATAGCAAACATTTTTTGACCAATGATAGATTTATTTGTTAACTTTGTTGTTAAATAATCATTTGTCAAAAAGATCTGTTATGAAATGAAATTTTATTAGTTAATTATTTGGTAATAAGAATAATTTGTCAAAAATATTGTTGTAAAAAAATGATTTGCTAAAATATAATTTTGCCAGTAGTTGGTTGCCAAGTGTCAATTTGCTAAACATCTTTTGGCCAAACGACAGGACACCCATTTCAACATGTATCATCATCCCTATACAATATAAATACTCTTTATTGCACACCTCAATAAAAGAAAACAATACAAAAGAAAACATACATATAAGCACAGGTAAACAACATGCGGCCTTATCGCTAAAAGGCAACCTTTGGGTTGCGGAAATTAAAAAAATTACATTGTCAGTAACCGTCGCGCTGGTAGTGGTACTGGATAAAAATAATGGTACGAAAGTGTGATCAAGAAAACAATAAATGTGATAATTAAGGTCAGTAGGTAAATAGAAGAAAATTTAAAGTTTGATAAATAGGTAAAGATCTGATTGTTTTTGGTCCGATCTTTACCTGGAAGGGTCAAGATCGGATATCGGTCTACAGCAGTGCTAGGTCTGTTAACGCAATTACAAAAACAAACACAGTTTCATCACAATACGCAAAATAAATTACAGAGCGAAGATCGGATAGAAGGAAGAATTCGCGAAATTTACCTTGCTCTCTGTGATTGCACATAGCACAAGCCCGACTCCCTGAGCGACGCGGGGACACTGACAGTTGAGGCGCAATGAAATGGCGTCTTACACAATGTTGTCAACATTAAAAAATAAAGCCAAATTAGGGGGAAATGAATGTCCTACGTTCTTCACCCGCATCCGGTATTTACCCAACATACCTTAATCGTTGAACCGCCGCATTTCAAAATGGCCCTTATTTTGATATCGGCTAGCCGTAATGAAATACGGCGGATTATACAATACGACTGCGATACTTATATATAAATCCCCTCGTCAATGTAATTTCATTAAATTTGCTATCTAGTGGCAAACATCAAAGTAGTTATCTTTTACTTGTGACGCACAAGTGTGAGCAATGTAAAATACTATATTTCCAAAAAAATTGCCTACTACGTAATAAAAGAAAATGTGATTATTAAATTATAATACGAAAGGTGGTCAAATTGCAAAATGCTGTCGTTTTATTTAAAATAATGAAATAATTAGACCAGTTCCGAAAGTACCGGGAAATCCCGGTTCTTTAAAACAGTACCGGTTCTGCAATCCCTAATAAGGATGTTATGCCCATCACTATTCCTTCTGTGTACGTATATTTAGAAACTGTCTCCGCCTCCAATTCGTGCGATAAGGACAACTGCAGCTCGGACCGAAATTCACTCGCAAAAAACTCAAAAATCGAGGTTTCGCTCTCGACTGTTTCCTCCTCCAAAACGCAACTAATCATTATGAAATTTTGGAAATTGCAAGAGGAAGAAATAATCTATGCCGCTATGTTTTGATTTTTTGGATATTTTTTGTCATATTTGTATACTGTGCCTTTTTTTACAGCCAATTCAATTGAGCCGTTTTTGCGATTTTCGAGGCGCTGTATCTTTCTTCAAAATAAAATAATCCAAAAAAGCAAAACATAGCGGCACAGATATTGATGATATTGATCTTATTTGAAAAAATCACTGCTCTAGGTTAAAAATCCAGGGAGGAATCAGTCGAGAGCGTTTGTATGGAAAAATCGCAACTAGGAATTCCTCTTAAGCATTTCGATTTAAGGTTCAAATTATATTTTACTTTCGGGAAATGTAACTTGTCTTCAAATGAATCATCAAAGCTGGATTTATTGGAATACATTTGAATTTTATGAGAAAACCTTGTAGATTGGTGTGGCCTGGAAAAGGGTTAATAAAACACATAATAATTTAAAATTAAAAAAACATGATATACGCGCTCCCGGGCATGCACTTCCATCTCTCTCACACTTACCCTCAGTGAGGATGAGAGAAGAACACGAACTTACTGCACCCTAACTACAATCATCAACCAAGACTCGGAAACCGGTTAAAATTCCAAACCGTTATCATGTACTTGGGGCAAAACCTTTTAATTTCTATTTCACTCGAAAATCCGTTATTTATAAACCGGTTTTCATGAGTTATCGTCAAATTAACCGGTATAGAGCTCTAAAAACCGGTTTCTTCCTATGTCTCTGTCTATATTTACGTGGCACACTAACAAGCCGGCCCGCCGTTTCGTCGCTCGTCGAATAAACCGGTTTTTTTAGGATACAATAAAGTAGAAGGTTTTTTTTGGTAAAGGAAGTAGAAGAGGGAGCTGGAAGGGGTAGACCTCGGAGGACTTTCTCTGATCAAATCGGGGAAATCCTGAAGAAAGGCCTTATAATCTGTCTACCTTACAGTGTGTAGTTTATTAGGTACTCTCGTAATTTTGACGGATTTAGGAATAAACAATTAAAGTGCTACTTTACAAACAAACGCAGACTAAAAGTGTGCCGCGGAATTGCACAGCCTTATTCCTCCGTCCCCATTTCACCATCGGACTACCAGACAATCGGCACTCCGGCATCGCTTCATGGTAGTAGGTATTCCACAAATACGCACGAAGCGTTTCGCTTCAACATTCCTTATGCGAACTGCCAAGGAGTGGAATACCCTGCCCGAGTCTGTGTTTTGGCATGAGTACAATCTGAATCTCTTCAAGGCTAGGGTAAATAGGTACGATCATAGGTAAGCGTGCTCCATCGTAGACCGCATCATCACTTACCATCAGGTGTGATCGTGGTCAAACGCCTGCCTATCCTCCATAAAAAAAAAGATTCCTGGAGGCCTAGCCTAGATGACAATCATACATCGACAAACGTCACACATTAAAGGTAAAAAAGTATCGGGATGACAGATGCTTCGAAGTCACGTGAATATTTCCATGCATTATTTAAGTTCAAGTTTAAGTAAATTGGCGTTTTCTACCAACGATTGTCATATTGACTAGGCCCCATAAGAGGAAACATTAGTGGTCATTTTTCTATACAAATGTTCTCGACATTTTCCTCTCTGGATTTTGGCTCTTGATGGATATTTTTCTATATGAGTTCAATATTACCAGTACCTGTGTCTGTACGTTTTGCTTTTTTAATATTCTAGTTTTTATAAGAACTATAGTCTATTTTTTTATCCCGTAGACTAAAATGACATTTCATGTGTTGCTGGTTTTTTACGTCTTATAAATAGTGATGTGCTACAACCGGTACTAACCGAAAATAAACTATTGGGAGTTACTTATATAGGCATGTAACACCATTTTGAGGCATTTAGAAAGTTTGTATCCAGGTCTAAACACAATATTTCTAATATTTCAAAGCGATTTTATTGTTAGATTAACAGTCACCTCGAAGCTCATAATGCAATTTTTAAATATTTGAGTGGATTAGTAGTAAGAAGATTTTATTTATTGTTTATTTCCTATCATGTAGTGAGTAGATTTCATTAATTGTTTATTTTGAATCTAAAATTATTTTAATATTTATCGGTTATTCACAAACCGAAATCAAAGATCAGCACTATTTGTTTTAAGCTGGTCACATTATTTCTACGTTTGACATTTGTGGTTGTCATTTTAGTCTACGGAATAAAAGAACAGACTATAGGTTACTTTAAAAAGCGCTAAAAATGGCCAATTGCGCCGTAAACAGACGCCCTAGAATACAAAATGGGCAACAATAAACGCAAAAATCAAAACGGTCAGACACAAATAATTTCTTTCTCATTCCGTTACAAAATTTCGTTACGATTGATTAAATTTTTGAGGCGGAAAATGTCCAGAACGAAACCTCGATTTCTGAGATTTTCACGCAGGATTTTTCGCCTGAGCTGCAGTTGTCCTTATCGCATCGCAGTAATTTTAGGACCCGTCAGCACGACGGAGACATTTACCTAAAATTCTCAAATCTGAGACTGGGGTCAGCTGGTCCTCTTAATAATTTGTTTCTGTTCCATTAATCTCAAATTCATACTTTCAAAATACCCCACGTAAATTATTAACGAACCATGTTGATCAACACCGCAATGTTTACAAACAAGAAACTCCACACTCCTCAGTATACGGAGCACGTACAAATAATCGCGATCAACGTGCGCCGGAGTGGCGGCACGTTTTATTTCTATAAATCCGGAACAAATCGGCAATTGATGCAACTGAGTGATCTCTCTCCTTGGCAATTGTTATTTCTATCTGACTGTGGGATCTGAATTCCTTATTTTCTTTTTCTTTGCCTTATTATAGATCGTGTCATTCGCGAAGACGCGTGCCTTCACTCGTAATGTCATGTTGTTAAAGGTTTTATTTGCCAAATCTGCGCGTAGTCGTGGATGACACATTACATTACAGCAGGCAAGATCAGTCTTGTTGAGATCTTTTCACGACACCGTATCTTCTTTGGGAACCGTATTCATTTTTGACAATTATTACAATAGCATTTTAACTCGTTTACAGGTCACATATTTTCTGTTCTAACGGTCAAAAAAGTCAAATTCGGAAAAGTACATATGTTTGTTGAATAAGAAATAAATTATGCTGGATTGTAATGCCTGTAACTTGTAACGTTTTTTGCTGGCACATTCTTTCTGCCGTACGCCTAGAATACCATCCGGATCACCACACGGGAGCCGCTTTATCTGTGACCGAGTGCGAAGTGCCCTAACCTTTGAACTCCCATCCATCAACTTTAATGAAAATAAAGTTTTCTGACATTAGAAACTCGGTCACGACCATTGTGCCTTACACAATGTTTTGATGGTAGTCCGAAAATAGTTTATTGCATAAATGAATGATACGGGTGATCTAATTGTGGTCTCGACGATGATACATATTTATCTCAGGCGTAAAATAAACTATTGGAATTCTAGATTATTTTGTTTCTTGTCACATTAACAGTAACATTGGCAATCATTTCACGGCTTCTTAGCCTAGTTGGTACCTTGCCTACCTTTTGGTATAAATCCTGGTAAAGACATTTATTTTTGTGTTCGTAAAATATGTCAGTCGGTAGTGAAGTGACCCTGTCTCTGAAGCAGGAGGCCCCGAGTTCGAATCCTGGTAAGGGCATTTGTGTGTAGATCACAAATATTTGTTCTGAGTCATAGATGTTTTCTATGTTTTTAAGTATTTATATATAACTATATATTACATTTTTCGTCGTCTGGTACCCACTACACACAACAGAAGCCTTATTGAGCTAACTGATGTGTGACTAAGTCGATCTGTGTAAAATTGTCTCGTTATATTTATTTATTTGTTCCTAAGTTATGGATGCTTTCTATGTATTAAAGTATTTATATATAATATATGGGTATCATCACTAGATACGGTTATGTTGTGTTACGTTTATTAAGCTTGTTGTAGGGCTGGGTCGATTTGTGTACGATTGTCTTTCACCTGTTAGTGTTTGATCCTTTTGCATTTTCTCAAAGGTTAGCTGGAAGAGATCCCTTTTACGGATAAGTTCGCCTTTGTACATAACGTTTTGTTTTGTCTGTTTTATGTTAACCTTTTTATGTACAATAAAGTGACATACATACATACATATATACATACATACATTGTCCATGTCCATATTTATACATATATTATATAAGAACCAACAGCAACGGTAGAGAAGGCATCTCTGAATAGTCCACAACGTAACTGAATGATAAGTGATTGTATTGTGTTGTGTGAGGCAGTGTAATTCTCGTGTCAACGATGACACGAATTTATCTCAGGCGCCCCGCGTAGACAGACAATTAGCTAGAATTTTGAATCACTTTGATTTTAAAAAGAAGATAATGTAAGGCCTAAAGGTACAATGGTGAAGGCAGGTCCGTCCGAGAATAAAGCAATAAGTGATTGTACACACGTCACGGCCGATCTAATTCAGGTTTATACGATGACACAAACTTATACCAAGGGCTCACTTGTATAAACAAATAGTTTAGATGTCATTCTGACGACATATGAACATCGTTGGCTAAAAATAAACGTGGGATTAATTGAACTTGCTATCTTAGTTTTCTGAAGCTCTAAGTATTTTTATATTTATATTCACACGTAGGGAGACTTTTATTTCAAGAAAGATAGAAATTGTATTGTCTAGGTAGTGTAGTTGGACGGCTTTATAGCTCGATTTAGAGTTTCTTCTTCGATAGGGATCATTGCATTTAATTTTCCCACCGAGTCCACGATCTTTTTTCGCAAAGTGTTCCACTCAATATTGGTTGGACCCCTGTCAAAAGCAATACTACTGAGTATACAATTTCTTTTGCGTATAAACAGAGTCAGGAAATGGGCAGATTAGGCTCTATGACGAAGCCAACATAGTCTATAGGAATCATTCACATTTTATGTTATGCTTAACTCGTTCGCGTCTTTCCTGTAGACATCGAAAGTTAAGAGAATCTAAAGCTATTTTTTATAGTGCACCTTTAGTGGGATATTTTTTTCAGTACTTTGGACTCAAACAATAAAAATGCGATATAAATGTACCTGGTTCGTTAACTTTTATTGTTTTGTCCACAGAAGTGATCTTTTTCTGAAATGTGTTTGACCAATAGGATAAAGTCTCCCTTCCGAATAACCCTAAGAACTTTTGTTGTCCAAATTTTTTTTTTTGTGTTTTAACGTATTACACTTTTATGCATGTATAAAGTCTATATGTATGGTAAGTACGTGGTGTAAGGTAAGTATGTATGTATGTGAAAGAGAAGTAGTTGCCTGGAAATATTTGATTTAATTTTATTTCTAAATATTTAATAAATATTATACATTACACTGATTTAGACTTTCACGATTTTTACACATTATTAACTAACACCAACAGGACTTAATCGCGTATTAAGTTTTAAATTTACCTCCGACATTTCGAAGACGGCGTTGTCCCCGTGGTCTCGGAGAAGACAACACGGGATTAAGTCCCGTTTGTGTTAGTTAATAATATTATACATTGTTACACAAATTGACCAAGTCCTACAGTAAGATCAATAAGGCTTGTGTTGTAGGTATTTAGACAACGATATATATAATAAATATTTCAATACATAGAAAACACCCATGATTAGGAACAAATATCTGTGCTCATCACACAAACAAATGCTCTTACCAGGATTAGAACCCGGGACCATCGGCTTCACAGGCAGCGTCACTACCCACTAGGCCAGACAGCACGTCAAGGTACCTAAAGCAGAAGCTAGAGAGCTGTCGATTATTGGTCTAACAATTACGCCAATTTTATCAATCCATGTTATCGTCGACGACGTCGACACACCAGTGGGTGGCAATTGAGGCCATGCAATTCAGCAGACAGACAAATTGATAACGGCACATTATCATGACATGTGTATTATGTACTTACATTATTATCTGCACAAGGATAAGTAAATCTCGGTGGACATTTTTATAAATAAATAAATATTTCGGGACAATCATACACAGATCGACCTAGCGCCAAACTAAGCAAAGCTTGTACTATGGGTACTAGGCGACGAAATACATACGTAAGATAAATCAAATTATGTCAGAGACTTTAGGGCTTAAATATAATATAAGTTAAGTATATTAGTTAATACTAAAAACGATTGACTACTCAGGAAATATAACTATTGATACATTACGCATGAAAATAATGTCTTAGTTTAGTATTAAAGCTTCATAGAATAACTAGTTTGATAGTAACGAAGGACCCGATGGTTTTTATAGTACATAAAACAGTACACAAAAAAATCTCGTTTAATTTTGTTATTTTGTTTTGCCAGAATATACGATATCTTCGAGTAATATCCGTGACATACCTACTTAATCTTTACTTACAAATAAACCTTGAAAGTATCCAAGTTGGCATTAACAATTGAAGTTAGCCTTGAGTTTTATAATCGAGTAGGTATCACAATTATCACAAAGTTTTATAAACACTACGTTTTCGCGGAAGTAGGTGTGTTTTACATATCATGTAATGGTACATTGCCCTTCGTTAGTATGTTTATTAACACATATGAATTCAACACAGTGTAAAATGTATATTAAAGTAGGTAGAATCAGCATTTGGAGTGAGGAATTGTAGAGTCATCTGGATAAAAGTATAGAAAGTGATGGTAGAGGCTTAAAATAAGCTTCTCGTTTTTAGCCGACATGCAAATAGCTTACCAGTGTTGGCCGAAGGTTAATGAGAATTGAAAATATTAAAAATTAACCATTACAATTTGAACCGTAAACTGTAACCGTAACGATCGAAACGCAACTGTCACTGTCGCACTAATATGGAAGAGTGAGAGAGACATAAAGCGTTTCGTTGTCGTAACCATAGCGATTGTCACCTTGGCTAGGCCGGCTGATCGGTCCACGTAGCCAACATGCCAATCATTATCACTCTTCCAACTTCCATATTAGTGCGACAGTGAAAATTGCGTTTCGTTCGCTACGGAGCGTTAACGATTCGCATGTTGGCTACGCGGGCAGAGCCGGTATATCGGCTTAGAAGCCAGAAATCATGCTCTAGAATCCTAAAATTTTTGTAAGAGTCCCCCCCCCCCCCCCTTATTTGTGTTGAGTCAAGGGTTATTGTGCTAGCTTCTGTAAACAGTAAAGTAAGATTCAAAAATTCAATATGTGCGTTCCGTATGTTATCATTACATATCAGTATCACATGCATTTAATACGTTATCATCACGGTGTCAAAGCGAACATGTACATTAAAGTTGATAAGATAGACTTAAGAAATCGAGATTGGCATTTCATGAGCGGTCAGTGACCTTGCTTTTTCTTTTACACATTTTAGCGTTTATCCCGGCAGCACGGTCAGTTGCTGAGGGCCTACTGCGAACACTGATATTTGAATATTGCGGGCATCTTTCTCTGTTACTCTAACTACGCTTTAATTAGAGTAAAAGAAAAAGATGCCTGCAATTTGCGGACTTCGGTGTTCGAGGTAATCCCTCTGCTTCGAAGCCCAGGGTCCGCTTTCTGATATTTTCACCTCCTTTTCTTCTTTTGGAGATCATTGGCGCGCATGTCCTACAATGTCAAGCTAGGATATTATAGTTCCTTAAGTACCTTTAAATGAAATCAAAGAAAGGATGCCAGATTTCAACACTAGCACATACACATTTCCCGTAAGTACTTTCTTATACCTAAACCGCGCAACATACATAATAGGTCTTATCGTCTCATTATCATCGTTAACACTACGTTATTGTCTATTACTATATAATAGACACTATAGCACGAGATAACGTCCTGCAATATTTATAAGATAAGACACGGCTTCAATAGATACAGTAATAAATCTTTAAAGATCACGCTGCGAAGTGCCTCCGCTTGAGAAAATAACACTAAAAACCTTTCAAGAGAACATAGGCTGTATTGGCCGTTATTGCTTTTAGTATTAAAGAGATAGACAGTTTACACGTGAGCTAGTCAACAAAGCAAATGTTATAGTTTCTGGCTTGACTGTTTTTAAATATTTTTTTATACTACGTCGGTGACAAACAAGCATACGTCGCGCCTGATGATAAGCAGTCACCGTAGCCTATAAACGCCTACAACTCCAGAGACCCTAACACTCCGCACCCACGTTGAGCTCTGGCACCTTACTCATCGGCAGGAAAACAATCACTAATATGAGTAGGGTCAACTGTTATGAGTGTTAGTGTCTTCGTAGTACATAGCTAATAAGCTAATTCATAAGACTAATTAGGACAAATTTAATAAAAAAATGGTTGGCAGAGAATAGGGACATTGGAAGAGCGTGATATCTAACTATTTCGGCTCAGTTTCCAAAAAAGAATCTTGGCCTCAGAAACGAGAGCTTGCCACCTGTCCCGATCCTGAGCAACTTCCTGCCATTTACCGACGAGAAGCTGAAGCAGATCCGCCGCCACACTGTCTTCCCAGCGACACCTGGGCCGACCCACCGGACGGCTACCCGTCGGTCGTCCCAAGAACGCCCTCTTGACAGCCCGATCCTCTCCCATTCTGAGTTGATGACCGAACCACTAAAGTTTTTGGACTTTCGTTTCGCCGATGATGTTGAGCGTGATATCTATGGGGTAGAAACTCTACTTAAAAGTAATCAATCGTGTTGTATAACTACTGAAACAACGGGAGGCAGGCACTGCAGGCAAGGAAAGGGCAGTAGTTTCATCCATAAACCTGAGCTATTGATGCAAGATTCTTGTCGGATACTGCTTAAAGGGCATTACGGCCATCGCAATCACGTCCTTCCTCGCCTAGCTCTGGGAATGTTTGTTTTAATTACTATTAACTTGAGTGGCTTCTCAATAAACTAGTGCAGGGGTCGGCAAGCCGAATGTTGCTCTTCTTCTCGGGTCGATGGTTTCGTGTTTCATATTAAGCGAGACCAGAACTCTGTCTGTTGCGTCCCGTAGGTTTTGCTCGGAGCAAGGGTGCGGGTTCGCTGGGCAGGACAGCATGTGCATCATCGTTTGGGGAGCCGTGCTCAGAGGTCAGAAATATAAAATGTGTAAACTTAAACGACATTGAAATAATGTTGTTATGTGGAGGTACGATTGCGGCTCTTAAAGTCATCCAAATGAGCACTTGAGTTTTTAGGCCACTGATAGCCTACCGCGAACACCGAAGTTAGCAAATTGCGGGCATCTTTTGCTTTTACTCCAATTAAGGCGTAATTAGAGTAACAGAGAAAGATGCCCGCAATTGTGTTCAAGTTTATTGAGCACAAAAGTATTATAATTTTCGATGTAATTCTCCTACCGTCCTTAGACTGGGACCGGTGTGAAACCAGCGCCGGGCATGTCGGCCTGGCACATGCTGAGACTGGAACACTTTGTCCAATACAATCCTAAACTCTTTTGGCCTGTATAAATTATTAATGTATATTAAAAAACACATATATTATGTAACTTTACTTTTATACATGTATGTGGCAATAAACGATTCTTATTCACGGCAGGCCCTCTGAAAACAACATTTGCGACGCTTCGAACTTTCGAAAACTCGTGATTTCCGCTGAAATCGGTGATTCTTCTCAAAAGATTGTACTGAGCTAGTGAAAATAAATCGGATAAAAGCAAATATATCAAAGTGATTCCATCAATGTCGAGTTTTACCAATAATACGCTTATTTTCTTTTTGCGTTGAGTGGTCTACATTGTCAATCAAGATGAATACGCTCAAAAGACTGAAGATGAAGATCGACTCGGATGTTTTTAAGGTAAATTAAAGTAAGATTGGAATTATCTGTGTGCAAACTTCGACCGTATTTTTTAAGCAGAAAGATTGGAATTGTAGGAGTGAACCAATATTTAACTGAAATCCCTATTTACGTGTTTATTCTATTATGTTCATTACTTTCCTAAAATAGATAGGTACGTAAAATTAGATACAACCTTTTTGTAAAGGTATCATCAGAGAGTGAAAACAGCGAAAGCCTTAACTTGCACCATCCCACTAACCCGGAGTAGGCGGTTAAACTGTCAACCTAGTGTCAAATTGTACTGGTAACCATGGTAACTCCCAGTTTAACCGGTTAACCCCGGGTTAGTGGAATGGTGCAAGTGGGACTTAAAGGCTTAAAATCGCTTAAATTATAAAAAAGAATTCATGTTATAATTTATAATAAACATAGTCTGGCAAAATCGGGGACAGTTCCACAAGTAGTGGCATAAATTAAATGAAGTGGGTAATGAAGATACAGGCCAAGACGACCGAAATATGTCTTCTCTAATAATTATGCTGCTGAAGTAATAACAAATCCTATAAATAGGTACAATTAAACTCCATGTACTCATAAGATCGTATTTAAGAAAATTATATATTTGAATGCAGGAATGATATAAATGCAGATATAATATTTCGAAAACAAATGAACTCAACTCGCTATGTGCACGACATACCATGTTATATATATATATATATATATATTTATCACATTTATATATATATATATATATATATATATATATTTTTTGGACAGTTTCACGATTTCCATTTGGACATTCTTGGGTTTAAAATAAGGATTCTGGTGTTTAAGAAAAGCAAATTAAACAAGCAAGACTAGCCCTTCTCAAAACCTATGCTAGTGCATGAAAACAACATCATAAATTTAAATAAGTGTTCTAGTGAGTCAGCCAGCTCGACTGTAGCCGGCGTACACGTGTTGCCAATCAACACCATATATGGCTGAGGTGATACACATACGTGTTAACTATTAGGTACTGTATTTCTTTGAAATCAAATTCCATATATGTAATCATTTGTATTGTACAGTCACGTCTGAAAACATCGACACGATCAAAGTGCCAAAAACATGTATACACGATTTTATGGCCCATACATTAGGGTAGAGTATACATATTTTTGGCACTTCGTCCGTATCGATATTTTCAGACGTGACCGTATTACATGGTATGTTGAATGCCTTATAGCTCTATGGTCGAAGTGCGGTCATAAAATCATTGTCAAGCCACTGAATTTACTATTGCATATGATTTTTCATTTAAAAGTACTTTAACTGTGGAATACTCACCAGAAACATTTTATTAAACATAGAAGCTGTGGAGGCAGTAGTTCGAACATACCTGAAATATAAAAATATATATATTAACTAGCCATGAATTAGATGGTACATATAACAACTAAAAATATTATATTTTGGATTTAGGTATAAATGTGCACAATAAAAATTCGATATATTACAGTACATAAAATGTTTTTATCATAAAATAAATATATGGGTCACGTATTCGTGGCACTGCAGCGTTATGAGACCAGTTCGCGCAGCCAACATACCAATGGTTAACAAGAGATGACTTAACGTTAACGATTGGCACGTTGGCTACGCAGCCTGGGGGCCTAATCAAGAAGACAATCGAACATCGACAACCCTCAAACGAAAAATGTATTAGTATGACAGATGTTACGAAAAGCCACATGACTACTGGCGTTCCATTACGTCTATTGTTTTTCACCAATTAGTTTTTTTGGGGTCCAGTTTTTTAAATAAAATGACCATCGCGGTTCGTTTTTACTTGAGTTTATTAAATAAGCAAATGTAATGTACAGCCCATAATAGGTCCGGATCCGGACGGCGGTCCGCCAATTGGTAACGCCTGGTCTATTGCCTTCTTGGCTAAGCCCTCTGTTAGGTACACACAGGTGCAAAATTGCGTACCTATCCACTTGATGAATCGACATAATTCATAAAATGGGTATTTACTTTTGCTGCTCGCTGTACTTAGAAGTTTACGAGCTGTGAGATCAGATAAATAAAATGTGGACAGAGTCAGATCAAGATAAGTTGGCAGCGATTTTGACAGCCCAGACAGTGCGCGTGTTATTATAAACGTCAAACTTCTATGAAATTATCACGTTTACTTAACACTTGCACAGGCTGAGCTATCAAAATCACTGCCAACTTAGAATCTACTTACTTCATTGAAACAAAAAACAAATAGTACTTGATAAGGCAATAACAATATATCATTTGCTTTGGTGCCTGCCTGCCGGGCTTCGCAGCAGATCTATACTTGGACTGTGCCCCAATAAAAATATTCTCTAAACCAAAGAGAATTGATTGTACGGTTAAGGTATTAAATATTGATCCGGACAAAGTGCTAAAAATATGTATACACGACCTTATTGCCTATATATTAAGATAGTGTGTACATATTTTTGTCACTTTGTACGTCGTACTACGTATCCATATTTAATACCTTGACTGTAATAGAGAGGCAAAGTCTAAGAAAAAAACGACACACGGTAGGTTTCTGAAGATTTTTTTTTCCATATAAAAAGAAATGACTCCGGGGTCTTTTTTAGGGTTATTTTAGGAACTGCTGGTCAAAAAATTTGTATAAGTAACTAAACCGTACATCGCTTTGCCATTTTTCATTGAAATTCTCGTACTTCCAATAATGGCGCTATACTGCGCCATGTTTTGCGGTCACCGAATTGTCAAACGTCAACTTTTGACAATCAGTGCCCCTAGTGTAAATTTAGTCGATAGTGAAACGTGACGTACGCGTTTGCGTTAAGTCTCATTTTGTATGGGTTTTTGAACAGCGCGCCAAGCGGGACGTTTTGGAAAGTCAAAAATCTCATACAAAATGACACTTAACGCAAACGCGTACGTAACGTTTCGCTGTCGAAAATATTTACACTAGGGGTACTGAGTTACCGCAAAATTTATAAAGCTGTACAGCGCCACCACGTTTACCTGTCAAATTCGAAATTGTCTTAGATTTTACGCATCTTTATCAATGTATCTTTATCTAAACAAACATATCTTCCTAAGACATCAGTGACATCATTATATATGTTTAATCCTGAGACTTGCTCCCAAGACTTTCACCCTTCTTGTAATTTTATCTCGCTGTGCATGCTTATTTTAGATGGCATTCTTATAATACCTACCTTATTACATACTGTAAAAAAAATTCAATGTTGTCTGTTTAGTGCGCCTTTTAAATAAAATTAAATTAGCTTTTAGAGAAGATAACATACCGAAATTCTGCATAAAAGCAAAAAAATTCAAGCACGTAGTGAATCCTAGCCATACTGTGTAGATAACATAGTTCATAGTCCTATCTTTATAATCCATAATACATAACAACATCAATTGGGAGCCAAGGACGCTGGGTGAATAATTGGAACAACTAAAGGGCCTCAATGCCAAATACAACGTACCTACGAGTACTAAACACTGGACAAAAATAACAGCAGCGACGACATCGTAATACCATACCCTGCGAAAATACTTACTTATAAAACAGCTAAAATCATTCCATCATTTAAATGCAACTATAACTATGCTAACAATAGCTTTTAAAAAAACTACTACTGTAAACTTTAGATACTTAGGCCGAAACGTACTGATTCTTGCTTCAAAATTCAAATTCAAAATTCAAAAATTTATTCTGCAAGTAGGCCTCAAGGGCTCTTTTACAAGTCAATACAACATTTATAGTAACATCATATAGTGACATGAAAAATACATAACAACATTTATAAATACAACAGCCAATACCTGGGTAAACATTACATTATAATAATCTTAAAATAAATAATTAATACAATACAATAGAGATGTATAGTCTCTATGGTTAAAAACACATTAAATCTGGAGATGTAAAAGGTCCCCAATGTCAGAGTACTAATACTAATAAAATTTGGAGGTGTAAAGTCTCTCCAAGTGTCAAAATAAAATTTATACTAAATAAATAAACCGCGTCTGGACTGTTAAACTAGCAGTCTCATAAACTAGCAGTCTCAATCTTTACTTCTAAATTCTAAATTTAACATCAACTATTCTCACTGACATTTTAACGCTTTCTGTGTGTCCTTGCCTTCACACATTCACTGCCAAACACAAGTATGTGTGTTCATTTTGTACTGGAAACGGGGCGCCCAACACCGAAAGTGTTAATAACTTCCGACTTTACTTTTCATCTATCACTCTGATAACACCCTTGAAGGATTGTAACATTACCTAAAGTAAACAGCACTGAGTGAGTGTGTACTCAACAACTCAACCCAAGGGGTCCTAATTAATCATATTTTTGCTTCGAATTATTATTTCCAGCAGCGGTATCATGGTCGCATTTTTATCACTTGTCATGTCATCCGTCACTTTCGCACTTACGTACTTGTTAGAACGTGACAGGCATGATGACAGATGATAAAAAATCGACCATCTTAGCCCTACAGCTTCTGATACAGGGCAGGGTGCACAGCCAACATGCCAATCGTTTACGCTCCGTTATCGTAGCGCCAGCGATTGTCACCTTGGTTAAGCACCCAGAGGAGTTCAACCCAATTTAAACGGTTCAAGAATCGTTCGCTTTAACCGTTGAACCGATGAGATGAAATACCTATGGTATGGAGATAATTTGAATCCCGAGTATATAACAGAGTAGGAAGCACAAGGTGCGTAGTCAAGATGCCAATCGTTAACGCTCCGTAGCGAACAAAACGCAGCTGTGTCTGTTGCACTAACGTGGAAGAGAGATAGATAGAGATAAGACCTATGGAGCGTGAACGATTAGCATCTTGTCTACGTACCCTGGGATGTTAACAGATAAACGGATTTATCTACACGCGTTCAAAACACTGCCGAAATATAAACACCAAAAACATAACAAATCATCGCTTTGGAAAGCTTTATTGTATAAATCAGAAAAAAAATATTCCAAGTTAACGGGATAACGGGATTTCGATTCCGATTGCATTCGGGATATCCACTCACGTGGAACCCTAAAGGGAGCAACGACCTTAATAAGCCCGCTTGCATTGTCCAGTCAGGCGATCCCTTGTTGAAACTGCATTTACTACACTTAGACTCAAGTAAGATGCCAATGATGACACAAAGAGTCGTATTGATCCTCTGAATAATTACCTAACAAATACTCTCCTAATCTGTTATCTCCCCAATCAAAACAACGCATTATTTGAAATTCGAACTAAAACGGGACTTTAGCGCGTGCAATTACTTTTAGCGCACTAACTTTTATCACTCTTCACGCAGACAGACCAAGAGCGTGATATGATGTCACGCTCGAAATGTCAGGATAAGTGCATGCGATAATGTCAAATTTTTGTTTAAATAATGAGTGAAGATTTTGTAAGTTAAAATTATAACTCATGCTTCCCTAAAAGAAGATACCATCGTAATAAGAGCTGACACACCGCGGTAGTATCTATGTACATTGGCCGTGGGTTCTAAGTATAGCACAAAAACGTTGATTTGCCTAGTTAGCGCCAATAGCTCAGTCAATAAAACGATACATTGTGGTCCAAGCCACGGAAATCGCAGACGAACATTATACTATACTCAATCATTTTTGCCGTGTGTACTATAGTACAAAAATGTGGACTATAGTCCGTGTTGCCTTTTGGCGGATGGCTGCAAATTCCCGGACGTACAGTTTTCTCTTTTACACGGTAGTAGTGATCATTTCCTAAGTCGTGGGTTCAACCAGTAGTACAAAAACGTGTAGTGTTCTCAATTAGCGTCATTTAGCTCAGTCAATAAAGGCAAAGATACGAACAATCGCGTGCGTGCACTCGCCTATAAATCTCCCGTAAGTGACTCTGCGCACCAAGATCAGGTCACCCGGGTTAATTAACTAAACTATCATTTAAATTTTATATCCGGCTAACTAAAGCGGTAGTAACTGAATGAAACCAGGTTTTAATAGTAAATATATGTACAATAAAATAAACTAATATCCGTCAGTACGCGAGTCTACGCTAAAACAATAAAATATCGTCACTGGCCTTAACGTTCTTGAATCTTCATCGAGCCAAACGATGAATCCCGGCATCAGGTGCTACTGAGGGCTACGCGGGCCCACCAGGCGCAAGCAGATGAAAACTTCAGCAGCGATTGTCAAGAAATAAGTTAGTCTTCAATTTTAAACGAGAAGAAAGGGCTGCAACAATCGTGCATTCTTAAATTTCGGGTCGGAACCTAACCCAAGCCTCATTCAATTATATGTTATATACATATATTCTATCTTTACCTGCGTTAGGGGCAGCTCATTAAGTAAGAAATATTTTTTTAAATAATAATACAGCGTTTAAGCTTGTATAACATTAAATATATGTAATTTGAGTTGTGCGATTCGCTTTCAAATTCGCATTTCAACCGAAGAAAAACAAAAAACGAGCGAAAAGGGCATATTTTTTTCGCCAGTGCGCGCGGTGACTGCACCATGCAGGTTTGCCATGTTACAATACATACATACATACACGAATAAATTAATTCGATCTTAAGTCTGTTTACAACTCAAAACATGCCAAAACTAATTAATTAACTTGGTACAATGCCTCAAGGGCCTATTTTAGATATAAGCTATAGTAATCAGTAGTTATAGTAATCATCTGTATATATCCATTATGTATATTGTTATTGTCAATAAATATTTATCATTAAGGAGTGTAATCAAATTTCAATATAAGTTTATAATTACGAGTAAGTAAATCTAAACACGACTCAGACTAATTACGGTGCTATCAGAGATAATAATTATACTTACAACATCTCATCATCAATCATCCAGCCGAAAGTTTTGTGTAAAAATGTCCACGTGATCTTTAGTGTTTTACGTGAAAACATAGCATTTTTTCAATAGCCATTTCCTAAATCTATTATTTACATAAAGATCGTTTAAAAGGACAGCTTTCCTGTCAAGATGCATTACGTTGCACCGCTCCGCCGCGGCGGTGTAGGTAAAAAACTGTCTTTTGCGGCGTCTGCGCCCACGACGCGCGGTGGCGCGGCGTCGTGGGCCCAGTCGAGGCGGTTTCCCTATGCGATACAAAACTTCGCGCCGCGCCACCGACGTGCAGCGCGGCGGAGCGGTGCCACGCGGCTACTAATCTTCAGGTTGCGCGTGATATGATAACACAGCACAATCTCTATCATGTCATGTGGGATAACCGCAATCACCGTAAGTCTGCTTGGCAACTAAAGTTAATTAAGTACCCATTAACTACGATATGAACAGTCGATAGGCGCAACCAAGGATGTAGTGAGTGTCATGTAGCCGCCGAGTGCATATTAAACAGGCAGAATGAATTATCGAACACTTCAATTTCAAGGCGACTTGCATTGCAATCACGGTGCTAGTGTACACACGGTACCTATAACTAGCGTTGCCTTACATCCCGTATATACGGGGTTGTCACCGTATTTGAGTATCGCTTCCCGTATATCAATACCGCTGGAAAATACCTATATAAATGCTCACAATCATCTTTGTCCCGTATTAGTTCCGAATAAATTAAACTAACTATTAGAGGTGTCCAGAGGGCGCCATTAAGAAATTGCATATACGAGGGAAATATTTGATTTATTCGACCAATGTCACCGTGACCCAGGTGGCCGAGGGGTTTACGCATCTGCCGCGATTGCAGAGGACGCTGGTTCGATTCCAGCAATGTGCACTGGAAGCATTGGTCACATTTTCTTTCGTAATGACATTTATTCTAGTTTGTTTATTGAACATAATGCAAGCTTACAGTTTCAGACCAATTCACTCCCATCAAAAATATTTTCATGTAAAAAGTTGCCAAGACGAAACCATAAGGCTCGCACTGTCAAAAAGTCATGAGATGTCTTGTAGAGCCAAGCTTCTAACTCTACAAGCCCTGACTTCACAAAATCTACACCTTAGTCAATGGCTTGGCCGTTTCGCTACCATCACATGTATGTATTCATTTTTTTATTATAAAATAGTTGTTCTAGTAAAGTTTGTAATAAAAAAGCAATCGATACGTTCCCTCAAACATGATATTGCCGATTTTTAGAAGCTATTTTCATATTTTTAGCTTTTGTAGATAATTTGTTTCAATTTTTTAAAAGTGCATTTCAGACCTATCCAATGTTCGTGATGTTTTCTTTTGAGCGAAAGTCAAAAACTCAGGTTTCGATTCGATACAAGTCCTCGAGAAAGGCCTCAAGACTGCTAATTAAATTTATGGCAGCTGTATTGTGTTGTGATTCAATAAAACGCTACGTCTTTTTTTAAATCCGTTTTCTTAACCTACTGCACCCAAGCATTAGCGCCCATTGTACCCACTTGGGTACAGCTGGATTTACGTTTATTCGATATTCTACTGCAACTTAACAACATTAGAAAATACGTGGGTTCACAAAAGTGGATGCAGGCTAATAATAAACTCGACTTGGCGATTTAAAAACTTGGAACTTTTTAGAGCCGAGTCTCTTAAAACGACTCGAGAAGTCAAGTCGGAAAGCAAACTGATTATGCATACAATGAGGCACGCTTGTAAGGTGCGTGCGGCGCTAATACTCAAGGACTGCGATCCAAATATGTTTGGAAACGAGCATGTTAGTTTGTTGGCTCACATGCCTAATTTATTTTTTAAATGTATAATTATTTGAGCACGTAGTGTGGATATTATACTAAGACAACTTAGCAAATTAGAGGCCAATTATCAATTCATTAAAGTACTACTAATGCTAATATTGCCAATAAGGCATATTATTGCAGGAAGTTCACCACTGCCGCCCTAATAAAGTGCCAAAAATAAAAGCCAGTCATCAGAGGGAACCGATATTAATATAGATTACTTTAATTTTCGACTCAAACCAACTATCCAAAAGTCCTCTATTAACATAAGTATACTATTTTTAAATCCCACATCCAATGGTGGGCCCCTAGGTGCAATTTGTATGAGAATATCTTGAAAAATAATTTCACAAACATAACTGACAGATGAAAAAAATACCGGAAAAGTAATGAAACGCAAAAATGAAATGCCGCTTCTACGAATACAAAATTTCATATGCAGTGTATGAATATTTTATCTCAACGCGTTCCAATACTAAATCAAAATTCAAGCCACGTCTATTTATTTTGCATCCATATTTATGATTTTTATTCGACGAAGGTCGATAGCGAATAGGATAAGCAAATTCAGTAAACGTACCCATAATATGGAGCTTAAAATTACATATAGTTCGTTCAAAGTTTGAATAAACTTGTCAGTGAACAGTGACAATACATGCCGCACTATGCTTAACGTTCTTAAGATCAGCAGTGGCATCATGGTTCCATTTTTATCACATGTCACTATGCCCGTCACTTTCGCGCTTACATACTTGTTAGAACGTGGCATGGTGACAAATGATAAAGGTCTACGCTGTCTGCAATCGAAACGTCTACGCTGATAACAAACAATTGGTAAGTGGCTATGTAAACATATATGGCATAATTGCTCAATACATATAACGACGACGAGTTAAATATCACCAGCAAAATACCCAACTACATATCTTTAGAATAATCTCTTACTATACTTACAAGATGGAAAATCACCTAGTTACAGACGTCATAAATTTAAAGTAACACAATAGGCCGTTTAACCATTTAGTTGCAAGACTGGTTAATGCGGACGGTGCGTATCATACGAATTATCGCTTAAACCCGAGCCATATATTATACAGACGCGCCAAATCTGGCCGGCACAGTTACCTTTCAGAGCAACCTACATTTAAGTACTTGAAAATTAAACCTTAAGGGTTATGAATCAAGGTTGATTTTGAAAACTGCACCATTTTTGGAAATACACCGCTTAAATTTGATCATGGTAAAGGAGGTCGCACAGCAACATAGTGATGTTCTATTAGAAATAGCATTAATATAACGCTAGTATAATCCTACACATTTAGCAGATATACACCGTGTTTTTATTGAATTCCGGTAACTTCGGGGTATCGGTAAGAATGTTAAGGGAAACTAAATGGCATACTTAATTTAAAAAAAGAAGTACTTAGTTAATTTAAAAAAAAAAACTAGCAAATGTATTATCTCATACTAAACATTAATCAATATGTAAACAGGCCCTAAGGCAAGTGTACACGCTCGTAAGAGCCTTATAAGATAAAAATTAAATTTATTATCTCCGAAATGGAGTTAATTAGAATACCGTGGCTTTGAGAAAGTTACTTAATTTAAGCTCAGGGAGGCACCCTTGAAATTAACGGAATTAAAAAAAATACGGTGTATATGTATGTGTAACTACCAAGACGATAAATAAACATATCATTCAAGGGTGTGGGACGACGTAGGTACATCAATGCTAATCCGAATCGGTAGCACTAGAGATGAGTTGCTACTCGTAGTTCTATTCAATTCGAAGTCATCTTCCTGACGTCTTTGTCCCGGCTTTTTGTCACAGTTTATGGAAGCCTGATATCCGTTAAGCAACTAATCTGACTAAAGCAACTGCCATCTCACTTCCCAGACCAGAGGAGGAGCCTAGGCCTTATTGGGATTAGGTATTACGTTTCCTTTATATTTTCATTAACCGAAAAGCGACTGGTAAATAAGTATCAAATTATATCCGAAAGTTCCGAAACATTAATTGGTACGAGCCAGGATTTGATTGAATCCGCGATCGAAAATCGCACGTCCTTGCCGCTAGGCCAAGATTAACGCCATCGAATTTGTTAAGATTTACATGTCATATGTATACAGTTTCAGTAGACCTTGACCTACAACATCTAGAACCAGATCCTTGCATGTGAATTCCATTCATAACAGCATAATAGGGCCATCAGAGACCCCTCCGAGTCCAAAAGCCCTAACTCGCTATAGGAGCATGTGTTCATACGTCATTTTGATAGGCACAGTCCACACAGTTGCCCCCTCGGTTCGTGTGGCATGGCAACTTAAATTGCCACCATGAGTGACAGTGCCATTTAGGGATCTGTGAAGTGGGATGTTAACTGCAGGCGATCGTACTGGGCGATGAAATGTGGATGTGCCCGCTAGGTAAACGTTTATTTCGAGACTATTATTCTACGAAAAACATTGAGGAGATTGGCTCTTAGATGGTTATTATACCCCTCGCGTCGACAACGTGTTGAATTTTAATGAAACTTTGCACATACAATGACATGAAGTATAATATAGGGCTGAAATTAGTTTATATTGCCCAACCTTATAGGTTGTCTGGAAGAGATCGCTTTTTAGCGATAAGACCACCTGTTGTCTGCCTCTAAATTTAATCAATTGTTTATTTTTCTTGTATATTTTTACTGAGGTGTGCCAATAAAGAGTATTCTATCTATCTATCTTATAAAACAAACGCAATAGAGCCAAAACAAGTTTTGTATGAAAATCATAAATTCGCTGTATTTTTCTAAGATGGCATCTGAGGCTACATTAACTAATTTCAGCCATAGATATACCTTAGCCTATTGTAAATACAAATAGAGCAATTTAGCTAGTCGTTTTAAAATGAGAAAACTACGTTTGTATGGAGAACCGAGCTTACTGGGGACCCTTAACTAGGTTAATAAGAGGCAGGTTTGCAAACTATACATAATGTGTTTGGACGGGTGCTCGCTCTGCTGTCACTTCGATAACGCCCCAGGCATTAATATTAGTATATAAATATGTAATAGGTATGGTAATTCAACCTACGCTCATTCATTATGACATTTATATCTGAATTCGCCAGTAAACTATGGATTTTATTGACTTGTCTAACTTATAATAGTGCATTATGATACAAGTGCGAAAAATAGGAAATTCGTAACTAGTGGGGATAAATTAAAACACGACTGAAACACTCCCTAGTTTAAATCTACACGAGTTGCAAATTGCCTATTCGCACATGTATCGTACAATTTTTTACAGTACATATGGTGCTAAACTCCCTTCGGTCGTGTTTTAATTTATCGCCACTCATTACGAATTTCCTATTTTTCGCACTTGTATCGTAAATAACTATTACAGTACACATGGCCCTTTAAATTTTCGAAATAGTTACATAATGTGCTAATTATCGCACTAGTGCGGTAAAGTAGCGCCATATGTATTAAAAAATAGAACAGACTGGAGAAAACGGAATGCCAAAGGCAAAGAGCATCATTAAATAATGGTTATTTAACGTATTTAACCTTTATTGCATGATAAAAAAAATGCAAATGGCGGACTTAATGCATTAAGGCATTCTCTACCAGTCAACCATTGGGCCAAACAAAAACTTACAATTGGTGCGGAAAAGAAAATCGTAAAAGGCTATTGTACGTTATGGCACCACTTTTTGATATTTAGCAGATTTAACACATATCAGTGAAAGACTAAGGATCAAAGTCAAATGGCGTTCTAAAAGTTTTAATTATGCGTCGAAAGATGACAGTAATTTAACTCTGACAAAAAAAATTCTTTGACAATCCACCTCTATTTCAAATTATTGGTAATATGTACTAGATACTGCAGTGTATAAAACTGTATGTAACTGATATTTGTTTCATAAACGCATACTCGTATTTTAGGCCTAGTATTTTAGTCCGGGGCCTTATGTAGCAGTTACATAAACTATACATACAATTGCATAAATTGATTTTTAAAGGCAATCGTTAAAATCAATACCATGTACAAAAACGTAGGTATGCACATATACATATATATTGGCGTGTTTAACCTTTATCCTACTCGTAATATCCCCAAATTAATTACATCATACAATTATCGACGTTACGTTGTTTTCGTTTCCTTGCGCTAAATTTAAATGATAGCTGCGTCCGAGCGGGGTCACTGAACCCGTCTTCGATAATATTTGTATACCTACCTACTGGTTAAACAACATTGGCAACAATACGATATACGATAACTGTATTGTTAAATTTTCTTTTGTTTTTGAAAGTATTTTTAATGTAATTTACATTTCATTTAATGAGTGGTATTTTTGAGTCGTAGCCGTACCCGTATTAATTTATTTTCACCACACCAACTTATACAGGCCCTCTTGGGCAAGCAAAAAACTAATGAGAAAGTAGCATTTTATCCACATGTGGGGCAAAGTATATCAGATGCAAATTATGAGTTGTTTCCTCATGTTAGCTGGTAGAATTGACTTTTAAATGATGATTTTGTATGATAATTTTTTTATCACGTTGAAATGGATTTGATTTTTTGATATCCCATAGTTAATGTTTCCTCGCGTTGGTGTGATGAAAATTTTTATGTTTCACTCGGAGGTAAAGTTTGTTTAACCCTCGCAACGCTCAAGATTCCACTTCCGCTTCGCGTCATCCGACAAAATCCCTTCCCGGCCTCTGCAATAATGTACTATTGTATGTCTGTAATAGGCTGAAAATGGAGAAACTGTCTATAGAATAAGATCCTTTATGTATACCCATTTTTTACAAATAAATAAATACTATGGGATACCAAAAAAGCGGTGGTGGCCGAGTGGATATGACGTCCGACTTTCAATCCGGAGGTCGTGGGTTCAAATCCTAGCTCGTACCAATGAGTTTTTCGGAACTTATGTACGAAATATCATTTGATATTTACCACTAGCTTTTCGGTGAAGGAAAACATCGTGAGGAAACCTGCAAACATCTGCGAAGAAATTCAAAGGTGTATGTGAAGTCCCCAATCCGCATTGGGCTAGCGTGGGGACTATAGCCCGAGCCCTCTCGCACATGAGAGGAGGCCTGTGCCCAGCCGTGGGACGTATATAGGCTGAATTATTATTATATAAATAAATACAAATAAACGCGCCTCTATTGTCAAAGCGATAGAGTGCGCGTTGAGATATTTTTGAGCACCTTGGGCGCTCCGATATATCTGCTGACGCCTGTACAACTTTTAATAAAATTGCGCAACTGCATATAATAACACGAATTTTCGAATAGCGACACAATAAGCGGTTGCAATCAATCCGAAACTGCACCTTATCGCTCGCAAGGAGGTCAACAGTCCTCCTCGAGACACTGCCGATAACAGAGTATCAAAACAATATGTTTAGTAAATAATAACCGGAAGGTAGGTATTTAATAAACAAAACTTAATAGCTGGTATTTAATATACAAAAATTAATCCCATCAAAAACATTTTCATGTAAAATGTAGCCAAGACGAGACCATAAGGCCCGGCACTGTCAAAAAGTTGTCAGATCTCTTGTAGAGCTAAGCTTCTAACTCTACAAGCTCTAACTTCAGAACCTCTACACCTTAGTCAAAATAAGTGGCTTTCCGGTACTATTAAAAATCGACAAAACATCGACAAAACACCAAAAACTATGATCTTCTGGAAAGAATACGCCATATCATTAACAGAAGATCCTAAAGAACGACTAGACCAAACAAACCTAAGAATATTCACAGACGGCTCAAAAACATTTGAAGGGACAGGATGTGGTGTCTTCTCGGAGGACCTGAACATACACATCTCAAAACCCCTGGGAGAACATAACACGGTATTCCAAGCTGAATGTGTGGGAATAATAGAAGCTTGCAATGCTATAACAAGACGACAGGTGAAACACGAAAATATACTAATACTGTCAGACAGTAAATCAGTACTACAAGCGCTATGCAGCGACAAACTTAATTCAGAACTCAT
Organism: Cydia pomonella; assembly: GCF_033807575.1. Lineage (NCBI taxonomy): Eukaryota > Metazoa > Arthropoda > Insecta > Lepidoptera > Tortricidae > Cydia > Cydia pomonella. Next base: position 18,922,734 of record NC_084715.1, on the reverse strand, counting down.
ACTCGAATGTCATCGAAGCCTCACGGAAGTGAGCAAAGAAGGCAACAAAGTGACAATTCAATGGATAAAGGGGCATAGTGGATCAAAAGGAAACGATGCAGCGGACGAACTGGCCAGGAAAGGCTCAGAAACGCCGGCATATGGACCCGAGCCCATCATACCCCTACCAATATCCTATATACACAACCAGCTAGACCTACATCACAGACAACTGCACAATAAATACTGGAAGGACACATGCAGGCAGACCAAGGATTTTCTACCGGAACTGAACCACAAACTCACCAAAATACTACTGAAAACACCTAGACATCAACTACGTAAAATAGTAGGATTAATTACAGGACATAACACACTTAACAAACACCCACACAATATGGGTAAAACAGACAGCCCCATGTGCAGAGCGTGCATGGAAGAAGAAGAAACAACAAAACATATTCTCCTAGACTGCAAACAGGTAGAAGTATACAGGAACAAATACCTAGGGAATCCGTGCACACTAGGAGAGGCAATTAGCAACCTGAAAACTTTGCTAGGCTTCGTGGAGGAGCTGGGGTGGTTAGAGTAGCGCTACCTCGTTTCACGCAAAATAGGCATAATGGTTGTCGATTTCCGGAAAATGCCCAGAAGCACTAACTAACTAACTAACTATTAAAAATCCTGTAATTTTTTTCTTCAAGCCCCTTTTCCCCCTAACGCCCTTTTTCACCCCCTATTCATCCTTACGAGGTGTTTTTGGGATTGAAAACTATTCTATATCCTTCCCCATAACAAAAACTATTTTCATGCCAAATTTCAATTAAATTAGTTCAGCGGTTATTGATTACCCATACAAAATTCCACTCCCCTTTTCACCCCATTAGAGGAAAAAAATCTCAAGTTTTTGAATTTTTTTGTTGTTTGTGTACTAATACTATCCTACGTACCAAGTTTCAGCTTCCTAGGACTTCAGGAAGGACCCTAAGGGTTTCAATAATCATCAGTGAGCATCATCGGTTTTTTTTAGATATGAATAAAATCTAAAGTATGATAACTATGCAATTGAAATTTTTTATCCCGACATTATATCCCGAGAATTTTGTTTATCTGGTATAATGCAAACCCAAGTTATGAGGGTTCAAAAAACCGACGAAGCGCTTCGAGACTTTAGGTAGTGCCCTTGCGGTTCACTTTGCTCGTTATGGCGGGGGCATTACCGTGCCCCCAGATAGCTGGGGAGCCGGCGATGCTAAATGTGTAGTTACTCGAGCGTTCATCAACTAATTCATATAATTCAACAAGCGTCATTCAGATTAGATGATAGCAAGAAAAAGAGGCTCGTAAAGTTTTCTTTTCTAGCGAGCAAGAAAGCGTCTACAGAGTTTTTTTTATTTCGAAAAGTTTGTGGAGGGGTAAAAAAATCGTCATTTTGGTCCAAGTTAATGCTATATTTTTTCTATAACTTAATCTGACAATTTTATTATTTGTAAGCATTTCCTTAAACTGACTTTCACAAGTTCGACGCTCAATTTGCAAATTGTAACCATCAGATTATGAAAATGCGTATAAATAGTTTTCAGATTTAGTAATAGCATAAATCGCAATGGTCCCAACCAACAAAAAAATGAAAAGGTTAAAGCGCGCGGTTGTTTTATGCGATAGATAAACGCAGCGTTAATCAATGCACACTAACGCCTTGACAACCGCGTTTAGATATTTGTGACCGCCTTGGCCGCTTCGATATATCTGATGGCGACTGTACACTTTTTCATATATTTTTTTATGTTATTTCTATTCAAAATCACATGCTCTTGCAACGCAATGCTTTTGCCGCACACCCATTTTACATCAGTACCCCTAGTGTAAATATTTTCGACAGCGAAACGTAACGTACGCGTTTGCGTTAAGTGTCATTTTGTATGAGATTTTTGACTTTCCAATACGTCCCGCTTGGCGCGCTGTTCAAAAACCCATACAAAATGAGACTTAACGCAAACGCGTACGTCACGTTTCGCAATCGACTACATTTACACTAGGGGTACTGATAATCTAATGACACTACATTGTTCACGCGGTAAACGCAGCGGTAAGCGGATTTTAATTTTTGCTACATTCCGTTGATCGCACGCGTTCTCCGCTGCGTTTATCACATAAACCGCGCGCTTAAAGTACTCGTTAAAAGCTTAAGAAAGGAGGTGGAGTAGGAATTTATGCAAAACACTCAGTCGAATGCCGTGAGCTCGACTGGGTGGCTAAGATGTCAGTGGAAAATCACTTTGAGTGTTGTGGTGCAGCAGTATGTGGACTTAATTACTTGATTATATGTGTATATAGAACACCGAACAGTAACCTAGACATATTTCTCGTTAACTTGGAGTTCCTATTAAATAAGTTAGTAACTAGGCAAAGAAATTGCTACAAAAATATATTTATCATGGGTGATTTCAACGTAAATATTCTGGAAAATAATAATAAAAGTGAGGTATTCTTAAATACTTTCCGCTCATACAAACTTAAAGCCAAAATTACAGTACCCACAAGGATAACCTCACATTCCCAAACGTGCATAGATAACATTTTTACTAATGCGGTGAACTCCCAGGCTGAAGTACTGGACCTCGGACTATCCGATCATACGTGTCAGGTTATCACTGTTCCCACTAGCCTAGGTTTTAAAGAACAGTATTGGCACGTATATAACAGAAATCCCGATAAATACCTAGACATATTTTTGAAATATATCACAAAAATCAGTTTTTCAGATGTGTACTCCTTAACAGATCCAAATAAAGCTTATAAAACATTTATTGATACATACAGTCTTATTTTTGACCTCTGCGTACCGACAAAAAAAAATTAAAGTAACACATAGAAAGAAACCTAATTGGAAAAGTAAAGGAATTGTGATTGCTAGTAAACGGAAAAGGCAATTATACTTACAAACTCTGAAGTCAAATAACGCGAATGTTAAATGTGAATACAAAAAATATTGTAGGATCATGAAAATGGTGACGAAGCAGTCAAAGCGTAACACAAATAGTAACTTCATTAACCAGAGTACAAACAAAAGTAAGGCTACATGGCAAATAATAAAACAAAATACAACACACATAAACACGATAAAGGATACAATAGAGGTTATACAGAAAGATAATATTATTTTGGACAATCCTCTTGACATTGCTAATTCAATAAATGAATTCTTTTTAACATTAAATAAAATAAGTAAAATAAGTGACTCTCCTCAATATAAACCAATTATCCAGCCAGTTGTTTCTAGCATATTTATGAGACCGGCGACAGATAACGAAATAGTAAAAATTGTAAAAGAATTGAAGAATATAAATAGTACTGGACATGATCAAATACCCTTGAAATTAATTAAATCAAGTATTGAGCACATAGCGGGGCCCTTGACCCATATTATAAATTTAACTTTAGAAAGTGGCATCTTTCCTGATGATCTAAAGAAGGCCTTAATAAGGCCTTTACACAAAAAGGGGTCCAAACTAGACATGAATAACTATAGACCAATTTCATTACTGCCAAATTTCTCCAAAATATTCGAAAAAGTAATATTAAATCGCATGACATCTTTTTTTGATAGACATAAAATAATAAATGAATTTCAATTTGGGTTTCAAAAAGGAAAAAATACTACATTAGCTATATTCAAAATTTTACATAAAATTTGGATAGACATGGATAAAAGGAAAACTTCCATTGGATTATTTATAGACATGTCAAGGGCGTTCGACTGCGTTTCACATGAAATTCTATTGAGACAGCTGGAGCATATCGGGATACGAGGAGTTGCTTTAAAGTTAATGCAGAATTATCTTAATAAAAGAACACAAGCTACGTTATTAGACTCATATGATAAGAATACAAAGACCGTAACAAAAGTAATATCTAAATATGACATGAATACGCAAGGGGTACCTCAAGGCAGTGTCTTGGGACCTCTCTTATTTCTAGTATATGTCAATGAGTTACCCTTGATAATTAACCACCTGTGTGTTATGTTTGCCGACGATGCTACTATTTTTGTGTCTGATGAAAACGGGTCAAATATAGTCGATGAATTAAAAAATACCTTAAAACTTGTAATTGACTGGTTGTCAACCTTGAATCTAAGTGTGAACCTGGACAAGACAAAAGTTGTACAATTTGTTAACTATAAGCAGACATCAAATATTTTAAATGTAGAAATAAACGGTAAAAGCATTGAACAAGTAAATAGTACAAACTTTTTAGGTATTACAATAGATAGCAACTTAAACTGGAAGTATCACATTGAAATTGTAAACAAAAAACTAGCCAGAACAAGTTATGCACTATCCATACTTTCTCATATAACTTCAAGCGATGTCGCAATGAAGGCGTATTATGGAAATGTTTATCCCCACTTGACGTACGGTATAATATTTTGGGGCAATTCGGTAAACGTTGAATCAACATTTCTTCTTCAAAAGAAATGTCTCAGAATTATATTTAAGCTGAGAGATATGGAATCCCTAAGAGACGTTTTTAAAGACTATAAAATATTAACTCTGACGTGTATTTATATATTAGAAATTTGCGTATTAGTTAAGGAACGAACTGATATTTTTACCAAAAAAATTGACCTAAAAAATAATATACGAACACAATATAAATATGATGTATGTACAGTTCGATCTTCTAGTTTTATACTTACAAAGAGCTCTTATGTTTCCGGAATAAAGATTTTTAATCATTTACCTGAATATATTAAGTCGGAAAATGGCATCGCATTTAAAAATAAGCTCAAGAAATGGCTATTAATAAAAAGCTTCTACAATCTAAATAAATATTTTATGTGTATAAATGGTTAAAATTATTTTGAAATAGTATTGGTGTTAATATTTTGTTACTTTTAGTATATTTGACTAGTTTTAAGTTTATTATTGTACGTCCGAAATGGGCAAGCTGTTGGACTTTATTCTACCCACAACATCTACATGTACACAGTTCTGTCAATAAATGAATTTTATTTTATTTTATTTTATTTTATTTAAAAAAAAAAAACACGAAAACGTCTAATTATCATTTATTTTATGTTTCGTATCGCTACCCTGCATACCAGAGCAGTAGATATTATAATGTCAGTATAAAATATATAGCAGCCAGGCTGATCTGACGAGCGAAATTTTTACACAGAAATATATTTTCGGAGTAATTGAGACACTTAAAAGGTAAACCAGCGCGACGGCGACGGTCATATCTTCCGACGCAAGTTTTCCGCAGAGCGTAATATCTTTTTCATCACACCAACTGGTAAAGGTCCTCTTGATTGTTCAAAAACTAATGAGAAAAGTTGCATTTTATCCACACGTGGGGCAAAATAATCAGATGCAAATTTTGAGTTGCTTCCTTATGTTAGCTAGTAGAATTGACTTTTAAATTATGATTTTGATTGATATTTTATTATTACTTTCATTTGGATTTGATTAGCCCTCGAGCCTTGAAACCCTCGCAACGCTCAAGATTCCACTTCTCGATTCAATTTTGGAATCTTTCGCTTACTCGGGTATCAATTAGCACGAGCGGTTAAACAATAATTTTACCCCCTTGTAAAACAAATAACTATTGTTTACTTTGAATTTTTTGTTATTCCCGAAATTATCCCGTAGGGAGGGTGTCATCAATAAAATGGAGGTTGTTATCAATAATGTTGTACTCATATAAATTTTCGTCGAAATTAACAATTGTTTTTAGACCTCGGTCGTTCTGACACTCGTTCTGTATGGTGTGTTCGTAAATGTTCGGGAGCGGTCGTTCTCGCCCGCCCGGCGGGTGGACGTTGCACGCGGCGGGCGAGAACGACCGAGGCCTTAAGCTGGCCATACACACTAGGGTATGCCTGCGCAGTTTTGCCTGTACAGTTCAACTGCACAGGCGAAGCTGTATCGGAAACTGCACAGTCGAATGCCACAAACGCTCCGTTTTACCTGTGCAGTTGGTAAAACTGCGCAGGCATACCCTAGTGTGTATGGCCAGCTTTAGACATTTTTTACCAATTATCAGTTTCAATTAGAAGTAATTAGAAATTGGGGATAAAAAATAAGCTACCCAAATTATTAATCCCACGCAGACAAACTCGCGGTAAAATAGATAGCAAAATAAACACGTCTGACACGTGTCAAGTAGACGCCAGACACTTTGGTTTATTCATGCCGCTGAATAATCGGTGCACCGCCGTGAATAATTCGTTGGTGAAAAGTTAAATAATAGGCGAAGACTAGACTAAAGATCACGATATTATGTGCATTGCTAACGCTTGGTCATTAAAATTAAACACTTTATTAAATATTAAGTATTAAAGCGAAATATAGTGGCAACACCAGTTGACTGGCCAGCCCGAGATTCATCTCCCTATCTACAAATAGATCATGATTTTCTTAACCGGGATCGAACCCAGGACCTCCCAACTTTGTAGGTAGGGTTCCTACGGGCTAGGCTAGACAGAACTATTACATTGCATAAACGATGAAACATATAATATTATATTACTTTAGGGAATTATAACACGACACGGCACAAGTATCTACGCAATAGATCAAACTATAATTCCATATTGCGGTCACTTCGTATGAACCGATATTTATTTTTACAATAATTTTTCGACCGCGTTTACTGACGTCGGAAACTATAGACCGTTTGCTCATAAATATACAATGGAGTTATAGGTCAAAGCATCGATTTGTGCATTTATGTAAAATGTTACATAAATGTTGACACACTTTGATAAGTATGTTTTATCTATTAGTAAGACCTTGTCTTAAAGAAAATAGGGACGATGGCAGATGCTGAATAACCTTTTGACCCTATTTAGACGTTTGATCCTCACAAAAAAGTAAAAAAACAGGATTGACTGAAATCATTGAGTAATAAGTAAGCATCTATGCACTCAGTTCTTTTAACGTCTTTGTATTCTTGTATGTTTGTGACAATAAATAATTATTATTCTTATTATTCTTATTCTTATTCACTCTAGTGTTCACTCCATACATCAGTTTTCATACCAAAATGCTTATTAATATTTTCATAGTTGACATCTAGTGTCAAGTAGTAGATTTGTCAGTACTGATGCTACTTGACAATAGATGTCGCGACGAACAAAAAGTCTAATTCTCAACAATCTTTAGCTAATATTATAACCTGATTAACCGGAACGCTATTTCCAACTCCTACTTTTGATATTAGTTGTTAATTGTTGAGCAATACACTTTCCGTCAGTCGCGACACTCGTGAGTCTCGTGACATCTAGTATCAAGTAGCGGTAGTTACACTACTTGACGCTAGATGTCGACTACGAAAATAATAAGGGTTCTGGTAAAAAAAAACTGATGTATGGAGTGAGCACTATATGCTTACTTATTTCGCTATGGTTATAGGTACGTAGTCTATTACATTTACTTAGCGTCGTTCAGATTTCTGGTATTAAAAGTGGATAGATGGGATGAATCCATTTCAATGTGGATAGTTTAGTTTAATATAGAGAATAGTTTAGCTGTGATGAGATTGAAATTCCATCCAGCTTTCCAATAAGCTCAGACTTAATAACTTTGATATGGCTTTATTCGCGAGTTCAGAAAATGTAATATTCTGGTTATAATAAGTTAACTGAATCGCTTTTCGGTGAAGGAAAACATCGTGAGGAAACCGGACTAATCCTAACAAGGCCTAGTTTACCCTCTGGGTTGGAAGGTCAGATGGCAGTCGCTTTCGTAAAAACTAGTGCCTACGCCAAATCTTGGGATTAGTTGTCAAGCGGACCCCAGGCTCCCATGAGCCGTGGCAAAATGCCGGGACAACGCGAGGAAGAAGAAGAATAAGTTAACTGAATGTTATGGCTTATAGCTGGATGTGGTAGGTATAATTTTATAAGGTATGTATTGCAACCCTATGAGGTACAGAACATTACGGCCCAAAGAATCTGGAACTTCCTGGATTCCACGGGCATTAGTAATGAACTTTATAGGGTCGTCACAATAGATCACTGCTGGGTCGACGTGGCACTCAAAGGGTATTATAAACAATAATAATTTTATAAGGAGTCATGTGGTATTCTCAGACCCGTGTCCCAATAGTTTTTCACATTTTATACATAAGACAAGATTTGCAAGACACTACGCAGATTAACAGACAAATTCGAACGCGCGCTGGCATTGGAATGATGAGTCTGATATCGATTTCCTGCCAGTGCAATTTCAAATTGGCCTGTAAAGGCCTAATTTATTATTTCTGCCACTGATCCCGGTCCTGTGCATACAACTGACTCAAAAATATGTCGCATAGTTCTTAATTCGCTGACATAAGAGCTATCGAACGTATTTTTGAGTAAGATGTGTGGTGTACCCATATTTTTACACTTGACTGTACCTCACGCGTCGAATTATGGTCCCTATTGACAGTTCATTTTTAATGGAGTAGCTGTCAAGTAAAATGTTAGTTAACATTTTTGAAAGGTTAGCACATGCATTTATTTAGAAATGTAACATTTCAGTAATATCAATACTTATGGTTAAAAATGAACATATTGCATAAATATTTTTAAAATTTAGTTCAATGAAACGAGTTTTGAAGGAATTGTCATATAGCGACTATCATTCGACGCGTGAGGTATAAGGTATAAATATACATACTATACTTATAAAGAAAATAGTGTCCGTCTATGACATAGACTTTATGTTAATGCCTGGCACATATTTCTTCTGGAATTCGGCTTTCAAATATTTCAGCAATCTCAACACAAAGAAAACGCCAAACAATCTATTAGTAGATTAGCAGCGACCGCCGCAAACAATATTTTATTTGTAGTTCTGTCCGCTTTTCTTACGCATTGTTCTTGAAATCTCAACTGTATTACAACGATATAAAATTAATTTTACTAGAACATGAAGTTAGCACAATATTTATTTTATTTTCTTGCGCTTTTCATTCTCGTTGAGTCGTTGCTATTACTGGCGAGGGTAATGAACGATTTTATAAACAGAGGATTATAACGCCATCACCTTAAGGTCAATGTGTAAAGACTGCCTGTCAGGTAAGACCGTCTATTAGCTCTTTCGTCACTTCTAACTCTTGGGCTTGTACACATACTCTACTTACAGAAGGTCGGTATGGCAGAAGGAGCGAAGCTCTTTCTTTCTGACTGTCGGCCCGATTCGAAATGCAAGATAAACGAAGTTTTGAAGATACGATATGGATTAGACATGTCAGTGTCAAAAGTGACGTTTCTTCAAAACTTTGTTTTTGTTTGAAGAAACGTCACTTTTGACACCGACATATATAAACCATAACGTATCTTTAGCAAATGTTTGACGTACATATCTTAAAGCTCGAATCGGGCCATGTGTCTGAGCGACGGAAATGTTTGTGGAGAAAACTGCCATAAGGCCAGAACTCTCGTATTTATATACGCAGTGTCAGCCGAAACGTTTGTAATGGTTAATAGTCAACTGCAATTAACGTTCGACCAAACACTGCGTGTACAAATACGAGAGTTCTTGCCTTATGACGGTTTTCCCAACCAACATTTTTGTATGCCGGTCTTCCCCACATTATTCAGTTTTAATGCAACATATTCTTTACCATGGTATTGATTACTGATGGAATTAAGCTATAATGTGTATAAGTGGTAAACTTCTATGGGCGGCTCTTTCTACTACATAGAGACATACATATTGATCATGACTAATTGAGGGCCCGGAATTTTAGATACGGCTTTTGACAAATCTTAGGGGGAAAACACCACTGTTTATCAGTAAATCGAGCTTTTTTTTATTTTTGTCTTTATTTAATTACACCTCAAACTTTCTGATGATACGTACTCCATTCAACGGTTGATTATGAAACGAGTTCGAAATGTCTCGTATTTGCCTTATTGAAATGTATATAATTACGAAAACCTTTATATCTTATACCGAATTGAAAAGCTGCGAAGGTATTTCAAGTGTTATTTTATTCAGATAAATTAACCGCATTGATAGAGTAATAGACTGATAATATCGATAAAAATCGGTGCTCTCTTCTCTAAATATGTCAGTTAGTAATACTTTTTGCGCCCGGAATATTCCGAGCCCTAATGATCATATCATAATAATTATAATTACTCATGATTGGAAAAAAAGTGCGTCTCATTGCGCACTTTAAAATGACGAGAAAAAAACATATCTATAACACACATCACAAAATCTTTTCACGTCTTTCTTTACAGATATTTTCATCTACTTAACCCAATTTTAAAAATAAGGGCTATTCGTTTTACTGTTTATAATTTATATTCCAGCAATATAAAAAATACCCGGAATATAAAACGGTCTTAACTAAAGAAGATTTTAGTATCTCACCGAAAAATAAATGTATTATTAAAATATACTAATATACTCGTAAACAAGGCACGTCCCATATACCAGATCGTTGTAAGAATATAAATGGATTCCATTATACACAGAATGACATGAAAACAAAAAACGCGGGTAGTGTATCTATTCTTATCTTTTTACGCAATACAATAACGTTAAGGGACTAACACACGACGCGAGTCAGTTTACAAATGAAGTTGAACGAATGCAGATTACACATTTAAATTCAAGAGATTATTCGGTTGGTACTAAAAATGTCCACTGATGCCGTTATTAAAACTTCATTTAATCAAAGCTTTGTTCTTTAATTAAAATAAAGGTAGTTTTTTCTTTTGTTCATATTTTAATTTTTTAGTGTCTACTCTAGTACCCCACCGGCGACAATTACCTTACCTGTTGTTTCGCCTTAAATGGTTTCAGTTCATGATTTGACCACAATAAAATGCTACAATATTAGTCGGAGTGTGTCGCTTGCGGCGTGGCAGTGATCGCCAGGTGCCAATAACGTCTTACATTTGTATTTCACAGTTGAACACCGCCAGCGTCACGCTTCAAGCGATTTCACTCTAAGCGTTTCCCCATAGCCTTCGGGTCCAAGGGTTTTGAGTAGCGTAGTTGGCAGCCGACCAAAAAACATGAAATTCCGCGCCTTTGAATCAGGCGATATATAATCGATAAAATCTCGATATTACGAAGACAATAACCTTCGAGTACATCTTAATTACGGGTTAAACAGACAATATTAAGGTTGGGAACATCGTCAAAGGGATTAATCCATAAATAGCGTTAATTAAGCTTGAATGGGAACGCGTGTAGAGGATCAGATGTTATGAGCACACGGGCGGGTTTGTTAGAAGCCATTAATCAAGTTGGAATTAAAACCTTACCCACGACCGGGTTCCTAAATTTGCCTGCTCAAATTTAACTGTGTCAGAGTTAAAAGTTAATTGGGGCATGTACTACGTGTAGGACGCACGTCGTCAGGATAGAGAATTCACATATTGGAGGGTCTGGGCAGGGACTTATTTCGGTTACGGTATGGTAGCGGTATAAAATTACGATACAGATACATTATACCGGTTGCGGCCGGCGGCTACCGTTTTAAAATAACGGTACCGGTATTTTTTCCGGTATATACCTTATCCGATATTATAGCCAAACTGATAGTTTTTTTTTTATAAGCCTATTTATGTGTCCCACTGCTGGGCAAAGGCCTCCCCACCTAACTTTCCAATCCTCCCTGTGCTGAGCAACATCCCGCCAATCCCGCTGAAACGCATCCAAGTCGTCCCGCCATCTCTTCCTCGGCCATCTCTTCATGAGTTCCTTCATAGACCAGAAGCTCCGCCAGGCGTTTTAGATCCTTCTATCAATCTCCTTATCTTGGCGATCTGTGAAGCAGACTATCTGGCTTAGACAAGTATACTCGTCGACATATTGCAAAATGTTCCCATCCACCGTCACCCCGTGTTTCTTGCCGTTGGTCATTAACTGGGTTTTAGATTGGTTCATTGTCAGACCAACCTCAAGGCTTGCGTCGCTAAGTTCTTGTACCATACATTGCAGTTCAATTGCCGATGTTGAGAAGAGTACGATGTCGTCCGCGAATCGAAGGTTTGTCAACCTCCTATCGCCGACCTCGATACCTCGGGCCTGGTGCGTGGAGCTCGATTCTGGCCGTACTATTCTTGTATATCCGTCCAACGAGTTCAACATACGTATTGTTTATTTGTTGACTACTCAGTGCCGATAAGATGGCTCCATGTGTGACACTATCGAAGGCTTTATTATAGTCAACAAACGCCAAATACAACGGTTATTTGAATTTGATTTAGGGATCTTATCTTATTTTTAATAAAATAGAAAACAAAATCAACGAATACAATTTGGATAAATTCCTATTTGTATTGTTTGTAGTGTGCAATACAGTTATACTGTACATGTGTAGACCTCCTTACATTAGTCATTACGTATGCACAAAAAAGCGAACGTTTCACAGTTTATTATGACACGGGCAACACAAAAACAGCACGGACCTACCTTAAGCTGAGATACCTGACAGCTAACACGAGTAACGTTTTCTTACGTAATGTTTGTTTGTTATGTTGTTGAATAACAAATTACACTGTAAGGAACGTTGTTTACGCGATGAGGTTGAAAAGTTGTTAAAATGGGGTATCAAGATGTTTACCTTGACGTCCATACGTTTTTAAACAACGATATTATGCATTTTGTATTAAAGTTTAGCCATAGCCCAAGAATAATGTAAGAATCGGAGCGGTATTGATAAAGCAGAGATAAATGTTCTGAATTTATATAAATAATACCTATTAAAAACTAATTCATTTACTTACACAAATTATATAAACTAAAACGGGACTTTATTCCGTGCTTGTTACTTTTATCTGCCTGCAAAACTCAAAACGTGAGGTCACAATCGAAACGTCAAGGAAACAACAATAATAACAGCGCATTTAAATCAATACAAAAGCAACTTCATTCTTCACGGTAAAATAACACGCAGATTCAGAAAGTTCTTTTTTCTACTCCCGTATTTTTATTTGTCATTTAAAGGGTCGTGCACACATCAAGACAACTCTTTAGTCTATTACCCAAAAATATTTAATTTTTGCATACACGCAATATCTTTTTGGCACTTTTCGATACTTCGTGTAATGACCACTTAAAGAATATTGTATGAAATACATTGTTGCTAACCTTATTTGAAATGTCATCTCTGACAAATAAGTGAACCATAGACAAGTTTTTTAATTTCATTCATTCATTTTCCCGCCCGTATCCTACATTCTTTGTTACTTCTTGGATGAAGGTTATTGTGGTTATCGAATAAAAACTTAACTTTTGTGTTAAATAACAGTATGTCTCTCAAGTTAAAATGGATGAAGACGAAAACTTAGTGTCTACGCCTGAAGAAATATCAGTGATCCCAAGAAGTCACTAAAAATTTTCTGCCTTCAAAATCGCGATAGATGAAATGAAAAATATTTGTTAAATTTTCAATTTTATTTCAAAGTAAGTGCTTGGTCGTAGAAAAAGTATTGTACGCCACGTTGTTTAACTGAGTCAAAAATACTCGTGGCGTCTTTATTAACAATTTTCGGCTCGCCTCAAATTGTTACTCACGCCACTCGCCTTTTTTGACCTCTCTTAAACAACGGTTGCATAAAATACAATTTTCAAACGTTCGGTTTGACAGTTCGAAGCTTATTCTAAAACGCAGGAGCAACAGCTGCGGAAGCAGGAGGTACCAGATCCAATATCCGGTAACGGCATTTATTTGTGTGTTTATCACGAATTTATTTGTGTGTTTATCACGAATTTTGATACAGAGTAAGAGTTATGGATGTTATCTATGTAATTATTAATTTCTTTAATTATTTAGCATGAGGTTAGGCCGATCTGTTTAAGATTGTCCCCAATAAAACATACGAGAAGCATTTGTTTGGCTTGCAAACTTCCAGAAACCCGCCTTACGAAACTTTTAAACCAGTGGAAGCCCGTTTTTTTATAGTCAGAAAGCTTCCGCATGACAAATTACGAACAATCGTGAAGCTAAATATATTTTTAAATTCCACACACATGATAAAATATATATTCCCTTGCTCCAGGAACGGCCACAGTGCAATGAACCGAAGCTTGGCACGAGGACCATTAAATAGTCGTAGCAAGAAAAAAATCGCGAAGGCCGATTGGATTATAAAATGTATTTTGAGACGCCCATTTTTATTATTAGTTTTATGGCGAAACATAGTTGGATTGGATCATTGGACGATTACATATTTTACTTATATTATGTATAAATATGTACGAGTTATTTTCTTATTTTGTTTAGATGTTTGGGTGCTTGTTGATCAATCACGCTAATACGCCCGAACGAATTTAGATGAAATTTGGCACACGAATACTTTATGCAGCAGGTGATACAGAAGCCAGCCTCACTTTTTGACAGACATATAATGTCTCTCTGTCATTATCACGCAAGCGCGAAAACTATCCGACCGCTGGTATCTAATACATAGAAAAAGTCTCATAGTTCATATTCTCAAAAGGTAAAATGGGGGTACAAGTACCTACGAGTGTAGTAAAAAAAGGCGAATAGGCGAGAGTAGAAGCTACAGTCAACACTGAAATAAATTAATTTATATAACAGTAACAAAATATTGTGTTAACTTACACAAAACTGGGACTAACGAACTATGTGTTACACCGGCCAACAGGTCGATTATAGGTATAACAAAACCGGATTTAGGATACTGACTAATATTTATTTATTTATTACTAAAGTTTGACTAATTTTTTTTTGGTGTACTAAAGTCTCGAAAATTATGAAATACATATGTGACGATCCACGGTAAAAGGTATCTTATGGCGGTTGGCGCTTACGTTGCATAGCATGGCATTAGTATTGGAGCGTCGTAAATAACAGCGTAAGCGCCAACCGCCATAAGGTACCTTTTACCGTGGATCGTCACATATTATGTTGCAAACATAGCAACGCTATAGACAAACAAACTCGTTAACTCTTTTTTTTTAGCATTTTGGATACAATAGGAAGGCGCATCGTTATAATTCTCCCGCGAAACGAAAAAATGACAATCATTGGTTTATAAATTAAACAAAGAGGATAAAAAGTTAACTGTTAACGGTCTCCGTGTAACGGTAAATTTGCTTTGATTAGAATACATACGCCATTATAATTGATTATAGTATTATCATAAATAGACAGGCGTAGGTAGATATTAGATGTGTGTAACTGTAAAGCCGCCTGGTAGCAATATATTTATTTAATTAACCTCATGTCTATGTATGTATGATAAGGATCCTCGTATCATTAGTTATCTTTTTGCTTTTTTTCGAAGACGATTTTCTTCTTTTTTTCGTCATTTTCCCTTAATAATAGTTATTCTAATACAGGTTGGGCAAATAAGAGTATTACACTTTATTTTTAAATTCTAATTATAATACGTGCTAAATGTACTAAATATTTTTTCATAAATATATTATTCAAGGTTGGCAATTGTATACGGAAAATAATTTCTGCCAAATGTCTACCTCTAGCAGCAAGCATTTTTTTCGCAAATGGTTGTGTTGTTTAAAACACGTCGTTTGCTCGATTAATTTCGACAAAAAGTGACTGTGACTGGCACCAATTTCCCCAAATTTTGCAGCTCCTGACTTAATTCTGTGGGGCTATATAAAATAACGTGTCTATGCTAACAAGCTGATGAAATCTAAACAGTTAAAACCGACTATCCGTCACAAATTTACTAAGATATCAGCGAAAATGTGCGAAAATATGCTGAAAATTGCAATGATAAGGGCTTACATTTGCCTACTGTTAAAGGTGGACATATTTCAGCGGAACATAATGGTTCCGCATGTATTTGCCAAGCCTTAATAATATATTTTTAAAACAGTACTTATTAATCTTTGAACTTAATGTAGTTGAAATTTAAAAACAAAATGTATACTTCTTATTTTCCCGGCCTGTACAAGCCATTCAAAAATAACCGCCCGAATCGCATCCAGCCCAAAAGTTCCCGTTACACTAGCAGCGTTTCCACGCTGTGTAGCCAACTAAACCCCTTGCACCAGATGTGACCCGGAGCATGGATCACAGCTCCTATCTCTAAGGCACCATTCATTTATTACGTAAGATTATTTAGGGGGGGGGGGGGGGGGAGAAAGGACAACATGTCTTATTTTTTCTTAGAGGGGCCGGGAGGGGGTTTTCATAGTTCTTACGTAAGATTACAAAGTTGCGAAAATTTTGGAATTTCTATGAAATTATGACGTTTAAAATAATACTTTCACACTATGCTATCAAACACGGCACAGACTTAGCTTAGACGGACTACCTTTGTAGGCACAAACAAACGTTCCAAAATGATTTTCTTGAAAATAAACACTAAGGCAAACGAAACTTGTATAATTCCTTTTCCGTAATATAGGGTGGAGGGGGCCGGCCTATTCTTATTTTTTCTTAGATAGGTGTGGGTGGAGTCAAAAGCTGGCAAAAATCGTCTTTCGTAATATATAAATGGCGCTCAAGTTCCTTTATAACAGCTTTAGTCTCCGTTTCCCAAGGTCCCAGCCTCCACTGTAATTACACAAATAAGGGTCACACAATATATGTCGTTCCAGGGGTAAAGGTACCTTATGGCGGTTGGTGCTTACGCCCCGTAGCACCGCATTAGTATTGGAGCGTCGTTAATAACAGCCTAAGCGTCAACCGCCATAAGGTACCTTAACCCGTGGAATGTCACATATAAATAAGACTTACCTGATTGGTGGTAAGGTCCCACTGGTCCGCCACGAAGCTCTGCCTGCTGTACAGGAACACGGGCACCTGATGGTCCTTCACGGGCGACGGGTCGCTATTCACCCTCACCACGGTGAGGTGTGTCGTTGTTGTGCCCACTGTAACAAAATACACGTTATTGCATCACAAAAATACTCTTCATTCGTTTTCAGTGGTATTTCAGGCACTGCCTTGTTAGTCCATACTCGTAACAATTGTCCGTATCCCGACCGGTACCCCTAGTGTAAATTTGATCGACATCATAACGTGACGAACGAGTTTGCGTTAAGTCTCATTTTGTATAGGATTTTGAGCTTCCAAAACGTCCCGCTAGGCGCCCTCTTTCTAAATCCAATACAAAATGAGACTAAACGCAAACGCGTACGTCACGTTTCGAAATCGAATTTATTTACACTAGGGGTACGGGTAAAAAAATTAAAGAAAAATATTGACGACAGGTCTTGTCTAGGTAGTGACCTTACTAATGAAGCCGATGGTCCTGATTTCGAATCCCGGTAAGAGAATTTATTTGTGTGATGAGCACAGATATTTATTCCTGAGTCATGGATGTTTTATATGTGTTTAAGTATTTGTATATTATATATATCGTTGTCTGAGTACCACAACACAAGCCTTCTTGGCTTACTGTGGGACTTATTCAATTTGTGGAAAAATGTCCCTATAATATTTATTTATATTTTTTAAGTTGAAAATGATTATAAATAAACTAACTTTATAAATAACTACAGAAAGCCTCGTATAATATTTATCAGCTGTTACGTCAAAAACTGTAATGTGAGACATTCTTTATTTTATTGCCGTATGTGTAATGTAATATAATATACCTACTACAAGGTTTAAACTTTTTTTTACCGTAGACAGGTCTATATATAAGTATATTTCTCTACTATTATCTGTCAGTTATACATTCATTAACACTAATATAAAAAAATGTATTATAGAACATTATTACACAAATTGACTAAGTCCCACAGTGCTCAATAAGGCTTGTGTTGTAGGTACAGTCAAGTGCAAAAATATGTATGGAAAGAATCGTCTTATAAATATCGCTCGCTCTTATTACACTGAAATAAAATGCTATGAGACATATTTTTGGGTAAGATGTGTACACCCATATTTTTACACTTGACTGTACCTAGACAACGATATATATAATATATAATTATAAATACTTAAATACATAGAAAACACCCATGACTCAGAAACAAATATCCGTGTTCATCACACAAATCACCAATAGGTCAGTGACCCGTTTTAGTATAATTACAGTCTATCGTAACTAAGAAGTCAATTTTGACAGTTATGAACTCTTACATATATGACAATAAGGGCCTGTTTCCCAATGCCCAAGTAAAATCCTGAATAAGCTACTTGCCACTTATCTTACGACTAAAATCATCGTTGGCGTTTCACAATCTACAAATAAGCTTAACTGGTAAGTGCTAAGTTTTGCAGGAATTTTCATCTGGCAGTTAATTTATTTGTTAATTAGCCATCCAATACTCTACATGGACATTGTGAAACAGGCCCTAAGGCCATCAGTTAAAGTGTAGGTCTTAGCTTCGTAAATATAAGGGTATATTCATAACTGTCAATTACATCGACTTTAATGTCTGCTTTTAAAATTATTTGTTATTAAAATTAATTATTGTGATGTTTGGGACAAATCTCGTATTGTTCCTACTTACCTAATTGAATTATTTTGAAAAATGATTCTGCGAAACAAAGAAAGAATTTAATTCTCATCTGTCACTTCGAGCGGTTTCGAGATCCTCGGGCCTCGTTAGGACAACTTTGTTGTAAATTACACAAGAATCGTTAATTATTCCGTAATCTCCGAATTTAACGTATAGAATTTCTCTTCATTAAGGAAAACAGGATCAGAGAAGTTTACGCACAAAAGTAGAATGATGCTTGGAAATTGTTACTCCATTTTACAGAAACCGTAAACATTTATTTGGTTTGTTTTTTTCTTTTTTGTTACCTGAAAATGTATACTTCCTATAATGACTTATACAGGTGGGCAAATAAGAAGTATACATTTTGTTTTTAAATTTTAACTATATTAAGTTCAAAGATTAGTTTTGTTTAAAAATATATTCTTCAGGGTTGGCAAATACATGCGAAACATAATGTCTGACAAATGTCCACGACTAACAGCAGGCAAATGTAAGCCATCGCAACTTTCAGCATATTTTCGGCATTATCTCAGTAAATTAGTGTCGGATGGTCGTATTTAACTGTTTAAATTTCATCAGCACCAAAGCCAATCACTGTCACTGTTTCTCGAAATTAGTCGAGCAAACAACGTGTTTAAAACAACACAATCTTTACGTAGCGTTCTGTTATAGTTTTTCTACTCGTCGAATGTAATTGTTGAATTAAGATTACTTTTACCAAACTATAATTGCTTACTTTTCATGTATGGACCCCCAACTCGATTATAACATTCGTTTCGATACGCTGTAGTCAACTATATTTTTTTTTACCAATCACATGCCGCCGCGCTTCCAAAAAAAGACTAAACGGTTGGTTCGCGCGTTTATATCTTTTGTACTACACTTTTGTCTATTGAGATACTTACCAATTTGTAATTAATTATTTAGGTTTTACAACAGAAATAAGTATTATTTTAGATGACTCGTCGAAAAATAATCAAGCTCTCTATTATATCACAATTGTATAAAATACTATTTTACACACTTATTGAAGCTATATATATATTTGGACCCGGGTATACATGTCCTTAAACTACGTCCAAAAGAGAGGTATGGGCAATGTGAATGTCATCTCGCCTTGTGTGGTAGGGCACAGCACAGCAGATGTCATTCCAGATCTAGAGCAGAGCCCAACTGGGGAAGTACCTCCACCTTACAGAAAACCGCAGCCAAATAACACTTGACCCTACTCATAGTGTTGTGTTCCTGCCGGTCAGTAAGGTTGCCAGAGCTCAACGAGGGGGGTGGGGTTAGGGTCGGCAACGCCCATGTAACTCCTCTGGAGTTGCAGGTGTACATAGGCTACGGAGACTGCTTACCATCAGGCAGGCCGTATGCTTGTTTGCCACCGACGTAGTATAAAAAAAAAATATATATATATTTAATAATATGCTAACATGGAGCTGATCTGATGATGCAGTTGGAAGTTAACAAACGGAACTCCTCGCTAGAAAAATACAAACACATTGAGTTTAGGGTCCTCAGAAAGGTCCCGAGGAGTATAAATATGTTGAATTAGGAGGAATATGTTGTAAATATGTTTGGGTTATGTAAATATGTTTTATATCTTCTGAGTTGCATGCCTTCTGGCTGAATGCGCTGATACCAACCTCGATTATGTATGATAACAACATCTATGAAGTTATATTAAATAAAAATTATTTGATTATCTATTTGACCTATATTTCTAGACATTTTAAAATTGTGTATAATCAATTTTCTTTGACGAAATTAATATAAATTCATATAGATTAGTTTAATATAATTTATATTGTAATTTCATATTATGAAATAATTAAATCTAAATCATGCAAATGAGACGAAGTACAGTCAGCAAGGAAGTGCGTTTTATATTTCTTTTTTGAAAGCTACTTGTTTACAACGCTCTATGATCTTGACGAATGGATATGAACTTTCCGGATTTAATATTGATTATTGAAATATTAGGATAATCAGATACTTAAATGCACTTATTTTGAGGGGCTATAGTACGGGCAATAGATAGAACACACCCTTGTCAAAATTATGTGCGTGTGGCAATTTAAACAGTGTGTACATTCGATACAGCCGAATATTTGACCGGTGGTTAGTTAGGACCTAAGAAGTAGGAGTATATTGAGAATATAAAATATTAACCACACAAAATAATTCTGCCCGCAATTTAAAGCAACACCGAAGTTCCGAGATACGAGCTGTACTGTTAACGCTTGTTGGCAGTTACTATAAAAATATAAAAAGCTCGTATCTCGTAATGTCATTCCATGTTATATCTCGTAATATTAGTTCATTGCAGCTCGGTAAATTTAAAAAAAAAATTACGGAATCATAATTGACAACATTTCATATTTTTAAGTGCTACTTTTTTTAGGGTTCCGTAGCCAAATGGCAAAAAACGGAACCCTTATAGATTCGTCATGTCCGTCTGTCTGTCCGATTCTGTCACAGCCACTTTTTTCCGAAACTATAAGAGCTGTACTGTTCAAACTTAGTAAGTGGATGTATTCTATGAACCGCATTAAGATTTTCACACAAAAATAGAAAAAAAACAATAAATTTTGGGGGTTCCCCATACTTAGAACTGAAACTCAAAAAATCTTTTTTCATCAAACCCATACGTGTGGGGTATCTATGGATAGGTCTTCAAAAATGATATTGAGGTTTCTAATATCATTTTTTTCTAAAATGAATAGTTTGCGCGAGAGACACTTCCAAAGTGGTAAAATGTGTGTCCCCCCCCCCCGTAACTTCTAAAATAACAGAATGAAAAATCTAAAAAAAATATATGATATACATTGCCATGTAAACTTCCACCGAAAATTGGTTTGAACGAGATCTAGTAAGTAGTTTTTTTTTAATACGTCATGAAATTTAAAAAAAAAGTTTTTTTTCCTCATACCCATACATGTGGGGTATCTATGGATAGGTCTTCAAAAATGATATTTAGGTTCCTAATATAATTTTTTTCTAAAGTGAATAGTTTGCGCGAGAGACACTTCCAAAGTGAAAAAATGTGTGTCCAAAGTGGTAAAATGTTGAACGAGATCTAGTAAGTAGTTTTTTTTAATACGTCATAAAGGAACCCTTCATGGGCGAGTCCGACTCGCACTTGGCCGCTTTTATTGTCTACATCGAAAGAACGCACAATTTTTTTTTTTTCGTAAGTCCTATATTTTGGTCATAAAATCTATTTATATTGTTACTTGAAACAAAAGGGCGTATGTAACAAACGTAATTTGTGAGAATCGTGACGTCACGAATCTGTTTCATACACTGGAAAAAACGTTGAATTAATTTACGTTTGAGCATAGACAACAGTGCGAGTGACATAACCTCAAACGTTAAAAATAAAATCACAAATTAACAAGTGTCACAAACGTCAAAACTCAAGTCAAACGATGGTTTTCATCCTATGTTTTCATCCCGTTTTCAATGACAATGACAATGTCAACCCAATCGGAAGTAATTTTTTTGCTTGTAGTGGCAGAACTGAAGGAGCTGGGTGACGTCAATTTCCGTTTGAACTATTTTTAGAGATTTTGAATACAAAAATTCGTAAAAAGTATAAAAATAATTATTTTTTTGTAATCTACAGGAGCCCCTCTCAAAATGATTTTCGATTTAGGGATATTGAAAATTTTGAAATGTTGTCAATTAAGTGTACAGTCAGCGTCAAATACTTCGTAGCAGTCAAAGTGGCCAAATAGTTCGGTACACCATACTAAATATATGGTGTACCGAACTATTTGGCCACTTTGACTGCTACGAAGTATTTGACGCTGACTGTACCTCAAAAATACTTCTTAATTAATGATTACGTGGATACATTCTATACCTGGTTTAATTTATCGCCCGTATTGGATTTATACCCTGTATACTTTATGTAAGTTATTTAGTCAACTGGTATACGATACCCCACATTCACGAGTATTTTGACAGCAGTTTAAGCGCGCATAGTAAAACAACTTAACCCAAATCAAGGTTGATCCGCCAAAACCCTTGTTAAACATTCAATTATATCCCTTGTCCAAACATGTTGCCGAGCGGTCTATTTATATCGCATATCATGTCTAATCTCTACCATTACGATAAGAATTTTGTACCCTTACCATGAGTTCAACGCGACCGTATTCGGTCGCGACTAGGTAAAATTACTCGCAACTCGCAATGCATCACGCTCATATTAGGCACAAATTATACAGAGATGGCGTAAGATGAAGGCGCGCCGCCATGATGCTGTTTTCATAGAAAATGTTCGTACATTTAATTTTGCGACAACTGGCCTTCTACACGACGCCTTTCTACATCTACCTACAGTATGAAAACGGTTTCAATCGGCATCTCTGTATAATTTGCACCACACATTGTTGCACAGCTTTTGAATAGGGAATATTACGCGAAACTCTGCGTAGGGGGCGCCACTACCACAATCCATCAATATCTGAGGCTCTATACCGCGAAACAAGAAAATCGAAATTAGTTATCTAACCTCTCTATCACTCTTGCATATTCGACTGATGAAGAGGCAGATAACTAAATTTTGTAAAACAAACGGCCTTGATGCATCAATGTCATATTTTATTATCTATAAATAACTTGTCAAAACACAATGTAAGACACAGTATGTATAAGTTACTCTATGGTTTACGAAAGGTGCTAGTACTGCACTCTGGCAGCAGAACATTGCAGTAATACTCCCTATTGACGTAGTCGCTAGCGATTACGGCCGGCCGCCGCGGTAAACTCATGGTAAGGGTACTGAACACGTGGATTATGTGCTTATGTATATAGAGCTTCCATTAAGGGGTGTCATTACAGCAGAGCATGCATGCAGACTGAAGAGCATGGGTAAATCGAAACTTCAGGAGGCCTGAAGCTTCTGACCAATAAAGCTTCTAGCTTGAAGCTTCTACTTTCTAGTCAATCGAAATATAACAATGTATCCTGTCATTCCGAATATCCGGACACATGTCTCCTTTTGGATTAGGGTTTGCCGATAGAGCATTACAAATAATATATTGCCATCTTGGATAACTAAGGGGAAATAGTATTGACTGAGCCATTACATTTTCTCAAAAGTTACATACATTTTTCTAACGGTCTATTACGTTCAACCAGTAACTCATGTTTTTCAAGACTATTTGTCACGCATCTCGATGTCACGTTACAGTAGTTCGGTGGAGAACTAGATTCTCGACTCCGGCTATCGAAGAGAAGTTAATCAAGTTGACACACAAAGTCCACATTCAATAGGTAAGTATGTATTTTGCCATCCTAAGGCGAAATAAACAAACAAGCCGGTTAATGTACGAACTGCGAGATTACTAGATTACTGTTACTAACGCTTACTTCCCGAGTCCCAGAATCATTAGTTTTAGAATTTAAATTGTCGTGAGACATACTAACACTACGGTAACATGTCGCGCGAGTGACTAAAAACACGTGAGTTTTAACCGTATAATTACTTTAATTTTTAGTTTTATTTTTGAATTTATAACCTAGACTTATTTAACAAAAGTTAAAGTTATGTTTTGGAATAAAGCCTTAATAGCCTCTGGGACAGTAAGATACGAGTATAGTTGTTACGTATCTCGATGAACACGTTACAACTAGTACCCGTACCATGAGTCACTTACAGTGTCAAAATTGACATAGGTATACGGTATCGAGAACGTAATTTACTTTTTCGCACATATATGCGAGTACGAGCGAGATGCATAGAAAGTAATGTACCTTCTCGATAGCGTTTATGTCACTCGCGAACTGGTGGTAGCCACGTTAGGGCTCATGCTAGACAACGTCCATAATGTTTATTTAGGGTTTCCGTCATCGTAAACGATGAGGAGGACTACATATATACACATAGTTCGGCGGCAGCTCGACTCTCCGCATTCTCGTTATCAATGAGAAGTCGACACACGACAGTCTCTAGACATTCAATATGTAAGTAGGTATTATTTCGTCCGTATACACAAGCAAAACTGGTAATTTACGAACTGCCAGTTGACTAGATTACTAATTGAGTTTTTATCAACAATAATTGTTACATTTCTCGATGTCACGTTAGTGGTTCGGTTATATCAAAAATAGACTTATTTTATAATCACCTCTAACAAAAATAGTGGGGATTCGTTCAAGAGCATATTCAGTATCGTGTTCTCATGAGGAAAAACAAGAAAAACATTTTCAACGCAAAAATAATTTGGCCTTTGTATGGAGGACTGGCCGACTTGGACGACTTGCCCCAGTGCCCCATAGATAAAAAATCTTCTCCCTTTTCCTAATCAAAACACGATACCAAATAAGCACTTAAAAGGTTCGCCACAAACTTTTTTTACACCATGTATATCTCGATTTTCGAAGATTAGTACTAACAAACCACCGCAACTCGAATAATACGATAAGATTGTAGTTTATGCGGTTGTACCTATAATTAATTATCTAATTACGACATTTTCACTCGTTTTACCGTAATTCAACACCTCTAAGACTAATAAAATCTTCGACCAATAAAAGTAAAACCTCTAAATTAAGATCTCTAAGTCGATACACTTAATTAGACGAAAACACGATAACATGAACTTTTTAGCTTTTCTCTTGAGAAGGGATTCACTGTAGAAGGAATTGATATACATATGAATAATAGAATAGAATAGAAGAAATTTATTCAGAAAACGCTTAAGTTTAAGTAATACATGAGACAGAACCAATTTATTATTAAGCGTCACTGAAAAGGTCTCCACTCAGCTTAATGTCAAGATAGAAGAAGAACGGCTAAGGAGTGGAATTCACTTCCTGCAAATCTATTCCCAGTCCACTATAATTTGGATCTTTTTAAATAAAGAGTGAATAGACATCTTTTAGGTAAGCATGTTCCATCCTAGACTGCATCGGCACTTACCATCAGGTGAGATTGTGGTCAAATGCTTATTACCTTTTCTTAATAAATAAAAGGATACCTAACACCTAAGGATCTCGACGCTGGTCTTCCGTGGAGACCTTTCCGAGAGAGCACAACTACAGTACAAAATTTTGTATATTTAAGTACAAAAGTTTCAAGGAAATATCATAAGGCTATAATTATTATTCAATAATTAATAGGTAAGTATGTGTATCAGTGTCAATTACGTCGGTTGCTAGGCACAACTCATTGTCAGTTATCTCGTAGGTACGTAATTTAGCCTGTCTGGCCTATTATCATCGCTTATCACTTGTTTATGAACTCGAGTGTAACATAAGTAACATATGCTGATATTAATACAGCCCCATTTTCTTTGTGACAAATATAGATTATTAATATTATCTTCTCTTCTTCTTTGTTGTTGTACTCTTTGCAGAGTGTCGCGGTCAACTGCTGACATCAGGCGCAGATGTTGCTTGCCGTATGATTTCTCGCCATGTTTCGCGGTTGGTGGTCATTCTGGCGAATGCGTTCAGGGGTCCCTCCGTGGCAGATTTGACTTGGTCAGTCCATCGCATAAGGTGGCCTTTTACGCGGTCTTGTTCCGTTTGCTCTACCCTGCACCTCTAGACCAGCGGTTCCTAACCTGGGGGTAATTATCCCAGTAGGGGTAAAAGTGGTATTTTACGGGGGTAATAAGTTCAATTCAATATAACAAAAGTTAGACCTGTAAATAAGAATATTGATAAATATTGAGAGGAGGGGTAAAAACGGGTTCTCTAGTTAGTCATAGGGGTGGCAGAACTGAAAAGGTTAAGTACTGCTCTAGACTGAATATTATCTTAGAGAGAATAAAATAAATATTATCTTATCAGTGTAAAAAATAGTAAATATATTTGTTTATTATAGGCTTTTTCAAGTCGGAAAGGTAGGCTGGAAAAGTATAGTCATGATGAAAAGTAAAACATAGTATACGACTTTTCTGGTATGTTCCACAATTTCAACAGTTTCATGTGAGCCTTAATAGAGTGCATCAAGTATATGATTAGGGCGAAACTATTTAAAACTTAGAATCCAATTCCATTGAAGCGAACAAGCTGTTAAGGTAAGGGTTTATACATTTTTAGGGTTCCGTAGCTCAAAAGGAAAAAAACGGAACCCTTATAGGATCACTTTGTTGTCCGTCCGTCCGTCTGTCTGTCTGTAAAGACGCTTTTCCTCAGAAACGCGTGGAGGTATCAAGCTGGAATATCAAATGCTCATGTCTACTGTCCCTTGGAGCTGTGAAAAAATCAAACTTCTAAATCAACGCAATAAAAAAATACAGCCGTTTATGCCGCAAATTTTCGACGCTAGCAAGGGAATAGGTTTTGACCTACAGGTTACTTCCCGTGATCTCAGAATCTTGAAATTTGGTACGAAGCAACGTCTTCGTCACAGATAAAGGAAAAATTGCAAAAACCGTAAATTTTTAGTTACATCATATTATAAAAATATTTTTAATAATTGATATGACTCAATTGTCGTGATGGGTGAACTTTTACTTATATACCTACAGGTTTGTACGGAACCCTCGGTGCGCGAGTCCGACTCGCACTTGGCCGGTTTTTTTTTAAGCAGACGCTATTGTAATGAAAATATTGTTAGTGTTGAAATAAGAGGTTGTGTTGGATATTTATAAGTAGACAATTTTGCTTTGTTTGACTACTCGTACGTAAAAGTTCTGTCAAAAAAATTATCATTCATACACAAATATGATACGTGAATATATTATTTTCACTTGTTTACTTGACACTTGCACCGTCTGAGTTATTAAAATCGCTGCCAATTTATCTTGGTCTGATTCTATTTACTTAAAGTAATTTAAATCTTTCATATAACGATTTTTGTTTGCAGCATTTCTTTTTTACTAACTTCGGTGGCAAACAGGCATACGCTCCGCTTGGTGGTAAGCAGTCACCGTAGCCAGCATACAATGGATACCTCGAGAAAATTCAGATTTCGGTGGCATAAGTTGAACATAAACACGTGATTACCAGTCGGGTAGCGATCTCAATTACCGTTTTGCCCTAAGTTCATTTATTTCCAGGCACATAATTGGCAATAAATTACAAGATAATAGCGTTTATTAATTTTAATTGCACGCTGTTCGTTGATGATTAAGAAAATCACAAATTAATTCGTATTATCACGATCAAAATTGAATAATCACGGTGAATAAATAATACTTACCTAGAATAAGACATTTATTATTTACATTATAAATTCAATAACTTTAATATTTTAATTATAAATTTAAGAATGTTCTGTAGAAAAACTGTTAACTTAATTATTTTATTTAAGTCATCTTGATTTAATAACTTATTTCCACCAAACTTGTTTAACAAATTTGAAATCTATTGTAGATATATGAAGTACAGTGGTCAGATACATTGGAGCGGCCAAGGTATCTGAACAAATACTTCAATGCCTTGAAAATAAAGATGAATGTAAATATTTGTGGCGACATACAATGCTTTTAAGAAAATCATTTAAAGTAAAAAGCCATGTAGTTAGTTATTCGCAAATTAATATGATTATGCAAAATCAGCTTAAAATTTATACAAATAGGCCAAAACTATCATTCTGGTATGCTATTTACTCGTATTTATAGAACAAAGTGATTTTTCCTGTTTGCATTATTTAATGAAGTCAGCAGGCCAGCTAATGGTAGTTTCGTATGTAAATTTCGAGGTTAAAGCAATGAGCTGATTGTTGTTATCGTAGTTTTGATCTAAATGGGTTATATTACACATTTAAATTAGTAATTGAGTATGTCAGTTGTTTTTGTGGTTCTAATTTAATTAAAATTTATAGACTATATTGTTTTAGTGTGACAGTTTAACTGACAGACGAAGGCTGTAATCACACTGCCGGTGCCGCCGTTGCGAAGTGACGAATTTGCGTGCGTTGGGGTAACTTTGAAAATGGCGTAAAATTGAAAATCACTAATATCTACTAAACCAACAGCATTTTGGCAACACTAAGGCTACTGCTACGCTATCCGGGCAAGGCATATCCCTTACTGGTGCTCTAGCAAATAATGCTTCGAAATTAGTTCAAATCTGTCATTTTTAAAATTACCTCCTTTTACCCTATTCACCTTATAGGACAAACGTAACGCCTTGTGCTACGTCGCTTCTTGTCTTTGAAATTATGATAGCCTAAGACTAAATTTAATTTAATGGTAAATAAACTTTTTAGCGTTTCTCGTTGCCATTATTACTTTTCCCTAGACCACATTTTGAAATAAAACCTACCACTTACATTTAATTTTTATCGTGTTCTGAATGTTGTCTGTTTTGAGTGCCTTATAAATAAAATAAAAATGAAACACTTAATATGTTTACTTTATGGAAATTAAATTTATCAAAAATGCATTTTTCTGGTACTTAGTTATAATAAGCCATTTCCATAAAGGACCTTATAAGCATGTTAGTAGAACGTGGTAGAAACATTTCTTTGAACAAACTGTACCACTGTTATCTCGAGACATGATAGAATATAGCGGGACAGAAAAACAATAAAAAAGTGGTGAAAAGTACCACTGTTTATTTTCTTTTTTTTTTTTAAATAAAAAATAAAAAAGAAGTTAATTCCCCCGTAAATATTAAGTAGCAAACAGTACTGTACATAAAACGGAAAGATACGCACTTTTGTGTAGTGGCGAAGAGTATTTGCTGTTTTTGCTTTCATAGTCAATTAACATTACAACTTACAATTACCGTTTCATACGCCTATTGTTGCACACAACTACCACGCTACATATGCTGTTCAACCAACCATTAACATCATACAAATAGGACTTATTTTAGTGTAATTGTTTTATACTTATACTGGCTTAGGTCCGCTTGGTAACAAGCATTGTGAGAGTCAACCGTGAATTCTTGACTGAACAAATAGCTAGAGTTACGCCATTATAGTTTTTATCTGGACCGGATTGGGTACCAATTAGCAGTAAAGCTTATCATCCGTGGGTGTAGTTTCTATTTAGAATTTTAAATCGGTCGGATTCAACATCTTTAACAGTTGTCAAAATAGTCAATATTCATATTTCGCATAATAAGTTCTGATGGCAGCGTAGGCGTGTAGTTCCTAAAATTATGAAAAGAAATTGCCAAGTTGAATTATCTGTTCATCTTATTTGAGTTGCCAAGGAGTAGCTGATTTTAGATCAGACGGTAACCTGTTGAAATAACTGAGAAAGAAATTTGGATTATGAAGCAGTTTTGTAAAATAAAAAAGAAGCTCATCGAAACAAGTTAAAAAAGTGTAGCCGGAAATTGATTATTCATGAAATCTATTTTAGTTATACTATAATTGATAGCTTATGATCCTATAACAATGAATAGTTATTGTATTCTATATTTATTTTTTAATTGATGTGTCCGGGTTGTTTGTAACAATTATAACTATTTGTAAAAAATATTACATGCATTTTTTTTAAAGCAAATACGACAAAATGTAATACTTAATGTGCAAGCATCCTATATGACCGCAGAACGAAGACATTTAGACCCGGAAGGGGCGAAAATTCGATGCGTAACTAGGTCGAGGCCAGACGCAGGGTCCCACGCTAATATTTTCGGTCCCCCGAATTTTTGACTCTCTGTAAAGGTTGCTTGCGTGTCCTTGAAGGATTAAAAAAAGGTGTTTCTGCTGAATTTTAATTAAGTTGAATCTAAGGCCCAAAATTACACACATATCTATATATAAGAATTTCATATACACCTAGCCAGCCAATTGGCTAAACGGACAGTTGCCCGGTTTTATAATTTTCATAAGGAAACACTGGAAAATGGCTTATCATAGGTGCGATTTCTTTTTTGATAGGTATTACCATGTTCGTTTATTTAGCTCCACACAACCTTGATTTTGTATTTTCGGATACTAAAACGACAGTTCTATTGCTCAGATTACTACCCAATCATCCTGTGTTTGTACTCAAATGTACGTATTGGAGCATTCGAACTGTTATAAATGTTAGTAAGTGAGAACATAAGTAATCAAAAAACATTCTCTGTTCCTGCGGACCACTTATGTCAAAAAGAAGTACCTACTTAGGGCGGCAAGTATTGCAACCTTATGAGGTACAGAGCATTACGGCCCAAAGGATATGGAATGTCCTAGATTCAACAGGCATTAGTAATGAACTTTAAAGGACCGCTACAATAAATCAATACCTGGTCGACGTGGCACTTAAAAGGCCCACTAACACCACAATAATTATTTATTTAATCTTTATTGCACAAAAGAAAACCTTATAGTACAAAAGGCGGACTTAATGCCATGAGGCATTCTCTACCAGTCAACCTTTAGGCAAAGCAGAGAGATTGTGGGCGGTGCTACTTTAACAACAACCAAATATAATACAATAACATACCATACATACATAATACATACATACATAAATATACATACTTATATTTCTTATAATATATACATAAATAACGACAAAACATATAGAGCTTACCCATACATTATAATATTTTCATTCTGCTAGCAAAGAAAGCCCATAAGGATTTTTTAAATGCAAACTTATTTTGAGCATTATATAAAAGTAATACATATTTATATTATATTATATTATAAAAGTAATACATATTTTACTACTCAAAACCAGTAGAAAGGTACTTAGTTGTTTATTACTTACCAGTGAGCGTGCACATCCGTTTGCTATTGATGTCCTGCATCACTTGGCGCATCAGCGCCGCCAGCGCACCCGCCTCGCCCGACACCGACTGCTTCGATAGCCATTCCGTTTCGAGCTCCATCGACAACTGGGGAATAAAATAATTGTTAAATTATATTCATTTTCAAACAATAATATTTAAATGTCCGTTGGAGTAATAGAAAATCGGGAAAGAATTCTAAACTGCGGCACAAGATCTAATCTAGGGCTTCACCGAAATGATGAAGACTTACTCCAATTTCTCGTTTCATTTCGTAGCGTTTAGAATGTTCTGTACTGTTAGAAATATATTTTGTCGAGTGGATTTCTCATTAGATTTATCAAATATTTTTTTAGTCAAAAGAACAAAGAAGTAAAATTTACGACTGACAGTAAATAACAGCCTGACAGGAATTATAAATATGCTTATTTTTACGGTGGAACCATCCATCTTAGACATTTTATAGCCGTGGTTTCACTTTCAGTTGTAGGTAGATAATTAAACTAGATTTTAAAGTTGTTCTCGCTCTTCTTTTTGGTATTTCCCGCCATCTTTAAAATCTAAAAACGTCTTTATTCCACAATTATGACATCACTAATATATGTGGATATGACGTCCGACTTTCAATCCGGAGGTCACGGATTCAAATCCTGGCTCGTACGTACCAACAAGTTTTTGGGAACTTATGTACGGAATATCATTTGAATTCACCACTAGCTATTCGGTGAAGGAAAACATCGTGAGAAAACCTGCGTCCGCGAAGAATTTCAAAGGTGTATGTGAAGTCCCCAACCCGCATTGGGCCAGCGTGGGGACTATAGCCAGTTCAGTTCAGTTCAGTTCAGGCTGAATTACTAAGACAGGAAAAATCCAAAAGGCAGCCTTCGTCAACATAATCAAGCAAAAACATCTGCATCACGCTGCGTCAACAAATTAAAATATTTAAAAAATTTACAAGATATGATTTGTTTCGGACTATTTAACAACTTAAAATACGATTTTTGCCAAACACACTTTACAATAATGCTTATTGATTTTTACAGTATCTACATAGCAACAGTTCACGCTATTTACAAATGTATGCGAATGACACGACCTCTACAACTCGCGCCCTCAAATTTTCACATAATCTAATATTGATACACCTGTTAGTGTAAATAATCTGAAATAGACCTTAAACCTTTAAGAAATAAAACTTATTTTCCCGCAATATAATGTTGAAACACCTGCAGATCACAATAGAATTTAAAAGCAAACTAAAATTATATTTTTATAAAGGACAATAGTTGTTAATTAGACCAATTTATTTAAAATTGTACACTACTTACACTTTTTTTTTTTCAATTTGAATTGTTATGCTATATCTACTGAGAACCTCGAACTCTGTCGATCCTATTCGTAGATAAAAGTGTCCCAAGAATCCGTTGCCATTTTTCATAGACTTTGTATGGTGGTAATGGAAGGGAAAAAATATTGTCTTCTATTAAGATAGAAAGAGCTCTTGATTTTGAGTAGAAACAACATAAAATTCCCAAACTTGAAAAAAAAGAGCAGTGTATAACTTATAACAATAGCTCTGTTACACCACGCGAAGGGACCAGCCCTTCCCTTTAGTGCCGTGCTCGTGATCGTGCCCTTCGGTTTGAGGCCACGTCGATGACGCCAATTCGGGGCCCTACTGACCGTGACAGACTATTTAATTATCGAATGCCGGTAGTTGCTCGATCTTCATTTTTCACGGCGCCTGCGCGTGGGCAAACTACGTGCGATAGATCAACTTCATTGGTTATTCAAAACTGGTTTAGCATGGTAAAATAATATGTATTGAACTGTACCTAGATATCTGTTTCCTTACATATTATTGATACTTTACTCTTTATAGATGTTATTTAAGAATCATAGCGATGTATATTTGTATAATCTATAACGCAATGTTTTAACTTGTAACTAGATAGGTACGTTACTACTTACAAAGGTTTTTTTAAACTGGTTTTATGTTGGAAAGAATGATGAATAATTCACGTATTTTATAAAATAAAGTGATTCGTCGATGACAAAGCCAAAAGTCATATACCGGGTTTTACTCTATGACAATGCGTAGGAATTAAATTCACGTAATGCTACATTTCTCAAATCGATTTACTTCGCAATGAACCTGAAATTAATTATGAATATATATATTCATAATTAATGTAAATATATATATATATATATATATTTATATTTACATATTTACATGGAAAATAAGAGATTTTGTTTTAATATAAAATTTAAAAATACCAACCTCAGAATTATGGTTTCAGAGCAATTCGAAAACTGATTGTTGCTTTCGCTCGATAAAATAAAATCATAAACATTGGTTTAAAAAGGTTAGATTTGACAAATCTACGCGTCGTCGTGAAGGACACGAACTATTAGGTTCATAACTTCATACTTACATACAACAAAGTTGGGCATGCCATTGCTAATCGTTTAATCAATATACAAATCCATTAATGCCGTTAAAAACACGCCTTGCGATTCGTGACTGTTTTTATCACGTAATATTTATGCCAATGCACGATAATAATGACGTAATAATAGGCTCATTTCGAGGTGTTAAACACGAAGCGGTTTTCTTGTTAGTCTATCTCAGCATTTTGGCGCCCAGTCAAATGGCGTGCGCGCTATTAAGTAATTTTAATTTACTGTGACATTATAGTTGTATGGGCCTTAAAATAGAGACATTTATAATAATCAATGTCACATAAAATATCTGTTAAACCGACGGTTATTGACTAGTACATTACTTTGGACGATTACATAGATCTACTTAAACATGATATACTATAATTATCAACATCTTGTCCTAGCAGTTTTCGGCCACAGCAACTGCGTTCGGCCGCTGAGAGCGCGCGTCGCTGGTGCCTGTCGTACCAGGCCGCGTAGCCAACGTGCAAATCGCTTACGCTCCGTAGCGATCGAAACGCAACTGTCACTGTCGCACTAATATGGAAGACGGAGAGCGAGACACAAAGCGATTCGTTGTCGAAGCGATAGCGATTGTCACCTTGGCTAGGCCGGCAGGTGACTGTCGTACCCAATTATTGCAACGAATGTGCGGCCACACTCGCTGCAGGTCAGCACGCCTCCCGGCATTGAGGAGTGTATTTTGTATTTTCGGGCTTAATTTTGTATGGTTTCCATATAGAAATAAGCCCTTTTGAAAAGACACATCGCCCGTGGTACAATGCTGACTGTGATCGCGCTGAGGCGCTTAAGCGGTCGGCTTACCACGAATGGGCTGATGCTCGTTCACGCAAGGCTACGAACACACATGACTTGAAGAAGAAGTTTAATAAAGCTGCCAAGTCCTGTAAGAAGCAGTTTCGCAAGGCCAGGTTCGACCATGTCCGTCGTATTGGGACTAAACTAGCCTCATATCCTCCGGGAAGTAAAGCGTTTTGGTCCCTAGCGAAAGCGGTCGAAGGAAATTTCTGCCGCCCATCACTGCCTCCCCTGGTAAAACCTGACGGAACGCTAGCACATACAGCCAAAGAGAAAGCTGACCTGTTCGCTTCTCTTTTCGCTAAGAATTCACGTCTTGACTCAGCCGGTAAACTTCCACCCGTGCTTCCTCAAATGAATATTTCCATGAGGGATGTTCATATACATCAAAAGGAAGTCCTCAAAATACTGCGAACGTTAGACGTGAATAAAGCCAGCGGTCCCGACGGAATCCCTGCTATTGTCTTGCGAAACTGTGCAGCCGAGTTGTCCCCAATCTTAACACGCCTATACCGCCTGTCGCTCGAAACTGGCGTAGTACCCTCGTGTTGGAAGCTTGCAAACGTGCAACCCGTGCCCAAAGAAGGTAGTCGTTCAGACCCAGCCAATTACCGACCAATCTCGGTCACCTCCATACTCTGCAAGATTATGGAGCGTGTACTGAATAAGCGGCTCCTAACACACCTAGAGGATAACGATTTGCTCAGCGACTCTCAGTATGGCTTCCGCGGGGGTCGTTCGACTGGAGATCTTCTGGTGCATGCTACCCATCTTTGGAGCGAGGCAATTGAGAGGCACGGTGAAGCCCTTGCGGTATCTCTCGATGTCTCTAAAGCATTCGACCGGGTCTGGCATGCAAGTTTGGTGAGCAAGCTTCCAGCATATGGGATACCAGCCGGCCTGTGCAACTGGATTGAGAATTTCCTGAGTGAACGTTCCATCCGGGTGGTGTTAGACGGCTACACATCTGACCAATGGGCTATTAATGCCGGTGTTCCTCAGGGCTCTGTTCTGTCCGCGACCTTATTTCTGCTGCATATCAACGACATGCTAGTCCCAGATACTTTTGGGTATGCCGATGACAGCACTGTCGTGGACAGATATCTCTCCAATGCTCGGGCCAAAAAAGAGGAAGTCCAATCTAATCGACAGGCTATGGTAGACCGTCTGAATTTGACACTTAAGGTAGTATCCGATTGGGGCGACGCAAACCTGGTCAAATTCAACGCTACCAAAACACAGGCGTGTCTGTTCTCTGCGAAACGGAGTCCTTTCGACCTGACTCCGACTTTCCGGGATGTATCCGTACCGATATCCAACCATCTCCAGCTACTTGGCACAAGTATCTCATCTAACCTGAGCTTCGGGGCGTATATTGAATCTCTGGCTAAATCTGCAGCTAGACGATTAGGCGTCCTTTCTAAGGTCAAGCAGTACTTCACACCGGAGCAGCTTCTTCAGCTTTACATAGCTCAAATCCGGTCGTGTATGGAGTATTGCAGTCACCTTTGGGATGGATCCGCCAAGTATCAGCTAGCCACCCTAGATTCCATAGACAAACGCGCTAGGAAGCTTATTGGGGATGCGAGATTGGTAGAGGCTAGACTGCAGAGCCTAGAACACCGTAGAAAGGTAGCCTGTTTATCGGTATTCTACAGGATACATTTCGGGGAGTGTGCGATGGGATTACATAATCTTATCCCCCCATCTCCGTTCTGCCACCGTGGGACTAGACGCGGACTTGCGTTTCACCCTTACGTCGTTACTTTACCACTGATTCGCACTAAACGCTACGCATCCAGCTTTATCATGCGTACGGCTAAGGAGTGGAATTCACTTCCTGCAAATCTATTCCCAGTCCACTATAACTTGGACCTTTTTAAATCGAGAGTGAATAGACATCTTTTAGGTAAGCATGTTCCATCCTAGACTACATCGGCACTTTCCATCAGGTGAGATTGTGGTCAAATGCTTACCTTTTCGGAATAAAAAAAAAAAAAAAAAAAAAAAAAAAGACACTCCTCAATTGTAAATTATAAATTACTAAGCACACCGGTCACCGGTGTGTTATGGAGCTCGTTGGGGTGTTGGACGTTAGTAGCCACCTTCACCCCGTAATCCAGTCCAGTATACCCGTCTCGGTCTCCAGGGCTAGTTTTAAACTAATGTTAATGCGTGTTGTCATATGCCAAATAGCTTTCCAAAAACGGGCCCGTATAGATGCATCAAAAGGGAAGGAAGTAAATATCACTCTATTTGTACAACATACTGGGTTGGAGTCCGGGTATACATACATTACTTACCTATGCCGCATATTTTAGGACAGCATAAGTTTTTATGGCTCCTCTACATGATGGGTAGTGGTGTCGGATGGCTTATGGCGTGGCGGGATGGCGATGGGATGGCCACGGTCTGTTTTTGTCCGCACATCAAAGGTAGTGGACCAGCGATGGTGCGTACGCATCTACACGTGGCCCGTTCCATAATGCGTGCTCTCAACCATCGCATGGCCATCTCGCTGGTCCAGCACTGGGCCATCGTGTAATGGCTCCTCTACACGATGGCCCAGCGTAGGCCAGCCTAAGGGACGCAGCTATGCGGTGAAATGAGATAGCAATATCACTTGCTCCTCTAACGCATAAACGCGTGGACTAGCCTACGCTGGGCCATCGTGTAGAGGAGCATAAAGGAGCCCTAACCATCGTATGGCCATCTCGCTGATCCAGCGCTGCCAATTGGTGGTCATTATGTTCGGGAGGTATTATTTATAGATCGTGTCATTCACGAAGACGCGTGCCTTAACTCGTAATGTCATGTTATTAAAGGTTAGATTTAACAAATCTGCGCGTCATCTTCACGAACTATAATTCGTACACAACTTTTATCTATACCTACTCCAAATTTAAGGAAAAACATGTTTCTGTTTATAGGCCTACCAAACTAGATCTACGTGGTATTTAAAACCCATTTAAATATAAATCGCAGTGTATCTTTAAAAAATGGAAACTATACCGGATGTTCGATTAATAGCGATCTTCACAAGAATATTAATTGCCAATGCCAACTTAGTTGAAACATATAAGTAGGCACCTACATAATTATAAAGAGAGATACCTAATTAAATAAATTAATAAGTAATAAGACTATAAGTTTTCAACTCCGTAATTATGACTATTTCATTAAGCTAATTTATAGGAATAAATATTTATTAGTAATGAAATAATTTTTACACCTCCAAGTTTTTATCTAGGTATTGATCAATAGAAAAGGAAAAGAGTACAAGTATTGCGTAGGTATAAAAGGACATACTCGCTCACGTAAATACGATTCTGCATCGTTACAAAAAGTCGCCGTGTGCTACCACATTTACTGTTAGTAGACACAAGGGCGTCGGTAGGGGTGGGAGGGGGTCAAAAACTGTCAAAAATCATCTTACGTTACGTCATCATCTTCCTCGCCATGGGAGCCAGGGGTCTGCTTGGCAACTAACATTACCCAGCTAGCGTTAGGTAGACCTAGATGTGAACGGGTAAACACCCGTACTTAGCAAAGATCGTCTTACATAAATAAATGACGCCAATTGGGACCGTGCGAAGTGCATGGTGGGGGTAAGAAAAGCGATCCCAGCGCATAAGGTGGTAAAAATTAGAACTAACTGCGGATAGCGTCTTTAACATTTCGTACAAGTTATATGTTTCGAAATGAAACTTTAATTTACGATTATGACTGAAATACTCATTTAAATTGTATGGTGTAAAGAAACATTGTAATCTGTAGGAAACGTATTTAATTTGATAATTATTAATACTGTATCCGTGTAAATAGCTTTGCAAATGCCACATACTATGTGATCTTTTTCTAGAAGTTAAGAATGGGTATAGTAAATTATCCTTAAAAGATAGACATTCAACATCACGGACTTTTTTGTAGATCCATGAAAGAAAGACAACCGCACCATACATTGTGTTGTTATCATTATCACTCAAACGATCGTTCGTTCGTTTTTCGTTTTCGATTAAAGCTCCTAGCCAGCGTGATTTTTTCTGACAACATAGTTATATTTCAACCAATTTACACAAAATCTTAACAAGTTATATACCTAAACCTTCCTCAAGAATCACTCTATTGATAGATGAAAGTCGTATGAAAACCTGTTCAGTAGTTTTTAGTTTTGGAGAAGTTTTATAAGATGTAGATGTAATGCATTGATGTTTTCCTCTAGACTTGCGGACGGACGCTAGGTAGCGAATATGATAAAAAAAATTGCTGCTACTGTAGATATAACTACTTACAAGGTATTCGGTCAGCTTCTTGACAAGGGGCTCCAGGTGCACTGTCCGGGCCCACGCATCACACACAAAGCACAGGTTGAAGTAAAAAGCATTGCGGGCATATTTTTTATTGTCTATCCTTACGGGGAAGCCCAGGATTTTTGATCCCAGGAGAGTGCTGAAAAATATAAACACATCATTTAAAAGACACATATGTTTTTTACCAACTTCAAGAGAAGGAGGAGGTTATCAATTGAACCATTTTTTTACTGATTTAAAATTATTTTTTTATTCTGAAGTATATTGTTCATCCAGTTCTACTAATGGGATCCATAATATTTATTTTATCGTTTTTGAAGTTGGTTATTTTCTTACAGTTAGTTTTTTATCTGCCTGTTTTTTAATTATTAGGCACTAGTGCCTTCAAAGTTTAAATTATAATAACTTTAAAACAATGAAAATGTTTTTTTTTTTTTCATATTCACGGTTTGTTATCCTGTTGAATATGATTTTAGCTTCTTTTGGTACCAACTGAAAAACCTTACTTATGACACAGAGTAGTGGTGTGATATATTT
This sequence comes from Cydia pomonella, assembly GCF_033807575.1. Taxonomy (NCBI): domain Eukaryota; kingdom Metazoa; phylum Arthropoda; class Insecta; order Lepidoptera; family Tortricidae; genus Cydia; species Cydia pomonella. The sequence continues at coordinate 18,883,577 of NC_084715.1, read as the reverse complement.
TGAAAATGCAAGTAATGGTGGTCAATAAAAAAAACAGTTTGATGGGAGAGAGTATACAATATAGAGATATATAAGTAGTCCATAGCAACAGAACATGTGTGTCTAACATGGCTCTTATCATGTTATCAAGCTCATAACAGTAGTGAACCTTGATTAAAATGTTTAACTGATACCAGTATAAGTATTCATAGATAATTATCAATAAATCTCATGAAGCTTCAACGCTAGAATTTTTCAAAATTAAACTCAAACTTAGTAGACATTACGTTTGTTGTTATTTTCTACTGATAAAACTGTGAACAAAAGTAAGTAGGTATAATAAATAACATATAATTAAACAATGGGCATTTTATCTTAATCACATATCGCATTAGAAACGGAATGGGCATATCGATTTCTGTCAAGTGGGGTGACTAATTCGAAACTTGAAAGTGAACTAATTGACCATAATAAAGTCGTATTGGAACTGGAATATCTACTTTGTGTACTCCAATACAAGGAACAAGATAACGCCGCAATATACACGTGGATCTTATTTACTTTTAGAAAGGTACAAACTTACACAGTCAAAGTGCATCGCTGCAGTTGCACTTTTGGAATGATGTAGTGGCTGACCGTATCAAAAATGTCTTTCGAAATATAGTTTTCTGGCACTTGGCAGGTTATCTTAGGGCCAGCCGTCGGGTGGAATTCACACAGAAATATGCAGCGTATCGGCCCTTCCTGCCCACAGCCCTCGTAATACTTTGAGTTCGCATCCATCGTAAACAACTAAATTTAAAAATGTCAACACTTTACTATAAACACATTATGCTTATTAACGACACTATATTAACAACGCACTATACATACAGAAAAATTTGCATCCTAACAAGTTTGACACATTAACACGATTTTGTAAACGTAAATAAAGTGTACTTTAATCCGCAAGAACAGCGAACCTATCCCACACGCGCTACGTAATCAACTGACATTTATTTTTGTTATTTTGATTGTGATAATTTTATTTTGACAGTTGAATTTCACAGTTGCCATTGGAAATAAATATAAAGGTTCACTTTCTAAAATTCTGTTAAACATTATTTAATACAATATCATCAATATCGAGATTATTATTGTTTATATTTAAAATATGACATGATGTCTATATATTATACTTTATTTATATTATAGTATAATTACAATATTTATTTTAATTAATTACATGTGTTCTGAATAACTTAAACGTGACTTACACGACTTATTGTGTTGCTAGTTGATACTGTTGGTAGTGTTGGTTGCCGATGTTAAAAACGTCTGAGAAACGTCATCTTTTCGTGTATAATTCGTATCCTTAAATTAGTTTATCAGTTTATATAAAATGGATAAAAATATTTATAAAGTGCTGGTCGCTGCAACTGGAAGTGTCGCTGCACTGAAAATACCCATTCTAGTGAGAACCTTATTGGAATTAAATGAAAACGAGAGCTGCAATAAAATTGAGGTTAGGTTCTTATCAGTATAGTAAACATTACAATGAAACACACTGTGTTTGTAAATAATAATGCATAGCAACTAGTTTTACTAATACAATTTACGATATTTATTTCCAGATACGTTTAATAGTTACAGAACATGCAAAACACTTCTTCGAAACCTCCAATTTGCCTCCTGAAGTGCGTTTATTTGACGACAACTCGGAATGGCAAGCTTGGAAGCAGAGGGGTGACCCGGTGCTGCACATAGAACTTGGGAAGTGGGCTGACATGATGGTCATAGCTCCTTTGGATGCTAATACATTAGCAAAAATGGCACAGGTACAAAGTCATGTTCAATTTTTTTTGTCAAATATATTGTATAAGCCTTATATATGAAAAGTATGGAAAAAGTACAAACTTCAAACTGTGAGTCCTGATATGCTGCATCATCACATTAAAAGCAAACTGCTTAGTAACTTCATTCTTCTTTTCTCCAGGGCATTTGTGATAACCTACTCACCTGTACAACTCGAGCATGGGACATGTCCAAGCCCCTCCTCTTTTGTCCCGCGATGAACACGCGAATGTGGGAGCATCCTATCACAGCCAAACAGGTCCAGGTACTGACGGACTGGGGCCATATACAGATACACCCAATCAGTAAAACATTAATGTGTGGAGATACAGGGATTGGTGCTATGGCTGAGGTACAGACTGTTGTTGGGGAGATTAGAAAGATAGCTTGTAAAAGTTTCTCTAAATGAAGTATTTTAAACATAGTTATATTGATTGGTTGTAATTGTTGACTAGTTCTAAGGTGATAATTAGAAAATAATGAACGGTAAAGTTATTTGTTCAACAGTGAGAAAAGGAAAGGCCCCCTTTCTGAAATATTTATGAATTTTATGGAGAGAGGTAAACATTCAAGTGTTTGACAGACCTATTCCATTATGTTTTAAGTTTATTTTAGACTTCTAATAGGACAGTGTCATGCACAGATTATTGGCCACCTTTTGTTTGATTCTGGTCTTCTTAAGCTTTACTTCACCTAAGGGGGCGTCCATTAATCGCGTCATACGTTTTTGGCTTGTTTTAGACCCCCCCCTCCCCCATGGTGATCTTTGGTGATATTTTCAGGACCCCCCCCCCCATCCAATATGACGTGTATTTTTTTCGATAACTAAAGAACAGTTTTCTAACAAATGAACCTAAGTACACGTGAAGGATAATAAGGGCGGAAAACTATTATTTTTATTTTATTGACTATAATACAGTATAGCACAGATGAAAAAAAAATACACGTGATACGTGTCCATACCCCCCCGTCCCCTGTGGTGATCATTGGTGATTTTTTGCTGACCCCCTCCCCCCCCTATACAATATGACGCGATTAATGGACGCCCCCTAAGATCTTACTTATCTGCAGATGTAAAATAACATTAACAAGAACAAAACATGCTTAACAATTATTCCCAATACTTATGTTTAAGTTACATAACATTAATGAATAGAGGTGACATATGTCCCATTTTTCATCATCCAAAATTAGATTTGATAATATTATTTACAATCTGTATGCATACTTAATTATTTTATTTATTCTTATGATAGCACTGATTTATTTTAATTTATTTTCAAAATTCTCAAAATAAAACAATTAGTTACTGTAAATGTATGTTTTATTGCATCACTGAATACTGTTTCTAACACTAGCGTACATGCGATACAAACTATGAAGAACCAATTAAAACTCTCAGGTATACATCACATACGAATATAACTATACAAAAACATTATCATAAACTTCTACCAAAACTGCTCATTTTTACTACAGATGTGGTTAAACTGCTGGTTGCTGCTGGCTAAACGAATTTTGATGAAATTTAACAAACAAAAAACTTAGCCGTGATGGTGGACATACTTTACATTATTTTTTTAAACGCCTTGACCAAAAGGACATCGGTAATTGGTTATAAACGGTTTCATTATATTAATAAAATTGTTGCACTTAATGTTATATTTTATGTTGAAATCTCCAAGATTACATACGTTATTTAACTTAAAAATTTCAAAGTAAAATGACAACAGAAGTATTTACCACAACTGCAATAAAAAAGGGCCGCAATAACCTTTGAAACATAACTTGACACAAAACCGCAATTAATTAATTATTACTAAATAGTAATTAATAATTACTCAAATAGGTGGTTTCTGAAATCCCTAAACCGTCAACTTATGTGCGTCGTCCGATACAAACCCTGTATTAATTTATATTTTTAACACATTAACAGTCACCGACCTGTGTGTAGACGCTTTTCGCTACACACAGTTTTTCCTGTGTTGGCTACATGCGTAGCTCGCGCTGAAAGTGAATGTGTTAAACTTCTTTTTTTTTTACATTGACTTAGTTGTTTACTACGTTTTGAAAGTAAGCCAGAATAGTTGTGCGAAAAGCACCTTTTATACCGTTCAGTGCACGTTGATTGCTATACAAGAAACTTGCGAGTTTTAAAGCGTATGTATTTCAAAAGTGGCCTGCCTGTTATTGAAGAGATTAAAATTCCTTGAACCAACCATCGTAACGTTCAAAGTGGACATATTTGAGGTAAGAGTGAGGCATTTCCAACAACCAATAATAATACGATAGTAAAAGTTTCAGTTCGTATAAAGGAGCACATTAATAGAGGCAGTGTGGGGCGAGACCAAAAGGTACATTTAACGAGGCCCTCTGGTGGTGCAAGAAATAACGAACATTTTTAATTTTTTACGTTGTGTCCGAGATATACCTATTTGAGGCGCGAGGCCGTAGGCGGTGGCCGACATCGCCCACGCCTAACGCCGCCTCTGAATAGAGATTCCATTTGAAAAGATGTTCTAACTCTTTTATCAATTACAAGTAGGGTAGTTCTGTATTTGTTCCGATATGTCTATGATCACTTAATCTTATAGTTTTTTAATATGACTAGCCAACCCATTACCTGTATGTACCTTCTTATAGCAATCAACTTGCACGCAAATCGATTGTATACAGCTAAGTATAATTCGTGTCATCCAGGATGACGCGCAGATTTGCCAAATCTAACCTTTAATAACATGGCAATACGAGTTAAGCCACGCGTCTTCGTGAATGACACGATCTTAATAACATGAACACCTTTTTCCCGCAGATGTCGGGAATATTTGTCAATTTGCACCTATTATGTAGATACTCAGCTTAAAAAAAAAAATTAGTGAGTGATATATTAAATTATATTCATAAAATATTAATACGAATTACAATTATTATGCAAAAGTACCAACTTGTTTATTATTAATAACATATAATTTATACTTAAAATAATAAAGTGTGTAAACTCAAATCTATTTCAGTTTCAACCAATATTTATACGAAAATACTATATTTACAATAAAATGTTTTAAAACTTGGTACTATTGCAAAAACGAAACAAATATTTACACAAAATATATAAATTAATTAAAATTAACTTATTCGAGATGCAATTCAGATCGTAACAAATTAGAATACTTTCGGATATACCAAATTATAATCATTATATATTTCAAAATCAGAAGCCTGTTGAACAATTCTCATATTTATATTACACTTAATCTAATTGGAATCGAAATCTATAAATAATTACAATCTATGTCATGTCTCAAAAATACGCAATAGGTACTAAAAATGAGAATCCATCTCAAAAAAAACTATACATTGCTCAAATCTGGACATTGACGACTTTCTAGCAAAGTAGTTAACTAAATACCAAATACCCTAAAATACGAAGCGAGAGGTAATATTTGCGCAAGTACAGTCAGCAAAGTTATACGAAATTCATCGTATATAGTTTTTTTATGTTTGTATGCGGCTGGCTGCACATTGATTAGGGCTTTTAGCTAAGATCTTTTCTGATGTGGACTATCATATAAAAATATAAGAATTTAAACAATTAAATTAAGGTATATTTTCTACACTCAAACCAGTTGATGTTATGAAAATTCAATGAGTAAATGCTACATATTTTGAACTATCACAATATTGTTACAAATGCTATGAATATATAAATGCATATATAGTAAATTTTATACGAATTCGTTTATACGAAAGATACCTTGCGTTTAATATTTATGTATACGTAGTAAATACATATTAAGGACACTGTAATATTACTTACACGATTATAAATAGTAGAAATTACATTCAAAATACGCTTACAAAAATGTGCGTAAACATGTTAAAGGCCGTTAACTAGCGGGACTAAGTTACCCATTTGGTCTATGATGCCGTCTCTCTTTTTGTATTGTGCGAGCGAGAGATAGCACTAGAGCCGGGCGCTACAAAAAAGTCTAAAGCTAAGCGTGTGTATCAAAATAAACAGTAAATTGTCCGTAGCAAAATATTTTCGTGATTAGTAATGGAATGAAATTCAGGCGTATCAAATGAATCCCAATTGCACTCGCGATAGATTTCTGTTAGCTCCGCTAACTATTAAAAAGTGGTTTTACCAACGATAAAATAAATAGGGTTATTTTTTAAGGCTTGCAACACTGTCCCGAGTGCAAGCGGGGGTAGAGTCCGTATAAGCTAATTTGACAGTAACAAAATGTGGTACGCCATTATTCATTTAACTTTTTGACCGCCAAAGACGCCAACGTGGTACAGCCCATTATCAACCTTCATGCATCCCGATAAGGTTTACAATGATGCGCCGTGCACGATAGGCGAGGCGTTCAAAGGGTAATTTCATATTTATGACGGAGTTTCCACACTCTGTTCCAAGGTCAACCCGAGCTTAGATGAACTTTATTAACTATTAGGCACGTTTAGACGACCGTTTCGTTTTGCTTGTCGAACATCGCTCGCGTATATTTCGAAATGACGTCATACGTCGATTTGATAAGATCGCATCGCTCTTCGACCTCGCATTCGGTCGGGGCGACTCTATAGGGGGACGATCTGTGTTTCCGGACGGTGTTACCAGACGTAAAATCGGAGAAATCATCATCGATGTTGTAGATGGCTATGGTCTGTTTCTTATGCACCATTTCTAGGTCTTTTCTCTTCTTTTTCTTTAATTTGTCATCGCAGCGCGCGTTTATTGATCTGACAGCGTCTAGGACAGAGGCGTTTTCCAGTTGTTCACTGGAGGTGGGTTCGTATCATACGTCTAGCTCCTCGAGTCCCTTAGAGAGTCTGTGCGAGTTGATGCGCCGGCGGTGCGAGCGCCGCACGGCGTCCGCGCGCCGGTAGGGCTCGCTCCTGAGCCCGTGCAGGATGTCTTCTAGGGCTCCGTTGTATACTTCGTCTTGGTGTAGAAGTTTCTTCTCCCCGACGGCTTGCGATTTCGTTTTTAGTTCGTTGATTACAGCCTCCTGGGGAAATTTAAAGTGTTTTAGCATCTGGGTGTTTTTTTAGATCATTGTGAATGGGAGTAAGCGATGTTATTATATACTACTGAGTACTACGTTAAATGGTGGATCAGATTTGTAGGAAAGATCAATGTATATGCATATACTTATGAGTAAATTGAACGTTTCTATACATCTGATCAGGACTATACTTACCTACATGACAATGCCATGCTAAGATTGATATTCATTCAGGTATTAGACAGAACATAGAAGAACCAAAATTTTTTGTAGAAAAGAATTACGGGGACTATTATCTACATGCAAAATAAAATAACACGTTATTAGCACAGACAATATAATGCCATGCAAAATACCATTTTAGCATTAGACCAATCAAAGAGGATGTTGATAGTTAATTTATACTGTATTTCACATATATTAACCAATCGGTTAGGTTAGATTTGTTTTTTTTTTTTGTATATATTTCCAACAAGTTTTATTATGTTTGGATACAGTCTAATCACACAGCCTCATTGATTGTGATAATTTATATCAAGAAATTAACAAATAATATAAGGCATAACAGAAAAATTGTATTGACACAACACCTAAAAATCAATACCTAAATTACAGACAGGCAACGGGACAAGTGAAACTAAATAAAAGCGTGTAAAAATGAGAAATAATAACCTATTACAAAAGCGCTCTGTAACAGTCAATTTCTCTACTCTAGCAATGTATGCGAGCGACGTTAAAGGTAGTTGCAATTTTGTTGTATTTTTCGCTGGTTGTGTAGCTAAAAATGGACACTTCAGTAGGTTCGTTCCTTAAACTTACTAGTGATTTACCTAATGAATTTCTACAGGAACTTAATTATAATGACTTTTATAGCATAATGGGTAAGTTATAGAGACATTACACAGCACAAAACGTTTAAAAAGCAATAGATTACCGCAAAATTAAAGTTGTAAGTAAGGAAGACATTCCCTGTTAGGATTCCATGCAAGTGCAGCGTAGGGAGAAAACGGATCCTATTATATACATACAATACATATTTATAACACCTTATGTATTAAATATATTAGCTACATAGTTACAAAATAAAACTTATAATCGGAACACAATGAAGGTGTGCATAAAACCATCCAGCAACCCAACTTGATAGCTTTGCAATGAAAACGGACATTTTCTAAAGAAATTTATCTACTTTTCATATTTAGGCGACCGATCGTAAGATTAGGCAGATCGTAATGTTCCTGTGTAATGCTTTGACGGTGGTCACATTAAATCAATAGATAGGTAGGATATGTTCGTTAGGTTGCTTCAGATGCCCGCGGGGCAAATTGTCCAGAAATAGGAGCCCCGCTCCGTCGACTCGGGGAACGAGGCAAAGATTTTCTCGTTTCACGATATGCCTAGGAATTTCACGATCGGCCGCCGACACGTATAAAGTAACCCGTTTTCATTGTTTTTATGTGTAGCTATACAGTATGTAACAGACCCATTAATGTTTAGGTTTAGGAGCAACTTTCACCATGGGACAAATAGCGAAAAAAAAAATTCTCTATTTCATACATTTTGCCTTTCGGCCGCGTATGTAACCGAGTTTTGTAACCAGGTACAAAATAAGAAAATTTACTATTTTCTCATAACCAGTTATAAACACAAACATTCTAGGCCGCTTTTTACATACGCGGCAGAAAGGACACTTGCTGGTCTGATGTTGAAATTTCCTATGGGAGAGTCAATTTTTTATTTCGCGATTTCGGGGTTGGTCGCATAGTAAAAGTTGCTCAGCATGACATAAACATTAACCCTCTTACTCATAAACGTCTACTAAAGTTACGATACTAAGGAACTCGAAGACCTTTTCCGACGTATTGGTGTGATAGAAAGGGACAAACGATTATTAGAGGCATCGTAACTTTAGTAGACGTTTATGAATAAGGGGGTAACTGTCTTTTTTTCTGTCACATCACATACTGTATGTAGAACTATACGAACGATAAATAAATTACATGTGTTTTTTTTGTTATTAAAAACCTTAACTAAAAGGAGTTACTAGAAAAATATGCCACAATATTTATCATACACATTTTGCACTTGAGACACTCTTTAGATTTAGAATTAAATATTTCAAAATCCTGGTGCCTTGATGCGGATTTCAACAGTGAAGGTTTTGGGGCTACTCCTACTCCTGTTCAAATATACAACGCGCTTATCGCGTATGACATACAGCAAACATCGCTATGGTAAAAGGAGTAAAATTTATCATGTCATGCGCGATAAACGTTCCATAATTAATGCGCCTCATTAGGGTATATAGTTTCGTGTCCTGCTAGAGGAAGATTAAGCCGTGAAATGAAATATGCAGTTCTTTTTACTTTAACACACTCGGACTTCGACTAGATATAATCTACTCACTCGGGGTTCATGCTTAATTGTCAAATTCTTTGTATCTGATTTTATGATATTTGTGGATGCCCGATCAGAAGAGACAAAAGAACTGAGTCTGCTATTTTTAGCATTTAACCAAACATTGTGTTCAAATATAGCCCAACAAGATTTGTCACTGCATCGTTGCTTTTTGATCGAGAAGACATGGATTTGTCAATAAAGTTAAACTTTGTAAAAAAAAAAACTATTTTGTACCGGCAGGATGTGCACTTGCACAGGGCATTGTTTGATGTGTTGAAATATAGGTATAGGTACAATGCTGCATACATTAATTACTTCATACGTTTAGGGGGAGGGAGAGGGTCAAGAAAATGTGACATGTTGTGACAAGGAGGAGGAGGAAGTCACAAACATTGTGACGTCACTTTAACTTTACCTCATTAAATAACTAGTTTTTGCAATAATGAATTGTTGTCATAAAATATCCAATATTGATTTTATTAAAAACATTTTTACTGAAAATAAATATACATACTTAATCAAATTGCTGATTTCGTTGAAAACAAAATTGCTAAATATGTGATATCACACCAGGGGGGAGAGGGGGTTGCCAAATGTGACCTGGTGTGACAAGGAGGGGGGAAGGGGTCAGAAAATCATGTGTGACTTAATTTATGGATGACCCCAGATCTCAATGTCCATTTTAACAGGGCATATTAAGAAATTTAGATATGAACCGTGACTGTGAAGTGCACCGCATGCTTTTCGAAGCCGTGAGGTTATTTCTATTCAGCCTCAAACCGGGGGAATTTAATCCTTATTCCAATCCCCGTAAGGTCCAAAACTCATGCTCTATGCCTCTTCCCCGATACCCCATTGGTGTATAATTAGAAAAAATTGCAATACTATATTTTAAAATGTTATTTATTAAAAGTGATATAAAATAGTAACTTGCACTTTGCGTTTTTAATTAGAATTAATAGTCAATAAGATGTTAATTTTGCAGAGTGCTGATTTATCAATGCTGTGCTCATTCAACTGAATAATTGTGTAAATTAGGGACGCTAAGAACTAAGAATTTCGTACAATGACCCTCCGGTTGCTATCTCTTTCGCACGCGCGTAATTATATTGCTGTCCAGTACATGACGCTGACGGTTAATACCAATATGAGAGCCATATAATTACCTATGTGTGTGCGATAGAGATAGAAACAGACGGGTTAATGTACAATTTTTTTGTGCTTAGCTTCAGTTGTTTCATTATTTCTCCAAAGCAAATCACACCCGAAATTTTTGACGATGGTTATTTCGTCACAGCTGAAACTGTTTTTTTTTCTAACCAGTCGTCAATAAGAGTATTTTTTTTTTTTCATATAAAATATTTACACCCTTATTCATAAACGTGTACTAAAGTTACGATGCCGCTAATAATCATTTGTCCCTTTCCATCATACCAATACGTCGGAAAGGGACAAACGATTATTAGAAGCATCATAACTTTAGTACACGTTTATGAATAAGGTTAGTAGTTCTCTGTATCCCACCCGTCAAACTAATTATACACCAACTCACACACAAGGTTAGTACTGAACACACACAAACGCCCCGTGTCCGACTTACTATCGCCGGCCTAAACCCTAGGCCTAGGGATCTAGGCTGTGCCTCATCTGAGTCAAGTGCTGCTGCAATAGGCCTGCGCTGACGGCCGCGTAGTTAAACCGCTGTAGAAATTGCATGGTGTTACCATCACCGCTTGTGTGCCTGTATTTTAAATATGGCAACACTTTTAGGTCTAATTCTTTCCGTTACATGTAAATGTCCATCAGAGTCAGGGCTCGGAACCGGTTTATTTTTAAATCGCAAAATAGCCCAATATTTTTAATTATTTTATACTCTTTACGTAGGGCTGGGCTATGTTTTAAGGCAACAACTTCGCATTATTAGATAGTCCCATTAAACATTAAATAATAAACCAAAGAACGAAAAAGAACGTAATAATACCGGTACTTTTTGTATGAAGAATAAACCGGTTCCGAGCCTTGGTCAGAGTCACTATAGTGTTTTTAACATTAGAAAGAAGGTAAGCGATCTTGACGTGTATTTCTATTAAAAATCACTATTTTAGTGATTAGTGAGTTTTGCTTGTCACCTGACATTATACACTATTTTTTAAAGGCGTTTTTCATTAATATTCAATAAAAAGACACATTAATATTGTTTATCTTTTTTCTAATGCAAAAAAACTAACTATAGAGAAAGTTTGCAAATAAAAAAAAGATAAATGTAACATCTGCGCCTAAAATTTTTCAATTCCGCGATTGCCCCGATTGCAATCGTTGGTTGTTATTTCTGGTATTGTTTTCATGATTTTGTTTAAGCTTGATTGAACGAAAAGAATTGGACCCCAAACATTCCTACTCCTGACTAGATTTTTTTTACTGTTAGTTATAAAACAAAACGATAGAATAAAAAGATTTCAGATGGCTATTGATACACACAACAACCGTGTAAAAATTACAGAAATATGTCACACTTAAATGAACAAAAATATCTAAACGGCTGGCCAGCACACATTTATGTAATGATTCCGAAGTTGCCATATTTAAAATTCATAAAAGCGTAAAAACAAAAGAAGTGAAATTCCTTCACCAAAAACGAAATGGTTTTGTATTTCATTTTTGTTTTCTACCCCACCACCTTAAACTAAGAAATAAAAAATAAAATATTTATAACAAGAATTCCACTAAGTTAAATAAGCGAAATACTTGTTAGAAAATCACTTAAAAAACAGGTACATTAGTAGAAATGTAAGTATAGAAAAAATAATCAGTCTGTTTTCTACTACATAATTAAACATTAACAATTAAAATAAAAGTAATGCAAAACAAAAACTGCGCATTCTTCATTCCATCGAAGCAATGCACAGAATTCAAGCGCACATACTAACACTGTCAATGCCACATCGAATATTTACAACAGTTTAGTTTATTTTGTAAACTTATTCAGCATTAGACTTTAATCGACCGGGATATAAACCGTGATTACCTTTTGTATTGTTGTTGTTGTTTTGTGTTGTTGTTGTGTTGTGTGTTGTCGTAATATCGGGAGCTCAATAAAACAATATAAAAGGTAATTACGGTTTATATGCAGGTCGATTTAAGTCTAGTGAAACTAACCGTGAATCATTCAAAACACTTATTCAGCATTCTGTCGCGACGCGGCAAAAAGCGGGGTAGTGTTTTGACATTTAAATATTTCTGCTATTCACAAAGCAAGATAAAGATAACATTATTGGCAGCTAATAAATTACATACAAAGAAGTATTCGAACACCATCCTTTGCTTTTTTATAATAATAGAACTGCACTTTTCGTTTGATATAAAACTCATATTATTTAGTGAATTTCCCTGACCTTACGTAGATGATTAGAATACGTTAATCTTAAAGAAAAAAAATAGTTCGATGGTTAAATAAAATAATTTTTCATGTTTCAAGGATCATCAGTGTTCAATTTGGTGCATAAGATTAAAATAAAATGATTAATATTTCAACTTTATTTATCCATTGACTTGTCCCACTTGAAATGCCTATAATTTCAAATTATATGAATCACTGAACGGTATGTACAATTTCCCAAAATTAAAAAAAAAATCTATGCCTGATTTTACAAACGGTGTCCCTTGTAAATTACACACGTAGAGTCTGTGCGGAAAGAGAAGAGTCGTAGAATCTATTAGTATATATTTCACGACTCTTCTCTTTCCGCACAGACTCTATGCATATTCCCTCACCTTTGATGAATAAAGAAAGATAAGGTATAACAAGAAAATATGGTCGTTTGACTTTGTGTTCATCACGTGATAAACACCGTACCTAATACCATAGAGAATAAGCTTAGAATGCTCACTCCATACATAGATTTATTTACTTAATATGGGTGTTATAGTTAAACTTATAATTAATACGTTTTAAACTTGCTTAATGGGAGAATCAACTTTTTAGCGTCACTCGTTGCCATGGTTACGATTAGTTGTCCAGGGGACAAAAGTTCATTGAAATACTGATTTTATGGTACTTAAATGTATTCAACTTGCGTTTTTGTGGTCGTTATAACCAATGTCCATAATGGGCCCCCTACTAAGCATGTTAATAGAACGGCATACAACGTCTCTTCAAACAAACTGTGCTACTGTTGTCCCTTGGACAACGGGACAGGATAACAAACCAAAAAAAGTTGATTAACCCTATTAATAATTACTACTTATTAAGCTTGAATCTTGTCATAAATAAGTTTTCGCTATGCTTAGGTACTTAAAATTTTATAAATCGGTTTTTCATCTATGTATGAAGTGAGCATTCTAATTATCAACGCTGCATCTCATGTCTCTTAGAGGCTTGTATGAAGTACATAACGTGCGACACAATTCGCCGATCGCTCGTCAGCTTTATTGCAAGGACATAAGGTCCACGACAGGTCAGTGAAGTTACCTGTTGCTTCTTCTGCGCCTGCCTCGTCTTGGCAGGGTCGACGTAGTCGGCTTGTTGGGCGGCTTGTTCGAGCCGACGGCGTTGCTCGTTCTCTGTGTCTGCTTGCTGAAAACGTAGTTTTTATATTAAAATTCACATACACCATAACTATTTTGAGGAGTTTCGGAAACAGGTCTAAACACAACAAAGCCTATTTTCTCCTAAGAATTGAAAATCAGATGGCAGTCTCTTTCGTAATAAATAACTTTAAATATTAACCCCCTACAAAACTAAATGAGCATCATCATTTAAACAGACAGCACTTTGAATTTAAAATAAACGCACTCAATGTGCCATTTTCCACCAAAAGGATACTTATTGGCGGTTGTCAATAAGGCGCTATTTCCATATAGCTTCAATTTGAAATCAACCATATCGACAACCGACAAAGTGGTACCTTTTGGTAGAAAACGTCAAAAACACGATGCTACAGACGGACACACATACAATGTGTTTGTACACGTATAGTGGAGCCGTTAACCACGTATAGTACAATGAATTTTATCGAGAAATCACCCCCCATACCTATGTTTTTGCCCAACCATTTTAAAAATGCACCCCTTCAAAGTTTTATGGCGCTAAACACGACTGCCCTTGGTTAGTGAGCCATTATCTGTCAATTTACCTATTGCACATTAAAAACAAAATAACATAGGTATGGGGGGTGATTTATCGATAAAATTCATCGTACTACACATGGTTAACGGCTCCACTACACGTGGACAAACACATTGTATACACACGTAACACTTAGGAATAACTAAGCGATAAAAACTAGTCTCTGCGCCAATTAAAAGTAGATATGAAGATTAGGTTGTTATAACTACAGATATATATAGTGGGTGTAGATGAGTTACCTTGAACGCCCTCGTGAACCGCACGAGCAGCGAGAAGAAAGCGTTGGCGTCCACGCCGCGCGGCGCCTCGCCGAAGTACTCCACGCACGCCGCGAACGCGTCCTGACGACATTCAACATGTTTCAAATTACTGGGTGGAACATTGTTCATGTACGGTTACAAAAATTGTGTACCGTATTCATTGTCACTTTATTAGTGCGAATCAAAATTACGAGACCAGATTGTAGACGGTAAGTGGGAGAGGTTTTTTGAGCTGGACCCGTGGCACCGGTGGTTATAGTGGGCAAGGGCGTAGCCAGTCAGTGAACTAGGGGGGGGGGGGGGGGTAAGTTGATGTCGCCGGAGGCCCAGGGGGGGGGGGGGGGCTGAGGGGCATACATTGTACGTAAAATTTGAGCTCCAATACCTGCCTACGCCCATGTTTGGGTATATGGCGCTGTTTATTTGTGAGGAGATACAGACAGAGATCGCAAGTTACCAGGATATTTTAGAACGCAAATCGCGCTACGCCGAGCTTTTGATATCCGCAAAAAAGACATCGAATATTATTTTTTTTGAAAAATTCCGTTCTGGTGCAGCGTTAACCCGATCATCATAAGACTACCTGGTTTGCGATTCGGCGCTACGGAGTCTACAGGCTACATGTAGTCGGTTGAAAGCACGTGCTATAGAGTAAAGAAAATAAAGGTGGATTGTCAAAGAAAATTTTGTAGCCACAGTAAATTTACTGCCATCTTTCGACACACGTTAAAAACTTCTAGAACGCTATTTGACTTTGATCCTTGTTCGTTTAGTGATAAGTGTTAAATTTGTTAAATATCACCTCTATTTGAAATTCTCTTTGCTGTGGAGGTAGTTAGTGTACCTGCGCCAGCTTGGCCTCGGTGCGGGTGCGGCGCAGCTTGTCGTGCGCGTTGTTGAGGAAGTCGCGCACGTGCGGCCTCCATGCCGCGCTCCAGCTGGTCACGTGGGAGACTGTCTCTAGCGACACTACACTCGGTGTGTATACCTGCGCCAGCTTGGCCTCGGTGCGGGTGCGGCGCAGCTTGTCGTGCGCGTTGTTGAGGAAGTCGCGCACGTGCGGCCTCCATGCCGCGCTCCAGCTGGTCACATGGGAGACTGTCTCTAGCGACACTACACTCGGTGTGTATACCTGCGCCAGCTTGGCCTCGGTGCGGGTGCGGCGCAGCTTGTCGTGCGCGTTGTTGAGGAAGTCGCGCACGTGCGGCCTCCATGCCGCGCTCCAGCTGGTCACGTGGGAGACTGTCTCTAGCGACACTACACTCGGTGTGTATACCTGCGCCAGCTTGGCCTCGGTGCGGGTGCGGCGCAGCTTGTCGTGCGCGTTGTTGAGGAAGTCGCGCACGTGCGGCCTCCATGCCGCGCTCCAGCTGGTCACGTGGGAGACTGTCTCTAGCGACACTACACTCGGTGTGTATACCTGCGCCAGCTTGGCCTCGGTGCGGGTGCGGCGCAGCTTGTCGTGCGCGTTGTTGAGGAAGTCGCGCACGTGCGGCCTCCATGCCGCGCTCCAGCTGGTCACGTGGGAGACTGTCTCTAGCGACACTACACTCGGTGTGTATACCTGCGCCAGCTTGGCCTCGGTGCGGGTGCGGCACAGCTTGTCGTGCGCGATGTTGAGGAAGTCGCGCACGTGCGGCCTCCATGCCGCGCTCCAGCTGGTCACGTGGGAGACTGTCTCTAGCGACACTACACTCGGTGTGTATACCTGCGCCAGCTTGGCCTCGGTGCGGGTGCGGCGCAGCTTGTCGTGCGCGTTGTTGAGGAAGTCGCGCACGTGCGGCCTCCATGCCGCGCTCCAGCTGGTCACGTGGGAGACTGTCTCTAGCGACACTACACTCGGTGTGTATACCTGCGCCAGCTTGGCCTCGGTGCGGGTGCGGCGCAGCTTGTCGTGCGCGTTGTTGAGGAAGTCGCGCACGTGCGGCCTCCATGCCGCGCTCCAGCTGGTCACATGGGAGACTGTCTCTAGCGACACTACACTCGGTGTGTATACCTGCGCCAGCTTGGCCTCGGTGCGGGTGCGGCGCAGCTTGTCGTGCGCGTTGTTGAGGAAGTCGCGCACGTGCGGCCTCCATGCCGCGCTCCAGCTGGTCACGTGGGAGACTGTCTCTAGCGACACTACACTCGGTGTGTATACCTGCGCCAGCTTGGCCTCGGTGCGGGTGCGGCGCAGCTTGTCGTGCGCGTTGTTGAGGAAGTCGCGCACGTGCGGCCTCCATGCCGCGCTCCAGCTGGTCACGTGGGAGACTGTCTCTAGCGACACTACACTCGGTGTGTATACCTGCGCCAGCTTGGCCTCGGTGCGGGTGCGGCACAGCTTGTCGTGCGCGATGTTGAGGAAGTCGCGCACGTGCGGCCTCCATGCCGCGCTCCAGCTGGTCACGTGGGAGACTGTCTCTAGCGACACTACACTCGGTGTGTATACCTGCGCCAGCTTGGCCTCGGTGCGGGTGCGGCGCAGCTTGTCGTGCGCGTTGTTGAGGAAGTCGCGCACGTGCGGCCTCCATGCCGCGCTCCAGCTGGTCACGTGGGAGACTGTCTCTAGCGACACTACACTCGGTGTGTATACCTGCGCCAGCTTGGCCTCGGTGCGGGTGCGGCGCAGCTTGTCGTGCGCGTTGTTGAGGAAGTCGCGCACGTGCGGCCTCCATGCCGCGCTCCAGCTGGTCACGTGGGAGACTGTCTCTAGCGACACTACACTCGGTGTGTATACCTGCGCCAGCTTGGCCTCGGTGCGGGTGCGGCGCAGCTTGTCGTGCGCGTTGTTGAGGAAGTCGCGCACGTGCGGCCTCCATGCCGCGCTCCAGCTGGTCACGTGGGAGACTGTCTCTAGCGACACTACACTCGGTGTGTATACCTGCGCCAGCTTGGCCTCGGTGCGGGTGCGGCACAGCTTGTCGTGCGCGATGTTGAGGAAGTCGCGCACGTGCGGCCTCCATGCCGCGCTCCAGCTGGTCACGTGGGAGACTGTCTCTAGCGACACTACACTCGGTGTGTATACCTGCGCCAGCTTGGCCTCGGTGCGGGTGCGGCGCAGCTTGTCGTGCGCGTTGTTGAGGAAGTCGCGCACGTGCGGCCTCCATGCCGCGCTCCAGCTGGTCACGTGGGAGACTGTCTCTAGCGACACTACACTCGGTGTGTATACCTGCGCCAGCTTGGCCTCGGTGCGGGTGCGGCGCAGCTTGTCGTGCGCGTTGTTGAGGAAGTCGCGCACGTGCGGCCTCCATGCCGCGCTCCAGCTGGTCACGTGGGAGACTGTCTCTAGCGACACTACACTCGGTGTGTATACCTGCGCCAGCTTGGCCTCGGTGCGGGTGCGGCGCAGCTTGTCGTGCGCGTTGTTGAGGAAGTCGCGCACGTGCGGCCTCCATGCCGCGCTCCAGCTGGTCACGTGGGAGACTGTCTCTAGCGACACTACACTCGGTGTGTATACCTGCGCCAGCTTGGCCTCGGTGCGGGTGCGGCGCAGCTTGTCGTGCGCGTTGTTGAGGAAGTCGCGCACGTGCGGCGCGGCGGCGCGGTGCGCCTCGCGCGCCTCGCACTCGCGCCGCACGGCCTCCATGCCGCGCTCCAGCTCTGTTACGTCGGAGACCACGTTTTCCAGAGACACTGAAACGCATTCATCCGTGATATTAAATATATAAAATTATCGCATTGTATAGATATTGACCGATAAGCAGTGTTGGGCAAAAAGTAGTTGGATTACAAATTAACTATTATGATTACAAAATGTAGTTGTAACTACACATTACAATTACTAGTAAAAGTAGTTGAACCTATGGACATAGAATACTAAGGACGTAGTTTCGCTAAAACACAAATAGGATTCCATCATCCACCAAATTTCTAGTATTTACGCGTGACACACTCACATTGACAGTTATCTCTATGGCCTCATCCACCAATCTGCCGTCAGTCGAATTGAAACGTCAGTGCATTAATTGTTCGAAGAAGAAAATTAAATACGGCGCATGCGTGGTCGAATGTTGCAAAAATTATACCGATCGAAAGAAAAAAAAGCCGGAGAATGTTCATAAATAAGTTAATCAATTATCACATTATCTTTCGTAAAATACGATATTAATCCATGAAATTATACCTAAAGTGGAGGGCGCTCTCACTTTTTTTGCCATACTAAATTGAACCTTATCCCCGAGCTACAAAGATGTTCGTACCAAACTAGAGAAAATGTACTCAATCCGCCTAGGTATACATTTGTGACACGCACACATTGAATCCTTCCGCCATTGCAGTGTCACAGCTGGTCGTCAGTTGCGCGGCCTCTGTCAAATTGTTCCTCTATAGTTGAACCTTTGATTATCAAAGGATTTGAAACAGGCCCAGCTGAACGAAGAGACAACCCAGGATCGACCGATCTGGCGCATGAGAACGAGGAGGGCCGACCCCAAATAATGGGAAGAGGCACGGAAAGAAGAAGAAGAAGAATAGTTGAACCTTTGATTGATGATTATTAACTACATTTTGTGGTTAGTAATCGAATGAATAACTACATTTTGTTATTGTAATCTGTAATAGATTACTTTATGCGATTACAAATTACCTACTTTTACCCAAAAAAAAAAATGTTTTCAATCATCTTTTTTTCCTTAATCAAGTTAAAAAATTAACGAGTTTTAAGTTCAACTTAAAATATCAAGTTTGACTTTTCATATAAAAAAAGGAATGTTAGTTTTACAAGATTTTGTACAAAGGCACTTATTAAAAAATATGAAAATATTAGGGCAACAACTAGTTCTTGTCAGGTGGTCAGTTCCATGAAGCGGCACCCGAGCACTTTTTTTACATATAGAAAAAAATATTATGCTCCTAAGGACCACTGGCCTACCCATAAGACTAATTAGTTCAATGCAATTAAAACTTTTTACAATTGGAACAAAGTCGCATTAATTTTGTTTCATTTCAGAAACTCAACCTTATTCCCTACACTATTGATTTTTTGTATGGTGGGCCGCAGGTGGTTGTTACTTTTATTTATTTATTTATTTATACTTTATTGCACATAAAATATTAAGTACAAATGGTGGACTTAACGCCCTAAAGCTTTCTCTACCAGTCAAACACTTTTTTACTTTTGTTTACTGAGAGAATACTAAAGTACTAAATTTTCTCATCTTTGCCTATCAAGAAGTAATTGAGTAATTTTGATTATACATTAATGTCATTTCGATTACAAATTACAAAGTAATCTCAATTGCAAGTAGTTATAACTACATGTAATCAACTACATGAATGAATGAATTGTTGACATGTAATCCAATTTGTAGTTAAAATTACACAAGTAATTGATTACGCCCAACACTGCAGATAAGATTAACCATCTTTCTTCAACCAAAAACGTCAGTTTTGATACTGACAGATCAGATCCATATCTTATCCAGATCTAATTTGTGGCTTGTTATTAAAATCCAAATACGCCTTAAAGTCTTTAAACCATTGAAGCTTGGACATGGCTTGGACAAATTAGAAACAATTATCCGTCAAATGCCGTAAAACGGATTTTTGATAACTCAACCCCTAAGGAAGTGGAAAAGAAAGTTTTTAACTGCGGTGTAATATTAATTTTATCTCTTGGAGCACAGTGACCGACAAAAACAAGTTTCAGTATAAACAAAAATTAACAGTGGCAGCATGGTTCCATTTTTATCGCTTGTCGCTATGTCAAAAAATGCTCTGCGAGTAGTGTATAACGCCTTCAGTGGGTCTTCAGTTCGCCTTCGTGCTGGTTGGGCAACCTAGGTTCTGCAGCGCTTCCGCCATGTTTGCGGAGGCACGAACCGACAGCTTTGCAGCAATTATACGTTAGAAAGCGACCTGATTACTGCGTAGCACCAGGGACAGCAGAAACAGCATTCGGAGGATGATTGTGGACCATGTATGTTGCCTAATAATACCCTTAATTCATTCAGTTAAGTCTAAAATAACTTTTTAAGTTTTAACATACTTTTTAAGTCTTATTTTATATACAATACTACCAAAATGAGATCACTCTTGTGTTAAAAATTAATAAACCAATTGAATCGAACTATGTATCTACTGCCTACGACTATAGAGATGGACCTTTTTTATGGCACTTCCCGTTTGCGTTCCAGTTTTAAGCACAACATTGAATAGATTATTTTGACAAGCTACGCTCAAAAACTAAAGACTATACTACATCAAAAGTAAAAATAAAAAGATATACGTCAAATAATAAATAATAATACTTCATTACAAATTCACCCAACTGGATCTTATAAGTAAATCATTAAAAAAAACTTGGAGTTATTACCTTGAGCAGCCTTGTCAATATACATCAACTCCGAATCAAAATTCATCAGCTCCGGGAAGTTCTGTCTGATCGTGCCAACGATATAATGCAGCAGCGATATCCTCTTATCCGTCGACTTAGTATCCATTAGCGTGTCCAAAGACTGCAACTTGAACCCGTAGGCTGGACCTCGCTTGCTACTGTTCAAGTAGTTACCGAAAGCGAGGATTATCTCTAGGACATTTCTTAGTTTCTGAGAGGATTTGACTGAGGAAGACCCTGAGATTATCGCATGGATTTGAGGCGTTATCAAATGAATGTTATCGAAGAAATTGCCCATGTAACTCATGATTGATAATTTAGCGGATATCCTTTCTACTTTAGCTAATTGCATAAGGAATTTATCTTCCTCCGTTAGTAAGCTGATATTTTTCTTCTCAGCTAAGTATTCTTTGTAGGCCTTCTGTTCGGCTTCGGTGGGCACCATCCGTTGGAGGATTTCGACGCTTTCTAGAGGCAGTTGTTTGAGGTCGAGGTTGTTGACCGCTAGGATTACTTTCTCGACAGGTATGTCGAGTTTTCTTCGGGATATTGCTGTAACAACGTAACAGGTAATTTAAATATACTTAGATGAAAGGTATACACTACTATTTATGTTAAGTGTATACCGACTAGGCAATGACAAGATGCGTGAAAATTTAGCAAGAACGGACTCTATTTAGCAACTGACACATTCTAGGGTCATGAGGAAAGAAACCAGTATCGTTGTCACAATCGCCAGCATGTTACAACCCACCCCTAACCCGCAACCAATATGAAAATCTCCCGTCAGTCCAACTTCACATTGGACACCAAAATGTGTCTGTTGACCAAGCAAGCACGAAGCGCAAGCGAAGGTTGAGACCGCAGCTCCGTTTTACATTGGGCAAAAATGAATTCGCATGTCCGCCTGTTTTCTTGGTCAGGTAGCGTTCCTCAAGTGTTTCTCGTTCAATTTTGCGAGCAGGTTCGATATTGAATTCAGTTTTTGGAACGTTTTACAATAGAAGAGCCATGGCGATTCGCGAGGTCTGCAGCTCATAAAGTCACTAGGTGTGTAGCAAAAATCCACTCCGAGCCCGCAGAAACCGAACCCTCATGGGCCACCTAATTATAAGTTCTTTATATTTTACTTACCTATATTCCTTAACCGTGTGTGTTCAAGTAGCGACACAGTGTCCGGCCTCCTAAACCTCTTGCTGGGGAAGGACGCCAGCGTATCGTTATCACACGAGTCCACTCCCAGGCCGCAGGGGCCACCGATGCGGAACTTCTCCTCGAACTCTGAGAAGTTTATCCTGTTTCTAGGCCGCTCTTCGTCTAGCTCGTTGAATATTGTGCCTCGAACCTGAAATCAAGATAAAATTACTATTGGATACTGTTAAATTTTTAATAAAATATTGGGAACTATTCACGACAATGGTAAGTAGGTATCTCGGTATACTTCGTGTCCACCTTCCCTAGGGCACAATGTATGTATTAGTACTACGTGCTTCGTGCTTCTCACTGTGATGGCACGAATCATACACGCTATCTCTTTCTCACTTACCAGGTTGAATTTTAATTCAACACAGGCAGCTTATATCTGGTATCTACCCTCCTTTTCATTGTCATGGCATCTATATGCTGCTGGGGCCATCATTAGCCCAGCAACACGGTATTAACAGAAACCATTACTATGTACGCTGTACAGACTCACCGTGACAACACGAATCATGTTGTCCTTCTCTAACACATACGTTATCTTTCTCAATTACCTGGTTGGGTTTCAAAGCTATCCAGTTCAGCGTAGGCAGCTTATACTTGGTGTCAACCTTCCTCTTTATCGTCATGGCGTCCGTGTGTTGCGGCGGCATCATTAGCCCGGGTGCGGGCGGAGGGGGCGGCGCACACGGCACTAGCGGTGGTGGGGGCGGCGGAGGGGGGGCGACCGGGGCCGGCGGCGGGCGCGGCGCGGGGGGCGGGGGCGGCGGCTTGCTGAAGCCGTTCGGGAGGGGGGAGGGGGGGCCGTTGGGGCTGGGGGGGCCGTTCGTGGTGCCGTTGGTGCCGTTGGTACCGTTCGTACCGTTGCAGAGAGCGTGGGAGGATATAGCGCCCACTGGAAAAAAGTTATAAATTCCGATTAATATCCTTATGTTGTGACTTGAATGACGACTTCATCTGTGTTATGGCTTTCAGAAAGTATATTTATTACACCATCCTAAATTAGGCACTGAAGACATACATTACAACTTCTTTTAGTTATAAATTTATACATAAAATAAATTAAAAAGGGAACTTACTAGATGCTCCTCTGGGCAGCGACTTGGTCAAGGATTCCAGCTCCTGAACCTTCGACTCCAGCATAGACTGCCTATTTCTGGAGTCCTGCTGTGCCCGTCTTAGCGTTGAAACCTGCAAAAAGCAATTTAGCAATAGAGCTTAGCAATTTGGAGAAGTAAGGGTAGTGTCAAATGTGCATTGCGATCTTCAACAAGTAGGATACCAACTAGAAACGCGACACTCGCGCGCATCACGCTATCATCATTCATCGAGCTCCGCTACAGGGCACGCCGGCTGCGTGTGCCTAGACGTGCACGTGCGCGAACGCACAAATGCTGGAACCGTGCGCGCACACGTCACTCCAGCGGTGTACCGTCTCTAATAAGTATTTAGACCTAATATTAGAGATAATCCTAGCACGAACGTCATATAGTTAGTGCTTGACAAATTAAGAACAATGACAATCTTTTTATCGATAAGTACCCCTTCAACATCAGGCGCTCGTGGGCCCGTCAACAACATTACATATACCGACCTCCTCCACCACCTGGCGGCGCGCCTCGGCCAGCTGGTCGCGCTCCTGGCGCACGCCGGCCAGCTCGGACTCCAGCGAAGCCAACTTCGCTATCGCCTCTCGCTCGAGCGCTGCCAGCCGCTCGTGGGCCTGTCAACAATATTACATATAATATAAGCATGGACCTAGAAACACGGACACCATGCCGCTAATACCAAACATTGATTAACACTCACATTCACAAGTCCAGGGCTGAACGACAAATGAAACAAATCCGATAAGTGAATAAGTGTGCTTACGAAATCGGCGTATTATAAAAACACAGCTCTATCTTAGCGACGCGACTTCCGTGCATTTTCTGATACATGGTCCAGGGGTACAGTCAGCGTCAAATACTTCGTAGCAGTCAAAGTGGCCAAATAGTTCGGTACACCATACTAAATATATGGTGTATCGAACTATTTGGCTACTTTGACTGCTACGAAGTATTTGACGCTGACTGTACATAATATTTATATCATAAAAGAAGATAGAAATTTCGTATTTCGCAAATGTAAGTCTTGTGCTCTATTTATTAATAGTTTTTTCGTTATTAATTTTCTGTTCACTTTAAAAAATGTTATAATGTCATTGACATACAACCAACATGAGAAAGTATGGGGAAGGATAAGTATACATACGTGTCCCAACTCGTCTTCCAGTTCGTTGACCTTTTCAAGCGCCGCCGTTTTGGTCTCGCTGTCTTCCATGAGGGCGGCCACGTCGAAAACGTTGTCGAGGTATGCCGATATTTGAACCTGTTAATATTGTTACATTTATAAAAGTCCTTTGGATTTGTGTTTCGTTTTGCTCCACTAAAGAAACTTCTTCTCGTGCAAAAAAAACAAACAATTGATAGGTCTAAGGTAATTATGTAATTAAAGGGAATAAATTATAAATAAATAAATTAATTAATTACATTGGGCAATAGCTGCTAGCTAGTGCTCCATTGACAAATAATAGATTAGCTACGCTTGCAAAAAGTGTTATTTCTTTTTAATTGAATACGGAATAGTTTGATCGATATTTAGAAGAAAGGATAGTTGAGCTGAATGTGCAATGATAGAATATGCGTCAACTAATAGTGATTATGGAGACTGCGAAAAGCGGAAAAAGTTTTTTGCCGTCTGAATGTTTAGATATCTACTTAAGACACTTAAGTAAATAAATAGCCTAGTTCATAAACGTCTGTCAAGGGTAATAAGCTGTTCATAAAATTACAAAACAGAGATGAGCTATGAATAGGGGGATAGAAGCAGAGACAGGTCCGGTATCCCCTTCGAAGGTTTTGGAAGGTGTATTTCATAAGGCTTTGCTTACCAAAGCCGTTGCTAACTAGAACCCTTTCATTCGCCTGTTTAAGCGCTTCATGATACGGGTGTGAGCGCTAACCTCTTGAAGAGGTATCGATTATAAATTATAGCACTTATGCCATTTTCTACTTTCTCTTGGTAAAAATAAATAATACATTTCTGTTTAAAAAAGGTTTAAAGTGAAGGACCGGGTGTCTAGCGCGTTGACAGCACAGGTGTCATTTTTTTTATTAGGAAAGGGATACCCTTTATTTTAAGCGGTTTCTCTGAAAGGGAGCTAAGTCGAATGAACGGGTAAACAATTCAAAGGAAAAGCCATTTGATGGGGCTATTGGATGAACGACTAAACCATTTAAAGGCTTTTTTTCTAGGAAGGGGTGGACGGGTCCCTGTATAGAAGTATATTAGTTAATAACCTGCAGATCTTCACTCTCGCACATCCGTAACCTCTCCAGATAGTCGTCCAACTTGAGCGAAGTGAACTCGTACTGTAAGTGCACTCTGAAGTTCATGTCCTCCACGGAATGCACTATGATGTTCACGAACTGCATGCACGCCACCTGAAATTAACATTAAAATGATTTATTTGTGTTTGACTTTAACAGACATCATCCACGTAAGATAACGTGGTAGTTTTTATTCAAGAGCGTTATCTCTTGTAGACTAAGAGCAACGGAAAGAGATGATCAAATTTAAGACCTTATAGGGAGCGTGTATAAACTGTAAGGGGCAGCACAGGAGACGTCAGATTATTGGTGCGAGTTGTGAATGTGAAGTTTATGCTTCCAATGTAGCCCACAAGATAGCAGAACCTACTACGCAACACTACAAGAAAACGTACGAGAACGGCAGACGGCAGCACTTGCTTTGCCGTGAAGTGTTAATGTACATGTTCATGTTTCCGATTCAGGCCACAAGATGGCAGGGTAGAAACTCCAACGCGCACGGTGCCTATAAAACTCTAGCTTACCTTTTTGTTAATTTGGTATACTATACCTATAACTAATCCGGTTGTCTGGCAGTCGTTCATCGGTGAAAACCAAAGTGGCAGGCCAGAAAAGTTTTATTCAATTTATAGAGCTCCAGAATCGGAGCTCATTTCTACCTTTTATGTTTGTGTGAGTGGGTGCTGCTAACCTGACCTCCAACTATGAACAGCTACCAGACAGATTTAGTAATTGCTATTGTGCTAGAGGAGTTTCGTTGATCTCTCCCCAATGGGAAAGATATCGTACATGTCCGTTGCACGCTCGTTTAGAAGAAGTTAAACTCACCATAAACTCAATATGAAACTGTTCATAGTTCATAAAGTAGTCCATGAGCGTGTGGAACCTCCGCGGCTCGCCGGCGACCTCCTTGAAGTTGTCGAACGCCGACAATATGATCTGGTGTCCGCCCTTCACGAGGCATATGGCGGCGAGAAGCTCCAGTACCAGCGCTTTCGTGCGTAGCGAATGGTGGACGAGAGAGAGGGCTATGCTGTTGATGGCTTCTCGGTGTTGGATTACCATGTTGAAGCCGTACTGGAAAGAAAAAAAGTATTTAGAGTTTTGAAAGTATCTTTTATTAGTTTGTGACAATTTCAGCTTAGGCAAACTCTCGTACGTCCGGTTCTCTCCTACAGGTTGCAATTCTCAACCGATATTCGTGAAAACTTGTGTGGCAAAGTCATTATGGACACGACTAACGCAATCAAACAGTTTCCTGGATTTCTGGATAAGATTAAGAGCCTTAATTAGGTTAGGTTAGACAAGGGTCTCGAAACCTTTTCCTCCGAGGGCCACGGCCAGACTTATCGCTCGTAGTTTGGAGACCCCCGGGTATGTTTCCAATCAACCCTTCTGGACAACTCATGAATCCCTTACCTTGTTGTTCATGATAGCGCGCATACACATGATGCACACATGTATATCGTCAGTAGAGGCGCCCATGTTAAGGCGTGCGGCATGCCTGGTCCGCCGCCGCGCGACGGCGGGGCTGGCCGCGCCTTCGCACTCGGCGTCGGTGGAGCGCGCGCGGCGTCGCCACGATGCGTTCAGTGTGGAGCTGTTGTCAGTTGGCGCGCTGCAGTCGGAGGTCGTTGTGTTTGCACCTAGGAAGTAAAATACCAATCAGTTACGAATTTAATCTAGTAAAGGAATTTCATACAGCCTTACACGCCCGTAAAGCAACCTTCTTTTGTTTATAAACGTAAAATTGTGACACAAGTGACGCAACATCTTAGCATTCAACCATCAAATAGAAGTAGACTCGTAATTTGTTTTTACCTGTGTAAATCTACGAATAAAACAAATTGACTACATATTTTTTATTGCAAGTTTAAGAAAAGCACTGTACAAATATCGGCGAGAAACGGGATTGCCGGCTGCGTATCCCTATCCGTCTATATCTACTGCCTGCAACCCTTCGTTTCCCGGCCTCTATAGTAATATACTATTCCAAGTCCCAATAAAGAGGATATGTTATACAGTGTTGATATCCAATTAATTCAAGTATTCATCATATTACGTCATTTATATTCAGTTAAATGCTTGTAAAGTGAGCGTTTGTTAATTCCCTTCGCGTAAGAGCTGATCCAGACGATAATATAGTTGATTTATGGCCCAGACGTGACAAATGAAGTAAGGAGATGCGGGAAACTAGGTTAGCCGGGTTCAATCCATTATACAAGTTTTGCAAAGGAGGATTAGAAAATTTAGGAAATATCTAACATAACGGGCATGAGAAAATTGGCCGTAACGCAGTAAGAGAGTTAGATATTAAAAAGTGTTTCGGATATAGAAAGCTGTACTTATGTAGGCTGCTGCTATGGTATTATCTATGTTCACGTCAAAGGGAAATAAACATAAAAACGTGTATCTGCAGTATTTCTGGCTATATCTCATAACTATAAGACGGACAATAATCGGCCTTCAGCTCAATAGAGGGCCAGTGATATCTGCCTTAACTTATTGAAGACCTGGTCAGGCCAGAGTCAAAAATTAAGGATGGAGACATCCCGGTCATTATTGGTGGAGGTCCACTGTGCACTTGTAGGAGTCTTATTTATTGTAATGATACCAGTGAAACCAAAGTATAAGCAGGAAACTTTTTAGACCAGTACCCTGTCTAACAACATTTGCCTAATTCAGACGGTTGTCAATATTTTTTTCCCACGGAACGCTCATTTCTTTTAGTGAAGTTTTACTGCACGTTGTAAATGGTCTACTCTTGTGTTAATGCCGTTGCTGGACTGACTCCGAGCGAGAGCTACCCTTTGCTCGTAACGCATCATGCTGAGCCGGAAGCTGATTTAGCCGATAAGCACGTCCAGCCCCTGGTCCTTGTCGTTCAGGAACTCCAAAACCCTTTTTTTAGTTCTTTGGACAGCACCTAGTTAGACCACTTTCTGGCAGTCGGAATTGGGTATTTTAGTTGTCTAATGACTATTTAAGAAGGTCCATAGTGTTTTTAAGAGTCTTGCTTGTGGTGATGACCGATTTAGTGGCTTTCGCAAGTGCAGCTCTTCAGTCGGTGCATATTACAGATGGTCACATCACTATAGCCTGGCCTGAACCGAAAGATGGACATCGCAGCCATTGCCCGCTTTGCAGTGGAGTTACCCCTGCTGTCTATTTATATGACGATGATTGGTGTATTTAGCTCAACACTTGTATGATACTAACCCTGGTTGATGCCATCGCTGGACTGGCTCCGAGCGAGCGCTATCCTCTGCTCGTGACGCATCATGCTGAGCCGGAAGCTGAGGTAGTCGATCAGCACGTCCAGACCCTGGTTCTGTTCGTTCAGGAACTCCCGGACCCATCTGGAACACGACAAACATTCATTTAAAAATATATATGTGGTGTAACAGTCCTTGCTCATGCTTTCATACAAGACCAAGAAGCGAGCGAATAAAGTAAGGACGCCATCATTACGACAGGCGTAGCGTAATACAGGCGTAAAAAACAAAACTTATGACATAATCAAACTATAAAAATCTTCGTCTGACGAGAAAGTAAAATCGTCGATACATCCGCCGAAGACATCTGACGCCAGTGACGCCATGATTTCAACTAATAGAATTTCACTTATAACACAATTACGCTTACGCGACGCTTGGTGCCCAGAATTCGACGCGTCTTAACGTTTTTACGATACGCTGACGCGACGCTTACGTTTACGCTCCGTTTGCTGAGGGTCTAAATCGCACGCTCGTAATTATATTGTTGTCCCGCCTATAATCCTAATCGCCTAATTCCTATATCGTCACTTTCCTATTTTGTCCACATTCCTATGTGACCCACAGCCCACAGTGCTAACTCGTCTACATTCCCACATGGTCCAGAGTGCTGACATTAGTGGAGGTCAAAATGACAGTCCAACGCAATTTTTCAGTTGGAAAAAGTAATATAAAAGTGCAGAAGTTGCCTTATTTATAGAAGTCAGTCAGGATAATGGGGGTAATAATGTTGACGAGTTGGCTCTGTGGTCAAAATAGGAATGTAGACGATCTGGACTGTAGGTAGTCAAAATAGTAATGTGGATACTGGTGCCTGTTTGTGATACTTTCGCTAACTGCTTGCTTGCAATTAGTTTTGATTTTGATTTTGAAAGTCACACTTCAGAAAAGATGGTACGAAAAAAATTAAATGCACTTACTCTATGTGATTAGTTCGGAGTGATATTTCCAGATCCCTAAGAACTTGTGTAGACGTGGAGTCGCCGACCATTTTCCGTTTCTGTAAATAAAAATAAGCAACATTCAATTAATTTTAGCTTCATATTTGGCATACGCAACGACCGAACGATACTCAGCTCAATTATGTTTTATCTGATAGCTGATGCCAATATGTAAAAGTCAAATGAAATTGTGAACCCATTTCTCAAATGGTATTAGACTAATACTACACGTGTATTGTAATGCCAACGGACCAAAGAAACATCCAAAAGATCCGAACATGAGATTCCATTTGCAAATTAGACTCGTGACCTGAGGCAATGGGAATTCATTGTTCTGCCATCGACGTATCTATACCATACAAATAAGTTTGGATAAGATTAGTTCTCCTTATATGTAGCCTTTCATCTCGGACCACCACGTTTCTGCCATTCACCGATCGTAAATAAACCTTAGTGGGACGATATAAAGTCTGTTTTCCGTCAGATTATATTGCTGTTTTGTATCGAGGTTTGGTACAAGTATGATGTGAGGTCAATGACATTCTGCAGGTGAATATGATTTGTTATAGTGGAACAGATGTTTTGCCGGTTCTGCATGTTTAAGAATTAACAATACAGCCGCAACATAGCATGTGGGTTAAGCGTCATTTTTGCATGACGCTCCCCGTTTTGTATGCGTCCGCGAAATTTGCGCCAGAAGAATTTCTGTAATTTTTTACATCGAGTTGGGATTGGGGTAGTCAAATACATGCACTGAGTTGAAAATCCCTTAATAATTTCCTTATTTCAGAATATAAATTCATATACCTTAGCTTGAAATAATTTATATTGTAATTTAATATTATGAAAGAAAAAATCTAAATTTAAAAAAAAAAAAAAATCTAAATCTGTATATGTCGCAGAACGACTGAATCGTGCCATCTATCGCCTTTAAGATGTGTTTCATCACGCCATATTTGATAGATAGAGCAAGCTAGGGTGTTACGGTCCATCTGAGTGGCGTTCGACGCGGTTCCGCCAAGGCGTCATAGAGTGCGCTGTCAAAACAACTGAAATCGAGAACAATTGAAGTTTTGCTGTCTATCAATCTCCAGCCGAGACCGGGAGAAGATGGCGTTGGTGGCGGTTCCTGGGTCAAACCCACTGGCTTGCTTAAGATAAGAAATGTAACGCGTTCTATGATTTGTAATCAAACCCTGTAATGACTGTGAGTTGAATATCGTATTTCATTGAAAGCCCTCGTCATCCACTATTGAAGATTCTGATGTGCTGTCGCTGGTATGATACGCTCATAATTCCCGACTTATATATATATTATATACTAGCGGACTTACGGACCTTTGTCCTTAGGTAGATGACTCTAAAGTATAGGGGTGTGAATGAGCATAAATTCTAGTACCTATAATATTATTTGCAACCTTATTAAGAGTTTCTATATCTATTATCAGCCTAATGAGCTTATTACTTTACAAAATATCATCGATTGTCAAACCGGAAGAGCTTTGCAAGCATGGAACAAATCGACGCGTCGAGGAGCTTTTTAGAACGGTGTTTCGTGTGGCGAAGAAAGCACACTTTTGCAGCAGATGGTAACTCGTAAAGTCATAGAGGATGACAGTCTTCATTCACACATAGTCGCCTACTATTTGTGTGTTGGGTCCCTAAAATCTATATGCGATACGATATAGGTAATGGGTTAGAACAGTGTACCCATTCAGAAGCACTTGCAGTTAATGATTCATAGTCAGGCGCCGTCTAACGGCTTTGAAAGTACCTATTCCATGCGCTACTCATGTTTGTCTATCTTTAATGAATTACCAACTGCGGTCAAGTGGTTGCTTACTGGAAGCAATAATACCTAAAGCAAAAAATAAGGACAGTTATTGACCAAGCGTAGTGCAACTTTGACAAGTTTTCACGTATGCCACTGGACGAATGTGAAAAACTAAAAAAAGGCATCCCGGAGGAGCTCTACACCAATTTGACCTAACGATCGGTTGGCTGCGTGGCCTGGATATATCGATCGACTTATAAACTATACTTGTTAGAGTGAGATAGATTTAGCTTTGTTAATTTCAACAAATATTATATTGCCTACGCCATACGACATGCATACGACGTTCTCTCCTAGTTCGATGTTGTGACAATTTAATTTAAGATAACATCTGTATGTACCAAGGAATGCAATTAATAAATGAAATAAATGAAATGAATACCAAAATATTACCTCGGCTGTAAGGGGTCGCTTTCAACCCTTAGTTAACAATCTACTATTCAAGACCGGTACTACAGAATTAAAAACCGGTTGTTTACCGAAACAAATTACGAACACAAACAAACAAATAAGTATTATATAAAACCTTAGTGGCGCCAGCGAGTGACAAAAGCAGTAAAAGTATGTATTTCTAAAGACCTAATAAGTCGCCAGGTAAGAAGTCACAAGAACAAGTCGCACAAAAAATCTTTCGCATGTACCAGTTGTATCATCTTCGGGGCTCTCAATTATTATGCATATGCATGCAGGAAGGTAATGTATATCTAAACCACGCTGTTTATTACCTCAGGTTATTAAAACAGGTCCAAATTACCATAATTACTACGCAATTTAATGGGTCCATTTCACTAAATGAGGGGTAATTATGGAAAGTTAAATATGGGGAAATTATTAGACAATTAACATGGTTTTGGTGTACGGTTATGTTTATGATGGAGGAGGATGTTTATACTTGGAATTCACTTAAAGAGATGATTTTAGGGCAGAGAACGTCAAGAAAATCAAGTAAATTATGGTTTTACGAGTATTCTGTCTTCTAAATCTAAAATATTAATTATTTTATTAAATCATAAGAAATTATATAACATTTTTTTATAAATTATATTTCGTACTTCTGCATGTAACAAGCCATTTTTTTTACTTTTTTATGTTTTTATTATTTATCTTTTTATGCTCATTTTGCACCAACTACTTAACGTAGCGACAGAAAAATTACCAAGGCCTACAGTACCCAGAGCAGAAGTGGGCAGGGTTGGTCAACTTTGTCACTTTGCCTTTCGTATATGATTTTTATGTATATCGTATTGACAAGTATAAAAATAGTAAAAAAAAATCCTTGAAAAAAATTGAATTTGTGCCCTAGACTAGATTATATTATAAAAATCTATAGTTACAACAAATAAACAATACGATAACACTCCAAATAACAATTTAACAAATTATTCAATGAATCTTACGGACGCTAAATAGAACCGTCCTACTTCCCATACAGACGCTGATGGCGTATTTATGCCCGAAGACCTCTGACCGGCGTTATCTCTCATAAATATCTAATCGGAAACCATTCGGAAACACACGATTGTTATTCTTATGGCTTGGCGAGCGTGGACGATTTGATCACTTAGGCAAATCAGTAAGGGCTTGATCATGCCTTTGCACGGCGGCGAGCGGTTAGTTTGAGCCTCTTTGATTGCCAACGAGAGGTCGAGAGGTGCAGAAGCGTTACTGCGGGCAATAGTTACTGTCAGTTCCCTACACCAATTGCGTTGCTATCGTTCTTTGGAGTCTTTTTAATTAATTAAGTCGAGTGTTGATTTGACACTGCTCCATTTTAAAGCCAATTTACATTCAATCCAAGCGAAAACCATCACAACAAATTCGGCTTCCTAAGGATGAAGGATGACTACAGAAATCTCATACGCTACGCTACGACGATGCTTCGTGTGCGGACTTGTTTGAAGTTCTTCGTGCTCGTAACGCTCTCGTTCTACGCACGTATTGCGATACGCTGACGCGTCTCTTACGCTTACGCTCCGTGTGCTGAGGGGCTAAGTGACACATTATCTGCTGGAATGCTCCTAAACTAAAAGGGAGCCTATCAAAGATGGTCTTTGAATTTCTAAGTTCGGTAGCCATCCAGCGCTCTCTAATCACGCATATTACGTATCAGAGTCACACACTGGATCATCCATTCATTCGAAAAACACTATCTTGTCCATGAGAATACAATGGAACTTTATCAATTAGTATACCAAAACAGTCCCTAATAACATATGAATAAAGACGATGCATTTGGGCAGAGCTGTATTAAACGGGACTTCAGTTGACCCAAGGTTAAAATGTCACTAGTCACTACAACTGTTTGTTGTGATTTATTAAGAAACATTGTCGTCGATCATGTTATGAACACAGCGCGATAAAGATCAAAGACTTTGCATTTGTATACGTCGTTGGGTTTTATTAGCATTAAATTGTCACTATGCTGACAAATATTACTAGTTGGTATATGTATATAAATGCCTGAGTAAAACGCTAAATTGATATTTTAGATTTTTAGGATTCATGTAAGCTCTCTAGAATACGTTGAATACGGAACGCTAGAAACGTGTTATGCTTTTTTCCAGGAATTCGATATCTAGCAAGTGCGATGTACTTACTTCACGTAAGTCGTATTAAACAATAAAGAGTGCTACGAAAGTGTCAATTTTGCAAAGATAACCCATAGGTAGTGGCTATAGTATTCATCTTGACATATCGGTACACTTCATCTGCCAGGGATTAGACATCACTTGACATCAGATATAAAGGGTAGATGGGCGTTTCAAATCATCACATAATAATTATACTTTACTCATGAGATAGCACTTGCGCGTTACAAAATCGCCGTTAGTTGCAGAGGTGTTTTTGCATTTGCCCCGTTACTGTATTGCTAATCACTTTTTTGTGAATATCATTTAAAACAAGCGTTGAACAAGGCGGATGTAGTGTTCAAATCAATGGGTTCGATTTGGGACTGTGTGGTCTGCGCTTGTATTTGTAGGTGTTACTATAAACAAATAATAATAATATGTTCATGGTTCTGGCGGGTCTTAAGGATAATCTTTCAATTGATCAGTAAACGATGAAATGTTATTGAAGGTTTTTCAAAATTAGGTTTTGCTTTACAGATCCATTTTTTAACCATTTGTAAACCTTCATACAAATATAATAAAGTCAATAAACCACACCTATTTTATGATGCTAAATGGTTGTAATACACATATGATATTACTTATCACAAGGTTAGAAAATCGTGTCGTTACAAGCAAAAATAAATTAAATACACCACAAGGAATTCCATAACCTAGAAAGTAGCTCATTCTAATTGTTAGATCCGTACACCGATTACTTCGTGACTTCCATATGAAACAGGAAGAGATTTTTACTAAGATAACACTCCGTTACACCTAACGTTATCTTCCATGTCCCCTGTATAGTTGTGTCTTTAGAAATATAGCCCGTATATACTTGGTAAGGAAGTAAACTAAGCTTAAGGATGCTCTCCATCAGAGCCTACGCCTCAAATGGCAATGGGCAGGGCATATAGCTAGGTACAATGACGGAGGTTGGACACTAGAATCTACAACATGGACAGGGTCAGCAGGTAGAAGAGGCAAGGGAAACCAAAAAAGAGATGGACAGAAGACATCATCTCAGTAACAGGCATAGACTGGCTATAAGACAGACCAAAATATAGATAAATGGAGGAAGTGTGAGGAGCCTTTTACCCAAAAGGGAACCCCATGAGATTAATGTAATTAATAATTATATACTTTTGTGTAATGTAATGTATCTGTTTTATGTAATGTAGAAATAAAAAGCTATTTTATTATTATTATTATATACTTGGTATCAATAACTGGTAAGGTAATTTAGCCGCCAGTGAGTCCTAGCGACCAAAATCTTCTAGGGTCACAAGGCGTTAGGATTTTTTGTCATTTAACATTAGTGTAACTGGAAATGTAAGGATTTGATTTAATTGATAACGTAAGTCAATTTGGAAATATTGTATCAGAAATTAAAAAATATATTAGAAAAAAGAATGGAATACAAGATTTATCTATCTTAAAAAGCTAGGGTCTTAAAATAATGATAATGTCGTTCTGAAAAAAGATGCTCAGCGTCTCACGATTTTTAAGAAGAATTAATCAGGCCACATAAAATTGAGACAGCTAAAAATCTCTAAGCAACTTTCAACCATCCGTCACGAAAGGACACAGAACAGAGAGTCCATCAATGTACGTCATATTTTAATAGAAATTTGACATGATGAAGATATTTCCACACGTTGACATTGCAAATGGCATGCAAAGTTAGCCTGGTCCGAGTCTACTTATCTCAAAAACATTTAAACTTCAGGAATTAGGCCAAGAGAAATGTGCATAGGGTAACCCTAGCGTCGGAAAGAAAGCCTAGCCCTAGGCACCGGCCCGTAATTACCTTCGCTACCTTATTACCGATTGTCTCCGTAGATTGCGGGCAACCTTACTGATTTATGCCTCATTGTCTGAGTAACGGCATCCTTTGTAGCGTTATGGCATTCCTTTATGATTTATTGAGCAAAACGATACGTGGCAGATAGCTGGTCACTCCTTAAATTTTACTTACAGCTATGGGTACCTAACTGTTACTGTATTCATTTTGACAGTAATACTCAATTGCGCGTACTTATTAGTAACACGTCCGAAGTATGGTTGCGAGAAATATCATAGGGATTACGTTTTTTATTATATCTGTGTACATCGCGTCTTCAGTTAATATTTAGGCGGCGGAAAGAGATATAAAACATTAGTTATCATTTTACATTATATAATTTATACATAATAAATAATATAATAAATAAATATTTAGGCAAGTAACGCGTTTATGAATAACGCCATAAGTGTTTCCAAACATGTACCATTTGTTTCAAAGAGCAGCGTATGATTCGCCGTTGATTTTCGACAGTTCGAAGGAATAAAGTTTCTATCTGGGAATACATATTACATACCCTGTGACTCCTGGAGGCCTTTTATTCGAGGCAGGTCCTGAGCTTGTTGAGGTAATGCGTGGGCGAATCCTTGACTTGGACTATGTCCTGGTCGCAGATGATCTCCCATTTCTCTAAGCTGACTGTGCGGAATATTGGTTACATACCCTGACTCCTGGAGGCATTCGGGTCGAGGTATGTCCTGAGCTTATTGGTGTAGTGCGTGGGCGAATCCTTGGCTTGGACTATGTCCTTGACGCATATAATCTCGCATTTCTTTAAGCTGGCTGTGTGGAACATTGGCTACATACCCTGTGACTCCTGGATGCCTTCGGGTCGAGGTACGTCCTGAGCTTGTTGAGGTAGTGCGTGGGTGAATCCTTAGCTTGGACCATGTCCTGGTCGCAGATGATTTCCCATTTCTTCTCCAGATCATAGTTGCGGAGCAGTTTCGCCTTGTCGGGCGGGAGGTCCATTGATGCCTGCAACAAATAAAAAGTTGTTTTAGCACTGGATATTTATGCATAGGTAAGTACATTTGCCGTTGGCATAACAAACTAGCCTTTGGAAAGGTTGTACAGTAGCGGATTAAAATAAAGTGTTAATAGTATCCTGGAATATTTTTTCAAATAACGTGCTCAAAAATATCTGACACAGTCACAGTCACTCAATTGTTCTACATATAGAGACATCTCTTTTTGTTTTTTTGTGCTGACTGTACAAAACCATTAATTAGTTTTGTCTGTTAGATAACTTTTAAGCAAAATAAAATGTGTTATTTTAAAGGAAACAGAAAATGACAATTTCCTGCATTTTAATCCGTAATAACCCAACCTAAATACCTACGACCTCCGACCACGAGTCACATAGCCATATAGCGGTCACCAAATGGAAAAGTAGGCAAACTAGGGAACTAACCCGGTAAAGATAATACAATATAAGATAATAATATAATTAAGGACACAAAGTAGTTTCGACGTCATGAAATTTAAAAGTTATCCACCTTGATTTTATACATAATTTAAGAACCCACGTTTACTGAATTTTATTACCATTTTAGGTAAACTTTTGGTAAGTATAATAATATCATGTTATTCCAAGTTTTGCTCAATGCTTAGCTGTAAGTAACCTAAACAAAACAATATGAATGAGCGAGTTTACTTTCGGTCCAAGGATCTAAAGGCGTATTTTTAACTCGAAAGGGCTATAAGCTACAGTTTTTGTTGTCTCAAAAAGTTCTAACTTAGTATAAAGTAACTATAAGAATATAGATTCGGCTTAAAGAAATTTCAAAGTAATTCACCTTGATTTAATACATAATTTAAGAAGCTGCGATACTGGATTTTACTATTACCTTAGGTAAACTGGTATTAATAATATTTTGTTATACCACTTATAAGTTGTAGTTGTAGGTTAACGAAACAAAACAATAATCTTATGAATGAGCGAGTCTACTTTCGGCCCAAGGATCTAAAGGCGTATTTTTAACTCGGAAGGGTGGAGTATTTCTGTTCGGCTGCAGTCCATAAAAAGATAAGCCATGATCGACAGCGAGCCGTTAAATTTACTACATATGGGTCGACATTTAACATTGTTTATTATTTTGACTATTTTTGTAACTAGCATGTAGTTTTATCAGCGTTGCTTAAATGTTAGGGTTCCGAATTCATTTTTGTACAAATAAATCAAGGACTATAATTTTCATTAGGATTCACATTCAATTGACCTATTTCATAGATATAGGGTCGGTTGCACTAAACTGTCTGTCATCGCCAAAAAAATATATATATTTCATTGTATGGGAATTTGCATGTGAACATGAAAAGGCAAATATACCACGTGATCGACCATACAAAAAGAGAAAACGTTTTTCCACTTCTAAATATTTTCCATTCTCCATGATTTTTTAGTATGTTATTGACACAATGAAAAACTAGGTTTATAGGTCTTTTTTTTTTTCAAAATTTGCAATACAATATATCTATTTTTTTTTTAAAGCGAACCTATAAACCTAGAACATATTATGCTGAAGCGATCGACGTCAAAATCAAAGTGATTTGTTAAAATGTAGTAAGTGGAAAACGTTTTCTCCCGAAATGGAATTTCATAGAAAAAGTACCGTTATTTCGCTAGGATCGCAAAGCAAAGATGGAAGAATTTCCATCTTAATTCTTAACATTGTGAACTCACTGTGGAGTGATGTTGATCATTTCAATTTTGCTTGGTACAACCGGACCTTATTCGCAAATATATATAATTGTCTGGCAAGAAATATGCCACCTGTTCATACCCTTGTTAATATCAACAGAAAAAGAAGGAGTGCTTGTGGAATCGTTTATACGATTCCAATCTATGACCGCCGTTCCGTCATAGACATAAGACCAAACATGGAATCATGCCCATAAGGGTATAAAGTGACAGGGGACCATTGACGAGGGTTTCAATTATAAAATCACCACTAAAATTCAAATAAGCGCGTCACACAAGAATGTCCGGACATTAAACCAGGCTACCATCGCTGAACATATAGTTTGTTCACCCAATACCAATAAAGGACATCTTAATAATCTTAATATCCATAGTAAAACCGTTATACAAAATCTATAATTTACTAAATAAAACAAGTGGAACAAAATCGCTACAAAAGCTTTAATAAGGAAACGAAAACGAAAAGTTTCACCTTATCCCCAGCAACTCCAGCAAGCTTGGTTCTCCATACAAACGTAGATACGCTCTCATTTTAAAACGACTAGCTAGATTGCTCTGAAACTGTACTTACGGATAAGGTATATACTAGTCCTGTAATTAGTTTATATAACTTCCGATACCATAGTAAAAAAAATACGGCGAATTCAAGTTTTTCATATAGAACTTGTTTTTGCTCTATTTCGTTCGTTTCATAAACTGGAGCTATGTAAACTAGTTACCTCATGTCATTATATGTGCAAAGTTTAATTACAATCCAACACGTAGTTTTAAAATGAGTACGAAACTCCGTTTGTATGGGAAGGTGAAATTTGGCCGAGTTCGCCGGGGACCCTTAAACTAAAGCGCCCACTGGCGATATGTTTGGTCACTCAAGAGCTCATTATTGACAATGCGGTGTTCAAACACGATCCCGGCAGCGTATCTAAACGAGAATCGTAGCATTGAACCAGTTGCCGAGATATTGGTCACTAACGGTATGGTTCGGGGTTCCAGGGTTGTGCCAACTTGCAAATTGTATCTCCTATGGTAAACGCAAAACATAGAGAGATGGATGGATTGGATGGGACATTTTTATTTGTAAATAAATATTTT
Organism: Cydia pomonella; assembly: GCF_033807575.1. Taxonomy (NCBI): domain Eukaryota; kingdom Metazoa; phylum Arthropoda; class Insecta; order Lepidoptera; family Tortricidae; genus Cydia; species Cydia pomonella. The sequence continues at coordinate 18,843,786 of NC_084715.1, read as the reverse complement.
TATAATTCACACTTATTTATTTATCATTATGTGTTTTTTTATACTACGTCGGTGGCAAACAAGAGTACGGCCCGCCCGATTGTAAGCAGTCTCCGTAGCCTATGATGTGATTCATTATGATTTTAAAGATTAGCTAACAATAGCTTTTAAAGATTTTGATAATTTTGTTATTCACTATGCTATTGAATGAAAAAAAATCTGAAATAAATAATTTGAATTGAATAACGAAACAATTAATAATGCAGTTTTTGTTTTAGAGAATAATAGGGAATGCTCTCGGTACTAAGTTTGTATAGCGAGAACCGGTAATTCTCTGTTCTGGTAATGAGTTTGTATAGAAAACCAGTACCGGAAGCACTCCCTAGAGTAACTAAGACCCAGTTCATAATGATCACACCATTTTCCATCGGTCTCATTTTTCCCCAGTGTATGTAACATGATTTTTATATATACAAAATAGATTTAGATTTAGTTTAATTTTTCAGAATTATATTCCTCATTTAAGGCATATATAATATCCCAAGATTTCTTTTGATTCAGTGTTCTCGATTTTCTAATACTGGCAACGACAATCGTGTATTTAAATCAAATGTTAAAGTTTTGTCATAATGTTTTATCGTGGACACGAACAAGAGCGAAGTAATAATATTTATAATCGGCTTACATTTCATCAAAGAGTTAAAAGAGCCTCTACGTGTTGGCTTCATATATCTGGAACACCATTGTTGGGAGGTGAGTAAACATACAATACAAACAGCAAAATAAAAAGCAAGCATTCAAAAGCAAGTTGCGTAAGAACTTATTTGAAAAGATTCGCGACTAAATGTCTGCGTGAGACACTAGGTACATAATTATTATATATATGTATGTTTATTTATATATATATATATATATTGAATATGTATATATGTAGGTACATTGAAAATGTATATTTGCGTCAGTATAATATCATAGTAGTCTCGACTTGTGTCTATTTCTAAATCATTTTTTTACAAACCTGCACCAACTAACTTTTTCTGTTTAGCCCAATGGTTTATAGGTAGAGAATGCCTCAAAGCGTTAAGTCCGCCATTTGTACTCTTTTTCTAAAGTTGTGCAATAAAGTTTAAATAAATAAAATAAATAAAAAGATGAAAATATTTCTCCTATGAAATACATAAAACTACTGTTATATTGCAATATTTTATTGCCTAGGCATTCTGAGAAAAGACAATAGGTAAGAAATGGAATGTATGAAGCAATAGCTATAACATACTGCGCAATAAAAGGTGAACCTGTATGGATGGTCCGTGTTATGATAGCTCTGCTCGATTGTACATAGTTTGCGCTACGTCAACATATTTCAATGATGAATCATAGTTAATGACACTAAGCACTTTGTAGAATAAATTAATAATAAATCGTTGATAAAGTTATATTGCTTAGTTATATTGTAACATAGTATAATTTATTAATAATTTGTATTATATACGAGGCTCTTTCAAGGTCGCTCCCATTGTAGAAAAGATGGCTGAAAGCCGTATGAGATGGTTCGGGCCTGTGATGAGACGTGACAAGGAATATGCAGTCAAAAAGGCTTTGGCCATCCCAGAGAAAAAGAACGGCAAAGGGAGACCGCTTACCACGTGGTGGACAACCGTTACCAAAGACATGGAGCGGGCGCAGATCAACACGCAGACAACCCAGGACAGAAAAACCTGGCGCCTTCGAACGAGGAGGGCCGACCCCAAATAACGGGACATGGCAAAGAAGAAGAAGAGTAACATAGTATAATTTACGTAAGAGCTTAATAGTGAGGTGTGATGAATTCTCGTGATCGCCTCTGAAGGATAAAAAAATACGTATTTCATCTCTTCACCTACGATCATTTATGTTACTATGTGGTGTTAAAGGTCACATTATTCGAATGATGACTCGAGCAGCGTTATGGTTGAGAATTTACTGCTTCATCATTTAAACAGGCAATGTCAGTGTCAATTTCCTTCATAAATTGCATTGATATTCGTTTACGTTACGTTATGCCGGCTGTACACACTCGCCGAGACACCCCGAGACTGACCGAGAACGAGTGTGTACATGATGCTCTCGCCTTGTCTCGCCCGCTCGGTTCTCGCCTCGGTTCGCCTCGGCCGCGTGTCGGTTTTTTGCGGTCGAGTCAAAGGGTCTCGTCCGCTCTCGCGAGGTAAACGAAACCAAGCATGTACACACTCGTTCATTTAGTTGCCCGCTTACTGTATTTGTGTAAAGATGTGTTCGCTATGGTTAAAAATGTGGTCCAACGATCGTGAAATGGAATTTTTAGAATTTCGCCATGGTTTAGTAATTTTTTTTATGATATATGTGTAAGTAATTATAATAACTAACAGCACAAAGACAAACGGCAGCAGCAGTTTCTAGGTCCATCGTGGCCGATATCCTCTGTTCAATTGACGTGCACGAGTGTGTACATGGTGTGCTTTCGTCGAGAGCTTCTCGCCCAAGACTCTCGGCGAGAGGCGAGAGGCGAGTGTGTACAGCCAGCATTACATTACTGGTGCGATTAGAACGTTCAATCTGCCACTCAAGCAATCATTGGGGAATATGGCTCCATCGCTACTGTCGATGATTTTGCCAAGACGTCAAAGTGGGATCCACGTGGGGTAAATAAATTTGAAGCAGTGTAGGTACGGTATAAAACGATATATTATGGCCTCTTGGGTCCTAGCCAGATTACATTTTTTTTTCGAGAAGACTGCGCCATTTTGAAGTTCAACCGAAAATCCAATCCGTCAGTCATTCAAGTAGATTGACAGTGACTCCGCCCGCGTCTACGCTGTTCCAGAATCATCAGTCAAATTGTCAGGCAAATCACATTTTAAGTTTTGTCCCTATTCACCCCGGTTGACGGTATGTACCTAACTATTTTATTTATTTATTTATTTAAACTTTATTGCACAATACATGAAGAGTCCAGAAGGCATTCTCTACCAGTCAACCATGAGCCAAACCGAAAGATCCTAATTGGTGCAGGGTCAGAATACAGAGTAAAATGACAAAAAAATATCACAAAATTATATAAAATTATACTTACATAAATATACATACGTACATATATAAATTTATAGCCATTGTGAAACATCATGAGGACGACCTTTGAACCTTGTCAAACAGATGCTTGCGCAACATGCGCTTGAAGGAAAATTTGTTCAGATTGCCTGAATTTTGAAGGAATTCGACATGCATCGACAACTATGCAACTATTTCAAATTCAACATATGTATTTAGTTTACCCTATACAATTCACGTGCCAGATCAAAACTTGTCTCCTAGCTAGTACTCGGCTAAAGACAAGCCACTTACACGCGAAAGATCTAATTGGTCCGTTGCAATGGCAAATTGGAGGGCATTGTTCCTCAAATAGGAGAGGAATGAACTGCGAAGTTCGTAAAACCAGTAGAAGCAAGTTGGCTTAGGATCGTTTAGGTTTTATAGGGAAAGGAAGCGTTTAAGGAAGGTGAAAGCACTTGCAAGGGCATTCCAGCAAAGTGTCGGGTATGTGGCCCAATTTTATTTAAACTTCTGATAAATCCAAGGCACCGATATTTGATATGATAACTGTACAATACAAATACTCTTCATTGCGCACCTCAATACAGAAACAATACAAATAATACAGCACAAGAAGAGCTAAACAACAGGCGGTCTTATAGCTAAAAAGCGATATCTTCCAGACAACCTTTAGGTAGCGGAACTATATGTCATGTCATAGGTGTTCCAGATGCAATGAAAGAAGTCTAGCACAGAATAAACACAAAACAAAACAATAGATCATACAAATAAAAATAAAATAAATAACATATAAAAAATAAACAACATATACACCGTGTTTTTTTTTCCGTTAATTTCAAGCTTAAATTAAGTAACATTCTCAAAGACTCCGGTATTCTAATTAACTCCATTTCGGAGATAATCAATATTTAATTTTTATCTTATAAGGCCCTTACGAGCATGTACACTTGCCTTAGGGCCTGTTTACATATTGATTAGTGTTTAGTATGAGTTAATACATTTGATACTAAACGTAAATACTATCTCGGACGATTGATGTTCGAAATGACATTGATATGTCACAGTTTTTAATTGTTTGATTGAGTTAAATGTAATGCCTGTGTGACAACATCGCTATATGCAACAGTATAAAAATAAAAATTTATAAAAAAATAAAAAATAAAGTTTTTTTTTAATTGACTATGCCATTTAGTTTCCCTTAACGTACTTGCCGATACCCCGAAGTTAACGGAATTAAAAAAAACACGGTGTATAAGCTAAGTTATAATAACATTCGATAACTTAGCTTTGAATTCAACGGTCTACCAAATAATTAGATGTCTGCAGGTTATTAAGGTACCTGCCATACACGTCACGTCCCCGATAAAGCAGACCGTTTTGTAGAATGCCCTGTAAGTCTTATGTAAATAAAAATCTATTGATATGTCAAATGCGAAAGATTGCATGTTTGGATGATTGCTATTCAATCACGCAAAAACAGCTGACCGGGTTTATATAAGGGATACATTTTATTCTTAAATTCATCCTCTAAGAGAGTGAAATTTGCGTTGAAAGTACACTGAAAAAAATAGATAGCCGAACTGGTTTTGTAACTTACTACGGTTAAACGTCTAAACTACGGTTATAAGAAAATAAACTTTGCATAAATTTACAAACTTATTTTGTAGTGTATACCCAGTACCTGAACACTGATAGCCAAACACGGTTTTGTAACATATAACACATAGTTCGCAAGTCCCAATTTTTGTGTAAACAGTAACCAAAATTTTGTTACAGTTATGCAAACATTTCTTTCAGTGTATGGAATTACTCATGCGAAGAGGGGTAAAGGGACAATTTAACGATTTTCACACGAATGAAATCATGATCAAAGGCTGATGTTCTTATAAAATACCCCTTAGGCTGTCAGACGTCGTGACGGGTTTTCCAAGGCTTAGATAGGTGCAACATATAATCTGTACGGATATTATCAGCGCACCGATACAGCACCGTGCACCGGCAAGTCAGGAAGCCTTAGGGCAACACAGACAGACCGACTACACATCTAGGCCGTGGGTAACCCACTGGGCTACCACATAGTATCGAGTTCTTTTCAACTTTAATCAATAAATATGATGGGACAATCTTACACAAATCGTGCCTAGATCCAGCTCCACAGTATGCTCAATACAGCTTGTGTTGTGGGGTACTAGACGACGATATAAATAAATACTTAAATACATAGAAAACATTCATAATTCTAATAAATATCTGTGATGAACACACAAATATATAAATACTTTTACCTGGATTTGAATGCGCGTCTCTATACCGACGAGGCGTTTGAACTTAAAAGGAGTAAAATCATAGTCATAATCAATTTCAAAAAACATATTTCTTTATTTGAATAACATATGTTTTAAATTTCAAGGTCTTACTTTCTCTTCCAAGATCTGTAAGTAACTATCTAAGTAACGGAACTGTTTTACATATGTAAATTATAATGTCTTCGTTACTCGTGATATCATTATGAACTAAACTTCTGAAATTTGCGAGACCTAGAGAAGTCTTAAAGCACGCAGTTTGCTTACTTTGTTCCGAACCCTACTTAGGGTAATGTTTCGAACGGAACTTACCTTTCGTCTAGTAACGGTTTACGAGTTTCTTGGCATGTGCACTCAGTTGCAAATGTTGCAATGCAGTTTTAGATATAAAAATCGGCCAAGAGCATGTCGGGCCATGCTCAGTGTAGGGTTTAGTTAAATAATCTTTTCTCTTTGGTCGGACTGATAACTTCAATTATGAATCATGAACTTCTGTCAGCCATATTTAAAAAATGCAAACCATTTTGTCACCATGCTTGTGATGCTTATATATCTGATTGATCTGTAAAGATCAGGTACATATGTACAGTCAGCGTCAAATACTTCGTAGCAGTCAAAGTGGCCAAATAGTTCGGTACACCATACTAAATATATGGTGTACCGAACTATTTGGCTACTTTGACTGCTACGAAGTATTTGACGCTGACTGTATCTACTGGCACTTTCGAGCTGCTATGCTGATGAAATTATGTTTTGTAGAACTGCTGAAATAAAACAACGCAACCTCATTGATTATGTTTGTGCTCGTATTTTTTACAGTAGTTTGAAAATTTACGAGATCTACAAATCTTTTGCGAGGTTAGTATCTGTAACGGTCCGAAAATATTGTCACATTCTAACTCCATTAGTGTAAAATCATTTGTAGTTTTCAGGTAGTTTTACATGTATGTAAAATGTATAATTGTTGGTGCAATAAAGAATATTTACTTACTTACTTACTTAGTGAATAATGAAATACAATAAATAACTACGTAGGTACTATATTTAAAAATCTTGACGACTTCTATAAATGTACTAAATATCAACTGGTGCCTGGTACTATCGAGTAGCTTCTACAACACGCTTTAGCTGTACTTTATGAGTTTTAAGCTCTTTACAGAACTTTACCAGCAACTTCAGCGTCAAATAATTCAGAGTAACTACAGTTTACAGACTACTGGGGGTACAAAGTGTTCAAACACACCTATGTCGATTCATATCTATAGTACCTATCTATTAACATTATTTACTAGTAGATAGTAGAAAGGAAAACCGAGGAAAAGGTAGATTGACTGTGTGACAGGTGATATGAAACGAACGCAAGTCAATGATGAGATGATGGGCGACAGGGAAGTATGGAAGATAAAAGTGAATGGGATAAGGGTAAGCTGGGCAAGTGAATAACTCGAAGCAATCATGCCTTTTTTTAGGGTTCCGTATAGTCAAATAGGAGTCCTTATAGTTTCGCCATGTCCTTACTTGTATGTCTGTCCGTCCGAGGCTTTATTCCGTGATCGTTAGTGATCGAAAGCTGCAATTTGGCATATAGGCAATATCACTTTCGCCGAAAAAGTGGTAAAATAAAACCTTTTTTAGGGTAGGTTACCTATAATAGATTATCTCTACGAGGTACCATATCTCGATTTATTCCAACATTTTTCCATAACCCCATTAAACCACGTGTTTTATAGTCATACCTTACGAAAGCAATTAACAACAATTTACTTGCAAGTATCATTTCTAATCGAAATTGGAATCATCAGTGACTCATGGCACGCATCTATTGCTACCATCTTATTTTAGCTACTGTTAATAACACTCTTTGCTCTTAAGGCTTGAGTAACAAGGTTTGTTTTAATTTGCATTTCTTCGTTTAGTATGCAAATAGGAGTTTGTTTTAGACTGGTATTAGCATAAAGTGCTGTCCAATTATGACCGTGCGAACACCTACGCTTTTTATGATTCTGCTTTAATCATAAGCTTTCTGGGTATTTTTTTACGTTGTAAATGAAGAATGTTTTGGGTAGAGAATTTTAGCAGAGAAATATTTCAGGGCTTGAGTGTGACATGATAAATCCAGAATATTGCTCTCCCTCGTTATTAAGGCTGTTAAGTCTACTATGAATTAAGATCAGAAAACATATCCGTGGAAAATTATATTATGAATCAGCATTCTCATAATTTTTTTAAAAGTTTATTACAAAGTTTATGATTTAATGTTGACAAGAGGCTAGCAACATTTATTACATGTCTATTTTTCTAAATAAGTTATATGTCCTCAGTACCATTTAAAAATCGCGGAGTGAATTTAGTGTCTCCGTGTAATATGAGTCATATTAATGAATATGGACATTGAACATTAAGTTTTTTGGGTTATCTGAAGTTCTCTTCGACAAGAGCAATTATTAATTTCAATTATGTTTGCGCTTCGTCTTCGGGTGAACGACCTGCATAATGATAAGTATTTTGGCTAAGCGTGTCAATACAACCGGCAAGATGCTCGTAACCGGTCAAGGAGTTATCAGAATTATGAGTCGTGTTGGTTTTTAACAATACATATACTTTTTCAATATATATAGCATATTCCAAGAGAATCAATCTGGTAAGGTAATGGGTGAATAACATGGAACAACTCCAATGTTTACTTCATAAACTGAAATTGATGTCATATACGAAAGAAAAAGAGAACAAGTCCTCCAGTGCTCAGAGCTGGAATCGAACCAGCGTCCTCTACCTTCGCGGCAGATGCCTTATTAGACCGTTCGGTCACACGGGCGGGCCACGCTACGGCGCCATGGGCACAGAATGAATAATAGTACTATCGTACAGAAATGACACTTCCCACACTGAAGTTACCGCGATTCAGGGACCAATCATGTTGTCCCTTTCTTATGTATGGCACTATCCCTTTCGGCTATTTAGGACTGTCAAAATTCAAGTGATTATGTAATCTGTGGTTGTGCACGCTAAGGAATGTCAAGTTTTGCCAACTCTAATAATTGCTCGTAGCAATGCGTAGGATTGTACAGTCAGCATCAAAAGTAGCGGATCAAATAACGTTTCATAAGTATCTACCATTCTGTAATAGCTTAACAAAAAGTGTCGTCTTTAATATAGAACAACTAAGACTGTAAAAGATATACTTTTGAGCGCAAATTTTAACTATTTATCTATATTTGGAAAAGTTATCCGGAATATCAGATACTTTTGGCGCGTTGTTTCATCCGCTACTTTTGATGCTGACTGTACAACCGGTTTTATTTAATAGGTACCTGTAAATAAATTGGCAAACTATTACCGCTATAAAAAGAATATCTATATTCCTATTACAGGTATTGTTTTCATTTCGTTTTTACCGCTATATATAGACTATTTACAATATTAAATTGAATACATTTATTCAATACCGCTATTGCGCACTCGAAATGTAAGATGTCTATCAGACACTACTACTAAATCACAACAAATAGGTGTAATATTGTAACATTCACGATCACACGAGTCACGATAACATTCTGCATAGCTGGCTGAATGGCATTAACATTGACATGTATTACCGATAAAGGTTTTTAAGGGTAACATGTCAAATACAGGTATTGTTATTTGTTGTCTAATGGCAAAATCGCTAATAGACATGAATACCGTTATTGATTATACCAGTAATCAAAACTTTAGTGATGTAAATAGCGAAATTAAAACGCCGCGAGTGTACACACGACCGCAAAGAGGGTTAGAGCGCCGTAGGTACGCGGAGCCCACCGCCAACAACTACTATGGTGAACGAACGCGCAGCTATCTCACACCGCGAATTTTTAACAAAATTTCCTTTGAAGACGAGTGTAGCAGCAAAAACATGTTTAAAACGAATCTGAAAAAGTTGCTACTAAATACCTCAACTCAAAACGTGCCTCAACTTAAAAATAAATAAATAAAATATATAAAAAGATCCCAAGCTTGGGCAACTAGTTTTTTCAGATAAGAAAAACAATACACACCTACATACATACTTATAATACTTAGAATAAGTCATAATCATAAATACTTAGATAAATAAATAGTTCATAAGATAAGATCGGGTACACAAAAACTGTAAGTGAGTGCAACATTCGCCGATAAACGTTATGTTTGGCGAAATATTATGTAAATATATATTGTACCAACTTTTTTTGGATAAATAAATAAAAAAAAAAAAAAAATACAACTATAACCGGTTATACCTAATTTTAAACCGGTAGTCAGAATACCGGTAACGATAACTGGCCAAGAGCGCCCTTAAGGTCCAGTGTCACCCCACTGGCATGGGTTGAATTTTTTCAAACATAATGCGATCTCTTAGGCTTACGGCGCCCCCTGGCTTCATACGCAAACTCTAGCTAGTAGGTGTTGAAATGTCTAAGTAAAAAAAGTTATGTAAGGGCTCTGCCAGAGAGTACAAAATACTAAATTACATACCTAGGTCAATAAAGTAAGAAATATCTTAAATCGCATATAATTCTTATTTACTGCCCGAGGTGTGCATACTCTTTTTGTGTTCTACGTTCAACGGCAACTTCGTTAACGCAGCGGGCCGAGAGAGCGGGACGAAGAATATAAATACAACCTGAGTTTAACCCTCGCGGCAAGCAATCGGTATTTATGCAGTTTTGTGAAAACTGTTGCCTGCGTGAAGTCAATGGGACCGTTTAATTATAAACCAGCCTCTAACCGTGAATAATTACATTTTCTACTTTCTAATTAGATATTTATCGATTGTCCCTGTGCCGGCGTAGGTAATGTTTGAACCTGGTCATTATATATTATAAACAGATGAGTAAATTATAAAGACTTACATTACACTCCCAACTCAACACAATGTGGCCTGCCAAAGCGCGTTACAAGCGTTTGAGGCGGGCGATAGGTAGTGTCCGTCTAGCTAAGCTAACTTTGAACTGTATTTAAAACAACAAAGTGAGGGAGTGAGATTTGACATTAATGACGCCATTGACATACTGTCATTGCAAAAGCCATGCAGCCTTGCAGAGTTATCTTGGTCTGATTCTATGGCGTTATTATGGTCAACAAGGGACTGGTGGACGTTTTGGCTATATAAAATAGATTGTATAATAAGTTAAATTATAATATCTACTTATATAAACTTATATAAATAGAAAATTACCGCGCAACTTCTTTACTATCCGTCTACGAAGTGATAAATACATGAGTAAGTTAAAAGGGTTTGCGAAAATGACAGATAACTGGACCACATTAAAACAATAACGAAGTATCACACTTTTATAAAAGTACCAGTCTTTATTATAAAGTGATCTTTGTGGCATAAGGCGCACCATTCACGCAGGCATTTGCATTTCTAGATAGGACTGATAGGTTGCGACACGCCCTCTGAATCCGAGGAACTGTTAGGCGACTAATACACTCACAGCGCGAACTATATCTTATGTATATCCCTTTTTAGGGTTCCATGCCAATAAATTAAAAAGTTACTGTATATGTTGTACTCAATATGCTTGTGCCGCACAGTGCCGCGCACTGGTGGAATCCCACGTCCGTCCGTCTGTCTGTCACATCGCTAAATATCTCGGTAACTACACTAACATACGCTATTACGCTATCGATTTGAAATTTGGAAGAGTTATGAATAAGGATATCGCACGCATAACAGACGCATTGAAAATATTTTTTTATTCATAATATACTATTTTACTCGTATAAAACGAAACACACTGAGGACGAATTGGTGTGCTGGAAAATTTATACACGGTGGCCGAAAAATATGCGCATTCCCGTTGCCAGGTTTTGGGATTATACTGAGCAACTTTTACTATGGGACCAACCCCGAAATCGCGTAAAAAATGTTTACCCTCCCATAGAAAATGGACCAGCTAAAATGTATGAAACAGCCAGATTTTTTTTTCGCGATTTCGGTTTTGGTCCCATAGTAAAAGTTGCTCAGTATAAGCCCAAAACCTCCCTGGCACCGGGAATGCACATATTATTTGGCCACCTTGTGTATATGAGACCGCGACCACCGGCAATACATCCCACTTTATCGCTTGCCATAAGGACGCCATGTCGAGTTATTTGTATAAAGATTCAAACAAATCTCGTCATTATGGCAAGCGGCAAAGTAGGTCGTTTTGCCGGCCGCGGTCGCATAATGTTGCTCCCTTGCAGCGGCAGTGCGCTATCATATCACTGTATGAATCGCTTTTAGTGAGTTTAACATGATTTCAAACGTTGTTTCTTTTACTAAAGCCTGTCTAAGTTAATTCTGCACTTTGTATAGACCAAGTTATTAATCGTCATGTTTTCAAAGAAATTTGACGTTCGTGGAGCCGCTTCCACACTCTGGCTGTGCAAAACTGCATACTTAGATTGGTCCGACACTCACATGCGTAGGGCCGTGGGCGTAGTAGGATGCTCAAATAACGCGTGGACGGCCGCTTCTCCATAAACCTGCTCCCCATTTTCCTCTCTGTATATTAACATTATAGAAAGTATTTTTACGGGATTTAAAATCCATTAACCATGCCCTTTCGTTTGATTTTTTTCGATTCTTAAGTATCGTGAAGACACGACGCTCGTCGCGTGTCAAAGTGACAGGATGACACGTGTCATCGACAGATCTGACACTTGACATGCGCTTGTGACAAGTCCGACAAGGCGTGTTTGTTAATAGGTCTGTTAAAAGTCAATACACCACACCTATATGTACTGAAATGTTAAGGTGGTGTTGTAATGTTATTGTTTTAAAGATACGTTAATTTTGGTTGGGTTTCTACTTAATTCAGTTATTACCTATATATAAGGAAATGATCGTCATTAACATGACTATGAGCTCTCACTGCGGGCCATAGACGTCTTCTTAAGCACGAGAAAGATTGGGCTGTATGTGCACGGTCAAATCATTATATATTTTTTTTTACTTCTGTCACAAAGTTGAAATTACTATAAAGATGGAAGATCGGCAGGGTGTACATCCTCACACCCTAGAACCTGAATGGTTGCGTACTGTCTGGTATAAGAGGAAAGAGGAATCGAGGGTCTACAGTATATATAGGGTTATTCAAAAAAGGAGTGTACAGGTTGCACCTCTGGAGTTGCAGTCGTTCATACGCTACGGTGACTGCTTACCATCAGGCGGGCCGTATGCTAGTTTGCCACCGACGTGGTATAAAAAAAAAACAATTAGTTTCTCCTAAAGATAATCCAACAACAAATCCTTAACCCAAAGACCTTGATCTCATTTTTTCGTATCTCCCCACGCAAAGTACGGACATGACACACAAAGTAGCAGTTTCCGGAGAGGGGAATGCGACCGCTATACCAGGAATGCGCGACCAGACGCCAATGTTAATAACCTACCTAAAAACTTTGAGGTACTGAGTCCTTTTGAGACGAGGCTCAATTTACATTACATTTCACGAAATGGTTGAATTCTTCGAGAATTTCAAGACTAAAGTTTTTAACTCTTTGACTACCCAAGACTCCGCCCGCAGCTCCAGCCCAATATCCATCACCTTCATGAATTCCGAAATGGTTCACAATGACGATAGGCCTGTTGTTCAAAGAGTCAAAAAAGGTGTGGTTTTTAAAAAATGACACCTACGCGTATTTAGCCCTTGAATTGTAGTTAACTTGAAAAAAACATATAATCATCCGCGTCTATCAATGATGGATTCAGGTTTTCCTTTTTCGAAATGTGAGGTAAATAACACTGGAGCTAAAGTTTGTTGTGCCCATTGATCAAACATCGACATCAACATTGGACATTCGGCTATAAAAGATCCATCATTCCCATTAACCGACGACAAAATACCCAACACGCATCATTAGCAGTAAACAAGATTGATTTCGAATCGATACGGCGACCATTCGGACTTAAAACTGCGCCTCGGTCGTTACCTCGTATCTTAAGGTGACGTTCGGATTCAGATTGCACTAGCATTACTGCTACAGAATTGCAGCGCGACATTACTGCAGGAAACGTCAAATTACGTCAAATTGACATTAAATTTGACTATATTTGAATATCTCGATAAATTGACATTTTGACGCTTCCTGGAGTAATGCAGTCGACAGTATTGTAGTGCGACATTACTGCCGACTGCATTACTGCCATAATGTCAAAAATGATGTTGCTGCTCGAAATTTTGACATTTACGGAAGTAATACAGTCGGCAGTACTGCAGCAGTATTTTTTCTAAATCAGGCAATAAGGCCCATATTACAAATACCTTACAGACAAACATATACATTATATATGCATTTTATAAACATAAGGCGTTTAGCACACTGCATCCGATTCGTAGTCTCGCTCAAACATCGGAGCGATGTGCGGATCGGATACGACGTGCCATGCGCTTAAAAACTAAACTCTATTTAGGCGACAAAACGGCGTGGCTCCGTTGAATAATCTGGTCTAGTGTCGGATTTGGCAGTTTGTCCCGGACCCTCCGAAACACTTCGGCCAGCATGCTAATGGTAATACTAGTGCAGTCTGAATCCGAACGTTACCTTAAGAACCACCATAAAGTTCACGATAGCACATTGGATGGAACATTATTATATTGGATCACATCATGGGATTGACTCACGGGTCGAACTAATCGAATATACTTGTGTTTTAGAAGTTTAAAGCTCCTTTTGTAATGATCTAATGATGTGGGATGAGATGACAATAAAAAACGATGGGATTTAATGGCTTGAGAGAAATAATCAATAAAGATTTACAATTATTTATGAAACGTGTGTTCGAAAGTCAATTAAGTAAAATGGGTATAAAATACCAAACTAATCAGTTGAAGAATGAGGAAACTAATTAATTTGTATTGTTGGCCAGACAAGTCTCATCAATCGGCATTGGTGACGGTTTACAAAAAAGGTCTACTTGTCTTGTGCGGATGGACCTGATGACGTTTGGAACGTTTGTGTAAGGGTATTAGGCAGACTGTGTGTGTGTGGAATTCATGGTCCGGTCGGTTTGCATCGGTAAACCACTGAGGAACCAAATTTAGTAAATAATGCGGTAGATGGTACGGTCACGTCTGAAAATATCGAATCGAAAAAAGTGCCAATAGTATGTATACACGACTTTATTGCCCATATATTAAGGTAGTGTATAGATATTTTTGGCATATTTTTCGTATCGATATTTTCAGACGTGATTGTACATGTAAGATGAGCACCCCTTGATCTATAAGTCTATAGTAATACTACTAATAGAAATAAACGATTGATCATGTGACTGTATGACGAGACAACAAGACATACGCATGATCATTTCCGCAATAACCTACTAGTACTAGACACAACCATCATTACTTCCTTCAAGCTTAGCATAGAAAATACCTACATTGATATCACTGAGATGGTATGCGTTTATTTTGAAAACCTCAGCATACCATAACATATGGATTTACGTCAGTGATAATCGTCGCAACGCTTAGTCTCAGAAAAACCAGTTTAAGTGTGATATCTGATAACACACAATAGTTATGGAAATATCTGTCAAGTTATACTAGAGAGGTCAGAGTAGAGAAAAATGTTTTGTAAATTAGTACACAACAGCAACACCATCCCACGCGTACAATACACATGATTACATTTGAAGCAAAACACTTAAGCACCAAGATTAGTTCAAGAACAATGGAATCTAGAAAAAAAAACTAGTGCCGGCAACAGCTGAGTCACGGTCGAGTTTTTATTTTGGGCTTGACAGTGGTGAATGAATCTTGTGTAAACAAGAAAAAAACTATATTTAGCGCATTAGTGCCGCTCCCTTTTCATGATTGTCGATCTTATCGATAATTCATACGTCGATGGTATCTATAGGTATTGAATGTGTAAATCAATTTGCTGTGAATCACTTTGTCTGCGTTTTATAGGCGAGTGTTGCATACTTTGAATATTGATTTGTATCCAGTATTAAACAAACTATGCTTAGCACAAGTCACAAATGCTTCATGAATGAGGAAGATTTGTTTGGAATAACCTGACTTATTTCAAATCAGCACCTTTAAGCAAGGGTGTGATTTTATAATTTATAAATACTAGTAGGATCTTCGTTAAATATTATATCTTAATCAGCTCTGCCACACCGGTTTGCTAAAATTCCTTCTCTCCATCTTCGTCTATCATCCGATCTACTCGTCAATTTCAGAGGATCATTTATAGGCAAGTATTTTGACAAGTTATTGCAAAAATCATATTGCGACTGGACCTGCAAAGTACACATGTTTATTTTAAACCATTCGTCATAAAGTAGACACAGTCTGACAAGTTGTTGCAATTTTACATCGTCTTATGAATCACCCATAAAAAACAATGAGGAAACGGCCCGCGGAACGAATGGTAATGAGGACTGCTCCACTGACTGACTATGTACTATGTTCCTTTATTGACACTGCAAATTTACTATACCTAAACCTTATTTCAACGACCTAAGATCTACAAATGAACAGTTAATAATCTTGATATTAGTATAGGCGAAGATACGGAGAAATGCTTAATAGAAGACCTTGTTACTGTGGAATAAGGTTTACGAAAATTCAATGAATTGTGTCGTTGAAGGTGCTTGTGGTAGATTCGCAAAGTACAAGCGTGAATACGGATTATCGCTTATAGATTGGCCTTGTCGGACATTAGTTTAACAACCAGTGTTATTCCTTATACCAAGTAAGTATGTCTTACATTGTAGCTGTCTTATTTATTTGAACAGTTCTCTAGAATAATTGTGTATACATTTTTGTGCTTCCAATAAGGAATGTAAGTTTCATATACTATATCCTGCTTTAAAACAATTGATGCATTTGTGTCAAGCTTTCTAGAAAAATTGCCTTTGCTTTGGAAAATATTATGGTTATTTTCAAATGTAGAACGTTTCAAGAAACAGCCTCCTTCTGTATTTTGAGTTTCTTCAATTATTGACACAATATGAGGCACTAAACCGTCGGTCCAATTGGTGACTAATCCATTCACATTGCATTTTGAGCTCCAAAATAATTTTTTGAAACCATCATTATTCATCATCCGTTTAAGTGTACCAATTTACGAAATATATTAATTAAAATAAAAGATTAAAATCTTTCATCAAAAGTTTTCAATAACACCGCTACATCCGGCATCATACGTGTATATAATTGAAATCAGAATCATGATAAAACCTAAGTTTATTTGTACTCAAACAATGTCGGGGGCAGAGCGTGCGAAATATCCGTAATGTCCATTGAAACCACTGCCGGCCATTGAGTCTTTGTTTCATTGTTATATTTTTACCATTAATCGATATAAACATATCACAGTCACAATATCTTGTGATAAGAATAAAGATCGAGTTCATCGCGCATCCGGTGTATATTTCACTTAAGTCCTCATGTCTAAGGGTTGTGAACTTGTGACCACCGTAAGCCAATTTTTTGCTTTCCTCAAACTTCCACCCCCTTTTTTACACCGTAAGGGGTGATTTTTGGATAAAAACTATCCTATATCCTTTCCTGGGACTTAAATTATCTCTTTACCAAATTTGAACTAAATCCGTTCAGTGATTTAAGCGATAAGATGAATTTAAAAAGGGTTTAGGGTTCCGTAGTTATATTCTCATCCGTCAAAATAGAATATTTGTAAAAACTCAAGAACGGCTGAACCGATCAGGTTCACTATAGTTTTCCTTAAAATTCTTTACTACGCTTTATTTGCACGATTTTTTCACAGTTTTTAAAACTATCCCATGGTTCAAAAGTTAGAGTTAGAGAGAAGGTAGTAGTTCTGGACCTTCTCGATTGCAGCCATAAATCATTTGATAAGGTCAAGGTTAAGCAGGTAAGAGGTCTACATGCTCTAATTTCGGCGCTTGTACACATAGTCCACTTACCGGAGGCCGGTAGAGCAGAAGGAGAGAAGCACTGACTTTCTGACGGTCTTCGTTTCGCCACATTGACCTTACTTTTTAAATTCACCAGGATTTCTACTGTTTGGTCCTTTGCTGATTTGGTATTATGGAATCAATGGGACATTAGTTTAACTACAACCTGACTGACGCTGGCACTGTTGCTGGGATGCGCCATCCAGGCTAATCAGCAAGAAATACTCTCCATTGCATCTTTGCTATAGTTAGGAAAGGGCTCTTATGTAAAATAGATGGATAGAATAATCTGTAAGGCTCACCTAAATTACGAAACAGTACAGTAATAAACAATAGATTAATAAAAGAGACAAACAATAAACAGTCTTGCCGCTAAAAAGCCATCTTTTCTTTTCCAAATACTAATACTAATACGACTTAACAGTTATTAGTTACTTAAAAGCACTTTTGTTGGACCATTTCCGAACTGTCAACCGGTTAGCTGAGTGCATTTCTAAACGTAACTACAGTTAAAATCATTATGCCATTATATCGTTAATAGTTCATCGTTAGCGAATCCATTAAGCGTGGGAAAGCTAAATAGTTCTCTATTTTAAGAAATGGAACCAAACAGACATTAATCCTATCTGCAGCGATGGGAAAATCGATAGACGGAAGCAATTATTTTAGTCGGCAGATAGGAAGTCTATCTGTTTAATCACTCTGTCTCTGCCTGGATTTAAAATATGTTTATTTGAATTTAAATTTGCTGAGCAGACTGGTTCATTTGGTGACATATAGAGTCTCGGGAGTAATTTAAATCAATTTACAAGGGGGAGACATTTCACTTCGTTATGATCAGCAGACGACGGCGATGTCGCGATATTTATATTATCATTAAGTTGAAAATAAGTTGAGCTATGTTTAGAAAACGGCGACGATTCAACCGAAACACGCAAAAGAGTAACGCAATACACCTAAACTTTTACTCAATAATTACTTGATTACGATGTTGTTCAATGCGCGCAATTATCGGTCAAATCGAATGTTCTAACTGATGTCATTCATATATCTTGCATTTTGCTAGATAACTAAATAACATGATTCCAATATCATTCTGATGTCAGTGTAAGTTCAACTTGCCCTGTATATCTAGTAAATAAATAAAAAAATATTATAGGACATTATTACACAAATTGACTAAGTCCCACAGTAAGCTCTATAAGGTTTGTATTGAGGGTACTTAGACAACGATATATATAATATATAAATATTTATAAATACTTAAATACATAGAAAACACCCATGACTCAGGAACAAATATCCATGCTCATCACACGAATAAATGCCCTTACCAGGATTTGAACCCGGGACCATCAGTTTCGTAGGCAGGGTCACTACCCACTAGGCCAAACCGGTCGTCGAATGATGAATAAATACTAATTGATATTATCATAAACACTACAAAATATCGATATTTTCATCGCACAGCCCTAATACCTAAGCACACTCTTAATCTTAATGAGTCAGCCGAATAAAAAGTTAAATTCGTGGCCCGGCTCGCATGCGTGACCTTCGATGGAGTCAAGACCAAATTACAACGATCGAACATAACGAAACGCGAGTTCACGGAACTATAAACAATTGAACACGTTTTGGTTCAGGATGAATGGTCTATTTTGAACTATTACGGGTGTTTTCTGGGAAAGGTATTTCTGTACGTGTCGATGCTTTGAACCATAGTTACGAGCTACGATTACGATAAGTTCTGTGAGAATTTTACAAGGTCTGTGATTTCAAGGTACTAAATTACATACTCGCCGGTTATAAATAAATAATTATGGCTCTGTTAGATGTAGACCTAACGACTCCATAGCTTTATAATTTTTAAAAATGTCCAAATAAATATATTTATCCAACTTACCAATATTCACGAGAATCGGTTGAGAAATGCGACCTGAACAGAAAAACATCCGGACAGCCAAATAGACATACGAAACGATTTTTGCACAAATTGAGACTACAACGCTATGGCAATAAACATTTTAATTTCAATAAAGGGATAATTTCTCTCTTACTCGGACTCACTCAGTGCTTAAAAAAACTTTCAACTTACTACAGGTTAAAATACTTTTTCACCACACCAGCTGGTAAAGGCGCTCTTGATTGTTCAAAAGCTGATCAGAAAGTTGCATTTTATCCACATGTGTGGCAAAGTAAACTGATGCAAATTTTGATTAGTTTTTAAATGATGATTTTGAATGATAATTATTTTGGTTTGATTTTATTCGATATTTTACAGTTAGTATTTTGCCTTGCGTTGGTGAGGTGGCCAATGTCGTGTTTAACACGGTGGTAAATCTTGTTTAACCCTCGTGCCTTGAAACCCTCGCAACGCTCAAGATTCCAATTTACGAACCACCCGCTACGCTCGCGGTTCAATTTTGGAATCTTTCGCTTGCTGGGGTACCAATATTAGCAAGAGCGATATAAAAACAACTTTGCCCCCATGTAAAACAAATAACTACTTATAACTCGTAATAAAAAAAAGAGTTAAAAAGTCGATTTTCAATGCGAGCTTACATTGTCTGCCCAAGGAAGCTTAACTTTCAAACTCGCAGTCCTACGATACAAAACACTGCAACACTCTGTAATCTAAACAAACTTGGCATTTAGTTTCACAATTATATATCTTCCTTTACAAGTTTACACCAATTAAGGCGTCTTCAGAACAATCGGCGAATTAATCAAACGAGTTATTTCACGACTCATTAATGTTTCGGCATTGCGTGCTTATGCCGACACTAGAGATGGGCTGCGTGTAATACACAAGCGTAAATAATAATTATTTTTATACTACCAAGATGCTGGCAAGTGTACTGGACCCGATATATAGAGTAGCAGTCAGGTGAAATGTTTGTAGACATATTTTGGAAGTTTAGCACACAGTGTGCGGCACATTAAGGCCCCCAGCACACGGCGCGTAAGCGTAAGAGTATCATACGCGCGTAGAACGAGAGCTCTACGTGCACGTACAACTTCAAACAAGTCCGCACACGAAGCGTCGTCGTAGCGTAGCGTATGAGATTTCTGTCGTCATTACAACAGGCGTAGCGTAATCCACGCGTAGAAAACAAAACTTCTGACATAATCAAACTATTAAAAAAAACATCTCACGAGAAAGTAAGATCGTAGATACATCCGCCGTAGACATCTGACCTGACGCCATCGACTACATGATTTCAACAAATGAGATTTCACTTATAACACGTTCACGTTTACGCGACGCTTGGTGCCCAGAACTCTACGCGTCTCGTACTCGTAATGTTTTTACGATACGCTTACGCTCCGTGTGCTGAGGGCCTAATTTATTTAGAAAGGTGAAATATATTTCAAAAATAAAAATACGGTAAAAACATATTTCTTCAATCGTCGCGAAAAGTATAGTTTTCAGACAAAAACGTCACTACTGACACTGACGTTTCCGATCCATATCGTATCTAGAGACATTTAGACCTAATATTTGACGTATCTTAAAGTTCGAATCGGGCCGTCAGTGTAAGTTAACTCTGCATCGACTTCTAAAAATGACGATTTTAGTTGCGCGTCCACATATTGTCGTTAAAGATTTAGCTTAAGACTAACTCTAACTAAATACATAGGTAAAATAGCGCAATGGTGTCACAATAGTAAATACATCAATACGTTTACCGTTCGCAATTTCATTGCCATTATTGCCACCTACAAAAAATGTGTACCTCATTATCTGTTCAATCTATCATAATATATCGAATCCGTATTGAATGCGAACTTTAACGGGACAGGTGATGCTGTGACTGATATATTCATTCAGAACATACTTAAGTGAGTTTGCGTACCGTTTTATAAATGACAGTTCTAAAGTGTAACTAGAGATGGCACTGAAGAAATCCAAGCGAAGTTCAGAAGACCATAAGCAACCTAAAACAGGAAAAATTTGTTTCGAATGTAATTTTTTATGTGTCGGTATCTGACGTTAGTGAGTGTTTACATGATGGTTCAATACAAACGAGGACAAGGTAGCGACTGGGCTGGGTTCTTCAGAATCACATAGTTTAAACGATTCACATAAGTGTAGGATCGGCAACAGACGAGTCTCTAACCCGGAGACAACGAAAAATCGCAGTTTTATAGTAAGCACAGGTTTAGTAAGGTCGTTCACAATGTTCAACGATTGTCAACAAGCGAGCTATACGTATATTACATATCTATATATGTAATAATTTTATGAAAGGATTTTTTCATATTTACCAGACTAGTGTCGCGGGTTCGCAGCTGTTTGTCGAAACACAATGTGAATACGAGTATTAATCATAATCAACAGTTATTGATAAATTAGGTACGTCTAATGTAATATTCCGCTTCCTGAAAGGTTTTGCGCATCACTACGCTAGAGACCGTATTCTAAGTATCCAATGTCGCGTGTCTGCAGCAGATTGTCGAAACGCAATGCTTAGTGTCGATTGGGAATGTTAATCATTCCATTGTTTCAATATTGACACTTAACAAGCATTGTGATTGATGTAAAAATTCACACTATGGTTCCGAATCATCAGCGGAACTGACTTCCAATGTCTGCTGATTTTTAATGACCTGGTCTTGTGGTGATATTGAGTCTTACTTACCTTATAATTAAGTGATTCACAGAAATAGAGGGATTTTGAATAGTTGGTACCTCGGTGGCGGCGCGTCGAACATATCAGTTGGACAATTTGGATCATTTGGCTGATTTTTTCTTCGAGAATTGTAGGATAGTTAGCATTCGGCCCAATGCAGGTTAGTCGGTGGAAATCGCCTTCTATGGATGCCCTGCCACTCTTAAATCCACGACTCCTGCACCCATTTTGCCCGCTATACCTTCAGTTACGCCACTGCAACCTGCCAGATTTCCATACAGCTCCATATTTAAAAGCTACAAGCACACGACAATAAATAATGAAAGCCACATTCATAACCGGACCACCATTGCAACGTTGTCATGCTGACACAAAGTCCTATCTCCATAAGGATTCTAAAGACAAGTATGTTATTTGGTCTTAAGCTGTTTACTAACAGCAACACTTTTAGCTGACCATTTTCAGACCGTATGTCTATTGTAATAAGGTTGGTAAATTGTCAGTCAACAGTGAGGACGGTGCATACCAGGCCGGGATCGCATGACACCGCGGGTGGCGTCGTGCGGCGCGCATAAAGATCGCCGTGACTGAGGTTCAGAGGTGGCAGTGTCCTGTATCTGTGTTGGTGGCAAGCAAGCTGTTAGGTATATCTACAGTCTTTATATAGACACACAAGAATCTTTGGCTTAGAATACATAAATTCTGATATGCAGCCGGAACATTTGGTAAACTGTTTGTTTATTACAGAAACGGTCGTTCTGTTCGGTTCGGTGCAAAGAGGAATAATTAAGTAAGTAAATTATTTGGTTTCTGGATATCAGGTTAGGATGGGCATCACATCAGAGTAACCGCCCAACAAAATTCTACATTATTGATCAATTTTCACAAAAATTACGGAAGTTTATCATAAAAAGTTTAATGATTATGTTAAAATTGCTAATTTCGTGTACCTACTGTAAAAAGCCACAGACCAACTGCAAAAAAATGCATAATAAGAACGGAATTTTGTCTATCATACAGATACTGATCTAAAGAGGTACTTAACTTATTGCGTAAAACATCCGCATTATGAAGATATGCATATGAGCACAAAAATACAGCAGTTGCAGGAAGCGGGTAATGTGCAGCGCAATTTTGGGGCTTTGGGCCTCATCATGGCCGTGGGCAGCAGACAACAAAAGGCAATTCTCAGCTCCAACAGTGACTACGGATTAGGGTTCCCAGTTGCCAATATATGTCATTATGAAGTGCATAACTATCTAATGAAATCGTATTTTTCCAATATTAATTAATTTATGTTTGGACAAAAAGTCGCAAGTGATTAGCCGAATTATTTCTAAAACCATCAGGAATGGGAAATAAGAAATAAGTGATAAATTACTTTTGGCATTTAAAAAGGTATTCACGAGAGTTTCAAATTTACCCTGTGCAAATTTTCAGTAAGCAATTCTGATATGCATATCCAACATTTATGTGTTATCTTAGCTTTATAGTGAATATTTACTTAACTGAATTTAGCAAATCTACATTGAGAATAAAATCAACCTCTAAATATATATATATTTTCTAGCATAATCAAGAAACATAACGTTTGGTAAGTGGTAACCCTATCAGTGACGTCATACTGCGCCACTGAGGGTAGCGTATGTAAATTAGTCACGTTGATTAATTGACAAAAAAAAAACAATGGCTGCGTCGAAAAGAATGGCCGGGTTTGGCAAGTGACCTACAGACCCCATTATCGCGGTACAGTTGAATATGGACGAACTCCGTACAGGTGAACTTGGGCAGATGACAGACAATTTGCGTATGTATGCAACGTAGAACTGCATACACGGGACTGCAGCCTAGAAATCCTAGAATATCTGCAATTCTGCAGTAACAGAGGCGAAGCAGCCGGCCTAGCCAAGGGGACAATCGCTATCGCTCCGACAACGAAACGTTTTGTGTCTCTCTATCACTCTTCCATATTAGTGCGACAGTGACAGTTGCGTTTCTATCGCTGCGGAGCGTAAGCGATATGCATGCGCGGCCAGATCACAGGGCGAATCTGATCAGACAAAATTTGTTCATATTTAAAATATTCCTTATGACTGGCGTCGCAGGCTGAGCTCAGCTGAGGAGAGATGTACGGTGCTACAGTTCCTAAAGTACCGGTGTAACTAAACAACCAATGCAACGTCTTCTCAGCTATCTGGCTCAGCATACGTCAGCTGTCATTGATTTTTGGACTTGTTATACGTTGCAGCGCAACGCAAGACAGATTAAATAGTATATTCTAAAAGTTATCTATCACTTTACAGATGTGAAATAGAATAAAGATGCTGTCTCATAAATGTTCAAGTTCATCTCACGCCATGCGTTGTCTTCGCTTGTACTTCCCCCGCCACACACTTCGCATCGCCAATAGATTGCACCGCGTAATTATAATATAAGTAGATTACGGGTTATCCACGTTCATTGATTAAAAAAAGCCTTGAAATAATGGGTTTGGCAGATGACCCACTTCAGAGACCCGATGATCGCACTACAACTGAATATGGATGAGCAGGTGGCGAGACAGATAAAATACATCGCTCGCTGCATACGTGCAGTAAGTGGATAATAACGTGTGGAGATTGTTGGGTTGCAAAAGGGGACGGTTCACCTTCAAGTTTGCTCAAGATTAAAAGAAAACATTTTGCTTGTATTCAGATGGAAGGGAATGTAGAACAAGATGAGAGTATCATGGCACGCGCTAGCGATCTTATCTGGCTCCCGCGCAGTGTGTTGTTATTTATTCGTTAACAATTACAGTATTTTTAGGGTTCCGTAGTCAACTAGGAACCCTTATAGTTTCGCCATGTCAGTCTGTCTGTTCGTCCGCGGCTTTTTTCCGTGATCGTCAGTGCTTGTTGGTTAGCGTTAAAAGCTGTAATTTGGCATGAATACATAAATCATGCATGGCGATAGAACGGTAAAATAAACATAACTTTTTTAGGTTAACTCCCATACAAAATGATTTTTTATGAAATATTTTTCTACGTTTTAACCCATTGGTGTGCGGTATCGTCAAATAGGTATGTATTTCTAAATAAATAAGGGTCTTCAAAACCGCTTTTTTGATAAAGTGAAAATTTTCGAAAATGAATTAATCGCTCCGCCCCCGAAACTTCTGAACTATCCAAAAAATATGATTTTCAGTTAAAATAAAAGCTTAGAATTACTTCAAGTACTTCAAATGAAAACTACAGCGAACATATCGGTCCAGTCGTTTTAGAATTATCGCAAAAAGTCTTCTTAGTAAAAAGACGTACTAAGGTACTCCCTTATGCTTAGAATTCACATGATACTTACAAATTTAGTTTAGCTTATTCTGACAGAATGATAACCACGGAACCCTACACTGAGCATGGCCCGACATGCTCTTGGCCGATTTTTTATTATTATTTCTAATTATTTTTTATAACCGCAGACAGAAAGCATCGACTTTTATTTCCCGGGAAGAAGCCCAGATATGGATATGCAGTCATGTGCTCATGGTCAGCAACCTATAGTTGTCGTTGTATATATATTTAGACAATCAAATAAAAATCTAGTTCTAAGTTCACGTACAAATCCCTAGTAAGTCAGTAATTATACAGTTTTGATAAGGTAAGCCTTGACCACAATCTCACCTGATGGTAAGTGCCGATGCAGTCTAGGATGGAATATGCTTACCTAAAAGATGTCTATTCACTCTCGATTTAAAAAGATCCATGTTAAAGTGGATTGGGAATTTGCAGAAGGTAAATTCCACTCCTTAGCCGTTCGCATGATAAAGCTGGATGCGTTCTTTTAGTTTAGTGCGAATCAGCGGCAGAGTAACGAGGTAAGGGTGAAACGCAAGTCCGCGTCTAGTCCCACAGAGACGGAGACGGAACGGGTATTTCAGGTTGAAAGAGGGTACGGTAAGTGAGACTCCCTCTCCTACAATTCATCGGAGCAATAACGTATAGAGTGTGCATACATCTGTCGAATGTTTGGTTTTCTTCGGTTCCTGCGTTAACTTGCCACAGATGCAACAACCATGATATAACGACAGATTTATTTCCCCGAATAGAACATTAAACAGAGTCATTATCGCTCTAACGAGTGCAGCACACATTCCCACATTCATTAGTTATAGGTTAATTTGATAAATGTAGAAACAAATGCATTGATCATTGACCTTTTATCATTAATCACGTTTAAGTAACCGATTTGGTAATTAATTGATGAGAATCGTAAGTTATATGATATGAACAGAAAGTTAAAGAACACTATACAGGTGTGTACAGTGAGCTGCACAAACAAACTTCTATGCAGGAAAGTCAAGTAACTCCGAAGCTGACAGTGCATAAGGTACTTTTCCTTAAGGATCATAATTCGTGTCGTCCACCATGACGCGCAGATTTGTCAAATCTAACCTTTAATAACATGAGATTACTAGTCAAGGCATGCGTCGTCGTGAATGACCCGATCTGGAATGTACCAAAGCTGGCATGAATGGAACGACCGCATGAATGACACTGAATGTGCTTGTGTCAACTGACAAGATAATACGATAGAAAATTATACCAGCGTTCGTGCATTTATGTAGTAAGTTTATTATTATTTAATCTATTCAAGCCATTAATTAGGTCATGCTACGAGGAGACATTGACTAGACCGCCAAGACTTTTATGTAATTTTACCATGTACAGATCGTTTACCTACTGAAAGTAATTTATTCCCTGAAAATTTAATAGTTTTCCGTGTTTACCATAGGCGAAATACGTTTGTTGATACGCAAATAACTTACCACTCAAACGGTACAATATCCAGCTATTTGAATAAAGTTGTTTACTTCCTCCCACTGCTATGATGGATGGGAGCATAATTTTATGTTCGAGCATAATAACACTGTAACAATAGAGTATATTGGGTACTTTGCTTATGAACTACGCAATATTACGTCCACATCATCACAAATGTTGCATGAATACTGAACACATTCGAGGTTGCCTATAAATGCCTCATTTCTCGTAATTTTGGCTTAGCCTAGTTGTTACTAGTTTCCTTCCTTGACTGTTGTTTTCCTGGTTATTGGATTAATAACCTTAGAAGGATTATATTAATAGGAACTGAGAGAGGTAAGAAAGAAGAATCCTTTAGATAAAATTGTTTTTCCAACTCGGAACAAAAATCACAGAAGTTTTTGTATTGCAATTAGTTTGATTTACCAACGCCATGGCATGGTTTGTCCGCTTGGCTGCCTGCGCGCCGGATTTGTGCTCATTTGGCTTGAAGGCCCTAGCACATATAATTATGCAGTGTGAAAAGAAATTATAGGGTTCAATAGGTCAGATCGTTTCAATATTCAACTCTTTTCACTTAGGTTATAAAGTTGTATTGTCCCTAAAGTAAGAAAACAACTAGTAAATAGTATATACCAAATCAGGAAATCATGTCAAACTCAGCAAACGAAAAATCAACTATCGTTCCATAAAAACCATATTTATTTCAGAGATATTTAATTGTAGCAAAATTTTTATTAGAAGGACAATCTTAAGAATAGATATCTTGTCATGTTACTTTTGATTTACATATACTGCGGCCGCGAGCGCAGCAGCAGTTTTAATTTATTTTATCACAACTTAAGATGAACTTCAACAAGATGCATTATGGGAATCGTTCAACACGTCTGATCTCAAAGGGGGCGTATGTTAAAAGGCAAAGTATCTGTAGATAGGACCTTCTTGAAGGGTAGTGAAGCGCCGGAAGCCCAGCATATGTCTTACAAGTTCGATGTCCGCATGCACAGTAATGGCTCGATTGTTTGACATAGCTGCATTTCTACTGACAAAAAGGACTTATGTACGATTGAGAAACTAAGGCTTTCGAGCCTTTCTCTTACAAAGAGATGGGGGAGTTGTGATGACATCACGAGTCTTGTGTCATGTTTTGCTTTCAGTTCCAGTTTGAGCCGAGTATGTTTAGTGATAGGGCCAAACAAATCCAGTCCTATTAAGCGTCAAAACTATTTAAGGCAGCACCCAGCTGACCTTAAGTCAATTACGATAATTCACCACTGCTGTAATCTAAATGTGAAAACTTTACTATACACGCTTAGTATTATTTTCACCGTTTTCTTGATGAGTTCCTGTAAAAAAACACGAAGGACTCAAAGACAAATAGATCGGCGTATATCTGAAAAAAAAACTAGAAAGGTTTGTAGTAATTATGGGACTTCCAAAAAATTATATTACCAACGGCGTGTCTTTTTCGAAATAACTGTAAACTTATTTCACAAGTTTCAAAGAAAAAAAAAGCCAAACTCCAGCTTATCCAACTCATAGATATGTTCGATATTGACCACCAGTTCCTTAGGCCAGTACCCCTAGTGTAACTTTGATCGACATCATAACGTGACGAACGCGTTTGCGTTAAGTGTCATTTTGTATGAGATTTTTGACTTTCCAAAACGTCCCGCTTGGCGCGCTGTTCAAAAACCCATACAAAATGAGACTAAACGCAAACGCGTACGTCACGTTTCAAAATCGAATTTAGTTACACTAGGGGTACTGTTCTGTTGTAGTCTTAATAGGGAATTATAAAAAAACGCTAGGCGCTTGTTCAGAAGCAAATAAAACATGGCACGCAAAGCATAACTTTTCCGATTACCTACTAGATTTGACATGGACATGAAAGCAACTTCACTTTTCTTTATATCTTCAGTGTCGCAACGCTCCGAGGAGGGTCCCAAGTGGTGTCAAATTAATGATATGTGACCTTATGCTCAATTAAATTACTAATGTAGGACTAGTGTTCATTCAATTGAGAGAATAGTACGTCCGTCGCCTTGATCTTATGTCGACGCAGCTGATGATGTTTTGGATTAAAGTTGCTTCCAAATACGGATTAAGTACAGATGTTTAGAATGTGTCACAATTTTCGCACATCATTTTAACTTAACGAAACTGGACTTGATCGATGAGCAATGAGAACTGGTGAGTTTGTATAGTAATTAAATATACAAAGTGACTTGTTTTAATGGCTTTTGAGTTTGTAGACTATTTGGTATGCAGCAATGTCAACATTGTGGGTGTGAGGTTCGGCGTCCGGAGAGGGCGTATCAAATAAGCATTAAATACTACGATCTAGTGACACGGGAGGTAAATAAATAACCCCTTCGAAACAATGTACCTTCAAATAGTAAGTGTAAAAGTGTACTCCAAGCGGTATATGATACTTTCGACATAAAACACATTCGCTTCAAAAACTTATAGCATTTAAAATACATAATAAAATTGCCTGCTGTTACTGATACACAATGCTGAAGATTTGGCGTTTAAGAAAGGTAATCTGTACAGAAAGAAAGAAGAATTTAGGCATTATAAAAAATGGGTATTTCCAGAGCATTCAGCTCATATTTTAAACAGTCACTACAAAAGAGTTACATTGGACAACATTACATTTAATATTGACAATACAGTGCCCGAAAAGATATAGATACCGTTATTATATGATAAATATGTCGCATATAGACGTGACACTGGAGTGTCATGTCATTTTGAATTCTCATCTCAACACTTTTTATTGCCTGTTTGTTTAATTCCGTCGCCGCTCTCTAAATGGCGAGACCTACAGGCCAATTCGAACGTACATTGATATCAGAATATTTAACTCATTAGTTAATTATATTTTATTCAGTTATCGTGCATTTCGATCCGTACACATATTGATGCGGAAGAGACGCACGACAACTAAATAACACGATTCAAATATCATTCTGATGTCAGTGTACGTTCGAGTTGGCCTGCTACACTTCCTATTTGCATTCTAAACAGTTATCAGCGAGTGGGTGACCAAATTAGCGAAAGCTCTGATCCAGACTAGATCTCGTATGCGATGTCAACGCAGTGGGTGCGGGTTCGACGCCCGGCCCGAGTATGGACATAATGGCGAGTGTGCCCGTTAGACGAGAAATTTTGAGATTCGTAGTAGAGTATGGATATCGAAATATGTATTTTATCTACGCAATAAAATAACCGTCACTTTTGAATACCTCAAGGTTGAAAGTGACGGACAACATTTTATCCCGCTGTCACGTAGACAAAGAGCGGCCAGGGTGATCACAAATATCTGAACACGCTTCTATTGTCAAGGCGTTATAGTGCGTGTTCAGATATTTTTGAGCACCTCGGCCGCTCCGATATATCTGATGGCGACTGTACAAAGAACGACCATCAAATCCGTACTGTTCCAGATTACTTCATTTGTAAGTAAAGAAGCCTGTAGCTGATTTGCTTTTGTATCCACTTGACGAAGCCCGCGTTGCTGATCCTTGTTTCTACTTACAGTACCTGGGCGACCGAGCTTTGCTCGGTTATACCTATTTATTGTACTATGGTGGTGTATAGGTGATAACCTTAACTACATTTTTTTACTGAATTAAACTTGTCTAAAACAATAAAAATTAAAAAATTATATATAACATGAACATATAAAAAAACAAAAGTTAGTCACTGGGCGAGATTCGAACCCGTAACACTCGTTTAGCAGTCCGCGTCTTAACCCGCTGGACCAGACGGACAGTGTCCGGCAACACGAAATTAGCGACCATATTCTGCGTCGAAAGAAAAACGCATGAAAACTCGAAAACACGCGTTTTCCCAAACATAAGACTAATCTAGATCGATTGTATACCCCCAAAAACCCCCATATACCAAATTTCAGCGAAATCGTTAGAGCCGTTTCCGAGATCCCGGAAATATATATACATATATATATACAAGAATTGCTCGTTTAAAGGTATATGATATACCTATTTTATTTATCTTACCTGAACAAATAAAATCCCTTTTTATTATAAAGAAAAAAGTATGTGGTCCGTGGGGTTTTGACTCTGTTACCCTATAATTATTCGGTCGGCACAGACACATCGTGCATTAGTAGGTGTTAAAATGTACGATAATGTGAATTCTCTACATTGTATATTAAATAGCAAATGTAATTCATGAAATAATTAAGGAAACAGGATAAAATTTCAGTAAAATGTTATAAATTATAAACAGTTTCCGGCCGCGTGTATTCATGACATTTCGGGAAACTACTGGGATCTATACATAATCGAAACTTATTTTATTATATTTAAATATTTTACATTCGTTATGTAGTTGAAGTTACTTAAGTACCTACTGCAGTAAATGTACCTAATGTATACGAAGCGTGTGTATGGGTCATACATATTTTATAGCACCTATGCTTACCTCGTTCGCGTCTTTTCTGTAGACATCGCTAAGTTAAAGGCATTTAAAGCAACATTTTACGCTGCATCCTTACAGGCGAGGGATACATCTTTTCAGTATTTAAGACTCTAATAAGAAAAGAGTCGATAGCTTTTATTGTATTGTCCACAGAAGTGGCCTTTTTCTAAAATGTGTTTTATATATCTCTGCTTGTGAATGTTCAGATAAAAAGCTATTGACAAAAACGCAACCACAGTATAATATACTACTACTATTATAATGTTATACTGTGACGTCTACTATTATACTGTGACGCAACGGTAGCAAGAACCTCCTTGTCGGTTAACCGAAAGGTTAAAAAAAATATTGATCGCCACGGAACCAGGTTAGTCGGTTATTTCCTGATGCGAACGTTTTGGCCGTTTTGGACGTACCTGAAACAAAAGAAGGAAATACTTAGAATTAATGAAAAAACAGTAGAATATTATAAAAGCCAGAAATTAACATAGCCGGCCGAGTGTACAGGGTGCTTTTTAGTAAACTGCAATAATTTACGGACTGAAAACACTGAAAAGAGGTCATGATGAGCAACTTTTACTATGGGACCAACCCCAAAATCGCGAACAAAATTTGGCTGTTTCATACATTTGGCTGGTCTGATGCTGAGATTTTGTATGGGAATCAATTTTTTTTTCGCGATTTCGGGGTTGTTCCCATAGTAGGTAAAAGTTGGTCAATATGACATATATTCACCCCGTAAATTATTTCCAGGTAATGAAGGTGACTAAAAACACATGTATAAACAGACAAGCGTTAACCATATCGTTTAAGTTTAAAACGAGGCAGGCAATCCGTGTTTTGGCTGAAGTCTAATGCAAAAACAATAGTTCCATACATCTACTTATTTATAAGTTCTTAACGTATAAATATTATATGCCTTTTCCTAAGAAAGAAACCCGTCTTGAATTTTCTTTTTTTACCTTAATTTTAAGGTTAATATTTTTTAGAATATTGCTTCACAGAATATTTTATTAAACCGAACATTATAGGTACAACGAGAAAAGGTCCCTCGTTTACTCAACACGGTTAATTGCAAAATTGAGTTAACGCCACATAAAGTAGGAGTTTTATAACTATATCGGTTGAGGTTGCCGTGAAATTATATTAAACCGGTTTAATATAATTTTACACATTGCTTTTAACATTGTTCCCTGTTATACTAAATTCCTGTAATTTATTATAAATATAAGTATTATTAAATATGACTCATTTTCCAATATTAAATGTCCTATCCTAATAGGACATACATTTAATTAGACCATCGAACAATTAGGCTTCATGAAACCTAGGTTAATATGTCTCTGAATAAACGGACTCACATTCAAACAAGGAACCTTTAGCTTGAAATTAAAACTTAATGTGTGGCGACACAAAAAGGAACTGATAGTTTGGTCACTAACCTCGGTAACCATGTACATATCATTGTAAAATCAAATCAATGAAAAAAATAAATTTAGGCTGTACGTAAAGATGATTTACAAAAACTTGATAACCTCCTTTTTTTATTTCGTCGGTTAAAAATATGTTATATACCCATTACCGAATATTCCGAACACCTGATGATGATATATGTTTTGAAACAGAATTTATCAAGAATTATTACAGAAATATTAGAATATAGAAAAAATGCTCCATTTTGAATGAAAATCATATGTAGAATAATAGATTTATGTAAACATGTCAACGTCCGTTTTTATTTCATCGGTTAAAAAATTATGAAAACCTGATGATATCTTAGACCTATGTATTGTTTTGAAACAGAATTTGGCAAGAATCATTTCAATAAATATACAGAAAAAAATTCTTCCATTTGAATAAGAATCATTTGTACAATAATAATTTTATGAAAACATGCCTTTTTCTTTCGTCGGTTATAAATATTTAATACACCTATTACTATTACTCAAGAATCCAGACACCTGATGATATAGGTCTATTGTTTTGAAACATCAGCCTATTGTAGACAGCTACAAAACGTGATCAATCGTACGTCTAGTTAAACCAGAAAGGCGTTTTACAAATACCTTTTAAATGATACGTGTGCTCATGATAATAGACAAATAGTAGGTATAAAACCTATTAAGAAATACCAATAGGACAATTGAATGAATGCTAATCACTTAGAAATATAAATATTTTATCATTCAGTGACGTTTAGCAATCATGAACCAATCCTAAGAGCGTCGGCTTAAAACAAGTAGCTCAAGAAAATTAAGCCGAATATGGGCAAACAGGGGAAATAATTCGTGTAGTTTTGTAAATTGGTACAATTATAGGTACCTTGTGGTGTCCAGATGAACAGAGTAAAAGTCGGCGAGGGTGGGGGTTGTGCTGACTTTAGAAAAAACGATGCCCCCCCCCCTCCTCCTCTACACAACCACCCACCCCCAAGAAGAACTTTAAGTATGTTTATCTGGAGACCACAAGGTATAACTATACCAATTTACAAAAACACGAATTATGTCTCGTAATTTTATTAATTTTCTTGAGCTAAAGTTATTTAATGTAATTAAGAATATTGTAATGCGCATACAGTAAAACCAATTTTCATAAAACTTGGTAACGGGACTGGGGGAACTCTGAACAAATGAACCTTGAGTGGAGTTGTATGTACTCTCAGTTTACAAACTTTAATTAAAATCAGAGTCATCTAACTTCAGTAAGTATTCTTTTAAATAATAATAAAATGTCAGAGCCAATGTCATTCTAATTAAATAAAAAAGGTAATATTTTATAACGCAATGAAAACAGAACGGCGTACCAAAAAGAAAATGAAAGTGAAACCAACATATAGGTTGGATTTTTTACGTCAAAATAGCCTTAGAAAACCTTCCCTATCTTTTTATTAAGCAAGTATTGGCATTTACAGATTATAGACAAAACGTGCAGCCATCGATAAAATTGTTGATTTTGTCAAAAATATTTTTCTGTGCCAATCTACTATATTTGTATCGAATACGCTTTTGAGCCCGTAGAAATGGTATCAGTTGGCATCCATTAATAGTTATTTTAAAGTTTGGGATAGTATCCTTTGGCGTAGCAGCCCGGGATTAAAAAAACCTGCCTGTGTATAAATACAGAGCCACAGACTCATTCTAATGTAATGAAAAAAAAAATACTTTATACAGCCTAATAAAAGTAATAAAACACGACAGACACATTAAAAACCTGTGGAAACTGAAACAAAGAACGAAATATCATCGGCACAATACGCTCCAAAAGAAAAAGAGCGCGTTAAATTTTCAAGAGCCCTGGCGCGAGCAATTAAATGAGACTGGTTAGTTCCCAATGTTCCCATGGGTAACAGCAACACTTTAAGCTAACCATCGATATACCTTATATCTTTGAGATAAGGATTACAATATGTCAGTTACCAATTTGAACGAAAGTGCGTATCGTTTTAAAGCGTTGAGACCACCCAAAGGTACCGAGCTAGGTATAGATGTCTGAAACAATTGATTCGTCAAGTCTGACGGGCTGTCCCGCCGTGGCAGGGGTTAAGATAGGAGCGATAAACCTGTGTTTGTCATAAATATTTTTGATTACTTAAGAGGTGTCTTTTTTGAACTTTTGAGCTTCAAATAAACGTCAAAGTCACGATCTCTCGACGAATTCTAAATACATGTTATAAGGATAATAGTTTTTTTCTGGGCCAATGTAACAATGTATGCTTAATTAACACCATGATAGCAAAAAAACGAAAATTAAATAATAACAGTTAGTTATAGTAGCTAATTATTTTTATCACCCACGTTAATCATTTACGTTTGTGTTATTATTGCCGTAATGCAAACACTATTACAATACGAATTTTAAGTACATATTTTTTGCACAATTTTCCCTAGATTTATACGTACCTATATTGTTTTATTATATTATATTGACACCCGCAACACCAGACGGGGTTGTAAGTGCCTTGAGACATGCCTGCATTAATTCAGACTGATGTAATTTTAAGTTATAATTATTGTCAATGTCAAGTGAGTGGTGAGTGTGACTCTTATGACTGCGATTGCTGTTTTTGTAAATACACTACTTCTTTTCAATTGTGTCAAAAATACGAATATCACAACCCCGCTGAATACTACCTGGAGCTTACTTTAACATACTGTGTTGACAATCCTTCAGCAGGAATCGCTAGAAGAGCCTCAAGTCTGGCGCTAATCGAAAACGCTCGTATCTTTAGAACTGCGCCGGGCAGGCAAGGCAAGTATAACGGCCTGTGAAGTGGGCACTGTATTTTACTTTAACATCCCGTCTTGTTATACATTCCGCAGAAAAACGCTCGAAGACAAGGCCCCATGTTGGGCGCCAGTTGTAATCGCTCGTATCTCTAGAACTGCACCGGGCAGGCTAGGCAACCCTAGCGGGGTTAACGGCCTGTGAAGTGGGCACGGCATCTGAAAACCCCGCTGAACAGTGACAGGACTTAACTTTCTATGCCATACAGTTAGTAAGGCGTGGTATTTTGTAAATATGAAACTTTCCGGAAAATTGTATCTAATTATTTGAAAAACATTCAAATGACATATTAAGAATACATATTTATACATATAAATAAATTGCGAGTGATATAAAACAAAATATAACAACTTGACAAAGATTGGTTAGTTTACTTTAGTATTATTAATATTTAATTGTTATTTTACGTTGTTCCTTGAATAAACTGTTTTATAACTTGACAATATAGTTCGGTCTAGATACTTGTAAGTAGTAAAATAACTGACGATACCGCATGTCATGTAAAATATTTAATACATCGCGTATTCAATATTTTATACAACGGATCAAATCATATGATCGTTTGAAACATGATACTTCATAACCTTGATCTTGTCAGGTATACGTTATCCGAAGGTAAGTAATTAATGTAGTTTATATATACTGTTTGTTGGTTTTATCATCCCAAAAATCAAAGTAAAATAAACACCACTATAAATAAGTATAACAGTCTCATTATAAATCCTTGACAAAGATAAGTACAAGAATCTAAATAAAAGTGCCAGCATGCTAAGTAGGACGGATATATTTGTGTGTTACGAGGGGAGCCAGCAAAACCCCCATTGTGCATAACAAGCAGTTAAGTGAGCAGGTTTCCGCATCATTAATTGGATTTAGTATCATTTGGAAAGGATTCCATGGCGCTGGGCATATATCAAATGGCTGTGGTTAGGCTTGCAGGCTTTCTTTGAACAAGATAACTTCGATTCTTTTATTTGAAGACCTTACATTCTTACGGGTTCTTCATTGCAAAACAGCTAATGTAACGTTTAAGTGGGTAATGTTATCTGCTACTACAGCATTTTTCCAAAATTAATTGTACATAACTATGAATATATTTAATAGCCTCTTTCCTCTCCATTCATTTGCACTTAATCTCTGCAAATCAAGCGGATCAAGCTTTTTGTTTTTCTCCTTACAAAACTTAAGAAATTCCATTTACTCATCCATGGCACTTATACGTGTAAATATGTAATATTTTATTCTTTTTATACTCGTAAGTGCTAAAATATAACGGGTATCGCCTAATTTGCATCAATAAACTCTTGTTGCAAGCCGACGCGGCGTTACAATACAATCGTTTGGAAATCAAAAAGCTCCACCAAACACGTTAACAACCAATCACCGTAAATTGGTCATACCGACGCTGATAACATCGAAATTAAACATGTGAAAGAAAATAAAAAGCACATGATAACGATTTGGGAAACCGGGTCACCCACAAATGGCAATGCAGAGCGAGTTATCGAGATATTCATTAAATATCTGAGACAAGAAATACGTCGACTGATAATAAAAGTGTTTTTCTTAGATTGTTTGTTATGCGAGAATTGATGAGGCAGTTAGTTGGAATAACAAGCCATATCGGGAGTATTAAAAGCTTTTCCAAATTACGATCTATTTTATTGTTTTGGAGCGATCAGAACGAATGGAAGATAGTTTAATGGTACTTTAGTTCTTAGCGACTATTTATTTTTCATTCAATTTGAAGCAGCCTTTGAGAGATTTTCTTCGTTTAAAGTTTCGTATCAACTTCAAGATTTAAAATAAGGTCTAGATTTTACCTAGCTAAGCATGTACATATAAAGAAAATAAAATACATTTCTACATTAGGTACGGTAATCTTGAAAGAAGTTGAAGGTTAGCCGAGAAAACAAACGCGTTATTAAATAAAAACTTCTGAAAATGTAAGCACGATGAATAGAAAGTAAACAGTATTATTTTTTGCGTTGCTAACGTGTTAACGTTAACAGTGTGCCCCTTAAGGCAGGTAAATCCCAATGTAAGTTATCTTAACTTGAAGAAGATGCACAAATTATATGAGTGATTTTGATGTAACAATATTTTTTTCCTTTAACAGTTAATCTTGAATCGCACTAATATGCGAGTACGAGCGAGAGGCATAGAAAGTAAGTTACGCACACGCTAGCGAATTTGTCCGTGTCAAAGCCGTACTGGGCGTCATTATTTCACACCTCACTAGTCTTCAGATTCTTAACAATATGAATATTAACAGCTTTCGCGCTTTTTGAACATTTAAATCAGATAAATCTCTAACCAGCCGATACCGCTGGTAGCCCAAGTGTATCATTATGCCGGAACGCGTTAACTTGAGTTACTTGAGCACGTCGGGGCTCTCGGCCCAAGGCTGTTTGCCGACCTGTTCCCGTACCATCATCGCTAACAATTCGTGAATCCTATTTCAAAGGAATAAGGTCCAATGTCAGCATCAGTAAAGTGTTGCTAGCTTATCTCCAGTATAACTTGATCCAATTATTAATAAAGTGTGGATGCAGTCAAGGGTCAGGCTTATAGTGATAGGTCCTGTAGTAGTTTGCGAGCATTGGGAATGAAAGCCCTGCAGTCAAGGGTGGAGACATGACGTTGTGCAAAGACGTTCTGAGGAAACAAGGCCTTTGTTTTCAAGAGTAAGGTTATGTGAAGATTCTAGGACATTCTTTTGTACTTCAAGCCTATTCTTCCAAAGCCTTCTAGGCCTTTGTTATACGTTCGAATTTGGTACCATTTGATATTTGATGATAATATTTTTTAAACAAATACAAATTGTTTATTTGACAAACACAAATAATCACGAAATAACACAGGGTTTTAGGGGCGAATTGAAGTTATTGATTTTAGAGATGCCGGCTGAATTACCTAGGTATCTATTTATACGTACTCCGTTTCAAGGATTCCTGTAAACGCGACATGAATGGCTTCATCACTCCAGCTAACTGTTGAGAAGAACGTGCGGAGATGAGAATGGAATGTCGCCGTAACTTGCGGGAAGGCATGGCAAAGCACGACGAGCTATGGTTGGACCAACTCAAGCAGAAAGGACTTCGCAGAGCTGCTGAACCGGGAGTCAAGATACCTATATCTGTGATCGAGGCGGCAAGAAATGTGGATCGGCCATTGGTTTATACAGCTATCACAATCGATGTAGGCTGTAGACAATACCTCCACAAAATACCTCCGTAGTCGGTGCAACTATCATATGCAAAGATGCTGTGGCCAATGATGAGTTTTATTGTAAGTACCTAACGTGCTCTGCGTACAAAAATAATAGTATATTTAAAGACAATACCTACAAGCTGTTCTTATTTAAACCTCATATAAATAACCTAAATGCTATTGAATAAAAGTGAGTATATCTCAATTACCAATTTACCTACTCCTAGTTTGGGTCAATATAACGGTCAATGGAAAATTAAATCATGATATATACGAGTATTATATACTTTTACTATTATCTTTGTAACGGTATTTTACTCTTGAATCTACAAAATAAACAAATAAGGATTTATAACATCTAAAACCCCTTAAAATCAATCAAGGCCCAATAAACCCAAGACATACTGTTTTAATTTGACGCATGCGTGCACTTGTGAATATCAATGGCGCGTACGCATACGCAGCTCACCGCAGGCGCATCACGCCGCCCACTTCCTTCCAGTCGCGAGTTCCCGACGACGAAGACGAGTCGGACTCTAATGAGGACTATTGTAAACTATTGTTATATTCCCTTTGGCGTCCGGGGACCTCAAAAGCACTGGTACAACCGTTTTACTTAATATGACTGAATAGCCCTATTACCTCGCAACGTAAGTAAGTGTTAGACGGTAAAGTGATATAGCGGAACAAGTCGCTGACCGATGACATATATATATATATATATATACCCTTATAATCATACTTGACCATAAAGACATTTGACACTCATGTAAGGTTATCTTAGTTTCCTAGCCAGGACGCCTCAGCATCAAAGAAGAGAACGGTAAAGGCAGTGCCGGGTTAAGATATTTTGATGCCCTAAGTATTTCTAAACCATCCATGATTCCTCCTTATGTCATGTCATCGTGGGGGATCTTTCAGCGGGAGAAACAATAAAAGAAACTGCAGAACACTCAAGTCTCCAACAAATAAAAAATCTTCAATTAATACACTAAACGCTAAAAATTTTGACGATTTTGAATGATGCCGATTCTTTACATACGTACGTCAAAAATGCCCTCAAAATCAAGATTATCGAACATCAGACTCGACTCAGCATATATGGTCGTGCTGATATATTGAGTTAGATTGGTTCCCTCGGACATTCGACTCAGCTACTAATACACGGTCTCATAGCAACTAAGTCTTCTGGGAATCGAACCCGTGCGCCGCGCCGGCGAAACTGTTGGAAACCCTTTTGTTTATACCCGAGGGACATGTGGTGTACGATAGAGAGTTGAAACTTGCAAGCATAGACTGCATAACGAAAAATTCCTTACAAAGTTAGAAAGAGTTTCGTTTCATTTCACTATTTCTAAGTTTGACTCTCGGGACGCTCACTCGAAGGGTATTAGCAAACATGCCTGAGGGCCTACTGTGAACCACGTTCGACGTGCTGCCTCCCTGTCACACTTACGTACGAATTTACAAGTACGACAGAGAGGCAACACGTCGAACGTGGTTCGCGGTAGGCCCTCTGGTTAAATATTGCAATGGAGAACGGACTTATCACAAATGATTTATGATATGATTATGAGTTGGATAAGAGTAAGTTCCTGTGAAACGATGGATTTGTTACAGAGTAACCTTTGTAAATATAAAAATTGGACTCTTTATCAAGAAGAGTCAGAAAGAGGCGAATGCAAATTTTATGTTGACAATGGCATACTTTCGTTTTCACTTTATCACAATCGAAACTGGTAGTTGAGCTCGATATATAACTAACCAATCATTACTAAGCGACAGGTTTTCAATTCGTATTCAACGCCTAACAATTACTTCTGATTAAAAGCCAGTTAATGTAGGTTACCTATAATTTGCATTTCAAGTTTATCACGAGTATTAAAATAAATGGCATCTATATAAATTTAAAATGGTGTCATTCTGTTTGAAATGCATTTATGAGTGCTTGTAAACAAGACAAGATATTATCTGAGCGTAAACAGTTCAAGGGTCCTATTCAGACACAAATATTCAATACACATATCATACCAATTGAATAAAAATATTGGCGTTCAAAAAGGTGGACAAGGACATGGGCAAACATGAACGCAAAATACTGTTATTTGGTTGACCAATAATTACAAGCTTTTATTAAACCTTGCCCTGTTAGTATGTATGTGTAACATGTAGGTATGTATGTTTGTGTGGGTCAAATGTTGGAAGCTAAATTTGACCCACTGTAAGATTTCGGATGTAAGTCGGGTGACAATGCAATATTATGGTACTTATAATATGGTAAATATTTTTAAGAAAAAATTTCCTTGAGAGTGAGCGAGCACATACCACCAAACATGTTTTACTGACACATTCACACATATTGAATTACGTAGAAAGTGTTAAAAACATTGGAATTCTATAAATTTCATTGACAAAGATAGCACCATGATAGATAACATCAATGAGTGTGCGCTTGTAATCTCGAGTAGTATAGTTTACCTCGAAGAGTACGCATACATAGTATCATTTGTTTTTACCTGATAGTAATGTTTGTATCTATTTATAGATAACGACTATTCTAAACGTAGTATTTTCCAGATCGATTGATATATGGATTACGGATATGATGGTCTTACTTATGACAGCGTGATAAAGGCAGTGTCCGTTACTTCCAATCGAGTGGTGTTGAAAAGAGACAGTTATATAAGTTATATCTTATCGCGTGGTGTACGTCTTCCATACGGTCACAGGGTCTAATGTGAAAAATCAAAACCAATATTTCGTTATCTGCATCTATATCGCTCTTGCATATTCGAGCGATAGAGAGGCAGATAAATAAATTTCGATTTTCCCTTTTTTGTGGTAGGGCCAGGGCCTCAGGGGGGTCAGGGGTCTGTGTTCATATTCCATAAGTAAGGTAAAAACTTTTTCTGTGTATACTCGTATTGTTGCACTGCATGGCAGTTCATAATTGAATCTTTAGAAACATTACATACTGGATTTTTGCATTAGGTAGTCCCGTCTTACTTTAATGAAGGGTAAGATTTTAGGTTATCAACTGATGAGTGTGAGTGATCACGATATTGACTATATTCAGAAATGAGTAACTGACTAAAAGGGACAAAGGTTTGAATTGTTTAGAATGTGTTGTATATTTACTAAACATACTATGTCACACCTTCTATAGAATATACACTAAAATGAAAACAAGTCCTGTACACGAGTACGAGAAGCAAGTGTGGGCGCCGTTTGAATAATAGTCACCACGCCGGTGGTCGGCTGCAGAAAACAAAGATAAACACTTACCGAGTTTTAGTACTAAACAGTGACTCTCTTAAATTACCCTTTGTAAACCTTAATACAAAGACATTAAGACCCATCGATGTTCAATTAAGGGTCCTACTGTTATACTATCCGCAACCCAAAATGACGACCGAGATCAATATTATATCATATATAATGGAACTTATATCATTGCAGTATTAAGGTTTGTGAATTGTCAGTTAGGTAATAATGGGGGTGGACAATGCGGCGAAGACCTCCAGTACAAAATTTTGTACATATTCGACAATTCTGAACTTTAAGGGGCTCCCCGTCGTTTTCACCGATTTTTGACTAGTTTTGAGTCGTTACTCCTACATTTGCACTATAGACAGAATTATAAGACTAACGGCTATCGGTTCTTCAATATTTTATCTCCATTCTGGTCTGCCGGATTTTGAAAAAAAATTACACTTATTTTTTTATATTTTTTTAAACATTGTCTAAAAAGAAACTTTTTTCGTTACAAGACTGCTGTGTAGGATTTTACATGTACGTAATATGCACATTTGGGTTCGTCTGTGACGTCTTTAAAAACTGGTCAGAGATTTTAATTTTTAATTAATTAACACAAAAGTTATGGCCAGTAAACCAGTTTTTTGGCTTACAATTTTTCAACTTTGATGCCAAATATCTCGAAGACAGTGAACTTTGAAGTAAATATGGTATACTATATTGCTTATAGCCGTTGCTGTTAATATGATAAGCTACAAAAAACATTAGACAACTAAGGGATTCAGATCGAAGGTCATTGGCGTTAGGGACCCCCTTAATTGATAAACTAAAGGTTCTAAATTCAAAAACAAAACAACTGCTTCTGGGTTTCAGGAGGCAATGGTACTGGATTTAACTGGATCATGTTGAATGAAGTTGATGTAAGAAGACGAACTACTGATTTAAATTTTAAACTTACATAATTTTTACACGGGACTTGTTCGCGTATAATAACCTTTTAATATTTACGATTTACCTCCGACATTTCAAGGACGGCATTGTGTTAATAAAATTGTAAGAAGCCAGATCTAGTAAATGTAAAGCAACCATGTTATTGTTGATTCGGTGATACAATCAACAACTGGTGAAATTAGTTAATATTAGCAGTACTCAAACGGCAAAAGTAAGGAGGGATATCGTATTTTGAATTAATAAAGTATAATTAAGCTTACGTACTAAAACAATCCATTTAATAAGTAAGGAAATATAAGATAGAAATGCTTATATCTTATTTCACACATTTCGCGACGCAAGATTGAAATTATGCAGCGAGATAAAATGCCTAGACGAAGCAAATGCGCTAAGCTACTTTGTGTATTCATTGAATGTTAATACTCATAGCACCCAGGTGCGAAGCCAAACCCACAAGCTATTCAAGAGGATGCATTACACATATATAAATTATAAACAAAATTTACTTGTTTATAGCCATAGGTACCTATAGCTATAAAGAAATACAGCTTAGGCTGGTTTTAGTGTCATGCGGATCGCCAGTACGGATCGCTCCGCACCGGACCAATATGTATTAAGTTCAGGGAGCGTTTTAGAGTAAGGCTGACGGGTCCGCGCGGACATGAACTTCATACAAATACGAGTAGTCGGTGCAGATCGCTCCGTACTGAAGGTCCGCATGACACTAACCAGCCTTAATTCAGAGAGTTTTGATAAGAATTTACGTATTATGGTTGACTATAATGCAATTGACGGCTTATTTCTTTATAACACATAATAATAGGTGCATAGATATTATGATTTTACTTCTTACGAAATCAATTCAAGTTTGTATGAAAATAGGCTTCAATGTCTCTATATGAGATCAATGCAGAAATAAGGCATTACAAAAAATAGAAATTAGAGTCGAGCGTTTTATTTGGAGAACCCCTATTTTCTAACCATTTTTGCTATTTATTCTTTATTACGATATAAGTAGGTAGATTATTTCTAACCATTAGGTTATATTTAGTGAAATTACATTTTTCTCCGTATAAATTGCAAAATACGGTTTTGAGATATATTTTTTTGTCTTTGTACCGTGCTGGTTATGTATGTAGAACAAAGTTAAAATTCAACATATGGCAAGACATTAACCTAAGTTGTTTCTGAATGAGGTCCCTTATTGGAAACATCTGACAACATGGGCATGTTCGCGACATATCGATTCGATCTTATCCCTCATTTGTTGCGATTCTTGCGAACCTCGAATTCTGAACAAGCAATTTCTAGTGTCGATCACGATGTGATAAAATCCAATCCGCTACTCGACTTTATTCCATTAATATAATGCGATAGAGTTGAAAATTGATTACATGTGTCACTTAGGGCGGTTTCAGACTACCGTTTTATACGAAACGACAGTATACGCGCAGAATACGCCTATATTTTTATATTTTATCTCTGACACTTAGAGACTTATACATCTCTAAAGAATTTTAGTATTTTATGGTTTTATTTTTTTATCATAGTTTTTTTTTGTGTAATTTGACATTTAGAGACAGTATACATCTCTAATAAAGTATTTATTATTTCATAGATTCGATATTTGTAATTGTTTTTTTTTTTTAAATTTATTGTTTGTAAA
The DNA here is from genome assembly GCF_033807575.1 of Cydia pomonella. NCBI lineage: Eukaryota > Metazoa > Arthropoda > Insecta > Lepidoptera > Tortricidae > Cydia > Cydia pomonella. The sequence goes on along the minus strand of NC_084715.1, from coordinate 18,799,285 downwards.
AATGGACATGTAAAAGTGCCCCTGTGGCCTATTTGCTGAATAAATGTTTGATATTTGATATTTGAATAATACGATAGTGTAAAACCGCGCTTGTTGTTGTGTTGCCGCCTTTTGTGTTGGGTTAAAGGCGAATACGACCGTCAATGGCCTTGACAGCTTATCGAAACATTGGCCTATTGATACTAAAAAGTTTTCGTAAAACGGTAAACATTTTTTATATTTTTAATATAAGGAAAGAAATGAACTGTCCACATTTTTGTACAGAATTTGTTATTATATTGGAAATTAATTCGTTACGGTAGCGTATGATGTATTAAAACCAGGGAATTAGAAATATAAACATAAAGTACTGCTTATAGAGCAGTTAAGGAGAAAATAACACATAAATTCTAAAGTAAAAAATAACGTTTTAGCCGAATTATGGTGAGCCGAAAGGTAGTATATATACCTTTGTTAAAATATCGAATCAGGCATTGTTCAATACTCAATATTGGAAATAGATAGTTAATAAAATGAGGATAAACGCGCAAAGCTTAACGCAGCTGGCGAGTATGAAAAAATACTGACTTTAGATATTCCAAATCCAAAGAAAAATTACCACTTCTTTTTGGTTATAAGTACATTTATAATTTATAGATTGTTTTTTACTTGATTTCTAGCTTCATCGCTTCATTTCTAGCGAATTTATTTTACAATTTACTTACAACCAGTTTTACTCTAAAGTGCCCTAACCTTTGAATACAATTCTAATACGCCTCATCTAATTGAGTTGCATTCTATTTTAACTTTATTACCCTGCTAAGTTTCTCATTAAGCTATTTCGAGAGTTGACTCACATGTTTATACGTTGTAGTTGTGTGTAGATAACTTTATGTCCTGTGCACAAGTTCACAAATAAGTCTGAGTCAGCTGTTGCAAAATGAACGTACACGTTGCTTATCCCTTCTATTGTAAACCGTTCGCTTAAGGCGCTGAATGTTGGTGATGAAAGGTTCGCTAATTCAGCCGGCCTAGCCAAGGTGACAATCGCTATCGCTACGACAGCGAAACGTTATGTGTCTCTCTATCACTCTTCCATATTAGTGCGACAGTGACAGTTGCGTTTCGATCGCTGCGGAACGTAAGCGATTGGCATGTTGGCTACGCGGCCTGGACAAATAGGATTCAGACAAAATCATGAGCATTGATTTTTGCGGCATTATCTGTTTGTTTCAAAGGCTTAAAAATACTTAGTATTAAGAACTACTATGTATAATCGAATGCCATAGATCTCCATCCATATCTATTTCCCACCGAGTCTTAGATCTAGAGGAAGTGAGCGATTAAGAGAAACGAGTGAGCATACACTATCGAGTGCCGATGAATCGATACTGTTTCTACTACACTCGATTATTACCGGGAACACATAAAATGTGTAATGTGTTGAGTGTACAGGATTATATCAAAGTGATATTAGTCAACCAATCTGTAGGTAATAGGGGTTTGGAATTTTGGAAATAAGTCCTATAATTCGTTCTACACCTACGCGGTATGAAAGAGTTGCGATAACAAAAAGGTATGAAAGAGAACAAAATAAACTTGTAAACATAGATATTTTAAGAAAAAATATAGATAATTAGGTGCATACGTTGAAGTAATTTGGTTTCTGTAAGTAATACCACTACACATTATATAATAAATGGGGACACTTTATTTCTGAGTAGAAATAACCTAGAATATGGGGTCATCCATTAATTACATCACGCGTTTAAGGGAGGTAGGGAGGAGGTAAAAAAATATGACATGTTATGACAAGGGGGAGAGGGGAAGTCACAAACTTTGAGACATCACTTTAACATCATCAGTAATCGATTTTTTGTTATTCGTTTTAAAACGAGTTATTGGAACGATAATCGCTTATATTCGTTTAATTTTCTTTCCTGATCGGTATTGTGTCATAAAATTACTAATATTTATTTTATCAAAAATATTTTGATAAAATATTAATAATACCTAATTTCAAAAAATGTGACGGTACAGGGTGTGAGGGTTTTCCAAATGTGACAAGAAGGGGAGGGGACAAAACTAGAAATTTGTGTGAAGTAATTAATGGATGTCCCCTTTCGGGAAATCCTAAAAACATATATGAACTTATAACAAAAACGCATTTAATCGATTTGCAAGACCGAAGTGATTCTATAAGAGCTCCGTCAACAAAGTTTTGTACAGAGCTCTAAAAAGGAAGTCAAATTCCTAGAAAATACATTGTACTAATGTACAATGTATCTATCAATCGTGTATTGGCTTTATTTGTGATTCAATTAGCAATTAAATGAATGATGAATTTCGCACGAATTGAGCCTGACAGTGATTCAAGTTCAAAAGTCATTGGTCTGATAATTCATCATCACGCTAATCGACGGAAGCATGACTTTGGACTGAAATATTCCATCATGTTTTGTTACTTACCAGTAGCGGCGCGTCACAAACATTCATAGGGAACCCGGAGCTAATTTTGCTTTCCTTTTCTCCATGAACCGATCGTGAAAGTACTCAACGGGCTGAAGTTTAGACAAGCCGGTGGGAATCGAGTTCTTTGAACGATCCGCCACTGTTACTTACCTACATGATAGGATGGATTTTTGTTGTTAGTTTTGTTTATGATTGATACCTACAATAGGACTTATTACACATTATAGGTAATCATTGCGAAACTATCCAATCCAAGTAAATTATAATACTCATTGTAAGGGACAGCGACTGTTCTAAAATTTGTCCATCTGTCTGTCTTAAATTTCACTCTGTAGATACTTATTAGTATTGAGAATGAGTACAATATAATTTTTCAATAAGCGCAATGAGGTACTCATATTAATTGCTATTGTGCATAGAAATGGCAAATATACATAGATACGTTAATCAACGAGCAACAAGCAAACAACGGTAACCTATTTCAGAAACATACTGCGACACAGTTGCATCTGGCCAAATATGGCAGCTAGTTGGGACCTTGTCGCAGTCAGCGACCTACGGCAACATCCTGCTTAGGCCCAATACGAGAGCTTGCGGTATATGCAACGTTATATGGCTTATATGGGTATAATCTTAGGGCAGTGGAAATTGTGCCCGGTTTTTATTGGGCTTGAGTGTACTTGATTTACTGCAGAATTTTGTTGCATCATTTAATCATTTAATTTTGATGGTACCGTACCATCACAAGTAGCATAAAAAAACCCAATTTATTAAATGAGTGCCTATAATAATCGAATATGTTCCGTCGATCTTTCAAGGATCCAATCATCAGATCCTTACAAATCGGGGAAAATATATTTAAAAAATGCGTGAGTATCGTGGAACACTCGGTTGGAACGAAGCTAAGGGTCGTGACCTCGTGACGGAAACTCGTCATGAAAAACTTACACTTTTTTTCGCCTAGCCCCCATCCGCCAAGTCCGTACCGTGCAATAAGGAAATTCGTTCCAAAAAAACAACAAACTGAGAATACCTTATGCTTTAAGCCGTTTAAAAAATAATCGTAAATACATATCGGCTACATATGGACGAATGCAAACTTAATATCAATCTCCAATTATTACAAAAGTGAACAATCTAAAGCGCAATAATACTTGTACACGCTCTGATGGAAACTAAGAATCATCAATTCGCTATCAGATCCACTCTCCATTTCACAACTGCAAGGTAAACTCGCGTGCCGTACCATAATAACGAAAAAAGTTTAGTTTTAGTGTTTAGTGTAAAAAAAACACCAAACAAGCAAGCGAAAAACGACTTTACAGTTCCAGTTTTAAGGTCAAAAATTTAATAATGCAATACGACACTAAAAGGGCCCAACTCGGTGGCTTTATGACACTGCGCAATAGAGATTGCAAAATACCTATTCAGATGCCGTATGTCATCAGTAATCGTCACGCTATAGACCATTGTTTACTATTGTGTTGTAATAATACGGTTAAATCATAGTATGTCGTAATGATTGCAGTTTTTGAGGAAAAACTGACGGTTTGACACATGAAAGGTACCAAGCGTTTAGTTGTCAAAAATAATGATACCTAAACAGGTAGCGGTGTACTTCATTTCATAAAATTACCCTGGTTTGTGCAATGAAATAGCATGGAATGGTGCCTGTCTGGAGTCAAGAACATATTAATTGAGACTCTTCCTTCCTTTCCTGTTAATAAGGACGAGGTTCAAATCCGCGGCTTTGAAGTTCTGGTCTCTACGGGTGTCCGCTAGCTGGCACGGGCGCACGGAGCGGGCGTACGCACGCGGGTGCTATTTGTAGGTGAAATCCGCCGCACGCGTCCGCGTCAGTTAGCGTTGCTCATACTATTTTTCGTTAACCCGCTCACCCGCTCGCTCCATGCACCCGCGCCAGCTAGCGGTCGCTCTATTATACTCTGGATGGAAATTAAGGCGAATATTTACACCAACCGAGGTATAAATAACTACTCTAGGACAGACAAAATAATCAAAATTCTCAATAGCAATAATAGAGCAAGCACAGTAGTGGGGTGTGGAGTGTGGAACACGAATACCTATTTTTTTTCTATTGAATAAGAAATGTATTTGACCACAATCTCACCTGATGGTAAGTGCCGATGCGGTCAAGGATGGTTGGCTTACCTAAGAGATGTCTATTCGATTTGGTTTCCCTATGTTTCAGACAGTTAAGCACTTCTACAATTTTTGACGAAAAGGAAAGCGAAATTAACTCTCGCTTGTCTACAAATATGTTTAACGCGCTGCGCCGTCACTGAGAGATAATGACTTATTAAACGTTCGAGCTAAAAGAAAACCAGTGCCACTATTTGACAGAGCAATCAGACATCATTACTCGAAAGTTTGAAAGCGACAGTAGCTAAAGACGTCTTAACGGCTGGCACCACACATCTGCTACATATCGAGGGAAAATCCAATTTGAAGCAAGTTCGCTGAACAATTGAGCAAAAAGACGTACATATTAACATAGGGTTGGGGATAGGGGACGCAGTGGACCAGATTTCAATTTAACTGAGTACAGAGAACAGATAGCAGTTGGATATCGGGTTATATCAGGAACTATATCATTCCGTCATTCGGCCGTTATTTTTTGGAATTAACAAATCAATATTATATTTCATTATACCGATGAAAAATTAAATCTTCCTATACCTATAAAATAGATATTTGCACTCATCGCAAACATAAATACCCTTACCGGGTTTCGAACCTGGGATTTTGCACTCTTGGTAGCTAAATTGCTCCTCATGTGCGCTTAGAACGCTATTCAAGTATGTATGATGTTTATACTCTAAACAAGTAGTGAATGGATCGATAAGGGTATTTCCATCCGCCTATAATAGCTTCTTCAAATCATCGTTAGAACTAAAATAGCCTAAACCAGCTCCCAACTTTAACATAAACTGTCTTTTAGGTATTAAATGGCAAAGCGCTTTGAGCTTGATGCATTTGACAAGCCACTCATGTTGGTCCTGCACACAGTGCATAGAACGACACGTTGCACAGCCTTGCGAATTTAATAGGTGTCCAGTCACGTGTAATAACAATATTTGTCGAAATAGCCGAGCACCCCCCAACTAACATGACAGCGTCAAAATAGCCTACATATCACTGTTATAATGCTCTCATTTGAGAATTAAGAGTGTTAAGAATACCTGTAGTAGGTTGGTAGAGGACTCTATACCACCCTTATAACCACGAATCAGGCCCCACTTTTTACAGGTAAAGGTGTCAGGAAGCCTATACAACAGTGTTACTTAAGGGTTAGAAGTACTTAGAAGGGAGTTAATTCACCCTCAGCTATTACTTTAGCCGGTTCTACGTTCTCATAGAATCATTAGCTAACACAATAGGTGTGAGACAACCCTCAGTTAAGAATTTTAAACTTGTTAAACCTATAAGAGAGAGTGGGTTAACGATTTAACGCGTACTAGATATCTAAAACATTCTCAATTAAATATGTGACCGCTTTTTGAGAACTCTTTTTGTACTGTTTTTATGTATTAGCTTCAAAGAAATCCAAAACGATCAAACTTATAAAATAAATGACACAAAGAAAATAAAACTTATCACAGCAACATTTAATGGCGATCTGCTCGCAAGTTTTTATTAGGAAGAAGAAGTTTTATCGTGTGAAAAGTGAAAAAGTGCTGCGCCTGCGATTTTACGGTAAGTGTATACCATGTTTTCCATCTTAATTTTAACGCGCTCCGGATTAATTAAAGATTTAAAGTAAAACTTATGCTTAATAAAATAGACGCCTTAAAGTTTTATCAGCAACTTGTTCTTTTTGTCGGCCATTGGCAAGTAAAGTTACGTGGCTTCGATAGAATGATAAAATAAAAATTATTAATGGAGTATTTTGTACATAAATATTGAACAAACAAGTACATTTTTAGGTTACTTTACTAAAACAATGGCGAACTTGCTATTACAGCTTTAGCTCTCCCTTAACGCATCATTTACACTTTTTGAGTTACAGCATCTTTAGTCGAGAGTATTGTGCAGTCTTTAGTATACATAAGAGCTACGTTAAAGCTTGAAACTTCATAAGAGAGTTATGCAACGCTTTTAGTATCTGGTGTTACGACACACTTGACTAACTCTTTTATGCAACCCATGCCTGCAGCTTAAAGTTATCACAACACCTATAGATATATAAGATACTTCACAGTAACCATTAAGTAACAATAAACATCAGTAAGTGTCAGCGGGCGCTGTTGTAAAGATTTAAGTGTTACAAACAGGTTAAAGCTATAAAGCTTGACTCCAGTAGCTGTAATTAACACTATTATTACTCTCAATTCTGCATAACATCATCCATTGTAGCTCTAGAACCACTGTTGGAGTGGAATTTATTTCTTAACTCCTCTATAACGTTCCAAGCTATAACTGAGATTATTATAACGCCGTTCAAAAGATTAAAGTTTTAAAGAAGCCTGTAACTGACGGTATAATGTTTGTTGGGCCCCAACAGTTCTACTTAGAACAAGCTTGATTGGAGTTGTTCGACTTTTGATTAGGTAAGATATTTTTGAGCTTCGCATTTTATTATTAGTTGTAGACGACGTGAACAGTCTGTAGAATGAATGAATGAGACTTAGTACTCTCTCCAGGCGGGTGTTGTGCCTGGGGACCGAAGTCCACTGGGAGTTGGTTAGGAGTTGTATATATACTTAGTAAGTAGTACATTCGGAACTCCGTAAGCGCGAAGTAGAACGTGCTAATGGCATCTGTAAGAATATTGTTGTACCACATCAGCGGCAGAGGAGACGCACAACTATGGACTTGTTATGTAAAGGATGGCCTTTAGCACCGACCATTTGCTTCTGGTGCTTGCAGTCATGGGAAGCAACTAGAGTGAAATTGTTATTAGCATTCTTGTCTTGCAAAAACTTTACGTACCTGGTTTTAGATCTTTAAAGAGCTGACGTCAACAAGTACGTTAACAGCACTATGATTCGAATGTGTATTGAGAGAGCTCACTATATTCCAAGCGCATAGCCTCAACCACCAGTATAGGGAGCGTGCATGAACTATAGGAGGCAGCACAGGAGCCGTCAGAATTTTGGCGCGAGGCGTAAATGTGATGTTTATTGTTCCGATGTAGCCCAGAAGATGGCAGAACCTACTATACACAAGAAAACACGTGACGTGTAAATGTACATGTTTATGGTTCCGATTCAGGCCACAAGATGGCAGACCCTCCAACGCGCACGGTCCCTATAACAGTGGAATCTGATACCGGGCAGTAGCTATGTATGACGTATGACCAATTCAACTGAGGTCTTACCGTAAACATCGAAAATCGAAATTTAGATATCTGCATCTCTATCTTTCTTGCATATTCCTGCGATAGAGAGGCAGACAACGATATACCGAGATCCCTCTGGTTTGTCTAGATGCATTACACAGCTGACTGGGCATTGACGTCAGGCGGCACATGTGGTGGCCAGGCCGACCTTTTCGTTTTGTTTCCTGTTCATATGCAGGCCGACGACGGATGAAAAAGTCTATAAATGCCTTTGTAGTTGAAATGTTTTTGTTTAGATAGATTGTCTTTGTGGCTAAAACGAAAGGATTTTCGATGAAAACGATGATACCAAGAATTACACTTGCCTAAGAGCTAAGCTCAGATCTCCAAATTTTTGCTACAGCCAACACTGAACGGATTTATACACCGATATAGAGAACCTTAGTATAAAGTCCTCCAACTTTGGTTGAGAGAGACCGTCAAAATCAAAATAAAGATTTTTACACATTATGCAGCAAAATGTAAAGAATTTGCCTAATAATCTATACTCACGTACAATAAAATCTTCTTCATCCAATCCCAATATACCTCAGCGTGAAGATATTAGGGAGGTATGTTTACCCAGATGCCTCAAAACCAATTCTGATCCCCTTATATTTACGAACGATATCCTATTCCGTGAAAAGGCAAACACTCCATTTGGCATTTGCGACAATCGACACGAATGTGCGTTTAACCATAAAAAATGGCAAAATATGCTTTTATGCGATATTATGCTTCCCCTCGGTAATAGGAGGCGGTGATACAGCGATTTCTTTTCAAAGGTCCATTGTAACGGGAAGTTGATATCTTCAAGATTGTGCCACATTTTGTCATAATAATCTTCAAGCCTGCTTTGTTTTGGTAATAAGGCAGAGCGGATATTACCTAGCTCCCAGCAGATTTAACACTGGCCACAACAGACAGACAAAAGCCGGCACGGAAATAACTCAACACTGTAGCTGCTCTATTCTTTATTCTATTAAATAATGTTTATTGCACCAATAATAATACAATTTACGTATATGTCTAGCTTATATTTCTTGTTATTAAACTAATACAGCGAAATCGTTTTCCCAAGTTCGTCTATTTTCATCTTTTTTGTTGTTGCAATATTTAAGTGACAGGTGGAGATCGAAAAATTTAAAAAAACAGATTTGGTGGTTCCCATTTTTTGTCTTTTAAGCTATATGTTAAGATTTTTTAGTTCAAAGGTACTACTCCTAGCATTTTCCCTGTTTTTCATGCCTACTTGCTATATCGTCTTATTCAAATTATATAATAATCTTTGACAATGCAAGCGAGAGCGTTTCGCTTTTATTAGGTACATTTCTTGTCAATAGCAATATGAAATCTTTTTGCCATCAATGAGATTACAACTTTCGTATCAAATCGTTCTAAAGAAAATACTGTGGTCATTTTCACTGCTTCACGCTTCGAACAACACCCATGCAACACTATCTTTATTACTTCAAAAGGGCGGAAGCGCCATGTGATCCCTAGAAATTTACGTCGGTTTGCTAGTGGAGTATAAGAAAATGACACGTTTACGCAGTGAAACCTCAGTTGGTCGCGCATGGGGGACTATAAGAACTAAATGCGTAAGATTAGTAACATTAGAACCGCGGAAACTGTCTCAAATCGCCGTCCATGCCTTTGGTTGCTATACTTTGTTCTGCTTTCTTTTTATTGATCGTTTGATGGACATTTTATTGGTAACGCATCAAATTATTAGATCAAATGTGGCTATGTTCCTGGGTGAGAAATATATTGAATGATGATTAGGCAACGAAGATTCGGTGTGACTTAAGTATGGAAAGGTCGCTAAAAACTACTGATCGCTTAGTATTGCTTACAGCTGTCTACAATCCCAGAGACACAAGAAGGGGGAGCTATGTGCTGCAATTTCACGGCATCCAGCTAAACAACTGAAATAGGTTTAATCTATAGTGTCCTTACTGAATGAAACCAAACATGCGTAACGTTCTTACGTTCGTGATATTTTCATGAATAGAGACACATTGAATAATGTGAGAAAGACTTAAGAGTAGGACAAATTGCCCGCTGAAGTTATAATGACACATGCACAACCTTCGCGCGGCCTAGGCCGTCACGGCTCGCTCGGTTAACTGTTGCCAGTCATCACCTGATGACTGTGAGAAATGACGTTACAACGAGTTAGGTACGACGCTGACGACAATAGGGTTAGGTTAGGTGTAAGGAAAATTTTGAAAAGAACAGCCAACCGCAGTAGCAGCAGCAGTAGGAATCATCAGTTTTAGGAATCTTTAAGAACTGCGACTGTTGCATTCCGTGGTAAAATGTTGTTTTCCGGTGATTTTCAGAACAGTATTGTACCTCTAAAGAGTCGCATGTGGCTCGCAAGCCACGGTTTGAACTGTAGAACTTGAAAGTTTTTTTTTTTTTTTTATACTACGTCGGTGGCAAACAAGCATACGGCCTGCCGGATGGTAAGCAGTCTCCGTAGCCTATGTACACCTGCAACCCCAGAGGCGTTACATGCGCGTTGCCGACCCTAACCCCACCCCCCTCGTTGAGCTCTGGCAACCTTACTCACCGGCAGGAACACAACACTATGAGTAGGGTCAAGTGTTATTTGGCTGCGGTTTTCTGTAAGGTGGAGGTACTTCCCCAGTTGGGCTCTGCTCTAGATCTGGAATGACATCTGCTGTGCTGTGCCCTACCACACAAGGCGAGATGACATTCACATTGCCCATACCTCTCTTTTGGACGTAGTTTAAGGACATACCCGGGTCCCGGGGTACCCGGGTTTAAAATGCTACAGGTACGTTAGTGGCTACTGTAAGTGTTAGCAAGCTCTAGCCAGATGTAGTTCATTAAGACTAAATGAAAGAACTATAGCGTAAAAAATTAACCTCGTATATATGCATGGTCTTAGCCGTCACGATTACCTCTACGCCGTCACGGCAGGCTAAGCTAACTGTCGTTAGTCATCACCCGATGACTGTGAGAAACCCTACTCAATAATAGTGACGACAAAGGCGGTCCCGTTGCGTTTGGGAAACACCTGTCACTGGTCACCGTTTGATACGTCAGTTTATCCGTAACAGGGAGCGGAACCGGTTTTTTTGCAAAAACATCGATATAACCATATATTTCGGTTTATTTTATACTCTAAATGTAGGACTCAGTTGTGTTTTCAGATAAAGACTTCGTATTATTAGATTGCCTAATTAGAAAAGAAGTAATTAACAAAGAACGAAAAAATACCGTTTTCGTTCCCATACAAAAAATACCGGTTTCCGATCCCTGATCCGTAATCCGTAAGGCTAAAGGTAAACCATAAAAAATCACTTACGGTGGCTCAGCGGCAATAGCAACCGAGGATATGCCACCTGATTTCACATAAGGGTCCCTTTTTCAAATTGAACGTGAGAACATAAGCAAGTTGCAGGTGCACTTCTATATAAATATTTCTATCCGAATAATTGTTTGGGAAGTTTCCCTCAACGTGAATGAAAAACAATAATTCCTTTAAATCTTATACAAGGGCATTCATTTCTATGGTTTCATAACCAATTTTCTACTATTGTTAAAGCTTTTCGGGGCCGCTTGCCATCTTCCCTTCGCTTCAGAAATTCATGGTTCAGACCGAATAACTAAGGTAATTCAAATTCAAACTTTATTACTAATGGTCTCACGTCAACTCTGCATGTAACGTAAATATTTTTACTGAGGTGTGCCAATAAAGAGTATTCTAATACGATAACTATTAATTAATAAAACCTAGTATTCATTAAATGATTTTAAAAATTAATGCTGATTAAAGCACGAACTACGTATGAACCCATAAGTACATAATACTGGAATTCCAGATTACGTAAATCGCTCGAAAATTTATCTATAGGTATTTAAAACCGCAGGTTTCGTAGTACGAGTAATTTAGTTTTACTCATATCGTAGTCATTACTCATACCTTGTAATTTTGTGAATCGTCAATTAGGTCAGCACACAATGACGTATAGAAAAACTCTCTACTCTCGGTGTATTACCATTCACTGTCTGCGCTAGGAGGGTTCCCTATTCTTAGGCGCTTTTCGCTTCATACGGGATTTCCCATATTATCGGCTACGCTCGTAGCTCATAGCTCGCGCTGGCACTGAATGTGTTAACGCATTAGCTTGGAATCCACCGTAATGCGCTAACTGCCCTAACTGGGCATTAGAGCCGGCTCATTACACCGTGACGAGTTGACGACACTTCGTTACTTAGTTAGGTAAGTACTAACACTACTAACAAACATTTGACTGGCTAAAGATGGATCTTATTCCTTTGTAATAAGGTTTACAATGAGCCGATTAAATGTGGGGACGATGGGACCTATAACAAGGCTGAGGGTTGTACTTAGGCGAACTAGCACATGGAGGAATAAAACTAGTTAGTTACCTTCTTTCCTTCCAGTAGGGCTAAGATGGTCGGCTCTTTATCATTTGTCACCATGCCTGTCACGTTCTAACCAGTACGTCAGTGCGAAAGTGACGGGCATAGTGACAGGTGATCAAAATGGAACCATGCTGCAACCGCTGGTTCGGTTAACCTCAGATTTAGGCTGTAGTTTTTAGATTAAAAGTAGTTGTAAGATTCTAGTAGTAATTTTGTATATTAGGGAGTTATAGCTTTTTTTTACTAATTCATACGAATTAACTAGGTATAAATGAGTTTTACTTTTAAAATATGAAAGTTTATAATTTAGTATATTTATAATATAATATTTAATTTGATTAATTTAATAGCCGTTTACCCTTTTGAACGCCACGCCTATCATACGCGGCGCGTAATCGTGAACCTTGTCGGTACGCATGAAGCTTGATATTGGGCTGTAGCCGCGCACGTCATCTGACGTCTTTGGCGGTCAAAAGGTTAAAATATTTTTACACAATTTTCAATTGTCGCTGAACGTCGGATAGGTCTGTGCCTTCGATGCCTAACCCAACCTGTCAAAGAATGACACTATGACGGACGAATATTTGAAATGTCACCGTATTTAAGAATTATTTCGCTTAAAATTCAGTTTTTTCTTTGCAAGTGTGATGAAAAACATTGTGTGTAACTTCGGGGGTAAGAATATCGTTATTCGAGTCTTTAATTCACTCCAGCCTGCGGCTGTTGTCAATATATCAGGGGCGGCGGCTCTATACAACCCGATTCCCACCGGCTTGCCTAAAATTTATTGCTACATAAACCAAACTTATAAATCATCATTAAAATTAAAAATATTATATCCATAATGAAAACACTACGTATTACCATTACCTTGGAATTGTTAACACGATTTACTAATGCTTCACTATTGATTACATTTCAACTAATCATAGCGAGCGCGCGAAGAGAAGCTCAGCTTGACTATTTATTCATGCGCCACTACACAGATACGAAAACTCACGCACACGCTCATAAAATTAGCTATAGAGAGTGCGCACGAATGAGCTTCAAAGCAACTCGGTCTTGTATCGAGTTATTCATTTGAATAAAACTTTAAACGTAATACTATAAGGTTTATATTGGAAAAATGTAGGCAGATATTCATAAAGTCCGCGAGTACTGAGGGGCCTACCGCGAACAACGAAGTACGCAAATTGCGGGCAACTTTCTCTTTTACTCCAATGGCGTAATTAGGGTGACAGAGAAAGATGCTCGCTATTTGCGAACTTCATGGTACGCGGCAGACCCTCTGTACACGGCCGCGATAACTTCAGTTATATTACCATGCTGCTTCATTTGAATTTAAACCTTAAATACAAACGGGTAAGATTTATATTGGAGTGTAATGTTTCACAATTTTGAATCGGGTGCGTTTGCCGCGCGTATGCTTAATATTGCCATACAAAAACATTGAATTGAATAAATGGGTAAAATTTTATTAATACCAATTTTTGTAGAAACCTTTTAAAAAAAGATAAATTTTGATACAAAATCCAAGTATCTTATGTAGTCTCATCTCAAGTTTAATTATTTGATAACGAACGTTTCTTCAAAGAAAGTACTGTTTGTAGGTTTGTAGTAATAGGTTTTAGAATTTGTGTGTTTGTGAACACTTCCGTCCCGGTTGTTACCAAGGCTTGTTGTTATTATTAGAGTTTTAAATGTTTTTATGTCATTTTACTTACTTGTGTGCACAAATTTATATATAAAGTTACTAAACCAGTGATATTTTGTATGTTGTGTGTATAATAGTATGGTAAAGGTGGTTATACACTAACTGCAAAAGGTCGCGCCCAAGGATACACCTAGCGCACTTTTATCATGAAAAACTACATAATGATAAATTAGGTTTTTTTTTGTTCCGAGTTGCCTAGCTAGAATTTCCACGCGCCGCTACTGCAATATATTATATAGACTCTCGTACAATATTTCACTTACCCCCCTCGTAGCACAATGTACTGTTGTACATCGCCTATTCGGAAAAGGGATTTTTCTTCCCTGCTAGGAGGGATCATAGTGGTATTTTTCTGTTCTAGTACACTGTTTTACATAAACTTTTAAACATAATAATTTCCTCGTAACATGTGACGGGAAAAGCAGTGTGTCACATGGTAGCAATAATATGTACAGCTTGGGCATTAACACTTGAATACCTCACTACGCTCAGGATTTTATTATAGCCTTCGCTTCGTTCAGGATTCAATGTACGCCCTCATCGTAAATATGCCATTTTGCTCTCTTGTGATGCAATCTACTATTGTTGCACGCCTCAGTAAAAGAAACAGCTTCAGTAAAAATAATTGTTTAAATATAGAGGCAGCCAACAGGCGGTCTTATCGCTAAAAAACGATTTCTTCCAGGATAATTCGAAATTAAAAATAATCTACTCTACAAAATCCATTCACGACATCGAAACCAAACACGACTCGTAAAACTGTGAACTAGACAGTTGCGTTGCCTCAGAAGCAATCGTGACACACGTGTACACGCATTCACTGGTGATTCATACGTGTTGACATTCGATACACGCACTACGATTGTATACAAGCAATACAAGCTACATGATTACGCTAACCTTGTACTGGTGGATTTAAGGCTGTTACGATTATGTCCTTATTCGATTCGGTTACGTCATTTTCTGACCTCGATATCGTGTTTACAAATAGTAAGTTCGCACAACTTGCTAGTTTTGGTGGTAATGTTTTTGGAATTATGTGATTGTGGAAACCTTGTAATAATTATTTGTGTCCCAAGGGAGGAAAAGTAGGACATTGCGTGCCGCGTGTAAAATTGGCAAGTGGCAAACACGCGGGATGAAATGTCCTACGATTCCTCCCGTGGTGCGCATACCTACTATTTTTCTGCTCGACGGAGGCGGAAAGCGGCAACTTCGTTTAGCGCAGCGAGAGCAAAGTTGACGCTTTCCGCCCGGAGGGCAGAAAAGGTACTTTTTAATGATATAGAAGGCAAACGAGCAGACGAATTGTCTATGGTAAGGAATTACCGTCGCCCATGAACAGCCGCAATACCAGAGGGGTTATAAGTGCGTTGCCAGCCTTTGAGATGGGAGGACCACCTTTTCTCGAAAATTTGAAGATCATACCGGTCCAGATCTAGTTCCCGCGGGTGACAATTCATTCCAAAATTTAGCTGTGCGAAGCGAACCAGGAAGTTTCTGGAGAAACGCATAATTGAGGACTGTCCAAGTGTCCACCATACTAGTGGTCACTTTAAAGGAATCTGTTGCGCATGATTACGGTGAACAGTTGAATGCATTTTAGTTGCTGTGACTCTTGGCGGGACAGTAGGTATTGTAGGTTACTCGAAACAATGTTAGCATATCGGCAAAAGACCTGTACTTGTATGTCATATGACACCTTGAATGCCTCACGACATTAAGTCCGCTTTTTGTACTGTAAGGTTTTCTTTTGTGCAATAAAGATAAATGTCATTCAGTAATATATATTCCTTTTGAAGCTATTTAGCATCAGCTAGTATAACTTCACATATGCCTATGATCGTCGAATAATACTTCCGACAATTATAACACATTATTCCGAAGATAATGTCAAGGGTGACACGTTTTTGAACTTACAAAAGTACAAAGTTATCATTTTTAATTGCACAACCTCTATACCTGTTCCGGAGCAATGAATGTATCCGCGCCTGACTAGTGGTTATGGTGTTTGCCTTGAATGCAGAAGACACTGTTTAGATCCCAGGCATCCTTGCCCTGGGCACTGGAGGCCTTGGTCACAATCACAAATGGCAAACGGCAGTTTACAAGGTAAACTGTATAGTAATTTGCTACTTTATACCACCCATGGCCCTATAGTACCTGCCTTAGTCTCTGACCACGCTAACTTTGCACAAGCTTGGCATTGGCAGTAAAGCCGGGTCCAGACGGGTGTAACGTGTAATATACAATGTAACAGGAATTCTGCGTGTGGACGGCACTATAAGCATTACATGTAAAGTGCCTGATCCATCGGCTGTCGGTTTAAAGGCGCTCGCAGTGCCATCCACACGTTGACGCTATATTACACGTAATCTTCCATTACACGTTACACCCGTCTGGATCCAGCTTAAGATTGCATACATACATGAAAACTTAGCCTGGGCCGAATGAATAAATTAAAACAAAAAAAAACACATTGCGATTATAAGATAAATTGTGTTCCGCTAATGAATACCAGCCTAAGGCATATGTTCGTTGGAGTTAAAATTACAAATTAACTATTTAGTTTTATTCGTCAGATCAGGTTCTGGGTGGCTGAGGCCTGTCCGCCCGCTAGCAATCAATTTGAAGCGAATCAACAGGTTTTGTACTTGCATACAAGAATAAAGTTGATGGATCTGTCTGAACAGCACACTTCAATCAAGGAAAGTGTATTCAGGGTTAGTTTTAATACTTTAAAAGACAGAGGGTGACATCGACATATGTCATCAAAAGAAAGATCAAAGCCTAAGGGAACATGATTTGAAAATATCCTTTCCACTGGAACTTATGCTTAAGGAGATATTTAGTAAAGGGTAAGGACTGTAAAGGGGCCCACCAGGGGATTACCAGTTCACCGGACGATATCGGCCTGTCGCAATTGTCAGCTTTTGCGAATAACTGACAGGCCGATATCGTCCGGCAAACTGGTAATCAGTAGGCCTCTTAAGGAGCATACGAAAAGTCAGTCAATATTGCCACATCAAATCTGTTTAGTTAAAGCTTTGAAATCATAGCAATTTCACAATTCGTTCCGACCTGAGCTCGCGTAGGTAATATGGCGTTTGTGCGTGACGAGAAAATATTGCTTCTGCTTTTTGCGTTATTTGACGACCGGTCTGGCCTAGTGGATAGTGGCCCTGCCTATGAAGCCGATGGTCCCGGGTTCGAATCCCGGTAAGGGCATTTATTCGTGTGATGAACAGAGATATTTGTTCCCGAGTCATGGGTGTTTCCTATGTATATAAGTGTGTATTTATTTATATAAATATGTTTATCGGTGCCTAGTACCCATAGTACAAGCTTTGCTTAGTTTGGAGCTATGTCGAACTGTGTAAGATTGTCCCCAAATATTAAAAAAATAAAAATAGAACAGTGCTAGCTTTGGTACAATCAGGGTCCTAAGTATGACACACTATTCCGAATATATTAATACTTTACTATTGCAAATATTTCTGTTATAAAACCTATATAAATTCTTTCAGGCATTTTTGAGTCTTACGTCGTAGACAGACAAAACAATGGTGTTCAAACATCCATAGCGAATATAGATAGTAGTTAATATACCTACTACCTTTAACCCCTTAATAGTACAGTCAAGCGTTAAAATATGGGCGTATACACTCATTACTCAAAAATATGTGTCACAATTCTTAATTTATAGAACATATTTTTTTGTAAGATTACACATAATACACATTACACTTAACTTGACTACTCTTGTACTAAATTTCAAACTCAGGTTATAAATTGTTTATGAGTTATATTTCATCATTATCTGTTTAGTCGTTTTTGCGTGGTGGTTTTTATGTTTGGTCCACAAACATCCAAATATCAAACATTCTTTTACATTTCAATTAGATATTCGTAGAAAATCAAAATACGTTTATACCTACCCAAGACAATAACCCATATATTTGTTTTAATCGTTTAATGATAGTAAATTGCCCATACGTTCCGCTACGTCTATCATAGAGCACGTATCTACGTGACAATAATATATCGTTTCTGCTTTTTGCTCGTCATGCACGTTCGAACGTTAATACGAATATGTGCAATAAACTTTACTTAAACAGTTACTTGATGCATAATACACAACGTGTAGTATATTTCCGCAACAAGTGAAATAGTTTTGTACAAAAAAAAACAGTTAAAATTAAAGCCGTCAATACAGTTCTGCTCTCTTTTGTTTTTAATACTGGAGAGGGTCGCAACACAAACTACCAGTCCAAAGAGGGAAATATATCACGTGAACGTGCATTAAGGGAGAAAGCGTTTTTACACTTCTAAATATTTTCCTTTCTCCATGATTTATTAGTGTGTTATTGACACAATGAAAAATAGGTTTATAGGTTTTTCTTTTTTCAAAAAGCGAAACCAATAAACCTAGAATATATTATGCTGAAGAGATCTACATCGAAATCATAGTGATTTGTTAAGATTTACTTAGTGGAAAATGTTTTCTCCCGAAATGAAATTTCATAGAAAAAGTAGGTACCGATATTTCGCTAGGATCGCAAAGTAAGCAATTATGATTACGGATATGGAGAAATATGTATTATTCTCATAAAATATGATGATAGATAGAAAATAACAGGACAAGTCAAATAAATAGAAAAGAAAAACAGTGCGATAAACAAAAAGAAGTAAACAACTTTGTCGGAATTATTACAGTAGACATTTTTCAGGTCGCTGATTGGATGTCTTTGTTGCTGAGACAGACGCTAGTGGAAGACGAAGTTAGCTCTTTACGATAAGTACCTATATTTATTGCCAGTCACATTTACACACATACGCTTCAAGTATTATACGAACTAGGGATCGGCAAACTTTTGAGAAGAGGAGCCAACCGCAGCGCAGTAGAAATCCCCTGTTTTAGGAAGCTGAAAAAGCCGTTAATGTTGTTTTCAGGGTGTTTCAAGGTTACCACGCCAAATGCTGATGGGTCAGATAGCAAATGCAAAAAGACCTGTGGAGCCTCCGATGTTAAGTTTTAGGGACTCCTGCAAGCGCGACAAGGAATGCTTTGGCATCGGTAACGGCGCCTGGGAAGAACGTGCTGCATTGAGACCCGAGTGGCGTAGAGACCTAAACGTGGGAGTGAAGGAGCACGACGAAGTGTGGCTGGAAAACTTGAGACAAAAAAGGCACACGCGTCACCGGGCTGGTAGCCTGGTCTCATATCCACAGGCACCACATACACATATAGGTGCCGTGCAGCGATAAGCGGAAATGCATTAACCGTCTCACCCGCTCTTGACACAGCGTTGCAACAATCACCCATCAGGGATGCAGTGGCCATTGATGATGATGATGATGATGAGTGTACATTTTTGGGTGACTTGATGTGCCGCAATTGGACCTCAAAAAAGCCGCATGCGACTCGCGTTTCTCGGTTTGCCAACCCCTGAACTATACAAACGGCACTTTCAAACAGCATATACCTATCAAAAGTGTGATAAATTTCCCTGTATGTATTAGTATGAAGTTGTTTAGTTTTCAAGTATGATATGCCGCGAAGGTAGTTTGGTAAGACTACTAGAGTAACAATTTCAGCTAAATATGTAACCCATTCTCCACATGCATTAATGAATTATTTCAACGACAATGCTTGCTTAAACGTAGCAGTTTTGCAGGCTGTTTCCCATAGGTAATTAATTATACAAAATGATGTTAAGTTTTTAAATAATGTATGTATTACAGTCTAGAAGGGAGGTATCCATGGGCCTTAGTAGTATGAGAATAAGTTGTATTATATTTGATTAAATACTGAAGTATGATAAAACGCATATTCTGCTGTAAGATGATCACAGAATACCGGCCCGCCAGCAATATGCGATAGCATTTACCAATTTAATTAAACTGCAAAACGCGTAAGAATCTAATTTTCTCAACTACTAGGATCCCACTTCATTGCTGGCCTTCAGAGCGTTTAAAAAACCATACGCCGTTTTCTTGTGCTTACGATGGAGCGGGTTAAGGAATATTGTAGGTAACTAAAGGTTGAGTAGGTAACGCCTTTTTGTATTAACAAACTTCCCTACAAGAAGCTTGATAAATGATAACGTAGTTCTGTTTTATTTATATTTTACTTTTGACGAACTATACCTGTACCTTTTTAGGGTTCCGTAGTCAACTAGGAACCCTTATAGTTTCGCCATGTCCGTCTGTCTGTCTGTCTGTCCGAGGCTTTGCTCCGTGGTCGTTAGTGCTAGAAAGCTGAAATTTGGCATGGATATATAAATCAATAAAGCCGACAAAGTCGTACAATAAAATCTAAAAATTTAATTTTTTTTAGGGTACCTCCCCTACACGTAAAGTGGGGGTGAAATTTTTTTATCGCTTCAACCCTAGAGTGTGGGGTATCGTTGGAAAGGTCTTTAAAAACTAATAGGGGTTATCATGAAACATTTTTTTTTTAAAGTGAATATATTCGGAGATAATCGGTACGAAAGAAAAAAAAGATGTGTCCCCCCCCCCACCCCTCTAACTTTTGAACCATAGGCCCAAAAAATATGAAAAAAATCGTGGAAGTAGAGCTTAAGAAAGACATTAAATGAAAACTATAGCGGACATAATCAGTTTAACTGTTTTTGAGTTATCGCAAAAAGTTTTCCCTTCATAGTAAAAAGACTAATTAGGTACTGATTATGCAAATTTGCCTATTTGTTTAACTCGGGGGAAAGGTACCGTTTCATCCCTTGGTTAACAATTTACTATACTTTAAGCTCCAGTTTAGCTTATTGTGACGGAAGAGTAACTACGGAACCCTACACTGAGCGTGGCCCGACATGCTCTTGGCCGGTTTTTTACATTAGATAAGTAGGTATATGTATGAACATATTACGAATGAAACGTTCGCTTATCTATATCAGTGCGTTTTGTTTTTATTGGTAAAATGTTTAACTAATAAGGATGCAAATGCATAAACACAAACGTGCTTAAACTTACCTATATTGTTAGTTGGTTTGTCTAAGTTGTGAGGTTGTCAGGATAAAAATGATTATTTTCTGTTCTCTGTGCGGAAAGCGTCAACTTTCGGCACACTGCGCTAAACGAAGATGCCGCTTTCTGGCTCCGTCGAACAGAAAAATGTATACACACCTCGGCCAGTAAATAAGAGACTCAGATCACATAGAATTGTCGACCGAGGCGAACCGAGGATATTTTTTACTTTACTGTATAATATACTACCTTTTATGTACCTTCAAAGATATAGATAGACTTAGTAAAAGGGGGAATCAGTTTAGAATAGGGCATGCAAGTATTTTTTTAGTGTACGCAGCAATTTTTTAATAACTCCACACATAATGCGTTTTGGTATTGCGACGGCGATGCACCGCCATAGGTGTTGAGGAATGCAGCCGAGTGCGCTGCGCGCTCGCTCGAATGATTAATAGAAAACCTGTAGCGCGTGGCGGAATATTAGGATTACGGTCTTCCCATATACGACACTAAGCGAAGCTTAATATGATACCAATATACATTGTTATGGAAAAAAAATCATTACCATCGGAATAATATTTGCGCAAATACAAGAGCAAACGGTTTTATTATCTACCAATAAATTATGAGTATATTGTGCACAAATGATTAGTAGACAATACGAGTAGAGACAACAAAGGCTACCCGGCAAAAAATCGCATGTGAGTTCGCGCGTCGTCGTCATGAACGTTGTATGTCGTTTGTGAATCATCCGAATTAAAATGTAGTAATTGCAATTAAAATATCAGAATACTCAATAACTTAGAACCTTCTACACTAGTAGAGGAAAAAGCAACAATATCAAACAAGTTGTGATTTTACTTACGCATAGTCATACTTTTTGCGTGTCTGTTTTGTGTCTAAGACCCATTTACTTACCTACATTATTTGATTTGAATTATAACCAGGAATATAACCGTAAGATGTTTCTTTCGTAACAACATTCCAATCGTAGGTGTTATACCCGTAACAGCAACACACGACCATCATTGGACCTTAAGTCTTCGCAATAAGGTATACAAACTGTCAACAATGTGAATGGTACGTAGGAGTTAGCTGTTAACGCGCCAACGCCAATTTGATGAGATGCGCAAATACCTCATTATCACCAATAAGAGTTCAACTCTGGGGTCTCTGACCTAATTACTCGTTTTCCACTGCTATGGAAATGAGGATAAGCGTGCGCTTCTTTAGAAAATATAAAATAAACTTTTTTAAATGATATAATAGGCAAACGAGCAGACGAATCACCTGATGGTAAGCGTTTACCGTCGCCCACAGACACCCGCAACACCAGAGGGGTTATAAGTGTGTGGCCGGCCTTTAGGACATGGCAGTAATACGCTTTTTTCTTCATATTGGTCCGGAAAACACACCACACTAACACGGGAATACCACAGGCGACAGTTCATTCCGCAATTCAGCTGTGCAAGGCAGAAAGTTTCTGGAGAAACGTACAGTTGAGGACTGCCAGTGCCAAGTTACCAACCATCTAAGTTATGAAGATGGAAATGTTGTTGCGTAGAGCAATGGCAGAAAGAAGCGCCAGAACTTGTTGAACAAGAGGCAATAACAATGCTATGTATATCAGCATAAACATGATAAATATGATTATATTGATCGACGAGCATTGAATTGAGTGTGAACATTCTGCGCGAATCTTTAAGCAAGCTCTGCTCTATTTAAGCAAGTTTATGCCTACAAGGAGGTAGCGAGCTAGCGAGGTTTCCTCTGCTGTGTCCGCTTGGACATGGAGGCTAATAATAGCATAGCTAGGTATTATCCAGCTATAGACAAAAATATAAGCGGTGACGAAACGTCTGAACGCCCTCTTCCGCCGCTAGCGGATAAAGGTTATTTCAATTTTGCTACACGTTATACTCAAACCTACTTACAAAAAAACTATTCACGAACTACTACGAAACCCTGACAAGTTAGGTGGCGCATATACTATACAGTTGTATACAACCATAAAATAGGTACCTAATAGTACTAAAGAATAACAAGGGGATAGCCTTGGATGTGGTGGCTTGATGTTGTGAGGGAATACCAAAGACGGTGTCTCACAAAAGACGATGCCGAACACCGGGCGAAGTGGAGGAGAAAAAATCGAAACGGAAGTGGACCCTGGGCTCCGAAGGGACATCCCACGAGAATATCGCTTACGACAAAATGCCACTCTTTAAATAGGTACTACCGAAAATGTTCAGAAAGCAATATTTGTTCTGGTAATATTGAATGCCTTGGCTAATCAATAGGCAGTATATTCTCGAGATTTACAGTTTTGATTGAGGTAGCTGTCATAAAGGCAAAATAATTTCATAGGTGCTAAAGGTAAAATGCCATAAAGTGAGACACGCCTGATACTGCAGTGAACTTTAATGTTTACATATTACCACCGGCCTTCACAGCTGTTTATTTACATCAATTGATAAGCTATGTCGCAACGCAACCATCCATCACCATGATCAGTCAAGGCCCCTATTTGACCCGCATCACGGGTCCGATGACTCACGAGTCATGTTTAGTGCAATTTGGCTGTTAAAGAGGTCCTTGGCATGTTTCCTTTGTCAGGAGCCAATTAGCGGTGACTAGAAGCCAGGAATAGAATTAATCGCGAGCACAACACGCGACGGTGAAAAATTACGCAATTTCAAATAGTCTATGATAAAAGGCGATTAAGTTTTTTTTGTTACTGTTAATTTTGCGAAACTGATTTGTTATTTTATTACAGACTTACAAAGTTGGTAATAAAACCAGATCATTGTGGAGTGAAAACCACGAGATGATGAGATTTCAGTATTAGAAAATAAAAACATGATAGTATAATTTTTTTATATTAGTGTCGCTTGTACTTTGGAAACATCTATTATATAAATAATAAGTAGACACTTCTTTAAAAAAACAAGTATGTCTAAGCTATTTGAATATCGTATTTTTAAGTTAGGAAGGAACCTTCCTGAGCAGTATCTTAACTTTCACGCAAGTTCTATAATTGTAAATATAAGTTTCAAGAGTCAATACTGTCTCTCTGTCTGGGACTCTGGGTGCACTGTCTGCGCTTTCGTGTTTCGGTTCGCCTGTAGGATTTCAATAAATTGCAATTTGTTTTCCCGAGGGTATACAGTATGGGGTTCTCCAAAAAAGGAGTGATGTACAGGTTTTTAAAGGGTCAGCAACGCGCATGTAACACCTCTGGAGTTGCAGACGTCCATAGGCTACGATGACTGCTTACCATCGGGCGGGCCGTATGCTTGTTTGCCACCGACGTGGTGTGTATGTATGTATGTATATATAACAAACGTAGTTCACGCGAATCGCGAATGAATTCGCGCATTTCGTAAATATGATAAATCGCAATCCTACACGCGAATCGAAAGACTACTGGATATCCACTTTCGTGACCCGTCAGACATTAAATCGATTACGTCGGGGTTAAAGCACGCTATTAATTTATTTTTTATTTATTTGTATTTCATACGCTAGAGGATTTAACGCAATTAGAACAACGTATAATGATAATAATGTATTCATGCTTTCGTGAAATGAAAAAACAATTTATGGGCACTATTTACTGGAATTCAGTGCACGGTAGTATAAAAAAAATAGTAATTTACTTGCTTGAATAAGGAATTTATAGGAGGTAGATATTCTTGTACAGTACGGAAATTATTGAACAATGTATCAACTCCCGGAAAAAAATACAAAAATAACACAATAGGAAAACTTTACTACACAGAATTGAGAAAACCTATTTAAAAATAAATTTAATTATTATATTTAAATTATTCATGGCTCAATAGACACATCGCAACCGGCATTACAATTACAACATTTTATTTTATAAGATAACATTTTATAAGGTAGTGCGCAGAAAAAGGAATCGACAGATGCTTAGTAATAAAGAGTAAGGATCCCTAAAATGTTACAAAAAATACGGCGAGACGAGAAGAGAAAGGTGGACTTACTTAAATAAATCGTTATGTTATCGTTATGATCATAGTTATTAAATTATAGATTAAACAAGGCTTGTATCTTCGCATTTATTATGCAATTCATAGTGAGTTATTTAATCAGTAACCACCTGTCCATTGTGTCTATTGTGCCTAGTTGAGTAGAGGTCCTACTAGGTTTCAAACCTAGGACTACCAGCTTTGTAAACAGGGATTTGTAGTTTCTATTGAAAGATTATCGCAGTTTATATGATTCCCGATTTACTTACATATTATATTATTGACATTGAATAATGTATTCATTCCGATAAGCATACACAGCCAAAACATGTTATTGATAACCCAACAACACAAATACACAGGCCCAAACAAGGCCTGAGTGACATGTCTTTCTTTTAGTACCTTCAAGAACTAAGGGTTGTATAAACAGGGTAGAGCAAGTGGAGCGGCCGCTCTAGGCGCTAAATGGTAAGGGAGGCGCCAAAATGGTAAATGCGAAAAAAAAGTTTTAAAAAGTGCGAGTGTGGCGCCAGCGCGAAAATATGTGAGGAATGGTGGGGCTGGGGTGATTCCAGTTCTCGAGAATCTACGAGTATATAGACTACGATGTGAGCAGATCCTGCAGAGGGTACGAGTTCGCATAGGACTTTTTTTACCACAATGCCAATGAACTGTACAAAAGTTTATACAGTATGAACTTTTGTACAGTTCATACAACAATTCTGTTCATGTATCAACGTCAACTAGACATTGGATCTCGTAACCCCTGTTATTGGCGCTGAGAGATAAGTGTAAAAATAACTCATCAATGGGCCTCTGTACCCGTATGGCCACATTACACGTCCTGCCACCCTTAACAGGTACAAAAGGGCGTAAGATGTTGTACTTGTTATGGGAAAGTGGACTTAGTGCAATTGCCGCGACGCTTCGGGATATAACCACTTAACTTAGATACTATAAGGACCATTTTACCTAGCTATAGTAATGGAGGCATTGCGACCTTTCTGCGGTTATTTTGATATAATAAGGTTGAAAATTTCATGTTTTAAGGCTGTTACGATCTTTTACAGTACATATGGTGCTACTTTACCGCACTAGTACGAAAATTAGCATATTACTTTACTGTGTCGAACATTTAAAGGGCCATATGTACTGTAAAACGTTATACGGTACATGTGCGAATAGGTAATTCGCAACTCGTGTCGATTTAAAACACTCCCTTCGGTCGTGTTTTAATTTATCGCCACTTGTTTCGAATTTCCTATTTTTCGCACTTGTATCGTAATGTACTATTCACTGAGCTTTGCGTTGAGTAGGTATTGCAGAATTGTAAGAAAAAAGTTCTTGAATACAGTGAATGAATAAACAAACTGGTCTAGAAATAAACAGATGCTTGTAAAAACTAGTGGTAGTTGTTTATTTAGATTTACTGACAACTTTAATCCTGCACACCACCTGGTGGAATACCAAGCATTCTTTAGTGATGCAGTTCATAGATATTTTTGTACCTACTTGGCTATTTTAAGCAGGTTAAGCTAGGTTGTTGAAGTTTTTTTTTCTTCAGCCAATTAGAGTACACTGCTGGGCAAAGGCGGCAAAGGCCTTTCCCCTTGTTTTCCATATCTCCAGATGAGTTGCAGGCGTCCATAGGCTACGGAGACTGCTCACCCTTAGGCGGGCCGTACGCTTGTTTGCCATCGACATAGTATAAAAAAATGAAGGATGAAGATTACTCTAAGTATTGTTTAAATAAATAACCTTGAACTTTATCCTTATGTACAATGTACATTATACATAACCAATCACCAAAGTCAGGAAGTGATTATAATAACTTTTATTTCAAAGTAGCTACACAGTAGTTTTACTTAACCTCCAAACATGCATATTCGAATTTTAATAAGAGCATGTGAATTAGATTCGGATTAAGTAGATATGGATCTGATCTGAAGAAATGTTGCTTTTGTGACCCTGGCAGATCAGATCCATAACTAACCCAAATGTAATTCATGTCCTCTTATTAAAATTAGAATATTCCTGTAAGTCCCGATGTCCTTTTAAAAGGACATAAGCAAATCGATTTTTTGACAAATTCAATTTAAATTTGAATCAATTTAGAATTTTCATAATGGAATAATTAAAAACTGCAAAAATGGCTATGAAACTTCAGAGGTTATTCAGTTCATGGTTCATCATGGCATTCTTTCACACAACACAATGGTAAAACAATGGAGCAAACAGAGGAAACAATTGGTTTATTCATGTTATGGGGACCTTGAGGTTAATTTACCTTTACCCTTAAGGTAAGTTAGCAGTTGGCAATGGGAGTCAAATTAGGTATTAATCGAAATGGGATGAAGCTTGAGAGTTTTAAGTGAAGAAGCATAGGATTCGTTATTTGGTACTTGATTAGATAATGAGCCATTTAAACGTATTATCCATGTTCCACAATAAGTTAAATAAGATGGTAATATTCAAATAGTCACAAAAAGGTGTGCCTGAAACCTAAATGGTCACGCACTGTGCGGTTTAAGAGGAACTTTCTGTACAGATTTTTAAAGGGTCGGCAACGCGCATGTAACACCTCTGGAGTTGCAGGCGTCCATAGGCTACGGTGACTGCTTACCATCAGGCGGGCCGTATGCCTGCTTGCCACCGTTTGGTATTAAAAAAAAAATACCCTCATCAGGAATCAAACCTAGAACCATCACCTTCATATAGCAGGGTTTCTAGAGACATTTATATATACAAGGTGGCCAAAAAATATGTGTATTCCCGTTGCAAGGGAGGTTGAGCCACTTTTACTATGGGACCTATGGGAAATCGCGAAAAAAAATCTTTGCTGTCTCATATATTCTAGCTGGTCCATTTTCTATGGGAGGGCAAATTGTTTTTTCGTGATTTCAGGGTTGGTCCCATAGCAAAAGTTGCTCAATATAATCCCAAAACCTCCCTGGCAATGGTAATGCAAATGCACATATTTTTTGGCCACCTTGTATAAATTGGTAAACTTGAAAAAACGAGTGCTGAAGTGATTAATTCAAATTAATGATAACTATATGCTTAAAAATAAATTGTTAATGGTAATAACAGGATTTTCATTTTATTACTTCCACAAATAAATTCAGTCTTAAAAGTAATTTTCTGACTACAATGGTACAAAGCAATAAAAACTTGGAAGTGCATTTTGTCTCAAGGGCAATGTTAAAGTTCTACAATAAATAAGTAGTGGCACAAATGTGCCAGTGCAGCAAACACAATAGATAAAAACAGGAAATGAAACATTTGGTGTCTTATCACATGCAACTGACTGAACACCGTACAGCATGTTGAACTTTGGTTTTCATGTAATAAGGTTTATTTTGTGTAGACAATGGATAGAGTAATTACGAAACAGAGTGACAAGCGAGTAGATAAATGTTAGATATTTTGAAACGGGAAACAGTGGGATGTTGCATTTTATCTATTTGTATATGTTTATTACAATCTGTGCTACACAGGATGGTCACAGAAAAATTGAGCACAACCACTTCAAGTTATGTATAGATATTTGTCACCACCTTGTTCATTCATGTTATTGCTTTTATGAATATCTAAATCATAAAATAAGTTTACATTACACAATTTTGTTTTGTTCCATAACAGTTTGGTGTAAAACATTATATTTGATTGTTATGATAAAAAAACGTTTTTATTGAAATATCAATAATTTTACATTTTCTATTACACCATATACAACAAGCAAAACTATAACATGTCAAACCTTTATTTGTTAAATATTTACTTGTTAAGGTATTCTGATAAATCCAATTAAAAAAAGGTTTAAATGCTGTAAAAACACCATAAAAATATTTTTAACAAGCAAGTTAAAAATATTTTAAATTTTGTTATTATAGCAAGCATTCATGGTTGTTTTATTATCAATGTATCCTAAACTTATGTCCTTAAGTGTTATTGTATTTAGACTGATATTGTTTAGTACAAGAGACACTAATAAGACCCACAGCTGTTTTATGTTTATCTACTACAAAATATACCTTGTATTACTAATAATTTGTGAGCAACTTTATCATGATACATGTAATAAAATATCTACCGTTTTTACGATCGTAAACGTTCAATGATTAAGCGAATGAGTTTAGCTTGAATAACTACGGCAGAAACTAGTCGCCTGCAAACGTAAACAGGTTTAACTGATATCTTCAATTAACGCTACAACGAGAATGCATTATAATTAACCGATATGCAATCGAATCAAGTTTATCGACAAAGCCCCGCGCAACGCGCACGTAACAAAGTAATCCTTAACAGTAAACAATACTGTTTGTAAACAAGCTACCGGCGAATTATCGCCATTTTTCTGTTTAAAACTTACCAGAACTTTAACGAAACGGTTCTCCAGCTCATCTCTGTCTGGCATCGGCGGTTTGGTGCGGTTCCTAGTCGACGCCTGCCGCACATGGTGACTCTTGGCTGGCCCTACTGCCGGCCCGTCCAACATTGTTTGCTCTCGCGATGTAATCAAACCCATTTTACACTGCACACTTGCAAAACACTAAACACATATTCCATGCATCAGGTCATTCTTATCACAGACAACAGCACTAAAACACTGATTAATAAATCAACAGGTCACATCACGCCGAGCGGCGACCGAGCCGACGTTGTTTTACAAACTGCAACAAAAGCGAAGCACAGTTCCTTGTACCGTGGAACGAGGCGAGCACGACACGGCGACTGTAGTCAATGCCATGAACTTAGCGGCAAAACTTTGACAATGGGTTGACAAATCATGTGAAAGGTGCGCTCAGATATCTCTTATCTGTACTTCTTGCAAAATATTAGTTATACGTAGACTTCACAGCATTTTTTGATTAATTAACAAAATCGATATTTTCACATTGATATAGAAATGTCTGTTATAGTTTTTGTTCATATGAAACATTTTTTTTCATTATACATTGTGCTGTGCTGAAAATCTATTCTAATAGTATTAGGTTTTTGAACGATACTCTTTTTGTATTGTCTGTTTACAAAAATATTAATATAGATTGGATTTTATCGAATCGTAATCGATAAAAATAAAGCAGTAGAAGGAATACAATAAAACTTATATTATAGTTTGGCCATAGCCAGGGTCTGTCTTTAATTCAAACATAGATCATACTGTCGTTGTCTTTCGCTAGTACTGGGCTATAACCGCGAAAATCGAAGTTCGCCAATTGCAGGCATTTATCTGTGTCACTCTAATTTCGTCTTAGTGAGAGTAAAAGAGAAAGATCCCGCAACTTGCGAATTTCGGTTTTCGCGGTAGGCCCCCTGGCACCCAAAAAACGTATAGTTTTTTTCTTCCTATTTACTGACAAATCGTGTTAGCCAGATGCATTAAGTTTTTTTTTTTTCATAATATAGTACCAACCACTAAATTTACCTACTATTTAATAATAATAATAATTTAGCCTATATACGTCCCACTTCTGGGCACAGGCCTCCTCTCATGCGCGAGAGGGCTCGGGCTATAGTCCCCACGCTAGCCCAATGCGGATTGGGGACTTCACATACACCTTTGAATTTCTTCGCAGATGCATGCAGGTTTCCTCACGATGTTTTCCTTCACCGAAAAGCAAGTGGTAAATATCAAATGATATTTCGTACATAAGTTCCGAAAAACTCATTGGTACGAGCCAGGATTTGAACCCACGACCTCCGGATTGAAAGTCGGACGTCATATCCACTCGGCCACCACCGCTTACCTACCTACCTACCTACCTACTATTACCTACTATTTATTTGGTAAAAATAGAATCCTAGTTGTATTCTTGGTAAAACTAAAAATAAAATAATGCCCGATGCGAATTGGAAATTTTTAGCAGTAATAGTATATATATATAATTATACCATGTCCGTGGCAAACATGCATACGGCCCGCTCTATGGTAAGCAGTCACCGTAACCTATAGACGCCTGTAACTCGAGGTGTTACATGCGCCTTTAAAAATCGGCACGCTCCTTTTTTGAATAACCGGAGCTCATTCCACAGCCGGAGCGCCCACGGGAGAAAATTCCTTTTAAGCCACACAGTGTGCGACCATTTATTAGGTTCTAGGGTGTGAGGATGATCACCCTGCTGACGGTGAGCGGGAAAAAACACAGACCTACTAAACGTTCATGTAGTTCTGTGGGAGAAAGTGTTCGTTGGCATCATGTCAAACAATTCTTCAGAGCACAGCCCATTGTACAAGCGGTAGAACTCGCAAAAAAAGGCAAAGTCTCTTCTTAGACTTAAAGGTTCAATACCGCTTGTAAGTTTGGGATTGTTAACGATTCGGACGGCGCACCTCTGGATTGAGTCGTAGGGCCCAAGCTAGCATCCAGGTGCTCCTGCCCAAAGGTGACAGCAGTACTCGATATGGGGTCTGACTTGCGATTTATATAGCAGCAGTCTTTGCCTCAGAGGAGGGCCTGAAGTAAAGTATCGCCTCACTTTATTGAGCACTCCAAGTTTTTTGGATACCAGTGCAGCCTTCCCTTCCAGGTGGCTACGGAATTGGACGTTACTGGAGATGTCGACACCGATGATCGCAATACTCCCTGATATGGTAAGGGATATGCACAGAACTATATGGGCTATGCCTTGGAACTGTGGGATGTCTGCCAGTATATGGGGTTTTCTTAGCGGTAAACGCGCAAACTTGTGTCGTGGTAGGGTTGAATCGGACTAAATTGTCGGTGAAATTGTGCCAACCCTACACCGAAATTCCGGCTAGAGTGCTCTTAATGTCCGACACAAGCTTTTTATTTATTTAAGCAATAACGGTACAGCGATCATAACAGGGGGCCTACCGCGAAAACCGAAATTTGCAAATTGCGGGGATCTTTCTCTTTTACGCTCACTAAGACGTAATTAGAGTGATAGTGAAAAATGCCCGCTATTGATGAACTTCGATTTTCGCGGTTATAACCCAGATGCCCATTGCGATAGTGTAGTAGTAATTGAAATATAAAAAACCAGCTTGTCAGTGATCGTTGTCGCGGACTTCCGCGATGTACGCATTGTTGCACATGGCAACACATGTAACATCTTGTATATTGTCTATGGTAAGCAAACCATACTTTTCCTTCCTGTTTCTCACACATGAAGTTTCAAGTTTGTTAACTTATTTATTAACGTGTGCCCGAAGCCAGCCTCGTACAGCCAGAGCATCATCTCTCTAATTATCTGAAAGCTAAGTATAATGAGTATATAAAAGAGGACTTGTTCGTCCCACGCATATATTTCCTACATTTATTTATTGTGAAATCTATGTATGACTAGATTCAATGTACTGACCGCAATGTGTTGAGTTGACTTATAAAGACGTGACATGACGTGTGATGATGTTGCAAGAGAACGTAATGATTACATGCTCTTTGGTTACGAGCAGAGGTGTGCTTGTTTATGTCATGGTCAGGTCGGAGATGCGTCTGCCGACCTGAGCCCAACCCTCGTCTGGCATGCCATAGAATTGATAGTGACCTGTAAGGGGCTCGTACACCCTTCGGATAGGTGCACTCTTGGCCATAGCAAGGGACTGGTGTTTCCCTCGTCTGGCATGCCATAGAATTGATAGTGACCTGTAAGGGGCTCGTACACCCTTCGGATAGGTGCACTCTTGGCCATAGCAAGGGACTGGTGTTTCCCTCGTCTGGCATGCCATAGAATTGATAGTGACCTGCAAGGGGCTCGTACACCCTTCGGATAGGTGCACTCTTGGCCATAGCAAGGGACTGGTGTTTCCCTCGTCTGGCATGCCATAGAATTGATAGTGACCTGTAAGGGGCTCGTACACCCTTCGGATAGGTGCACTCTTGGCCATAGCAAGGGACTGGTGTTTCCCTCGTCTGGCATGCCATAGAATTGATAGTGACCTGTAAGGGGCTCGTACACCCTTCGGATAGGTGCACTCTTGGCCATAGCAAGGGACTGGTGTTTCCCTCGTCTGGCATGCCATAGAATTGATAGTGACCTGCAAGGGGCTCGTACACCCTTCGGATAGGTGCACTCTTGGCCATAGCAAGGAACTGGTGTTTCCCTCATTTGGCATGCTATGGAATTGATCTATGGTTTGTGACTGGTTGCGACCAGGTCACCGCACTCCTTATCCAGTGCAAAGGTTGACTGATGAGACTTACCAAGACATAGACAGTTGTGACTATTACACAGACATGCATACCTATATATGTACTTTGAGTCCTGTGGGACAATGTTGAACTTTACTATGAATAATGATTTCTTGTTGTCTGTTCCTACATACATATATACATGTTACAATGTTTATGTATCTATCTTGAGAGATAGATGTGTTATATTATGATACAGGTTAAGGATACTTAGTGACCCATGGTCATAAATCTATTTTCTACACAGGTGGTGGTATAAGATCAAGTTAGAGCTGGCCTCTGCGCTTGGAGCTCATGAACCAGGGAGACATACTCCAATTACATCATTTGAATAAGGTATGAACCGCACTGTCCATAGAATAACCGACCTCTCTTTCCTAATAATATAAGCGAAGCAGATCTAAGTTCATTAAGATAATAAACAAGTATACATGACAAGTTGATAGTAAACTTATATTTCATTTAATAAGGTCTTAGAATCATTAGGTAACTCGAACTCAGGCAATCAGTCTATTTATCTTAGTATTTTGTATCAACGTCGATACAAAAATTGGTGGAAGAGTGTCTTGGATTTAATTCAGACCCACATAAACTCATGAAATTATCTAATAAATTATTTACCAAATTTATACTAAAATACACAAAGAGATGGCAAAAATAAAATGGTCAAAACATATTAAGACATGATTTAAGTACGCATAATCTATAATGACTGCATGAATATTCAATAATCATGATTATTTGCAGTATTTGTGACAATAAAATGCAATTCTTAAGAGGTCAAAGGTCGCCCTGTGGATAGTGTTGTTCATACTAATAACACATAGAGCTACCACCTTTAATAATCATACACCCAAATTGTTTGTGTATTGCTGAACGATTTTGAACTTAAGTTGTACCGAATTTATATCGCCAAGGTCATAAGTACGATGTGATCGACTTAAATATCAATATTAATCTTAAGTTGCGTATTTTATGACTTCAAATTGATCACAACTTTGATATTTCAAATCGTCGCGCCATTTGACGCACGCCGCGCATGCGCGACGCGACGCGATCTACTTCATTCATTCATTCGTTCACTTCACAAGATGGAGGAAATTAATTTACCAGTGGAAGTTTTACGTGAATTGTGTTTTGTGCGATGCTGAAAGTGTTGAAATAAAGTGTTATATTTTTATCAAGAAACAAAGGTGAGTACTTTACGAATATGTGATTAGTAAAATGAAAGATTATTCGCGTACGTGACATGGGCACATATCCCATACGATATCGGATCCAATTTGAATCATTGATTTTAGTAATCGATCGATATTATTTCGTCTTACTTGATAATAAAACCTAGTACAAGGATTATGAGGCATCCTTTGTGATTGTGAGCGAATTTACCTAGTATCAAAGAAATCATCACGTAATTATTTCATTACAACAAGCGACGCCATTACAATGCGCAACTTTGCGTATGCGCGTAAATGATAGACGTAGACGCGTACCCTCGAGATTACAAAGGAAGTGATAATTGCGTATTAATTCTATACGTAAGTGATCTTACTTGAAAGAAATTTGATCTGTACAGCTTGACATGTTTACTTACACTATTTTAATGCGTATTGCGTAATACTAGTTCGTATGATACCTGAGAGGATTAAGTACCTAGATGCTTATATTACTGGGTCAGAGGTTATTAAATATACTTAGAATGATTGTTTGTTGCAATTGAGTATAAGACCCAACTAATATATTGTTATGAAATAGGAATTTCAAGAAATACAGCGTATGTGCTGACGGGTTCGGATTGTCACATTTCAACGAGCCGAGTGTGAAACCAAGCGTCTCTACGCGAAAATACTTCTCTGTATGAGGAGATTATAAACATTCTTACGAAAAAATCACAAGGTACGTAAACACGATTAATATAATGTTAACCTGGCATAAGGCCACATAATATGTGTAATATACTGTCGAATTGCGTATTCGTTAAAGGTTGGATCGTTTACTCACAAAATTAATTTATTACGTAGTTTACACTCCGAAAAGCGCCATCTACCGCTTACAATACAATCAAATACATGAGACAATACTATTGTTTATATTAGTATTGAGTGATGATGAAATAATAGAGCAATATTCAAATAATGATTACATATTAATATGTTAAATATTTTGTGATAAAGGTTTTGAATTTTAACCATGTATATTGTGTTAGATAAATTACACATTTTGGTAAAATAAATATTGAATATGAGTGTGTATGTACGGACACCCTTTCATGTCTGTACTGTAAGTGGGAACTACACTTAGTTAACATAATTAAAACAAGTTTGTACACTTCAAAGAATACATGGTGTATACCATGGCTTATGAAACCCTGAAGTAATAATAAATAGTATTGATATATTCCATGAGTACTATTTGAGAACTTATTAATATACATGACGCTATGTTCATCATCATCATATTAGTCATGTTGAACCACTTGTACTTATGAGAAAGTTTAATTCATTTTGGATAATATTCATATATTGACTATTTTATGCGTCATAATTAGGATGATGTTCCTGTTAGTGAAACAATTCACACACTGAGTGAA
The DNA here is from genome assembly GCF_033807575.1 of Cydia pomonella. NCBI lineage: Eukaryota > Metazoa > Arthropoda > Insecta > Lepidoptera > Tortricidae > Cydia > Cydia pomonella. The sequence goes on along the minus strand of NC_084715.1, from coordinate 18,763,629 downwards.
ATTATGGAAATTTTACCAAATCCTGACAATATTATTATTTTTTTTATGTGAAGTTAACTTGTTTTAAAATGCGTTTCCAGAATAAGAGAGAATATTATGGAAGCTATTCTGCTGAATCGCCTTTCTACATTTGCCACAAACATCAAAGAACATCAAGTCAAAGCATCAGAGCTATGTGCGTGTCGTCCATGGGGAAAGGATGAGTCCGAACGAGCATCTGTCGTCGCATCCAGACTTCAATCTATACTTGGAAGATTTCAAAGCGATCTCTATCAGTACTTCAATCTGTCTAAAGACCCTAACGCCGATGAGATTTCAAATCTAACCGCAGTACAGCTAGAAGGTGATGACACTTTAGCCGAACTTAAGGCAAGAATTCAAGTTGATAAGGATACAAGACAAGTTACGTCCGATCCTACAAAGAATAGAAGCAAGCTACCAGAGCTGGACCTAATATCTTTTCATGGTGAGGTTCTAGAATGGACACAATTTTGGGACCAGTTTAGCTCCAACATTGATCAAAGAAACCTACGTGATGTGGATAAGTTGCTATATCTCAAAGCATCATTAAAGGGTGAAGCCAAAACTATAATCGATGGTTTAGAAACTACAAACGATAATTATAAAATTGCCATAGATACTCTAAAGGAAAGATACGGCAACAGAGTGCAGATTATTGATGCTCACTATTCTTCCTTATACAAGATTAAGAAAGCAGCAAGGCCGCAAGATTGCAGAAAGACATTGGATGAACTCGAGAGACATCTAAGAGTCTTACAGTCCCTAGGAGAGGACACTAATAAAAATCATTTAAGATTTCTTTTCATGGAAAAGTTTCCTGAAGACGTCGTTTATGAAATGAAATTAAAATTAAAAACGGAATCCATCGAAGAAATAAGAAAACAATTAAACGCTATAATATCAGCAAAGGAAGATGCCAAGAGGATTGGTGTTGAGACTAAAAGTACAGAAGCCACCTTTACCACTGAAACTTTACACATAAGGGATAAACATCCGAAGAAACCTACCTGTGACACAAGAATTAAACATAGAATTATAAAAATGAGAGAAAAACCAAATAAATATAGACAAAATACATCAACCTTTTCAAACACGTTCACGTCTAAGAAGAGAACGTATGAAGCCAATAGTACATCGAATAATGCGCAAGCATTCGGAAAACGAAGTAAAATTGAATGTATGTTTTGTCAAGGAGATCATTACAATGACGCTTGCACGAAATTTAAGACCTTAGCCGAGAGGAAAAGGAAATTACTTAACCGTTGCTACATCTGTTTGAAAATCGGTCATAGACAAACTATCTGTAAAACGACACACATCTGCCGTCATTGTGGTGCAAAGAATAAACATAACAGAGCTTTGTGCCCTATGAAACTGTCACAAATAACAAAGGCCACGTCTACCAAAACCTTTCACATAGATGGAGATGGATCAACCGTTCTTCAAACAGCTGTTGTAAACGTCATAGGTCATGAAGGTTTAATAAAAAGATGTAGGGTGTTGCTAGACACAGGATCTCAGAGAAGTTACATCACACGGACGGAAGCCAAAGAATTAAACTTGAACGTCATAGAAAATAACCACTTATTTGTCTTTACATTCGGATCCTGGAAACCACGAGAAGTGGATAGTCCTCTTGTCAAACTTACCATACAAACCCTAAATGATAAGCTAAAAACAGTATTTGCAAACGTTGTACCTTCTATCACTCAAGGTATTCATTATCCAAGACGAGAATTAACGAAGTGGATTAACAGCTCAGAATATGTGTTAGCCGACGATGGCTCACTCTCTGATAGAATTGATATTCTTATTGGCAATGATTACTACCTCAGCTTTATGTCAACCGGGAAGGTACAAATCCAAGAAAATCTATACCTCGTAGAATCTGAATTAGGATGGATCCTCTCTGGAAAACCAGACAGCTCCCATAATAAAAATGATGATCTCTCCGTTCTCACCTATTCTCAAGCATCGTGGGAAAATAAACTTAATGAGCCTGATCCACCCTTAGATACAGGAAATGTCAGATCCTTGTGGGAATTAGAGTCAATCGGTATTACAGATTCTCCGAAGGTCAACCGGGATGAGGAAGCAATCAAACACTTCAATGAGAATACGATATTTAAGAATAACAGATACTTTGTCAGCTGGCCTTGGAATGAATATCCCCCGGATCTACAGTCTAACATAGGACTTGCACATGGCCGACTCGTTAGTCTACTCAAACGAATAGATACAGAGACCTTGCGTATCTACGATCAGACCTTGCGAGAACAGTTTGAAACTGGCATCATAGAAATTGCGGTAGACAAAGGGAATACTGACCATCCGATACATTACCTTAGTCATCATGGAGTGTCGGCGCCGGGGAAAAAGCTTAGAATTGTGTACGATGCATCAGCAAAGACAAAGGACAGCAAAAGCCTTAACGAATGTATGTACTGCGGCCCGATGATGTTAGAAGATCTAACTGGTTTGCTGATAAAGTTCAGATGTCACAAAATTGGAATAACTGCTGATGTAGAAAAGGCTTTCCTACAGATAGGCTTACACGACAAAGACAGAGACGTCACAAGATTCCTGTGGCTAAAGGATGTGTCTAAACCAGCTGTAGAAGAGAATCTTATACACTACAGATTTACACGCGTTCCCTTCGGAATTATATCCAGTCCATTTTTGCTGAACGCTACCATCAAATACCATTTATCTAAAACCAATGATGAACGTTTAAAGAGTCTAGCTAACGACATATATGTGGATAATGTCTTGACAGGATCGAACAGCGTCAAAGAAGCAATGAGTCTGTATAAAGACAGTAAAACGGTATTCCAACAAATATCTATGAACCTAAGAGAATGGAGTTCCAACTCTAAAGAGCTCATGCAGAACATAACAGATGCTAGTACAGATAAAACTGTAAAAACTCTTGGTTTAAATTGGGACCTAGAAAATGACACGATTTGCTTAAGGATAAAGAACACCACGAATGCTTATACGAAGAGAGGTATTCTGAAGACCATCGCTGCCATATACGACCCATGTGGTTTTGCTGCACCAATAATACTACCAGCTAAATTATTACTTCAAAAATTATGGAAGACAAAATCGCATTGGGACGCTCCATTATCTGAAGAAATGGCAGCCGAATGGAAAACTATCTTAGAAGATCTTAAGCAAACTCACAACATATGCCTGCCTAGGAACATAACGAATAACCAAGAAGGCCAACTTCACTGTTTCACAGATTCGTCGATGTCAGCGTATGCAGCCGTAGTTTATCTACTGCAAGGAGACAAAGTGAATTTCATTATTGGCAAATCAAGATTAATACCCTTGAAAGATCAAGACAATTTAAAGATTCCTAAATTGGAGCTATTAGGAGCTCTAATAGGCAGCAGACTAATCCAATATGTCATGAAACATCTCCAGGTGAACATATCACAACAAGTACTATGGACAGATAGTCAAATAGTAATAGATTGGTATCAATCTAAAAAGCTGCTGCCACCATTCATCTCAAGAAGGATAGAGGAAATCAAGAAAAACAAGAACTTGGCTGTAAGATATGTCCCGTCTGAACATAACCCAGCCGATGTAGCAACTAGACCAACTAATTCGACAGAAGATTTTCAACGATGGCTCAGTGGCCCGAAATTTCTAAAGGAAGATTCTCATAACTGGCCATACCGACCCGCAAGAGACGTTACTCTTCTGGCGGGGGAGGGTCTGTCGAATAACATCACACAGAAAGCTGAATTGAACTCAGACACGAAAAATCAACTTAAAAGGAATATTGACTTGAGCAAGGCACAGAAGCATCAGACAGAAACCAGACAAATCTTTTCAGAAACACGGGAAAATGTGAATAACAGAATAAGTTCAGAAGTACAAGAAATACGAAGTATACAGAGACAGTTTTATCCGGATGAAGTCAACGATAAGATGACACATCTTACCCGCAATCTAAGATTATTCAAGGATGTCGACAGAATCCTTAGATGTGGCGGTCGTTTGACGCACTCAGATTTATCATATGACGCGAAATATCCAATTCTTTTGCCGAAGGATTGTGAATTTACCACAAAAACCATAAAGAAGGCGCATGAAAACAACTACCATGTTGGAGTACCCCACACCCTGGACATAGTCAGACAACGTTTTTGGATTCCACAAGGAAGAGCTCAGGTACAAAAGTTTATTAACAAGTGTCCGCAATGCGTGAAACATGGCGGAGGACCTTACACATTACCAGAAACTCCAGCATTACCACCTGAAAGAGTTAAGTATGAAACAGCATATACTTACGTAGGAGTGGACTACTTCGGACCGATGTATGTTAAAGCAGAAGGTAAACAAAAACGTTGGATTTGCTTGTTTACCTGCCTTGTAATTCGCGCTATACATTTAGAAATAGTAAAGGATATGTCTGCGGAAGAATGTTTACTGGCGTTCAGAAGATTTATGGCCACCAGAGGTGTTCCTACTTTGATTGTTTATGAATCAGTACTTGTTGAGCTTAAGGGAACATTACAAACATTCAACTAAACAACCCAGAGTCAGATCTCATGATGTACCATGCGTTGGTGATATTGTACAATTAAAAGGTGATACAAAGAACAGAGAAAACTGGAAGGTAGGAAGGATCTCCGAATTAATTAAAGGTACTGATGGATTATACAGAGTCGCTAAAGTAAAGGTTGATAACAATATATTTACAAGGTCTATATCACACTTGTACCCTTTAGAAATTGAAGACATCCCATCGCAAACCGATTTATCTGGTCATCAAGCGGAAGTCGAATCTGCACCAAAGGCAATGAGAATGGAAGTTGAGGAAGATTCGGACTTACCAATGACACAAAGGGAAGATTACCCCAACATGCAACCAGATGGAAGCACGGATGGGACTGATAGCATGGACACGGACACGACACATAGCATAGATAGGATAAATGAGAACACTGACGTTACTAATGAGAACGTAGATACAGCAGAAGAAGAAGACATAGATTTGAGACATGGCAATGTAGAAACAACAAATGATCTTGTTGACAAGAATAATGAATCAGCTTCGAATCAATCTGACAATGAAAGGCAAAGAAGGAATGCGGCAGTCCAAGCTATGGAGAGAATCCGAGAATGGACTCGCCATTTAATGACTACTCTAACTACTTCGCAATAGCTCGCCTCGGCGGGTGTGTCGCGGACTTCCGCGATGTACGCATTGTTGCACATGGCAACACATGTAACATCTTGTATATTGTCTATGGTAAGCAAACCATACTTTTCCTTCCTGTTTCTCACACATGAAGTTTCAAGTTTGTTAACTTATTTATTAACGTGTGCCCGAAGCCAGCCTCGTACAGCCAGAGCATCATCTCTCTAATTATCTGAAAGCTAAGTATAATGAGTATATAAAAGAGGACTTGTTCGTCCCACGCATATATTTCCTACATTTATTTATTGTGAAATCTATGTATGACTAGATTCAATGTACTGACCGCAATGTGTTGAGTTGACTTATAAAGACGTGACATGACGTGTGATGATGTTGCAAGAGAACGTAATGATTACATGCTCTTTGGTTACGAGCAGAGGTGTGCTTGTTTATGTCATGGTCAGGTCGGAGATGCGTCTGCCGACCTGAGCCCAACCCTCGTCTGGCATGCCATAGAATTGATAGTGACCTGTAAGGGGCTCGTACACCCTTCGGATAGGTGCACTCTTGGCCATAGCAAGGGACTGGTGTTTCCCTCGTCTGGCATGCCATAGAATTGATAGTGACCTGTAAGGGGCTCGTACACCCTTCGGATAGGTGCACTCTTGGCCATAGCAAGGGACTGGTGTTTCCCTCGTCTGGCATGCCATAGAATTGATAGTGACCTGCAAGGGGCTCGTACACCCTTCGGATAGGTGCACTCTTGGCCATAGCAAGGGACTGGTGTTTCCCTCGTCTGGCATGCCATAGAATTGATAGTGACCTGTAAGGGGCTCGTACACCCTTCGGATAGGTGCACTCTTGGCCATAGCAAGGGACTGGTGTTTCCCTCGTCTGGCATGCCATAGAATTGATAGTGACCTGTAAGGGGCTCGTACACCCTTCGGATAGGTGCACTCTTGGCCATAGCAAGGGACTGGTGTTTCCCTCGTCTGGCATGCCATAGAATTGATAGTGACCTGCAAGGGGCTCGTACACCCTTCGGATAGGTGCACTCTTGGCCATAGCAAGGAACTGGTGTTTCCCTCATTTGGCATGCTATGGAATTGATCTATGGTTTGTGACTGGTTGCGACCAGGTCACCGCACTCCTTATCCAGTGCAAAGGTTGACTGATGAGACTTACCAAGACATAGACAGTTGTGACTATTACACAGACATGCATACCTATATATGTACTTTGAGTCCTGTGGGACAATGTTGAACTTTACTATGAATAATGATTTCTTGTTGTCTGTTCCTACATACATATATACATGTTACAATGTTTATGTATCTATCTTGAGAGATAGATGTGTTATATTATGATACAGGTTAAGGATACTTAGTGACCCATGGTCATAAATCTATTTTCTACACAGGTGGTGGTATAAGATCAAGTTAGAGCTGGCCTCTGCGCTTGGAGCTCATGAACCAGGGAGACATACTCCAATTACATCATTTGAATAAGGTATGAACCGCACTGTCCATAGAATAACCGACCTCTCTTTCCTAATAATATAAGCGAAGCAGATCTAAGTTCATTAAGATAATAAACAAGTATACATGACAAGTTGATAGTAAACTTATATTTCATTTAATAAGGTCTTAGAATCATTAGGTAACTCGAACTCAGGCAATCAGTCTATTTATCTTAGTATTTTGTATCAACGTCGATACAATCGTAAACAATATAAATTATGTAAATTCAAACGTAAAACATATCTAAAGCTTTTGTGCCCTGTAATACGTGTACTGTGCTTTACAGGTGAATTTTTATCGTAGTTTCAGTACAAAATCCACTTTATGACCATGAGCTATTTAAATAGTATTTTTTATTTGCGAAAGAAATTGACCATCTAAAATTTATCGATTATTTTTAAACATATCGACTAACGAAATTTTTTAGTGTGGCAACATTTCTCCTGTCACCAGTGTCACCATTTGTGTCAACTACCGGAGCAAAACAAAAACATTAAAACACGGAAACATGCCGTGTCTTATCCAACCTCGACATTGGCAGAATCATCAACACCTTGATGGAGCCATAACACGAAAAATTGATTGAAAAACATTGCACTGTGTGCATTGATTTCACTGTAGAATGTAAGTTATCGTTCAAGTTACACTATGATGGCATGATCGAACAGTCTGCTATTACTAAAGATGTACATTTTTTTTAAATAATTCATTACATTTCACAGCATAACGGTATTCTAAATAGGGTGACCAGATGTCCCGTAATTTACGGGTTGTCCTGTATTTCAGGCATGAATCTTTCATTATCCCGTAATTTGGCGAAACCAATACGGCACAGTACATTGTCCCGTAATTTTATGATTAAATTGCATTTATTGATAAAATAGTACATTACGATACAAGTGCGAAAAATATGAAATCCGAAACGAGTGGCGATAAATTAAAACACGACCGAAGGGAGTGTTTTAAATCGACACGAGTTGCGAATTACCTATTCGCACATGTATCATACTCATTTTGTTACATAATATCTAAATAACAAGTATTGGTTTCTATTAGCATGTCTTCTCATCTTGCCTTTTAATAATGAGGTCGCAAGCGTGCATCCCCGGTAATATGTGAAGAGAAGGGACAGTTTTTAAAAATTCATCAAAAAACTATGGTAGTAAATTATACAAAATGATGAAAAGAACAGTTTTAGCAAATGTTGTAGATTGTTTAAGTATCAAAATTACGTTGAAATTAAGTCCATTTTCAGAGAAATTGTCACTTGTTTTGTAGTTAGTTCTGGAGAAGTTGTACAATTTCATCAACTAAATCTATGAATTTGAAGTTGTTGCGACTAAAATCGATAACGGCCTCTTAACTATTCTTTTTGTGTAGACCACTCTCTGTTGTCAAAATCATCCTATTCCTAGACTCCAGCTATCATGCCATCAGTTAGTCATATATGTAAAACTGCTCACTCGTCATCTCATACGCCCAGTAATAATAAAGAGTAAAAAAAAAAAAACTTTTTAATAACAATATTTATTTAAAGTTTAAATTTATGTTTTTTATTGAGCTTTGTGCACTTTTTAGTAATGTCTAATTTTTAATAAAATGAGACAACGATTCAGTACATTCATACTGAATATTTATGACAATTTAATAGCTCACTTTTTATTAAATTTATGTCAACCCTGTTGCATTCCTCACGCCATTTTGTCTTCATACTTGAAATAATTTTATTTGATTAGAATTAAATTGATAATCGATCTTGAACAAATTAGAAGGATGTCGGAAATATAGTATTTTAGCGTACTATATATTTTTTCAAAAGTATATAGTACAGAGAGCCAAAATATAGTACAATACTATATAATATAGTACAGTGGAAAACCCTATATCATGGTCGCATTTTTATCACTCATGTCATGCTACACTTTCACACTTACATACTTTTTAGAATGTGACAGACATGATGACAGATGATAAAAACCGACCATCTTAGCCCTAATGTGTTGAAAAGTGAAGTTTAAATTTACTGCTAAACATGTGCATTTTCAAAAAAGGAATAATAACAATCGTTATTATTTTAAGTCTGTTATAAAGGTTAATATCTTACCCTCTTATTCATAAACATGTACTAAAGTTACGATGCCGCTGATCATCGTTTGTCCCTTTCCATCATACCAATACGTCGGAAAGGGACAAATGATGATCAGCGGCATCGTAACTTTATTACATGTTTATAAGGGGGATAATGTCTTGTGAGGAATTAATTACATACATATTGATAGTCATATGAACGTTTTGATCCCTAGCATAAGCCGCAATATGGCACATGATTATATATTACTGTTCAGGTATAAATTGCACATATTTGGTTACTCTTTGGTTACTTTTTTGACTGCTTGAATGCTACTTTACCCTACCCTGGGGTCCCTGGGGTAGTGGTTTCTAATGTGGTCCTATGTTGACCCCTTACTCAATAACTGCCATGCAAAGATTGTAGTAAATAAAAGAAGTAATACAAATTGTATGTAAATATTTTTATTGGTTTACCTAGATATCGGGAACAGGTTATAGCCCGAACCTCAGAAACAAAAATAATTATACCAATATGTTAGCACCATATTTTTACGTTGTTTTTATAAATCATACCTTAACTTGCTAAGAATGCATAGTAATATGTAATGAACAGTTATGGTCTTTTGTGTTTTATATGATTATATGTTAATCTAACATATAATTTACATTGTGATCAAACTAACATGAATTTACAACATTACCTAAATTAAATAACTCCCACACATAATAAAAAGTAGTACAGTAATACTTAAAAGTTGACATTGCTTCACAAAGTTCATAATTATTTTACACATATTAAACAATCAAATACATTTCTACATAATTATGCTGGCCGATTTTTATTGTAGAAACACCACAATAATAGAGTAACATTGATAACAAATCAAGTTCAGTTGTATCTCAGTAAAACATTTTTTTTTTTAATGAAACACCCACTTCTCAAATTTAGATGTTAGCACAATAAAAGGGGTTAATTTTAGTTGGTTTAATTCTGTAATCATCTCATCCACTTCACAACTGGATAACGTACAGTTCAGAGTGATTATTGTTATAAATTACTGTATAAATAATTTATTTCTAACTACCGTAAACAAGAGATTCCTCTGAATCAGGTACAACCATGTGGTTTTTTCGCATACGAGTTTTTGGCAACAAGTCTTCGAGAACAATTTCTTTGATAAATGTCAGTATCGGAATCACTTTCTACGTTCACTCCCAACTGGTCTTGGTATTCAAGAAATCCATATTGTTGGCCCAAATTATTCCTCGATTGGTGGAAGATGGGTCCTGTGACACTGATCTTGTTACAAATATCCATTTTGTCATTTGAAGTGTCACCAGACCCATTTTTCGCCGATCGGGGTATAGAACATTTGAATTTACTTTGTATTTGACATGATATCAATGTTACTATCAAATAAATGCCTTTAAATTGTGCTTGTTAACTCAATGTAAATGTGAACTTAAAAGTACTATGGTATCACTTATCTCTAAACAAGTCAAGAGTGTGGTAAAGTACATAAAACAAATTTTGGTCCAGCTTCAACAACTATTTTGATTAATCCTTGTTAATTAAGACATCTCGACGCCATTACAGTCTTTGGTTAGGACAGAAGTAAACAGACCCTACAATAACTTACAATTTAAATAATATCACAAGCATAATTAACATTGAAATTCTCGCGCTAATCTCAGTCAAACGTAAATTGAAAGAAAATGGTTAAAAACAATTAAATTGCTTATTATATAAGCTGGCTGAACCACTTATCATTTAGGGAATAAAATAAAAACAGGAATTACATATTATTAAATCATCCACACTTGTCTTGAAAAGATTACTAACTTTTATTAATTGTTTAATTGGTGTTTAGTAAAATGTTCAAGACAGCTATTATTGAATAACTAACAAAGCTATGTACGGCACAAGTGTACAAAAAGCGAGAGTCGTACTACGGAGATGGCAATAGGTACCTAGAGTTAGAAAATAAACAACGACAAAGGATGTAGTGCACCAAATACTATGCGGGGACCGTACAGTAGTGTACACCATTTTGTCAACTACCTATATTACACGTACTTTTTAATACTTTTAAGGCATATATCTTCGTCTCCTGTTATATAATTATCCACCTAGAGCTAAGTAATCTAACCCACTTTCGCACTTAAAAAAATTCATACTTACATGTTTCCGTTGGATACTTGTGTTCAATATCTTGAAAGTGCTGAAAATGCTTAATGAATTTAAAAGGCACTCGATCTGAGCTTGCAGCAGTTTCATGCCTGTATTAAATAATTAACAAGAGGCACCAGACTCGGTGTATTTTTGAAATCCCTCCTAAAGTCCTGCTAAAGTGGCGTTTTTCTCCGGTAACAATATGCACTATTATTTGAGGCCAAAGCCCAGTGCGGCGTGCCCTACGTACGTTTACTTCGTGCGCACCGTCGGACTGCCAAAACGTATCTTCATCTTAATACCACAAGGATGTAAACTTCACGCAGCTCAACATACGTGCGGAGCTTGGTAACTTGCTTCCCAATGTATCTACGCTACAGATGTGCAAGTCGCCAATAAGTCGGAAAGTCGAAAATTTCTCAGGAAGAAAGGAAACTAATTTTGGAAATGAAAAATTTCGATTCCCGTACAAAAGTATGAGCAGTTCCAGAATTTTTTCCATGTATACATTTTCCGACGACATCAGTGTACGCGGACTTCGTCCCTCCTCGCACTCAGCTGCCCCCGGCCCCGGAGCTACTTGGAGGAGGGGTAGTAGTAGAGCACGGCGCAGCCGGGCAGCTGCCAGCGGCTGGCGTGCAGCTCGATGAGCTGCAGCAGCGTGCGGCGGATGGAGGGCGCGGCGTGCGTGTTGAGGAAGGCGTCGCGCACGGCCGTCAGCAGCCGCTCCAGGTCGCCGGGCAGCGCCTGCTCCAGGTCGCGCCCGATGTACGTCAGGACGAAGAACAGGTTTTCGGTCTGGAAAGAGAATACTTCTTTTCATCACACCGGTTCGTCGAAACTATTTGTACTTCGAAACTGATAAGAAAGTTGAATTTTATCCACAAGAGTGATAAATTAGTTTGATACAAATTTAGATTTATTACCTCGTATTTATGAACTGGAATTGCCTTAATAGAAGCGCTATCTTCAATGTGATTCTGATTGGGCAACTCGAGCAAGTAAAGCAAAACTCACGTCTCCGGCGGAGGGCACGGGCTGGCGGATGCAGTCCTCGCAGCACTTGCAGATGAGCGTGAGCAGCACGTGGCCGGGCTGCGCGGAGGCGCCGCGGCGCTGGATGGCGCGGCGCCGCAGCTGGCAGTACATCTCCAGCAGGAACGACAGGAACGCCATGAGCCGCGGCCGCCCGCCGCCCACGACCGTGCCTAGCAGCTGTGAAAACAGTTCGACACTTAGAAAAAGTTTACCGTTGGAAGCCAAAACAATTTTACTCAATTTAAAGTTAGTTGGCGAATCGTAGATTTTTAAGAGACGATATTTTATAAGGAAATTTACGTCCGAACCACTGTATTTGTAAACTTAATATTGACGCCCGCCAGGCAGCTATTGTGGGATGTATTAAACTCAGATCAGACGAGTCAGACGAATCCACATCGAATGCCGCCTAATGACCGCTTCGCGAGGAAATTCCCGCGCGAAACAGTTCAATATGCGTGTGTGCCTCACCGAAGTTCGTTCGACTTGATCGAGACATGTCCATGTTCATCGTAAGACGGTCGTTCTACGTGGGACCTATATACAGTTGCCAAATGCAAAGTGGATAATGAAATTTTGAGCCTATAATGAAGCCTTGACATTTTTGTCACCCCTCCCCCCCGGCAGTCCGGCCCGGCCGCCCTCACCTTCTCCCGGTCGTGGTACCACTGCTGGCAGGTGTTGAGCAGCGACTCGAGGAAGGTCTCGGTCTGCTCGCGCTCCACCACGGCGATGCAGCGGCGCGCGGCCGGCAGCGCGTAGCGCGGCGACTCCACCGCGCGCGACACCAGGTGCCCCACCGCGTCCATCAGCGTGCGCGCGCACACCGAGTTCGGGTCTGCCCAACGAACACAACACACATTACAACATTAAGAATAAGTTTTTGGCAAAAAAAAAACATTTTTGGTACAAGCTTTTATCGCTGACTGTACCTTTCTTTCCACAGGCAACTAATACTCATCGAGACAATCCTAAAAACCCCAAACACAATTAGGTTGCGTTGTTTTATCACAGAGTTCCTGTGGCTACCTCCTGTCTCCATCATCAGATCAGCTCGATGGTACCATAATATTGCATTGTCACCCGACTTACATATGTATGCAAATTTTCAGCTTCATTGGAAACCGGAAAGTGGGTCAAATTTAACTTGCAAGATTTGTTTACAGACAACGGGACGGGTGAAACTAAATAAAAGCTTGTAAAAAAAATGGTTTTTGAACAATTAGATTTTCTTTATGGCATTATCTTCCATACCCATAACATGAATACAGTAGGTAGCTAAATTATGTAAACATTTATCGAAAGTATATTTAATTTGTTACTTGCCCTGCGCTTCTAACGTATATTAAAAGCATGATAGTGTGACGCTGAGTCCATGAATGTCTATCTTCCAAGTGACTAAGCCCAGAACTATAGAACCTTCGAGTGCCTTGTCGATGCCCTCCTGGATCTCATGCGAGAAGTTGCCCAGGTCCCCTGCATCAGCAGCCAGTCCTAACGCCGCCGCCATTCCACTCGTCAACGTATCAACCAACCTGAGCGACTTGGAACGTTTTAGGCCGGGGACGAACTGCGGACGGATGCTCCTCCCGCTCCCGTTGGAAAGGGACGAGGGAGGAGACTTCTTCTCTGGGAAGTTCTAATACATGCTGTAAACATATGCAACTAGCTGTAGACATGTACCTTCTAATGCCTTGTCGATGCACTCCTGAATCTCCTGCGGAAAGTTGCCCAGGTCCCCTGCATCAGCAGCCAGTCCTAACGCCGCCATTCCGCTCGCTAGAGCATCTGCCGACGTGAGTGACTTGGAGCGTTTTAGCCCGGGGACGAACTGCGGACGGATGCTCTTCCCGTTCCCGTTGGACAGGGAGGAGGGAGGGGACTTCTTCTTCTCTGGGAAGTTCTGCTGCGGCTGCAGCTTGAAGTGGACACGCGGACCCTGAAATGGTATAAAATACAACAATGTACAAATGGCGGATTTAATACCAAATAGCATATTACATCCATAGCTAATTACATCCATTAGGCCTTTATAGACGCAAGTCCCATCAAAAAACATAGGCCTCATGAACGACGTAAAAAGGCAAATAAGTAATAGTGATCGTCTCGAGAAACCAAGATTAAACTGGCTTTTTGATGAATCGCTAAGTAAATACAAGTGACATTAACGAGACCTACATTTTAGCATCTTGCTGATAACAGACGCATGACAATTAAATACTAACAAATGTAAGTAGTACCAAACGCTATAGCCGTTATCATTTAGCTGTGTAAATTCATGCAAGTTTAACTTGATATTTCCAATTCTTTAATACAGCTTTCTAGTAGCGAAACATTACGATAACAACGATTATTTGATACATAAAAATAATTAAAGTCACTTTCTAAGCAATCAGCAGAGTATGAGAAAAACAGCTCGACCAAGCAACCTGGTGAAGGCGCCGCACTCGTTCGTGAGCCGCCGTGAGCACTGCGGATCGGACCGGATTGGGACCTCATCGACCTCAACAGACTACTACACTTTTTACCTCATAGAACGACACATACCTGCGCCACGTGCCCGCTCGACGCGCTGTTGAGGAGCGCGTGCACGGGCATCACGGGCCGGTAGTGCGGGGGCACCTGCGCCGACAGCACGGCCGAGCGGGAGTGCTGCAGCCCTCCTCCAAAGGTCACGCCCATTGCTGGTCTGCAACACACAAACGTTCTGTAAAAACCGTTTGAGGAACGCGTAGAGTGCACTAACCTTATTTGTTTCTACCCTACTTACTCAATGAAACTATGAATATACTGTCTTCGGCGAACGCTACGCACGAACGACACTTGGAAATTGCTGGCCGTGCGTACTTGCGTAGTCGTGAGTGGGCCGGTAAAAGTAAACGTGTAGAAAAAAACGCGAAGGGAATTATCGCACGGACCATACTTAGTATGAAATGAAATTGTTCTCATTTTAAAAACTTAAATGCTATGTGCCAAATATATATTTCGAAAAAATAAAATAACGACTTCCCTATTAACTCAATATTAATAAAACTTACTTGTCGTGCATAATTTAGTATAAAATGTTCGGCAATTGACTGGAACAGTTTTTAGGGTTCCGTAGCCAAATGACAAAAAACGGAACCCTTATAGATTCGTCATGTCCCGTCTGTCTGTCCGTTTATGTCACAGCCACTTTTTTCCAAAACTATAAGAACTATACTGTTGAAACGTGGTAGGTAGATGTATTTTATGAACCGCATTAAGATTCACACAAAAATAGAAAAAAAAATTTGTGGGTTCCCCATACTTGGAACTGAAACTCAAAAAAATTTTTTCATCAAGCCCATACGTGTGGGGTATCTATGGATAGGTCTTCAAAAGTGATATTGAGGTTTCTAATATTATTTTTTTCTAAATCAAATAGTTTGCGCGAGAGACACTTCGAAAGTGGTAAAATGTGTCCCCCCCCCCTGTAACTTCTAAAATAACAGAATGATAAAACTAAAAAAAATATATGATATACATTACCATGCAAACTTCCACCGAAAATTGGTTTGAACGAGATCTAGTAAGTAGTTTTTTTGAATAAGTCATAAATGGTACGGAACCCTTCATGGGCGAGTCCGACTCGCATTTGGCCGTTTTTTTTCCTAGTTAATACTTTAGACACAAAAATAATTCTTGGTTAATAACAATTCCCGCCTTGTTATGTAAACATGAATTATTTATAATAATAATGACCACATTCATAATTATTTTTGGTATGTGTTAATTAATAATTACCACGTGGACGTTTACACTCCACAAGTTTTTTTATTGAATAATAGTTCATTTAAGTAGGTACAGTCACGGAATTTGAGGTTTTGTCACTATTCAACCTAATACTAGGCCATTACATAGATTCTACAAGTGACAAACCTTCAAATATCGCGAATGTATATTAACATTAATAACGTTTATGTCAAAATAAAGTTTACATTTAATTTATGAAAGATAAAGTTTTAGGTCTTCAAGTAAAAGTTACCAGATTGTCGATTAGGGTGGTATTCATTGCACCTTGGCAAAAATAACGCCTTTTTAACAGGGATAACCAAAAAAGTAAGGTAATACCTTGTTCATGAGTACACCCGGGTTGTATTATGTAGTATTGTGTAATTCAAATAAGAGGTTAAAAACTGCACGTTCGACTTACCGTAAGATTTATAAAAAAAAAACGATAATATTAGATCCTCGCGCAGGTGGAGGAGTCCTTGGTTTCAATTTCACTTTTAACTAATGTGGATATCCCAAAAACCGTAAAAAAACTTGGTAAAAAAATTTGGTATTTGAAGAGCACACAATCACAATTGACCAAGGTCCAGGGGCAAGTGAATCCAAGCTACCTGTACCTTAGTACCTGTCCCTTCGCGACATCCCCTCCCTTTTCAAAGAAGTAATTACAATGAACCCACAGCGTGGTGTTTTAGTATTAACAGGGCATGCCATTTCGTCAGCTAATTACTTAACTAGGAGCTAATTTATTCCCACTATAACGACAGGATTAATAGTAACACGAAACTAGCAACCGCCGCCATACAATCGTAGTTATACTCTCATTTTGACATTTCATATGAACAGTCGACGTCAAAGATATGTTTACATTTTTCGCCTTATTACAAAGGAGTACCTAAGATGCAAAAGTGTAAACATATTTTTGACTTCGACTGAACATTCAAGTAACATATAAGTATGTAAGATTAGTATTTGTTTTCATTGTTAGATAGAAGTTGTAATACAAATAATTTTTAATTACGGTGACATTTCAAACATTTGTCCGCCATATTGTAATTTTTGACAGTTAGGCATCGAAGACACAGGACCTATCCGGCATTCAGCCAAATTGTGTAGAAATATTTTAAACGGCTATTAAATTAATCTATTTAAATATTTATAAATCTACACATAAATAATTATAAAGATTATGCCCAATATGTCCATGGGCGTAATGAAATTAAACAAAAATCTATTACCGCCCGTGGGCATAATATAGCTCATTCCATCTCAATATGCTAGCATACAATAACACCGTTTACGAGCAAGTGTAATGAAAAGGTGTTTGTGAACTCGACCGTACTAGACTAGATCACACCTGTACCTTATACGATCACCGCTTCAACAACACAACTATAATTGTAACTCATTACAACGAAAATAAAAGCATTTGTTGTGATCTAGCTTATCTGATGATGACCTAACCGAATGAAAGAGAAAGTATCTACACAATTCCCACGACTCGACGTTGTTTAATATTATAATTAATGTTTTTGATGCTGTTACGCAAAAGGTTTTCAATTGATTCTTCCCCACAATAAATATTACCCCTAGTCGCCCACTACATTATGGCAAGGCAAGTAACTATCTACTTAAGGAACTATAAGGAAATCGCTCTGGCTACGTGGTCCTACTGCCTGTTCTACCAATCGGACCACATGAACTTTTTTCCGCTTGGTCCGATTAATCAGATTTACCAGGAATTGTAATTTCGCTTCGTCCTACCGATCGGACCACACGAACTTTACTACCGATTAGTCCGATTAACGAATAGGACCATTGAAACTATCATTTTCTTAGAAATCTGTGATCGTGGAAAATATCAAATAATGTTGGTAAAGTCCGCCTAAACAAATTTTCACCGACGTAATATTTTTCATTAGCCATTTACATTTATTTTTATTGCTTTAAACTCTGTGCAGAGTTGATACCTTGGTCCGAATCTACTGACCAAAATGTCCTTCCTTCTTTCATGTCTCCATTCTGGAGATATGAGTGTGCCTTTCCAACCTCTTGGTTTTTAGGGGGTGGCAAATCGCCGCCCGTGACTACTACTGACCAAAATGGCATGTCATGTCAGCCTTTTATCCACCAACCGAACCTAACAACGCTAACACCTTAATTTTAGCCGGGCAAATAACAGTGCGATGACGACAACTATTGTCACAATGCTCGTCCTTTGGTGCTCTCATAAATAATAATGGACAATGCGATGGCAACACAAAGGACGTATAGCCAACGGTTATCTAATGTTGCAGCGCCTTTTTAAAGTATGGTAAAAAGTTACAGCGCCTGTTATGGAGGACGTGATGGCGGTAGGCAAATTGATGAATGATGAATTGATGACTAAATTAGGTAATCGATGAATGCAATGTGGAATTAAAAGTAATAGAAATTAGACGGTTGAAGTCTCGATTGTAAGACGGGTATTCGCGCTCACTGAAGAAGAATATAGGTGTCCAGTAGGGTGGAGCGAAAAAGCAATACAATAAAATTACTAAAAATAACCTAAATGTGTTCAATTAAAGAAATTTTGCATTTTTACGTGTTTTTTTTTACGATTAAAAATGTAAATATCATCGTTATTTTGAAATTTCATATACTGCTTTAATATAAGTCTTATTAAAATATATATATATATATATATATATATATATAATATATTATGTTCCAGTTTTATAAAAAATTCATAAGTGTTGCTTAAGACTCGAGTCCTTTGAGTTCTCTGTTTTAATCTCGACTCAGTTATTCAGACTCTTATAATTAAATCTAAACTCGAGTTCTTTTCAACTTATTAGAGACTCGAATCTTGTAGCAGACTTGAGTTCTTTTCAGAGAACTCTTAATTTTTTGCTTGCAAGATTTCGATTGTCTTTAAGTAATATTCGTGGATTAGGTACTCAAATCATAAAATTATGCATACTTTCTTTACTGTTCTTTAAGTAAAACCTATAAAATTTTTGTCGGAGGCTTGAGTCCTTTTGAGTATGAAGATGACTATTTTGTAATTGCGAATGAAAACCTCCGAAAGTATAGCTCATTGATTGACGATACAGGAATAACAAAAAAAAAAAAACTTTACTTGTCGATTGTCCTTATTTTATTGTACCTATATTCTTTTTCAGGAGGATATAAACAGAATATTCTAACATAATTCATTGGGTGATCAGTTGATCACTGTGAGAAATTAATCATCATTCGATGAATACCTCCAAGAGGATAGTTTCTTATTACCTTCATCTAGTAAATTATCCAGTATAAAAGGAATACAACACAGATAAGACAGATGTCTATGTCACAGATTATTTCAGGACATGATATTCGTATGTATAATTAATAATTACATATGAAAGGCATTTTTTTTAAGAATTAGGAAGGTCAGCGATCTTGACGTGTCTTTTTATTAAAAACACTTTTGAAAAATATGTTACAATTTTAAATCATATACGATTCTTTTGCTCTCATAATAAGTATAACATTTTTTTTTAAATAGGTTTTCAATATTTTTCAATAAAAAGACGTCAAGATTGTTAACCTTTTTTCTAATGCTAAAAAACGATCTATAGTATGCCCAACCCATCGTTCTAGTGTATTGCATCATAATGATGGATTCATCATCTTCCTCGCGTTGTCCCGGCATTTTGTATATATTAAATCAATAGATTTTTCTTTCTATTAAATATATCTATCAGATTAGGTTTGGTTGGCACATTTTGGTTGGAAAATTGAACAATGATATACCCATAGCAGGCCAGGTTTCTGGGTCAATCAACTGAACGTAGACGTTCAACGACCTACCTCAATGGGTAGTTTAATACATTTTGATTAATTAAGATATTGAACGGCTGATTCAAAACATCCGGCTCAGGGGAGTCAACAAAATGATAACATGACAACATATAAATGTAACCTACCTAGGTTTATTCTAATATGCCTAAATTGAAGTGTTAACATTTTTGTCTTGTCTCTATAATTAAGCAAATAAAATAAAAAAACTATATGAATCAAAGGTGACTACCGTATGAAATGAGTTTGGTTCCTCGTGTAACTCCGGAAGCCGGATCGATAAGCCTAATCGGAAGCTGAATTCTAAAATTATTATTTACACATGTTTCCTTAGCGAATATGCCAATTTAGCAACTTACATGCGGTAGCAAAAGCCCTGTAGACAGACAAAGACACTTTCGCATTTACGCTATTAGTTGGGATAAGGTAATAAATAAGTATAGGATTATCTTACACAAATCGATTTAGTCCCATAGGAAGTTGAATAAGGTGTGTTTTGGGTACCGAATCAAACATAGAAAACATAAATATCCGTGATAAACACCGGCTTCGAACCTGGGATCTTCGGGAGCTTGATACGTAACGTAAGGTCACTAACAACTAGGCTAGGTGGTCGTTAAATTGAAATATTTACGCATGCTTCTTTTTATAATGCCAATTTAGCAAGTTTCGTAACAAAGCCCTGTATGTGGAGTCCCGCATGAAATGGGCACAAGTGGCTTGTCCTGTCTGCGGGCCTGTATCCGAGGGCCTGCTTTGTGCCACTACTCGTTACGTTGTTAGGCATGATTAAACCTATTAGTTAGCAATATGAGAAAAAATATGACCACTCAAGTAGCATTTGAGTACTTGTTTGTAATGAAGCATTATAATACAAACCCTACGATCAATTTTGGCGTTATGCACCAAGAGTTTGTAGGATATTAATAACGCCCACGAACTAGTAAAATAAACCTTTTTTTCTCTTTACGGTACTCCCCTCCGGCTGAAGTCTCCAACCATCATCAGTCCAGAATCGCAGCCCACAGGTTTGACGAAGGACCGACCAAAAAGGACAAGAGAGTCCATGAGAGCAAATATGTATTAATGTTTGTTAAATATAATCTCAAGTAAATATAAATTCCGACCAGATTTAGACCACCCTGGCTTATATCGGATGTTATTACTATTACGATCGGTTGCCAAAGTAAATCTCCTCCAATTTTATATCCGCTTAATCGGCTTAAGACGAATCAAAATAAAATCTCAAGAAGCAGCAGACGTTCGGTAAACAAAATAGTAAGCGCGGCTACAGATTACACGTTACCTAGTTACCTATATTAAATGACGTCGTGCTAATGGGTAAATATACTTGTATGAGTGTTATGACGTGCGCGTGTGGTGAATGTGATGAACAGACTCATAAATGTACGGTTCGTTTTGTTCGTACCTAGTCTTTTGTGATACTTGATGTAGAAATTATTGAACATAGCTCAGCGAAACAAGAAATGGAATTTCTTAGTATGCTTAGTGTACAAAACACGACTAAAGCAAACAATACAGATCACAGTATATTCTATATTTAAGTAGCTCTACGTAGCTAAAACTTAGTGGATGCAAAGGACAAATTATTTTCGTTGGCGGCAACATAGTTTAGGTTTACATACTGAGGAACTCAGAGGGAGTCGGTATTACTGCGGTCCGCGAATATTGAATATCGGAATGAAAAAAAAAGCGGCCAAGTGCGAGTCGGACTCGCCCATGAAGGGTTCCGTACCATTTATGACGTATTAAAAAAACTACTTACTAGATCTCGTTCAAACCAATTTTCGGTGGAAGTTTGCATGATGTATATCATATATTTTTTTTTATATTTTTCATTCTGTTATTTTAGAAGTTACAGGGGGGGGGGGACACTTTTTTTCACTTTGGAAGTGTCTCTCGCGCAAACTATTCAGTTTAGAAAAAAATGATATTAGGAACCTACATATCATTTTTGAAGACCTATCCATAGATACCCGTACACGTATGGGTATGATGAAAAAAAAAAAAAATTTTTAAATTTTATGACGTATTAAAAAAAACTACCTACTAGATCTCGTTCAAACCAATTTTCGGTGGAAGTTTGCATGGTAATGTATATCATATATTTTTTTAGATTTTTCATTCTGTTATTTTAGAAGTTAGAGGGGGGGGGGCACAATTTTTTTCTCTTTGGAAGTGTCTCTCGCGCAAACTATTCAGTTTAGAAAAAAATGATATTAGAAACCTCAATATCATTTTTAAAGATCTATCCATAGATACCCCACACATATGGGTTTGATGAAAAAAGATTTTTCGAGTTTCAGTTCTAAGTATGGGGAACCCCCAAAATTTATTGTTTTTTTTCCATGTTTGTGTAAAAATCCTAATGCGGTTCATAGAATACATCTACTTACCAAGTTTGAACAGTATAGCTCTTATAGCTTCAGAAAAAAGTGGCTGTGACATAATCGGACAGACAGACGGACATGACGAATCTATAAGGGTTCCTTTTTTTTTATATAATGATAGGCAAGCGTTTGACCACGATCTCACCTGATGGTGAGTGATGATGCGTTTTTTGCCATTTGGCTACGGAACCCTAAAAATGAAGAGGTAGATAACGAAATTTGGCGTTAGGTAGGTTTAGGGCTGAAACCCCGTGTGATGTGCGTGTCTCTGTCTTGTCGTCATGATGAAAAACTTACAAGACTACAAGTTAGGTACCTTAATCTGTAGAAGTAAGGAACCTAGCTACCTGCACCAAATAAGGCCCGGTTCGTAAACTTTTAAAATTTACATACTAAAAGTGTGAATGGGGTAGAGTGAATTTTCCGTTCATATCACTAGTGCCATAGACAAAACATCAGGTTCATATTGTACACAAGAAAAAAATTATAGTAAAAAAAAACGTTGGGCCGTATTTGGTGTAGGTATCGTGAAATATAAATTTGGACATGTAGGAGGAAAAGTCTTAAGGGGCTCACTGATTACCAGTTCGCCGGACGATATCGGCCTGTCAGTTATTCGCAAAAGCTGACAATCGCGAAAAACTGACAGGCCGATATCGTCCGGCGAACTGGTAATCAGTGGCCCCCTTTCAACGTGCTTTTCTTTTCTTTAAATACTATATGCACTTATCTTATTGCTTTTGTCGTTTGGCGTTGTGTTACATGTCACAAAGTTATATCGGCGCGGTTAAAATGTTACAACTTAACAGTAAAACGTGAAATCTACCTGCCTATCAAACTTGAAAAAAGCGGGTTCATGAAACCCGTATTCGGCTCATTTCGTGAACGCATAGCAACACGCAATAAACCGATACATAAAGGCTTCGCAAAGAGAAGATACGTATTCAAGCATAAAAATTCATATGCACCCAAGCATATCTGTACGAAAGAGTCCTCGATACTTTAATGTACAAATTCTGTTGAAAATGCTTTTGAAGATCAGGTATTTTTTAGACATCGTATCATCTCGCAAATTTACGACGATTCATCATGGAACTGTATGCAACTATAACTATGTATGTCTTTGGACATCGCGGAAGACAAATTAGGATTGCTTTACAGCTCGTTACGACTGCGGCAATTAGTGAAACTCGTTATTTTATTAACCATACTTTGCACTAAACGTGTTAAGTAAAACATAAAACAAGCCATTATAACAACAAGGAGAGAAATCCTAAGTATGGCATTCTTTCAGATCAACCATCTGATTAAGTACATTATAAACCTTTAGTATAGGAGCAGAAAAATCTTATTTAGAATATTTGGAACAAACAACGAAACAGAGTTGTCGAACAGAAGTACGAAATACCTGTTCAATATGGCCGATTACAATTATCTGTTGAATGGCTATCGGCTTACACTAGGTGCTGCCGTATAGTTTCATTAGTAAACAAAATCATTAATTTCACAAAATGAAGTCATTGTTACAGACAATCGGCATCGGCTGTTCGGCTGACAACGGAGCGGTCTGGCGATACGGCCTTGGTGGAATGACAGCGAGCATCATAGGAATGAACATGACGCATGATTGTACCAATTTAAAACTGTGGTCAAATGAGGAACTAAAATAGCTGGGTAATCGTTTCAAGGAGGCGGGCTGCTTTTGATGTCTTAGTGAGGTTTAATTTTTCTAATGTCTGGTAGCAAAGGTGCAAATGGGTTTGTTTTGGAATAATGATGATGATGACAAATGTTAAATTTTATTAGTAAATCTAGTCAAAAATATAGAAAATGAGTACCTAATCTGCCACGATAGACACAAAAATATATCGAAATACTAAATAAACACAAACCTGACCGAATGATAACGTTAATAAAAACTTGTCATCTAGACTTTTGTAAATTGTATGTAATCTTTGTTTTGTACTGGTCAAATCTTGCATTGCAACTATTGCAAGTTAAATTTAACCCACTTCTCGACTTCCAATAAGCTGAAAAATCGCATACATATGTAAGTCCGGTGACAATGCAATATTATATACCTACCATTGAGACAGATGGTGGCCATAGGAACTCTGTAATAAAACAACGCAACCTAATTGTTTTTGGGAAGTTTAGAACTGTCTTGATGAGTATTAGTTGCCTGTGGAAAGAAAAGTACAGTCAGCGATAAAAGCGTGTATTTTACCCCAAACTTTTTTATAACTCTTCGCACAGCTTCTTTTGATTTTTTATATCGGTTTGCAAGTTGTCTCATCGAAATGCCCTTTTCAGTACAATAAGAGACTATAATTAATTTACGAATATTATCGTTTATTCTCGGCATGTTGATTTTATTTAGTCAATGACTTCCAATATTTATTTATCCTTAACCTGATCATGCCTATGTTAGAAGGTCAGATATTAGTATTGTAAAAAGTTTGTAGGTATATAGCTATAAAGGCTCAATTTTAGGTGGCTACTTTTTTTCGTGAACAAGCCTTAGTACCCATGTGTGTTCAGATGGCTGAAATAATTTGATTGAATGAATGGGCTTGGTTCTGAATGGGTTTTGTTAAGTCCAGTTGGTGGCAATATTTTGGTGGACAGCCAAGACTGCAAAGGTCAGCGATAGTGTGTGAACGTGAACTGATGTCCCTGGACAGGAAAAATCTAGTTAAAAGAAAAAGAGAGACGAAATATAGCGAAATATATCATAATCTACCGATACATCACAAGGTATCTTAAGATGTCTCACTGTAAGTATCGTAGGATACCAAAATATATAATTATAGCTTCGTGTGTGGACTCTGTCAAATGGTACGTAAAAAAAATATATCGTAAGATGCCTTGCTATAAGATATCTTTTGGTATAATATCGCTCCGTCTGTGACGGGCTTTAGTCTATTCGTCTCTCTATCGCTCGAATATGTTAGAGGCAGATAATGAAATTCCAATTTTCGCAGTAAGCTTCCTGTAGTGGCGTGATATGGAAACATTTTTTAAGTAATATGAAATCCTGCAATAAACTAAAACGTCGTTTTTAACTGCCAATAACGTAATTAAGACTTTAGGACCAGAAACTTCAATCAAGTTGTTGTAAAGCATATATGTTCGACATTTTGCTACTTATATCCTAGACCGAACGTGTTAAGTAGAAATTTACTATGCAAAGGCAAGTACTTCGTGGCATTGTGTTAAAGTGTATGTAGGTAAACACGAGTAATCTTAATACTTAAAACTTAAAACCTTTAAATTACACCGATAACGAACCAGCCGCGTGTAGGCAAATAATTTATTTAGGTACTATAGAGACTACCCCCGCCGACTTCTTTTGCGTAAAATGTTGATTTCCGTGATAACAACTATGTCTTTCCCCGAGACCCAACCTCCATACCAAATTTAATATAAATTGTTTGGTACGGTCTTAGTGTAAAAATAAAAAGGCATAATATAGCATTTACGATAAGATTCACTTATTATCTACCTTATTGTCAAAACTGTACAGCGATCTCGCATGTCAAAATATAAAAAAAAAATACAACAGTTTCCCCGTTTCGGGCGTACAATATTATATTATTTATAATGTTCATAGTGATTTAGACGTTTTAGGCCAACCGAAGTTTCAAAGTGTCAAGATTATCGAAATCGGGAATATTACGCGAAACTCTGAGTAGGGGGTGCCACTACCACAATCCATCACAATCTAAGGGTCTACCGCGTAACAAGAAAATCGAAATTTCATTATTTAACCTCTCTATCACTCTTGCATATTCGAGCGATGAAGAGGCAGATAACTATATTTCGATTGTAGCGTTTCCCGGTGCCAAACTTGCCTTGATGCATCAATGTCATATTTTATTATCCGTGAATACTAGTTAAAAAACAGTTTAAGGCACAGTATGTATAAGTTACTCTATGGTTTACGATATGTGCTAGTGCGGCACTCTGGCGGCAGAACGTTGCAGTAATACTCCCTATTAGAACAAAGTTATAAATTGGTAATAAAATCGTCATATCGGTATAGACCTATATAAATAGTATAAACCGCAGCAAAAACATCATGTTAAATGCTAATACGGTGTCCAGCTGTTTATTTTCAGGAGAAATTATGGGTTAGTTCGCGGGAGAGCTCGTTCAGAGCGAGAATTATATCAACAACTACATTTATAGGATGGGGTAGCCTAGGGAAAATTAATGTGTATGTGTGTGTGTTAATACGATTTAATACGATTTCAAGTACGATATTTCTACCGTCCCTACATTATTACTTCATAGGCTTTTAATGGCAGTTAAATATTCTATAATTCCCATCAAAAACACGAAACGAAAAAGTATAACTATGAGTACAGGTGCTTTATACCGTGAATTTTTTTAACAGCATCTCAATCTCTTCACTGTCGCGTGGCTCGCGTGGTTTTGCGCTATTCGAGGTTGAGGACCCAGGATTATATAATGGCTGATCGCACGGCCTGAGCGTAGTTGTTGTAGTTTTCAGGAAATATGACGTGTTTCAATCATGACGGTGTTTCAATTGTCCCCGGTCTACCCTCTCTTTTCTTAACGTCTTTCTATGCACGTGCTAGATATATCGAATAGTCAGACCAAGCTAAGTTGGCAGCGATTTTGATAGCATACAGTGCGCGTTATTTTAAACGTCAATAGTCTATGAAATTATGACGTTTACTTAACAAGTTCACAGTCTATATTATCAAAATCGCTGCCAACTTAGCTTAGTCAGACTCTATCATAATCACCAATGGGGGTTGAAGTCAAAAGGTACTCTGTATGAATATCAAAGTTGACATTTTTATAGGTAAAGTAATTTGCATCTGTCAGAAAAGAGAGAAGTAAAGTTGACAAAAAGTGCACCCCTATCTATGCAAGTAGGTATGCCATATGCCACCCTATTCAGAAGTTCTTATATAGTGGTTACTTTTCATTATTATGCTTTTAAAATAAACGAAAATGAAACATGAATCGAGTCAAAGCATTAGTGCTTTGTATGAAAAAGTATCTTACTCATTAAATATTCATATGGCACCAAAATTCATTAAAATTACAAACAGCACTCACACATCCGAAGTAGAAAACCTCCCGCGCACCATTTTAAATATTTTCCACGCACTCTTCAGTCACAAAACAATAAAACTACACCCAACACAAAAGTATTCACTTGTTTACCCGAATCACAATAAAATTTATCACAGAATAGCGTCAATCCCTGTGCAAACTTGGCAATCTGTCGCACTGAAATTACGTTTCATTTCACTACACTTTGAGTTTATTATTAGAATCTAGTCTAAACAAACGGAAAGAGCTTATACGCTTCCCTGAGAGCTTGTATCGGTAATCCAGCTCCAAAGATGAAGGTCGTAGAGTTCAAGTTTCGGTCGTTCGTAGGTCGAGTTCGGTCGGGAAGGCGGGCGTGCGTGGTCTGGGCGGCGCGGGCGCGGATCGGCCACGGGCGCGCGCGTTCGTGAGCGCGTCGCGAAACAAAGTGATAACAAAAACTACTACTGATAGGTAAGCAGACGTGCGGTGTTTTGCCTGTTTTGGAGCGGCGCCAACGAACTGGATTACTACCGCGTTGGCTTGACGAAAAGCAAACTATCGCTGCAAGGTCGCGGTAAATCAGCGCTCAGGAAGTTTTGATGCCTGGGAAAACTTTCATCGGAAAATATTTTGGCTCAGTAGTTACCACTGGAAATGAACCAAGGGAATAAACTTAGACTTTCTTACAGGCGCGGATACAAGGGGGGGGGCCATAGGGGCAATGGCCCCCCCCTAAAACCCTGGCTCTCACATTACTAAATTGAGTAAATTTTTTTTTACCTTATTTTCTGTGCAAAAATATATGATTTTCTCAAAATGGCCCCCCCCCTAAGCCAAATCTTGTATCCGCGCCTGCTTTCTTACAATTAAAGTGTGTCAATTCATTAAACAGAAAAAGGAAAAAGTCATAACTTAAGCCAACGACCACTTTACTCGACATTTCCTATCATACAATCTCGGGGCTAAATAGGGAGCGTGCATGAACTGTAGGAGGCAGCACAAGGAGCCGTCAGATTTTTGGCGCGAGGCGTAAATGTGATGTTTTTTGTTCCGATGTAGCCCACAAGATGGCAGAACCTACTATGCACAAGAAAACACGTGACGTGTAAATGTGCATGTTTATGGTTCCGATTCAGGCCACAAGATGGCAGACCCTCCAACGCGCACGGTCCCTATAAGCGAGATCCAGATGTAAATAATGATAAATGCCACAATTCGTGCCAATACTGACGTTGATGAGAGTGACATAACTCATTGCACGATTACGTCACCAAACGTCAAAGGGACGTTGTTCTAATCGTGTACACGTTTCTGGTAGTAGTTATTTGCCAAGTAGGTAGCGAAGGCGAAGGGTTCTAATGAGATGCCTATAGAAGAAGACATATTACAAAATTACTCATTGTCAGAGAGACATATCTTCATCAAGTATGATAATTGATAAGGTAAATTGAAATTACTTATATCTTTTGCTACCACTGTGACGCCTTGTCAGGTTATTCGTATAAAGATACAAGCAAATCTCGTCCTTATGGCAAGCGAAAAGTGGAATGTTTTGCCGGCCGCGGTCACAGATATATATAACACTACTTTATATTGACTAAAAAACCTGGTCACGGAATTAACATACAATACATTCTGATTCTGAAATTGTTCCAAACTTTAAAAACGCTATTAAAATGTTACTAACTAAAAGTGACTATACTCTGTATGTTAAGGTATTTAAATAAAAGTAAATAAACAATTTGTACATTTTCGGGTAGTTATAATATTTATTGGTTAACCAACCAAATACAAAACCGCTTGGATCTGTTATAGAACGACCTGACTTTAAACTACTTACATTATTTGATCATGTAATGTTTTTATCTACCCTTAACTGGATTAAGGAGCCATTACCTGCGTTTTGTCCGGGTCTGCCTAAAACGTAGTCTGACTAATTCGCGTTATGCCTAGACCAACCGAGAAATAGTCTCACTAAGACTTAGGCCTAATGAGTTTTTGTCCAAATGCGAATATGGCACAGTGAGACATATACTTATGTATTACGTTTTTATCCAAAAGCTCCTATAATAGATTTTTTCTAATTGTTTATTTTCCAAAAACATTTCCTCTTAAACGTAACTAGACGGAGCCCCGCTAAGCGGGGCTCCTATTTCTAGGCAGTTTGCCCTTCGGGCATCTGAAGCTACCTAACGAACCTAACCTATCTAGTGACTGATTGTGACTACCCTGAAAACATTACACTTTGGGGGAAAAACGACTACGAATTTCTGCTACTCACTGATAATTAGGCGTATCGCGAAATGGACAAACAGCTACTTAGGCTTACTGCGTTTGGGACATATTGCGAAATAGGTAATATAAGTAATAGGTCAATAGCGATTTAGACGAATAGCGAATTTCAAATGAAGTTTTGTCATAATACGAATTAGTCACACTACGTTTTAGGCAGACCCGGACAAAAGGAGAGTACCTAAATTATGTTTACCTTTTTTTAAATACCTAAAGATACAGTCGATACAGAGTATAGACATGTTATTTCCGTGTACCTTTCAGCTGATGTCCACACCTAAGTAATACAGATGTACAGGGCTACAACCGCGAAAATCGAAGTTCGTCAATTGCGGGCATTTTTCTCTGTCACTCTAATTACGTCTTAGTGAGAGTAAAAGAGAAAGATCCCCGCAATTTGCGAAATTCGGTTTTCGCGGTAGGCCCACAGATTGCGGACACTTTCTAAAAAGTTGGAAAAGATGTCGGAAATTTTAGGAAAATTTCACAAGAAACAAAGGAAACGTTTATTTAATTCGAAATGGAAAATTCGATTCCTATACGAAAATATGAGAACATCAGTGAATACAAATGATCGGGGGCTAACTAACAATAAGCCAATGCGCGCTAGGATGATTATTATGATTAATGATGTACAGTTATACATATTATACATACTTCCTAATAGGTATAAATAGGTTTGTCAATGCCAATCGATATGGCCGCTGGATTGTAACGGGTTGAATCTGCGGATAACGTTACAGTCGGCTGGCTTTTGATACTCATCTGTCCGATCTGTCTTATTAAATGTGACATCACCTTATGTACCTAACTATACTTAGATAGAGGTGAATAAAAATTAAGTAAAACCGCGTGAAGATAAGATAAGACATCTAAAAGACAAATGAATGTCGAGTTTTTTTTCTATTTTATAGCCTGGATGCTAGTCCTTTAAGCCAAATCTCCCGTAAAACAAGACTAAAAATAGGGGAAACATAAGTAGGCGCGGTGGCGTGTAAATTATAAAAATCTTTGTCAGTTGTCTTCCACATTGCAATTTTAGATGATTGCGGTAGACCTACTGGCATGTAAAGTTCAATAAACTTACCGATTCTGTTGATCAGCGGGCTTGGCCATGGTGAACTCCTTGGCGTGGACGTTCAGCTTGTTGGTGGTGGCTGGTGCGTCTGTGCGGACACCTGGCGGTCAACGGTGGCGTCAAGAGAAGAGACAGGAGAAAGAGTTAGGGAGGTGGAAAGTTAGTCGCGTGATAAACAGGGGTGGATTTGTATGTTGCCAGGTGAACAGAAGGTTAGTGGCATTTTAAGGTCCTGACTGGTCAAATTGATACTTGCAAGTAAAGTACGCCACTAGCTTTTTGATCAAAATATCGCATTTTTAGCACCTTAACCCCTCGTATGCGGCCTGTCAAATCTGATCATAGAAAAAGTGACCTTGACATTCAAAACAATAGATCTAAATTCCCACACATGGATCCTTTGTCTATTAAGCATACGAGGGGTTTAGTCAGGGTGAGAAGTTCTGAGGGCTGGCAACCCTATTTAAAACAAAATCTACAAGTTAAGAAGTGCCCCTGGTCTTTGTAAAATGTGACTTAGATTGGAAATATTGAAATGGCAATGGGAACTAAACTAGACGATGATCTAGATTTGAACTTCGAAGCAATGTTTTGATAACTTAGACGAAAGGCATTTCTTAAACTATTTCGGTACTTGTATCAAAATTTAATAAATAGGTAGGTACCTAAACATAGACGAGGACCGAGGGGGCAAGGATCCTGCTTTATATTTATTTCCAACGCAAATGACGCACCGTCGTCGCAACAATCGACGAACTATATTTGTAATCTATGTATTTTAAAATTGTCTTTGATTACCACGATACTTATTCATGAAATAAAACTGTTTAGACGGATTATATCGCGTAGAATGAATTACATACTACATAATACATCCCGGCGTTTCGAACCCTTCACAGCGTTCGTGGTCAGCGGGTGACTGAGGAAAAATATTCACTTCTGTCAAAACTACAAAGCGCAAAACTACCCACATACAGGAATATTGAACTTTACATTTTAAAGCTAGTTATATATGCAAAATAAGCTTATAAAGGTTGTTATACATTAGGTATAAATATTTTAAGTAACATTAGGTATTTACTATTAAAATGTCCACACCATTTAACACTATAGTCAGTGGTATGGTGGTGGTGCGGTATATGTTAAATGCAGGATATAATCGAGTATTATATTCTTTGATATAATCCGTCTAAATAGTTTTATTTTATGTACTTATTTTAAACTTTATCGTTGCTCTTTGGCAAGGACAAAATACAGCAGAAGCTTGGTAATTAGAGGGGCAATCAAATCAATAGGGTAAACTATCAGTATGCCATTATAAACCTTTTGTCCGGGTTTGCCTAAAACGTAGTCTGACTAATTCGCGTTCTGCCTAGACCAACCGAGAAATAGTCGCACTGAGACTAAGGCCTAATGAGTTTTTGTCCAAATGCGAATCTGGCACAAGAAGACTTAGGCCTCTTGCATTATTGTCCAAAAGTGAATCTGGCACAGAGAGACTTACACTTATGTATTAAGTTTGTATCCAAAAGCGAATCTAGTGTTACTTCTCCTATAATAGATTTTTTCTAATAATTTATTTTCCAAAAACATTTCCTCTTAAACGTAACTAGACGGAGCCCCGCTTTGCGAGGCTCCTATTTTTGGATAGTTTGCCCTCCGGGCATCTGAAGCTACCTAACGAACCTAACCTACCTAACTATTAACCTGACTAATTGTGACTTCCCTGAAAACATTACACTTTGGGGGGCGACTAGGTTATTAGGCGTATCGCGAAATGGACAAACAGCTACTTAGGCTTACTGCGTTTGGGACATATTGCGAAATAGGTAATATAAGTAATAGGGCAATAGTGATTTAGACGAATAGCGAATTTCAAATGAAGTTTTATCATAACGCGAATTAGTCACACTACGTTTTAGGCTGACCCGGACAAAAGGATTATAAAGACGTACAGTAAATGCCCTAATTTAAATACCCACGTCGCCAGACCAGCTGTATAGAAAAGTGAATACTTATCGGGCACAGACTGTACCTACTAGCAATGGACTTAACTAATCATGGGTAGACCAAGTGCTGCATAAACAAGGTTTACTTTACAAATTGTCAATGTTGAGATTGGTATCTTACATTTAGGGCCTGATTCACAATGTCCAAGTATTGGATAGCTAATTAACAGAATAAGAATAAGAATGATTTATTGCAGTACTGTGTACATTTGTAGATAGTAATCCTGATACAATTTATTATTCCAACAGTTACCAATTTCGGGTATGCAATACTTAAATTACTTATGAACTAAAATAGCATGCAAAGATAACTAATTACATACCAATTAATGTTCAAAATATTCTTTTAAACTATAAAATGATTTATTAAGTAACCAGTTTTTAAATTTTACCCGGAATCGGTTACCTTCGAGTGCCTTAATATCAGCTGGAAGGTGATTAAATACCTGAATAGCTGTTACAAAAGTGCTCTTTTTGAATATGGATGTGTTTATTTTTGGTAAGTAGCATAATATTATATCTATATTGCGTCCGAACGTTGCACTTTGTTGAAGAGAGAGCTGTAAAATAATTAGGCTGTTTTTTTACAAATAAACTTGCTTCTAGAATATAGATTCCGGTCAGTGTAAGGAACAAATAAATTAACTGCCAGATAAAACTTCCTGCAAAGCTTTGCACTTTATATACCAGTTAAGCTGATTTGAAGATTGTGAAACGCCAACTATGACGTTATTCGTCAGATAAGTGGCAAGTAGCTTATTCAGGACTTAACTTGAACGTTGTGAAACAGGCCCTTACCTAAACATAAACCGAATGAGATTATGTATATCGGATTTTTGGAGGTTTAGTTCAAATTCTGTTGAGCGTCATTGGGGTTGAAATTGTCTCTATACCTAAGTCTAATTTTGAATTCCACCCCTGGCTAATAAGTGGCGTGGCGTAAAGTTCATTAACATAAAAATTAATAAACAAATAATCAATTTTAGCTATTCATATTCATATTGCATATAATTGATATTCTATTTAGCTGTTTAGAATATTTATAGCTTCCGCCATACCACTGATATTATGAGAAGGAAGCTGGAAAAGGAAAGAAAAGTCTTGAAAATGAAACAAATAACACTAAATAATAATCTAAGCTATTACTAAGAAATCTATACGTATCGAAACGACCCATATAGGGGAGGCGACATATTTTAAAGATAAATGCTCTCTTTAAAAAAAATACTTTAAAAAACATTGTGATGACAATTGTAAACAAAGTGTTAACCTCTATTTGCTTTAAAAACGCGAACAAGTGTGCTTAAAGTTAAATCAAACATGAACACACAACTAAGTGTCGCTTATCTCTAGATGGGTAGTTTCGATTCGATACTCAAGTTAAAACATCGACATCCTTGGCACGAGTCGATTGCGAGTGTTGCCATAAACAATACAAATAAATTATCTGTACGTAATCGGGTAACCCGGTTGGCCATGCGCGGCGCCACGCACGAACTAGTAACTTTCTAACACTGATCCTAGATTTGTAATTTGTAATTAACACGCAGTTTAGCTAACAGATTCATATCTACATTAATATTACGGCAAATCGAGCGTGCGGCGTTCTGTCGCGTGCTAACACAAGTCGATCACTGTTTGCTGTTATGAACACCGGCCTACACGAAACTCAAATCAGATTTTAATTTGCAAAAACTTGCTATAATAGTAGATATTATATTCGATATTTTATTTACTAGCTAATACAGTAACGAACCTGTGGTTTCAGGTTCGGTCGGTGTCGGAGTAGTCACGGCGACGGTTACCGCAGTTACAACCGGTGCGACTGATACCGGTACAGCCGGTACAGCTACCGGCTCCGACACCGGCGCGGTCACGGTCACGGGCGCGACCGGCACCGATACTGGTACGGCTACCGGCTCCACTACCGGCGTGACCGGCGTCATCGGCTGAGCCAACGACTGCTTCATTATACACCTCGACATCAATTCACTTACACACAATTATAATCTTATTTCACTAAAACATCGAGAAAACGCACATGCGTTTGACAGCGCAGTAAACATTAGACTGTCGAGACGTTCCAAATATGATTGTTTGTTTATTTTTAATTTTGGCGCCAATTTCGGCCTGTGACGTCCACCAGCCGGCCAAGCACTTATCTGTCGTATTTTGTTTTGACAGTTGACCAACCTTATTCAATAAATCGCGCCGAACTATCCTAACGAGTTGTTGGTTACGACGACTCACGCTCGATTTGTTTTGAAAACTACACACCGAATCACCAAAGATGTGGGCGTATGTTGGAGCCCGGTTATTTAGGTACGTGATGCTGGGAGAATAAGCGTCCGTCTCTTTTTGTAGAGCGGTGTCAAAAAGATATGTCTGGTAAAAGCTAACATGGTTATATCACGTTGATAACCCTGTCCATAATAATCCCGCTCAAGCGAATGAAATTAATGAATGACATTTATTTTTGTACAGATCATCTACAAAAGAGCATACCGACACACTGAATAAGTTCTATTCATAAATTGCGTAGGCATGCACGGCTACTACATAGGTAAATACTTCCTATTACTTATTTCAGCAGTTCATGCCAGCGCTAATTTTGTTTAAAAACAACACTTATGGGTCTGATTAGATACAGATAATCAAACTTTGTAGTTGTTGAACGAATCTTGTTTAAGGCAGAAGCACAGATAAAAGGAACCTTGGAACACGTAGCAAAATATTGTAACCGCAAAGATGAGAACTGAAGATGATTGTGCTATTTCAGATATCAAATTTGCATAGCTACGAGTAGCATGGTTAAACTCTATACTCTATTCCATTAGGATCTTAAAAGAACGTAAACAAACAATACCATATCGAACGGTGACTCAACCAAAGTTACAAATGAATAATAATAAATCCACAGATACAAAAAGATGTATCTCATTGGCAAACTGACTGCGTCACGTGGTTTGGTTTGTTTACATTTTTTTAATTTATATTCGTATGGAATAGATAATAAATTATTTTGTCTATAGTGTAAATTTGGACGAACCTGGGGGTCTGTATATCTCCAGCGTGGGTTTGCCCTTGGCGTTGGTCAGAATCATGCTCCGCCGCTTCCCGTTATTCGGAAACTGGAATAAATGCTAGAATTATTCATCAATGAATTGTCACGTTTTATTTATAGCACTAGATTTCGGACGGAATCTGCGCATCATCGACCGATCTGAAAGATGATTTTTATCTTCCGAAAATATTTCAGTTCCTTATCTCCATGAATTTTACACACTTTGACATGAAAATTATGAATACTAAGCTTATTTTTCTCAAATAATGAAATCATAATTGTGACAGGAGGAAACTATTATTATTTTATTTTTAAATTTAAAAGTAGAGAAATTACTGCCTTGGACTTGAACTCAAGGCCTCTGGATTTATTCTAAGCTTAAAAAATAGCATCGTTCGCAGACGTTTTTGCTAGTTAAAAATTATTCATTTTATTTTTTGTTCAATACTACCTACCACATACTAGCTACTCCATTATTTACACTATATAGGTACGTCAATATCTGGGAGACCGAGGTTTGCTATTTAAATAATTTGGGTCTTTTTGTTGTCAAGGTACGATTTTCGAAGCCAGTTTTATTTTACTGTTTATTTATTTGTATAATAAATACTAGAATAAAGCTGGCATATAAGTAACTAGAGTTAGACCAAGATAAGTCTGCAACGATTTTGATAGCACACTGCAAGTGTTATTTATATGTTATAATTTCATAGAAGTTTGACGTTTAAAATAACACTAGCACTAGCTAGTTAGCTAACGTGTGCTATCAAAATCGTTGCAGACTTGTCTTGGTCTAACTCGTAACCTATGTTTAACCTTTATTTGATATTTGTTAAAAGCATTCTCGAATAATTGATTAGGTAGGTGGAGTCATGAGCAAACAGCGCGCTTGTTCAAATATTTAGCAATTTCCTAGGCTGCCATCCTATGACCTAATGTTTTATTAGCAGCTTTGATGCAACCAGTGGTAAAAAAAGCGGCCAAGTGCGAGTCGGACTCGCGCATGAAGGGTTCCGTACCATTTGAGACGTATTAAAAAAAATCTACTTGCTAGATCTTGTTCAACATTTTACCACTTTACGAAGTGTCTCTCGCGCAAACTATTCAGTTTAGAAAAAAATGATATTAGAAACCTAAATATCATTTTTGAAGACCTATCCATAGATACCCCACACGTATGGGTTTGATGAAAAAAAAAAAAAAAAATTTTTTAATTTTATGACGTATTAAAAAAACTACTCACTAGATCTCGTTCAAACCAATTTTCGGTGGAAGTTTGCATGGTAATGTATATCATATATTTTTTTTTAGATTTTTCATTCTGTTATTTTAGAAGTTACAGGGGGGGGGGGGGGGGGGACACACATTTTTTCACTTTGGAAGTGTCTCTCGCGCAAACTATTCAGTTTAGAAAAAAATGATATTAGAAACCTAAATATCATTTTTGAAGACCTATCCATAGATACCCCACATGGGTATGGGTATGGGTTTGATGAAAATATTTTTTTTTTTTTAATTTCATGACGTATTAAAAAAAAACTACTTACTAGATCTCGTTCAAACCAATTTTCGGTGGAAGTTTACATGACAATGTATATCATATATTTTTTTTAGTTTTTTCATTTTGTTATTTTAGAAGTTACGGGGGGGGGGGGGGGGGGGGACACACATTTTACCACTTTGGAAGTGTCTCTCGCGCAAACTATTCATTTTAGAAAAAAATGATATTAGAAACCTCAATATCATTTTTGAAGACCTATCCATAGATACCCCACACGTATGGGTTTGATGAAAAAAGATTTTTTTGAGTTTCAGTTCTAAGTATGGGGAACCCCCAAAATTTATTGTTTTTATTCTATTTTTGTGTGAACATCTTAATGCGGTTCATAGAATACATCCACTTACTAAGTTTGAACAGTATAGCTCTTATAGTTTCGGAAAAAAGTGGCTGTGACAGAATCGGACAGACAGACGGACATGACGAATCTATAAGGGTTCCGTTTTTTGCCATTTGGCTACGGAACCCTAAAAATGGCGTCCGTTTATAGTTTTACATTTTTAAATTTTTCCGAATGAATTAATAATTCGATCAATGCATAAATGAATGAATAAGGCGCACTAGGTTCACCCACCACGGTTTTTGAAAATTCGTAGCACTTTTTTAGATCACAATGATGTTGACTGTATTTAAAATTAATCCATCATCCAGGCGTAAGGAGCGAATGCACCCGTTCGTGGTAAAAGTTCCATTTGTTCCCACGAAACGATTTGCCTCCTCTTTTTTGGTACGGACGGCTAAAGATGGAATGTGCTCCCGCCATCGCTTCCCTGATAAATATAACCTCGGTCTCTTTAAAGCAAGAGTGGATAGGCTACTACTGAATCGGCAGAGCTCCATTTTAGGCACTGTCTTCACTTTCCATCAGGTGTGTGGGCCTAGGGCCAATTGCAGATCAGATTATAAAAAAAAAACAAGTTTTTTTTACATCATGCATGAAATAGAGCACCAGCACATTAATAGAGAAACGTAGATAGGAGTTTATTTTTAGACAAAATCTCTATTTTATAAATCGTATAGAAGAATACAGAGTATGTAACTTGACCGTGGCGTCATTTGCTAGTGTTTCATATAAATTCCTTAGTGGAAAAATTTTACTAGTAGTCCCTACACGGTTGCAAAATTTTTAATTAGAAATCTTGAGGCCTTTCTCTCGTAATTTTATTGATTGAAAACCTGATTTCTTGACTTTGATTCGATAGAAAAAAAAAACACGAACATAGGTCTAATATGCACCTTTTTTTGCACAGAAGCTAAAAGTATAAAAATTGCCTCTAAAATGCGCTTTTTTTGACCGAACTGAACTCTTCAAGTATTTTGTTTTGTTAAAACTTACAAAAAATAAAATTCAATAACACGATATTCGCGATCCCAGTTTACGCACAGCCGTCTCATTTACGTTTACGTTCAGTGAGAGTGAGAGAAGAACCACTGGGCCTTAATTTGTTTTACAAGGGGGTTGTTGTCCCTAATATTGATATCCGAGCACGCGAATAATTGCAAAATTGAACCACGAGCGTGACATGAAGTAGTGGAATCTTGAGCGTGTAAATATTTTTGGACGGGCCAAATAAAACACAAAAGGTAATATTATATCGGTGTACCTATTAATAACAACTACCTAAGTGAATGTCCTTTTGCCCAAGGAAGACAGGTGCAATTCTCTCGAAAAGTTAAAAATTTCTAATAAGGAATACAATTTCAACAACCTAAAGGCCGACCAGGTGGCAGACGTGTGGGTGATTAGATCGTGCGCCCACGCATCCAACGTAATCAACTTCATAATCGCTGCATAATTAGTTTATGGTTATTGAATAATAGATATTATGAATTATTCGATTGTTAATGAGCACCAAACTTAACTGGCTTTGGGATCTAGATATGATATGCATCATGCAATTATAATTTATATACTCTGGCAAGCCAGCTCTGTCAGTCGAAAAGGGCGGCTAAAAATGTAGACACGAAGGATAGATCAATCATACAAATTTTAAATTTCGCGCCTTTTTCTAGGATTATAACAAACCTCTCATTTAGGTAGTCTCAGGTCTCTGTTTGATCGATCCACGTACACCTACTAGTTCTTATGGATTTGAATATGAGTAGTCAATAAAATTACTATGTCCGTAAAAAAGGCGCGAAATTCAGTTTTTTTATGGGACGATAACCCTTTACGCCTACATTTTTTAATTTTGGCGTTTTTTTTCTACTGACGGAAATGGCTTGACCGACTATAGGTTGATATATTTATCTGAACTACGATACAAACCATTTTGCGTAACAAATGTCGTGTAACAAATATTAAGGAATTTACTAAGATGAACGTTAACCAAAAGCCCTCGCTTTGCTCTCTTGTAATAGAGTAAGTAAGTAAGTAAATATTCTTTATTGCACCACAAAGAAGACAAATTAAAAAAAAACAGATTTACAATGTAAAGAAAGGTAGCAACAGGCGGTCTTATCGCTGTAAGCGATCTCTTCCAGACAACCTTAGGGTAGCAGGATATAAAGAACAGTAAGTTTTTAGAACAGGTAGTGCACGAATGAATTAGAGGAATAGGAAAATTACACATACATGAAGCAGACAGTACATACAGTACATTTACAATTTAAATAAACATATAAATATAACAATACATACCTATATTAAAATAAATAAATATTAGATACATATCTAAATATACATACATACATAATATAACACAGCGGCACATTAAGAAAGAGACAAGTAATGATTTTTCAGTAGGGTTTTAAAGCTTTGAAGAGTTTTCGCACACCTAATATCTAAGGGCAGGCTGTTCCACAGCCGAACAGCTCGAAAAGTGAAAGAGTCAGTATAATATTTTGTAGAGGATGGAGGGGGAACAAGTAGATATTTCCGTGAAGGCCTGACGGAGGAGAGATATGTAAAACGCTCTTTAAGATATGGGGGAGTAGAGGGGTTGAAAAGAACGCTATAAAGAAGATTGAGAATATGAGAATTACGACGAAGACGTATAGGGAGCCACTTGAGCTGGGCACGGAAGTTGGAAATATGGTCAAATTTGCGAAGTCCAAATATAAATCTAATACAGAGATTTTGCAAGCGCTCAAGTTTATTGAGCTGGTCCTCATTAAGATCCAGATAACTGATGTCAGCATAGTCTAGTATAGGCATAAGAAGGGATTGTGCAAGCGCAATTTTGGTGGCTAATGGCAAGAAGTTACGTAGTCGGCGAAGTGAACCCATTGAAGCAAACATCTTTCTGCTTACCTCGCCAATCTGGGGTATCCAAGATAAAGTACGGTCTATTATGATTCCTAGGTTTTTAACTTGATGTGAGAAGGGAATGTGAACACCATCAAACATTACGTCAGGTAGCAGAGAAAAATCAATCCTAGGAATTAATTTAGAACTACCTACAATTATCGCTTGGGTTTTACTTGGGTTGACCTTAAGCCCATATCGCCTACTCCAGTCTGAGATGCAATCCAAGTCACGATTTATGGAGTTGATAATTATAGGTAGATTGCTAATGATGCCTTGAGAATAAATTTGGAGGTCGTCGGCATAAAGGTGGTATGATGAAGAGATACTACTGGTAATGGAATTTATGAAAATAGAGAAAAGAAGAGGAGACAGCACGCCACCCTGCGGAACGCCAGCCAGCGTGCTGCACCACGAAGAACGAAGAGAATCAACCTTAACGCGTTGTCGACGACCTTTTAAGTAACTAATAAACCAATCAATCACCGCAGGAGATATGTTAAGAGAATGCAGAATACCGAGCAGAA
Organism: Cydia pomonella; assembly: GCF_033807575.1. NCBI lineage: Eukaryota > Metazoa > Arthropoda > Insecta > Lepidoptera > Tortricidae > Cydia > Cydia pomonella. The sequence continues at coordinate 18,722,809 of NC_084715.1, read as the reverse complement.
CGTCAAAATCAACAGTGTTAAACGCGTTACTGAAATCCAACAGCGTTAACACGGTGACCTTTCTGTTATCCATCCCAGCGCGAATGTCGTCGGTGATTTTTACAAGAGCGGTAGTCGTACCATGACCCGAGCGGAAACCGTAGAGTCCGTCCTAGCTAACTGCACAGAATTTGACGTGTCAAAATATGGAGTGACACAATAACGTCATGTTTTCACAGGAATGTACTCTGTCACTGTAAAGAGTTAGCTTAGTCAAATTCTAACAACAGCAATCCGCATCCAATGTAAACATCGACCTAACTACTTGTGTAGATTTTAATTCTTTGTACCTAATATAATTTACATATTCTCAGTTAACAGTGGGAACGGTGGTAGCTTACCTGATTATGATGCATGTTATGGTGCGACTGAGGGCGAATGAAGCTGCGCTCCCTCATGATGACGCCAGGCGACGCAAAGTCCTGCATCCTGTAGCTCCTCTGCAGCCCACTGCCTATCTGCGTTTGCATCTCGTTGCTCATTTTGTTTATCAGTGTTCGACTGATTTAAAAAAATATGTCCTATGACCACAATTTTTTTATCTGTGGCTACGAATTTTCTGCCGGACTTCTTTACTCTGTGGTATAATCCACTTTTTATATTCTATGGTTACGAATGTTTAGGTTGTCGGTCCGATATATTTACTCTGTGGTACGTGTATTATCGCGATTTCCCGCTTATTTAGTTGTCAAACTTTTTGTTGGTTTGCCGCGTGTTTTCAAACTCTTTGGTAGCTACTGTAAGCTCTGGTATTCACTTTTATTTTTCAAGATTTTATTATTATTCTACAGACAAGATTCAAAATATTTAAATAAATAAATACACTAGATGAATGACTAGTATTATAGTTATATTAACGCAATGTCACACTTATTTTGGCTATATACTTTTCTCTATTTACAACATCAATAAATACGTACAAAAAACTAACTATACACGTCGAAAATGCGAATACAAACTTTAACAATAATAATGATCACAAATTTGTGACGTCACGTTAGAGATCAGTTTTCTCCGTTTTATATATGCATATATAAACAAGTACACCTCTATCGTGGCCACTGATAGAGGCGTTTTTCGAGTTTTCGTTTAGATACGACTAAGATAAGAGCAGTGCAGCGTGAGGTGCCTGACCCGTCACCGAGCGATTTGCAGTATTTCGAGCGACCGCGAATGCTTCTACGGTTGCGTCTCGAATCGTTTCGTCATGGGCTCTTTGAACCCTATAATCTGAAACAATAGAAAAAACAGATAAGTATTGAAAACTGGAGAAAATCTATTTCGCAAAAACACATATATGCAATTTACCAGGCACTTGAGTCACCGGCACGCCGCATCTCAAACCAGTTCCATTAGGTACATTACACATCACTGCATAGAACGAAAAAAGGAAACCGCCAATTACTCTGGTATGTACGGTAGGCCACATGCCACAATGTTAAAGTGGAAGCTCTATTCTTACTGAATACTGGACTAGGAGTATACGAATATTATATTTTGACCTGTAAGTCCTAAGCAGTCATACGCAACCTCAGATCAGAGTTAGATTAGTTTATAGCGTCGCCATGTTTAATTTTGAGAGTAGACGTGCGTTTTGTTTAATGATAGTGGGAAGTTGGCTATTACACAGCGGTATTGTACTGTTAGATTGGATGTTTAGAAACATCACCTCGTTCGATGTAACATCGAGTCATATAATGTAATATCGGCGTGGAACTAACGGGTCTATAAATTTAAAGTTTGATCATCACAAATTTACACTATTTAGAGAATGGAAGGTATGCTGGAAAGAGAGGAAAACAAATACGAAAGTATTCGATTTGGTAGGCGAGAAGAGATCTCTGCTAAGAATGATTGAAAACAGAAGAGGAATCATGTTGGGGCATCTGATACGGCACGACACTTATATAAAGTCTATAATTGAAGGAAGAATAGAAAAAAAGAGAGACAGGGGCAGACCTAGACGTGCGTTTTTGGACCAAGCTTAAGAGAAAATCAACGTAGTGACGTATCAGGAGCTCAAAACAGTGGCAGAGAGAAGAACAGAATGGCGGTTACTCCACCGGAAGAATTATGATGATAAGAGTTGGATGCAAAAATATCTCAGAATTTCCTCTGACATGTCAGGATTGCGAGGGAATTTGGTGAGTCTTAGAAGGTTTTTAGAAAACTTAGATAACAACAAGTAGCTAGGTAAAAGTTTGGAGTAACGTAAAGCAAAGGAAAGGGAAGGTTATGCTGTAGGTACACTCTACAGCATATATTATTTCCGACGCCCACGAAAGGTTTGGCAATAAAGGATTTAACAGGCACTTTCGTACTTTATCACGAGTCGTGTCACAAGCTGTTTCACGACTCGCTGGCCAGACTATTTCTCTACGCTTCGTTAGTCGGTTCATTAGTGCACTAATGAAGTGACTCACAGATCATAGATGAACAGGTACCTTATCTTTTTTCAATTGTTTGATTTTCCCTAGAACAAGTGATAAACTGAGGGCCTACCGAGAACATCGAAAACCATTATCACTCCAGCCCTCTTAACTCTTTTTCGTCTATCGTGTCATGCGTCACTTTTCACACTTAGTTACCTACTTCTTATATTATGACAGCCATGGACGCCATGATAATAAGCGATAAACGAGATGCGATTGTTAGAATAATAAATTAGAATGGATGTCCGAGCAGATAAAAGCAAACCCTGCTGCTATGTAAATAATCAATTAAAACAGAATTAATAGTAAATATTACCTTAAATTCTCAATACTGCTTGATAACACTAAGTTAGCTGTATAAATTCGGCATAACTTGTCATCAAGTTATTTATTTACCGATTCAGAATTATTAGAAACTGCCAAAACTATCACTAGATGCTATTTGGATTACTAGTATGATAAATTAAATAATGAACAAATATAATTGAAAATAAGACCTTTTTATTATAGTTAATAAACCAATTTATTAACCTTATCACCAACAACTAATAAATACAATCACTAATACTTTATAATTCACCAATACATTATTTAATAATTAATTCATCAAATTAATCAAGTAAGCACAAAAACATTAACATAATGATCAACATAGTATTTACTTAACTTTCAATATTCCTGTGGCGACGATTAACTCAGTGCTGCAGCGCAACGAAGAATCACAATGAGAATGATCCAAATGAAATGGGTCGGGCCCTTTTATATCCACTGCTAACCAGCCACTCACAACTGGTTAATCATGCCATTTGTCGTTCGAGAAGTGACGTCACAAACGTATCTTCTCATTTATCGAATAATGCAGAATAAAATGATCACAACATCTTTTCAATAAACTCCGTTATACATAATTACTAATAAGTAATGTTAATAATCACTTTAAAATAGTTTACGAATCTTATTAGAAGGTTAACTACCGTCTCAAAGTTACCACTATCCATGTTTCTCTAAACAACCGTGGTTTCGTATCGTACCCACATAAATCACAAATTGTGTAAACTTCGCGTGATATTAAGTTAAGTGTTTAAATAATGAATATTTATCAACATTGGAAGTCAGAGAAACAGGTCAGTTTCATACATAATACAATTTATAAATAATAATCTAACACGGCCATACTGACGTGTACTTCGTTCCCGAAGTACCAAAAGCATAATTAGACAATCACTTTATTCATTGAATACAGCTAAAGCCAAGTATATACATATTAATCCTATTTTACACATTTCGTATAATCAATATCATGATCTGCTTGAATATACATGTTAGTCTAATTAAAATCGACCAGCGAATATATGTGTGGGTATTGCCAAATACCTAGACATGCCAATTACATTCACCCGCTGCAAGTGAGAACAATTGACATCAAGTATATGACCGACCAGCGGATACCCAATTAAGTGTATAAAAAATGTGGGTATTGCCAAATACCTCGGCATGCCAATTACATTCACCCGCTGCTAGTGAGACAATTGACACCAAGTAAATGACCGACCAGCGGATACCTAAATAGTGTATGAAAAATGCCAAACCATACTTCGACATACCGATCACATTCACACTCTGCCAGTGAGAGTATTAAGTATGTAGCGGACCAGCGTTTTTTTTTTTAAATTATATTATATCCAATCTACAGCAGATAATGATATTTTGTACAAAATACTATATCATAACATGTACATTTACCGACATAACATTATTAGTCAATGGCACCTTCAACATTTATTCAGCAAATAGGCCACCAGGGCACTTTTACACGTCAACATGGGAAATACCAATGAAAACATCAAATTACAAAAAAAGTAAAATAATAATATTAAAAAAAATAACACAAAAAAATCTCAAATTATTTAGAGGTGTAAAAGTCTCCAAGTGTCAGAACTAAAAAAATATACCGTTTATCAGTTTATCATTCAAAATTCTGTATAATTAAAAGATCCATTAAGATTCGTGTACATAGATACATAATGAAATGAAAAGGTGTATATCCTGTAGATTTTCGGACGGTGGTATTTACAGTTTGTTAATAAAAACCGTTCGGCCAATCTGACAATTCATTATGCATTATGTGCAGTTTTATAGTACAGCAAATTATTTGTAATATATAGGCGATTCTGATATTGAGGTAACGTTACTATAAAAAATACAATTTTAACATTTACATCATTATAGATATACCAGGACTCTGCTCCACTGTCGCTTGTAGCAGGGTCGAAAGTAGGCAAAGCGATGACCACGTCTTTTCCGAGAGCACCGGAGACAGCATCCTTGATCGCTTTCAGAAGGCCATGCACAGCTTCCAAATCTCTCTGAAATTACATAAGCATTTTTTAAAGTAAGGCTGAATACTATCCCAACTTCTGATGTTAGAATAATAAATTAGAATGGATGTCCGAGCAGATAAAAGCAAACCCTGCTGCTATGTAAATAATCAATTAAAACAGAATTAATAGTAAATATTACCTTAAATTCTCAATACTGCTTGATAACACTAAGTTAGCTGTATAAATTCGGCATAACTTGTCATCAAGTTATTTATTTACCGATTCAGAATTATTAGAAACTGCCAAAACTATCACTAGATGCTATTTGGATTACTAGTATGATAAATTAAATAATGAACAAATATAATTGAAAATAAGACCTTTTTATTATAGTTAATAAACCAATTTATTAACCTTATCACCAACAACTAATAAATACAATCACTAATACTTTATAATTCACCAATACATTATTTAATAATTAATTCATCAAATTAATCAAGTAAGCACAAAAACATTAACATAATGATCAACATAGTATTTACTTAACTTTCAATATTCCTGTGGCGACGATTAACTCAGTGCTGCAGCGCAACGAAGAATCACAATGAGAATGATCCAAATGAAATGGGTCGGGCCCTTTTATATCCACTGCTAACCAGCCACTCACAACTGGTTAATCATGCCATTTGTCGTTCGAGAAGTGACGTCACAAACGTATCTTCTCATTTATCGAATAATGCAGAATAAAATGATCACAACATCTTTTCAATAAACTCCGTTATACATAATTACTAATAAGTAATGTTAATAATCACTTTAAAATAGTTTACGAATCTTATTAGAAGGTTAACTACCGTCTCAAAGTTACCACTATCCATGTTTCTCTAAACAACCGTGGTTTCGTATCGTACCCACATAAATCACAAATTGTGTAAACTTCGCGTGATATTAAGTTAAGTGTTTAAATAATGAATATTTATCAACATTGGAAGTCAGAGAAACAGGTCAGTTTCATACATAATACAATTTATAAATAATAATCTAACACGATCTTAAGCGGCCAGTGCGGATATGATGTGTACGAGATTTACGAGACAGCGTAAAGACAATTTCGTCGAGTGCGACTTTGAACTTCGAATTCTCGTTCAATCGCATGTTGTTCAAAAATACCACTTATATTATTTTACTAATGTACATCCACCAATAATTCGACTGGCAAAGTGAGATGGTTTCACGGTAAGTCATAGAAAGATCCCACTTTAGCGTTTTTTTAATCAACTCTATGGCTGTTGCTGGACGCAAGGTTGGCAGAACTGCGCAGCGATAGCATTTTCCACCACGCTGATAATCAGCATCGTCGGTGTCTATTCATTAGACACCGACGCTCAAAAGACGCTAGTGTTGGTTCTCAAGTGATGAAATGCACTAATGCAGTGACTCACCGCTCTCTCGTGGTGCGGCGTCTGTCGTTTGCTCTGCACTCGAGACTCGTTCACTTTACTCGTATTTGATTCACTGCAACAAGAAAAGAAAGGTGTTAATTATGTCATCATTAATTGTACTGTCGTGGCGACGAGTGACGCTAGTATTATAATATTTATAATATTTTCGTACAATGAACTCTACAAATTAATACAGTTTGGCAAGAGTAGGTTCTCGGTGGTATTGTATAATACCAAACAGCGGGATGAGTTATGATTTACAGATAAATTTTGTTTGCCAGTCTATTTATTGTACTTAAAAATATGTAGTTATATACATAATTGGAGAAGATATCCATTTCTCTGCGTGTAGGAAGATCATTGAAATTAATTAACATTCTTGTAAAATCTAAGTTTCTCTTTGTGCTATTGAGAACGAAAAATTCTAGAATTCGTAAGGCGCCGTTCATTTATTACGTAAGACGATTTAGGGGGAGGGGGTTCGACAATGTCTTATTTTTTCTTACAAGGGGGTAGGAGGGCCTTCATAGTTCTTTACATAAGATCTCAAAGATGCGCAAAGTAAGATTGTATTTTGAAAACCTATTGATAAAGTCAGAATTTAATCATCTGCAGGGGCTCAAAATCCACTTTCCGCGTTGGTTTGAGCCCCTGGATTGATCGAAATTGTAATGTAAAGATGAATGATAAAGAAAAACTATAGAACGAAATCAAAATTGATCATATTTTAGTGAAAAAGTTAACAATTAATAAGATAAAATTCAACCAAACGTTTAAAAAAAAAATTGATCATTACTAAAAAATTAAAGTTACTTTAGATTGTTACGTAATAAATAGTAAATGGGGCTGGGGTCAGTCTATTCTATTTTTTTCTTACATAGGGGTGGGAGGGGGTCAAAATGGCAAAAATAGTGTTACATAATAAATGAATGGCACCTAAGTAACCTAAAATTTGTCGAGAGTGGTATTTCCTTAGGTTTACGACTCGCTTAACTTTCAACAAGATCTACGTGCGAAATGAAAGTAAGTACTAAACTTTCCTACTATTAGAGACCGCCTAATGTACCTACCTAAAGTTAGTAAATTACAGACACAGGTAGTTTTATAAATTATAACTTTAACCCTTTAATTAAGTCATAAGGGCGTCAGGAATTTTACAAAATTGAACCCTATGACGTTTAAATAAAGTCAAAATATTCCAGTGTTGCCAGTATTTGTTTATTCCCGTCAGAGTCAACATTCTTATACTTGGTTAGCAATAATTTGGAAGTGTGTAGATTTTTAATTTGTAACAAAAAGCTTTTTAGGGTTCCATTATTACATTCATTACATTGAACCCTCAAAATTTGAGTGTGATAGCAATACTGCTGCGTTCGACTGCATTACTGCAGGAAATGTCAAATACAAAATCTATCAAATTTGTCTATATAAAAATTTATCAATAATTATCCGTTCCGTAGCGGTACTAGCGGTGCGCGGTAACCACTGCAGTATGTCTAGCTGAAGTGGCTTCACTAAGGATGTGCGGACTAGTAATCTATGCATTTTAAATCTATGCCCACCGCCTAATAAAGGCTTATTATTGTACGTGTTGTGTTTTACGCGTACTTTACGTCTACCTTTTATCTTAAGTTATTTTAGTCGTCTGTCTCTACAGACGTGCTAAGTGTTTACAAAACCTAGAATCTATCTGCTAAAATACTAAACAAACAGATAAGCGAGGCCATAGCGTAATTCGTGCCTAAAAACAGAATTGCAGTTAGCAAATAAACAATGCAGGTTTATTTCTGACTTACCGCTTAAATTCAGCGAAGCTCAAATCATATTCCTTTCTAGAAAAGCTGGTCAATTATAAACCGAATAGACTGATTTCTAGAAAAGTACACCTAGGTATTTGATGGTTCGGTAACTTTTGTACCTACGGAAGATTTTCCGGATAACTTTGTATTCTATCCCCTAGTGGTGCATACTTTAAGAATTAAGCATATTTGCAAAGGGTCTATCCTAGTAAACACCCCTATAATGGAACAGGCACCAGCAATGGGAAGGTATAGATAAATCCTAAAAAAAAAGTATTTATCATCAGTTTTTAATCGATGGCAACATTTTACCATAAACAAGAGCCAAAGAGCTGCTAAAGTTGAATTTTTCATTGATATTTGTAAGTTTGAAAATTAATGGCGCCATACATCCCATGACTGGAGCAGAAAACCATAGTTTTAATTGGTTCATTATATTGAAACCAATTATAGTAGCTTTCATTAAATACATAGAAAACATAAAGGACGAATTGGACAATCAACTTTTAAAGCAAGAAATTTTACAGGTGTCGATGAAATATCAAAAATACTCTAAAATTTCTCTTAAATGACCCATGATTGGTGCCGTTAACATAACTGAAGATTTTCTTGCAATGTTACTTCACTTCAGAGAATGTAGAGTTAGAATTGTATGTAGGTAAAACCTTTTGACCGCCAAGAAAACCTAAAGGCGTCGTTACTAGTCGTGGCCACAGCGCCAAGGACAACTATAGGTGTTATGGCGGACGCAGTCAAAGTAACCTTCACACTTGCAAAGTAACCTTTACATTAGCCCCCTGCGCCCGCCGGGAGCTTGGCGTTATTGAGTGATGTTTGTGTTTATGATATAAAACGGTAAAAATGATTTTTCATATATACGTATACACATATGGTATATCTGTTGTGGTTCCTGAGTAGCAGTAGAACAAACTCAAAAATATATGTACACATTCTACGACCTACTCGCAATGATTACATAATAATAATGAAGCTTTAAATATCAATACACAGGTAATCAATATAATCGGCGTAACGAGTCAAAGACAATCGCAGTGGCCTATAACCATACATGCATTATGAACACAGATGTTACACACAATGTCTTAAGACATACAGCTCCCGTCAATATCTATTATCCACTTTAATTGATGGTAATAGAGCTCAAAATTAAAAATAGCCATGTTAAAAAATGTTACACAGTAGATGTCAATGATATCTATACACATTTGCGCCTTATATCATTGCAATAAGGCGAAAAGTGTTTACATTTATTTGACGTTGACAGTATACCCGGGTGTGTCAGAGCAAACATGATGTCATAGCCACCTACTACTTGCTTCGTTTGTAGATACGGCGTAGTATTGATGGTGCAGATTATATTTTAGGAATTAGGGTGATGGGAGAGTTTTCGCCTTTGTTGTATTCCTATCCTTATATCCTTATTCTTCAAAACCTCTTAACCCTAATGTCTATAATAAATGGATAAACAATAAAATAGTAACGTGCCAACTGCCAATGTAACAAGTAACCCAATGGGATAACTTCGAATGCGCAGTAATTTTAAAAATTTCTTAGTAAAGAACTACCAAACCAGAAGCACTTTCTAACTGTAGCTACGGTATATGTATAAGCAAGATGCCTTGGAAAGCGTTGCAGTGCGAGGCGTATGAGGTCTCTCATTGAATAATGTAGTGTTCAACTTTTTCTACGTCCAAATTTAACCCTACAGTAAAATATTACGATGGATATCTAATAGTTATCATCATCATCATATCAGCCCTTTATCGCCCACTACTGAGCATAGGCCTCTCTTCTAGTATGCCACTTGTCCCGGTCCGGGGCCAATCTCATCCAAAAGTGACACGCAATCTTCCGAATGTCGTCCACCCAACGAGCCAACGGACGCCAGACACTCCTTTTGTCTGAAAGCGGCCACCATTCCGTTAACATTTTGACCCACCTGCCATCACTCTGCCTGGCAACATGTCCCGCACAGCTCCATTTTAATTTGGTAATGAGTGTTATGACGTGCCCGACATCTTGCATCTTGGTGCGACGTTGGATCTCGACATGCCTCACTTAGTCTTGAAGTTTGATGCCAATGACGCGCTCCATGGCTCTCTGTGCCATTGCCACTCGAGTTTTATGCACAGTTTCCTTAGTGAGCGTCCATATCTCGGCACCGTAGGTCATGGTAGGCAGGACACATTGGTTAAAGAAGCGAGTTTTCAGGCATTGTGGAACGTTAACGGCCGAACCCAGCTGGATCCTCCTGCAGATCTTCTTCTAGTTTTAAACGATAGTTATTTATCGCTAAATTCAAAAATCTGTTCTAACAATTAGCGATTACATCATTTTAAAAATATAAAAATATCTGCTGTTTTGTGGATAGGTTACGTGTATCTTTTGAAATGTAAATTTTAACCTGTGACTCAGTTAGAGACGAATTCTGAATCACGCATGAATTGAGTGAACACGAATGAAGTACAAGTATTCCGCTTCCAGAGTTTTACACTCGCTCTCCTTATATTGTAATGTTTTTTTTTTGAGTGAGGGTGCTAATTCTCTTAATTAACAAAAATAACATTCCTTTTGATATTTTTATAGCCTGATGCATTGCCTGATATGCATTCCAGCGCCATCTTACAATGATAACACCTAATCTATTTAATACATTTGACTTTGCGTCGGTTCTATGAGTAGAACGATAGTACTGTGTATTTGAGATAGTATTTAGCACGGGGAGAATCTAGGACTCTTCCCTAACTAAGTGGTGTTTGAGCGTTTCAAGCAAGTGTTAAAGTGGAGACTGGCTCATAGTTGCCAGAGAAAAAAGATAATCATCATTCATCCTACCTGTCTTCCCGAATATTGTCGCGGCGCGCTTGTGCTATTAAGATGCAACAGGAATGGTCATTTCTCCATAGAAACGTACTCGACTGTTTCCTCCGTGGTTGTTGAAGCTAGAGCATTTATTTTTCCAACAGATTATTATTATTGCTGTCTGTTATGCTTTTATGATATTTTTGTTTCTTAAGGCGCTTAGTGCACTTCTAATATTCGCAAAATCGGCCTAATTTACTAGGCCACAAAGAGACTCATGGTATTCAAAACTGACATCAATCAGCCTAAAAAGCATAACAGTCCGACACAGATAATTCCATTGCCATTTAGAACTCAACATTTCGTTACATTTGGTTAAGTTTTGAAGGAGGAAACAGTCGATTACATAACATCGTTTTTTGAGATTTTTACGCAAGATTTTTCCTATCGCACTATTTTTAGGAGCCGCTTCCGTTACTCAGACGGATATTTCATCTAAAATATTTAAATCTCAACTCCCGTATCCTCTTAAGGCTTCTTCCTGGTTCGCTTCGCTAACCCTACAGTTTATCCGAAAAGACTCCAGCAAGAAACTCAGGTCAAACGACTTTCAGAGTGACTGTATCCAGTACTCAGGTTAGAATAGAACGCTGTAGTAATCTAAAGTATAAATGGCTATTATGATCGTACATTCTATACCAAGTTCCTTCACGACGTTTTTGTCGACTTGTGGTATCCTACTGCAAAAACGCTTTATTAACTCTTCAATTCCTCGTATCGTATTGCAGAATAAGAACCGTTATTTATAATGTAATGCCCGGTAAAAAAAGCGAAGGAGATTTATTACAGATTAATCAATGGATAATATACAGGATTGATTCTAGAAGTATAATATTACCTATATAGCTAAGCTTTTAATTATTTCTATAACAACTAAGTAATAAAACCAGTTAAGTTACTTTCTCAGCCAGTAATAGTAATTTTTAACTTTTGTAAAACAAAGCGATTTCTTTCTTGAGATTTCAAGTAGAACTCATTCCATTCATGATGATGGTCTTTAGCGATAAGACCGCCTGTTGTCTGCCTCTAAAAAAAATTAAATCTTTTAACTGTAGTGTGCCAATAAAGAGTATTCTATCTACTTATCTATCGTGCCAATTAGCAAAACCTTGCGATGCTTTCCTGGCGGAAGTTGTCAATACTTTTATTTATTTGACTAGCTCGTGTCACTGGCAATGTTCCTACGTGTTCCTACTCTTAAACGCAAACCAATCTACAAACGATTCACCACGGACATTATGGTATGGTAATGGAAAGCTATTTCTACTGATTAATCAAGGTTTGGGATCGACAAACCACTCTTTGGAGTTGCAATTGCAACTTTCCACCCAAAATCCCGAAAATATTAAAGCACTTAGATAACGCAAAGTAATTTACAAATCAAATCAAATAAAAAAACATTTATTTCGAACAAGGTCCATATCGTATTAGTAACATACTAATACTTAAAATGATGAATGAAACTCTTTGAGATTCCTAAAACTGATGATTTCTTATGCGGTCGACTTTTCCCTCTTTTGCCGAACCGACCATATGGCCGATGGCCAAGGGGTTGAGGGATGGGTATACATTTAGTTAGAAATTTTGTTCTCTATACCCCCCCTTGGCGACGCCCATAAACATTCATCTTTCTATCACGGCATGGCCACTCCAAGCGTGACAGATTATCGCATGCAATTTGCAATACATTGCGGCATTTGATCTATCGATTTAATTCTTTGCTTTTGCTTTGCCAGCCAATCGCATGAAATTCGTCGAGGTCTGTAGAAGTCTTAAGTAAAATTGCCGAAAACCAATCGTGTCTCTACAGGTTTTTATCATCAGTTTTTGCTCGAGCATGAGTCACGGTGGCTTCAACTGCGCACTTCATGTCCTCATCGAACTTGACTCAGTATAACGCGTTTATTTGCTGATCCAAGGATGCAATCTATGAATAGAGCTGTGCATGTTTATCTTGCACAAAGTAGTCAAAGTACCATGGAGTAAATTTTAAAACAAGCTTTGGTTTAGGATATTCTTCGCGTAAAGCTGTTAATAACTTTCAACCTCCCTTTTCACTCCCTTAGGGATTGAGTATCATAAGCCTTTCTTATTGAGCTATTATTAGATCTGGGAGTAGGAAGGAATGGAAGCTCTTCAAATTTTTAAACAAAAATTCAATGCCCTAAATACTACCTACGTCGGCTATTCGTCGTCGGTCAGGATCTGAGTAACGGGACTAAGTATTTTAATACCCAGGCAGAGACGGACCAAGCTAACCCCGCATGTTAATTGCAATGCTGCATTGTGGCATTTTAATTTTAATGCTTCGGATATAATATTTTCATCATTAATGTCAAATCTATAAGAAAATATGATGTTTAATAATGACGATCCAACTTTACTCTCTTCAAGTCGGTACAACGTTAAGACGATTTTTAGCTAGCCAACCATTAACAAATATTCCAATTATTATCCGACTCAGATGTTCTCCGTCATGACTAATGAACTATTAGCAGGCTGTATATTTGCTGTTAACTATTTGCAGTTAGATTGGTCCGTAATCCAATTGTTATGCACGTCAGCCGCCGCCGCTCCGCTCCACTGCCCACGGCGAGATGTACCGTCAATCATCTATTCTATGTCTATTCTATAGACACGTATATCAACGTCTGTAATGCGATTTTAGCAGCGTTTAATAAGTGCTGGAAACACAAGATGGTAATGACAGAACGAGTCTGGCTTTCGATTAAATCTTGGATGTGTGTGAGATTTTAGAAACATACCGTGTTAGATACCCAAAGGGACTTAACGCTAGTTGTTTTTATTTTTTGTTATAGAAATTGTGTTAAGTAGTACAATACTAATCAAACTATCTACCATTTCTCTACGCATTTCTAGATATTTTTAGTGTTATTTTAATACATATTACTTGCATAATGCAAGTTCTGATAGGTATATTTTCATAGTTATTCTGCTCAGTTAAAGGACTTTTTTATTTATCTACTACCATGCTCGTTGCTTTGTCTCATTTTGATTAAAATATATCTGCCGCAGACACACTTAAATGCACTTTAAATTAATAAATCTATATCAATATTAAAGGTAGACTGCATTGAGCCGTCACGGCCGCGCTTCGCGCCTTTTTTGCCGCCCACAGGAGTCGCCCACGACTGCAATACGTAACGTAACTGACACAATCCATATTTTACTGGTCGAACTCATTGGCTAATAGTTATAATATGTGTTCCAAACTATATAATATTTATGGGCGGGTTAGACTAGACAATCTATTCGAAATATTGGAATAGCTAGAGCGGGGCAGGGTAATCCATAAACCTACGGGCACGGAATTATGGCGGAACTGAAAAGATATTTCGATTAGGCAATTCACTACCCAATCCGACTGCTATTTTAGTAGAAAATGTTACAGAATGGGTAGTTAGTCTGTCAAATTACCGCGAAGCAAAGATCTTCTTATATAAGCTGAAATAGATATCAGACACTAAAGAAAAAGTGACCAAGTCCACCGGTGGCCGAGGCGGGAATCGCCCTCGTCTTCAGCTTACGCGGCTAATGTTCTACCCAGTGACCACCTGGCCACGGCGGTACCCGTCCCAAATTCTCTACACCAGAGATCTTTGAAAGGCCTTTGAAAATATTTCATAAAATAATTTGATTTGTTTCCTAATTGGAAGATCCTTTTTTCCCACTTCAACATTCTTTCGTAATGTCTATCGGAGTGTTCTACTCTACAGGTCGCGCATCGCATGTCTCAAGGTCTCAACTCAACCGATTCTCGTGAGATGTTGTGAGCAAATTCGATAATTATACAGATTTTTTCAATGATTCCGTTTTTAGATATTTTTATAAAATGGCGAAACTAGCTAATTTAATTCACGCTCACATGCAGAACCACTAGTTTTAGTATAGGGTGTGGTATATAGGTACCTGTAAGTACAGTTGGAGCAAGCTAATTGCAGACACCGTGTGTAACGTGAAAACTGCTGAATTGGCATCATACGTCAATAATTTCATAGCCATTGAAATTATCTAAGGACGGGCCTTACGGGCACTAAGAATGGTCCTAATAGTTTAGTGGTGTCACCCACGAATTCGAGCCAATCGTGCAGTCTAACGCAACTAGTTGCGACCACTCGCGCGCGTGATGCGAACTCATCGACCAATGGTGTTGTAACGTTAGAATGCACTATTGGAATGCACTTCCCCATTCTTATTGCCCGTAAGGTCCGTCGATATGATCTGCAACAAAAAACACTGCGTGCTACACTGATTATGTCAATATTCATAGTAATTAAGTCTGACTCTATCTTGACGACCGGTCTGGCCTAGTGGGTAGTGACCCTGCCTACGAAGCCGATGGTCCCGGGTTCAAATCCTGGTAAGGGCATTTATTCGTGTGATGAGCATGGATATTGAGTTGAGTCATGGGTGTTTTCTATGTATTTAAGTATTTATAAATATTTATATATTATATATATCGTTGTCTAAGTACCCTCAACACAAGCCTTATTGAGCTTACTGTGGGACTTAGTCAATTTGTGTAATAATGTCCTATAATATTTATTTATTTATTTATTTATTTATTTATCTGGTAGATAAAAACATTAAAAACAAAGCTTATTAGACAACATCATCATTTTAGTTGCTTTGTTATTGAACAATGTTACAGTAAATGTTTAATACAAAAGACAGTTAAGTAATCTTAATTAGTAAGCGTATAAATCGAGTTCTATTCTTAATTCGGCAGGTCGTTTACATTGAAATGGAAAGTGCATTCGCCTACAGAAGTAATTAATTCCAATTTAAAAAGAATCCTTGGAAGATAATTAGGTAACGAAAGTGTTAATAGCGGACCAACAGTTGCGTTATGTTATTGTATATATATTCTAGCAACTCGCCCCGGCTTCGCACGGGTTACCCAAAATCTTAACAAATTAGTTAGAACAAGCTACTTAAGTTGGCAGCGATGTTGATAGTCCAGGCTGTGCAAGTATTATTTTAAACCTCAAACTTCTATGAAATGATAACGTTTAAAAAACCCTTACAGTCTGCGTTAAGAAAACCGCTGCCAATTTAAGTTGATCTAACTCTATACACCTAAACCTTCCACAAGAATCACTCTAGGTATTGATTTCGTCGGGTTCCTCGGGGCCCAGTCTGTAAGTATATCTATCCTCCCTGCATGGATATGTACCCTAGTATGTAGAGGAAGTAGGGATGTTGCTGCATTAGAGCAGTTCAATAAAGATGAATTTAAAAACTATATTAATCGTCCTAGATTAACAAGAACAATAAGTGAAAAAATGTTACAGGTTCCGTCGTGTCGTAATAATTATTATCGAAAAAGAAGTAGAAAGTATCTGGTCCCCAAATTGTATAATAAACAGAGATCGGACAAATTTGCGTCATTGCTCGCAATAATGTGGACATGACTCCAAAATTAATCAAATATGTAATCATTTAATTAATTTCTTACTTGACTTAAATTTTAATTCCTAGTCAATAAATACAAAAGTTTGTTAAAGTATAAATTTATTAAAGAAAAAAAATCAGTATTTTTTCCAAATTTTCTGCAGGCAGTCTTGTTTAGTTTATCCCGATTTTGAGGTTATCGCCCACAACTTAGAACAGAAAATAAACTCTGAATTATACTGGAATAATAATATTCCTATAACTAAACTAAACTACTTAAGTTTGCCCCATTAACATCAGTGGAGTGCAAGCGGAGTTTTTCAGCACTTAAGTATATTTTTGATGTAAAAAGAAATAGACTGACTGCAGAAAATTTGGAAAAAATACTGATTATTTTCTTCGCGAACGCAATTACCTCCGCACTCACAACGTATTTAAGTTAGCAAACAAAAAAGATAATTCAAGCGATTGCTGGAGGTAACTTTCAGGGGTGAGTGGCCCCACTCAATAGCCTATGTCCGTTCACTAGGTATCTCAGTTACCTAACTAACGCTAAAAATGCACTTTACAGTTTAGTAAGCCCGTTTGTTCCGCGTGGATGCAAAGAAACTTGAACTATTTTTAACGCCCGAAACTTTTCAGTCGTTTCTCGTTGGATTCCACACGAGTTTATCCTTCCGATCTGAACTAAAATAGTTTAACACGTGTGGTTAGCTGTTTACTAATAGAGTACGAGTATAAAATAACAATTAAACATGTGTTTTTTTAATTACGTGTTACGATTTCCATTCATAGTAATACTATTGTAGTTCGCAGTCGGTAGTACTTTACAGACGGGCGGCGTACGAATTAATCTTCAGCTATTTGGGCCAGGCCGTCCGGCCAGCCTATTGGGAACAAGAAAATCTATTCTTCATCGTGCTACACTGATTATAGAAATCTGTTAGCTTAGAATGCAGCGTGCACTCAACTTTCATTTTCACTTAGCTTGCAACTTTGCTCTTAAATTGTAGGAAATCTCGTGTTTCAAACACGAATTTTCGCGGCTGAAAGCGCGCTGCAGCTTCCGAAATAACGCACTAAATTTAGCCCGGCCGAAATCGTTCCAATCAATCACTACTGCAAAGCATCGTATCTTCCCATTGGACTTACCAGAATCGCGCTCGCAAATCCTTTCGGTCGTTGGTATTCGTATTGGTGCACTTGTGATATATTTCGATACCGCTGATCGCGCGCGCAGACTCCGGTCGTGTGTGTGGCGCCCGCCCGGGCGGATTGCCGACTGGCGCTGCGCGGGCGCGTTCTGCCAACCGAACGAACCATGAACGACACTGTGTCTATTGGCGCTGTGTTCGTAATGCTATATCGCTATCGTCAGATCGTCACATCGGGCAAGTTTGAACTCTCAATGGGTATTTTTCATTATTTTCAGGAAATAAAATAAAATTACCACTTACATTTTTCCTAAACTAATGTATGTAGGTAGGGTTTATATCTACTCGGAATTACGAGGATTATTGTGACTTCAACAAACGACGTAGTGATTATATGCTCTTTGACTTCAACATGTATTCGCAAGTCAGTGGTAATTCTCAGCGTTCGGAAGAAAATGGGAACAACAAAAAATCCGCACCCGCATTAAATTCGAGAATTTTTTTTTTTAATTAATTCAAATATACTTTATTCATGTAGGCCTAGCAACAAGCACTTATGAATAGTAAGACAGTATTACATATAATTATCTTAATCTAATTATCAGAGCAATTTATTGATGTTGTAAATATTATTCCATATATAATACTAATGAATATAATTCATAGATCAAATTTAATACTAAAACTTTCACAAAATACAGTCATACAAAAAAAAATGTATAAAAAATACTTGTCTAGATTGTTTCTAGAATAAATTCTAAATGTCAAACAAATATAATAAAAACAACAAAGGAAATACATGCATTGGAATATCCATTTCATCATCATTTTTATTCGTAAATAGATCTATAGTCCGTCAAGTGATTTCCGTCAATAGAGAGTAGAGAAAATCAGCAAATTAAAAAAATGTAGGCACGAAAAATTGTCGTCTTATAGAATGTTTGAATTTCGCCCCTTTTTCAACTGACAAAGTTGTTTGACCGGCTATAAATCGATAACTTGACAACAAATATTATTCTGTTTTGTTTTTAAATGAAATAATTACCTGCACATTAGCAATCGATGGCATTCGGAAACAAGTTTTCGACACAGTGTCTAGAAGAAAAACACTGGCCAAACGATTCAATGTTTGTTCTTGGATCTACTGCTAATACTGCAAATGGATACCTTGACTTTTAGTCTTGGAATAGGTATTTACCGAATAATAACTATGCAGGATTTTTACTTTTATGCGGTTATCATCGTCACTTATCCCGCTGACTTATTACACTTATCCTGCCTTCGGACGGATGACGAACGATAGGCCGCGACGTCAAGGATCTTGTTCAGTCTTTTTTTTTTTTATACCACGACGGTGGCAAACAAGCATACGGCCCGCCTGATGGTAAGCAGTCACCGCAGCCTATGGACGCCTGCAACTCTTGCAAAACCGAGCACACTCGAACGAGCGAACTCGAAATCATAGCACATCATTTACAATATTTCTTGATGTAGAAAAATAGTTCAATGTTTTTGGCTATTTGAGACATGTCAAATATTCTAGCTCGCTAGGGCGCGACGTCGGTTGAATGACAAATTGCAATATTCTTACCCCCTTCTTTCTTACTCCCTCGGAGTTATAAGCTTTTATTTTCACAATCCATAACTCCCGGGGGAAGGAGAGGAAGAATACATGCCTTTGTCCTTCAGTATACCTGCATGACATAAAGATCTTTATCGAGCAAGTATGATAAAAATCTGAATCTGAAGAAGAAAAGAAAGGATCTGAATTTTCTATACTCCTAAGTTCTACCTACCATTCCACACAAGGGGACCAAGGGGTCAAATGTTCAGTTACCTCGCAGTTTGTATACAAGTTAAGAGCATGAATTAATGAAATTAGGTCACTGAAAGGGAAGGAAATTGGTGAAGGAGACGTAGGTAAAGCCCGACCAGAAATATATGATCATTGACAAGAGGGCGCTTTCTTTCTCATGAAAGTATATGGTGACAGTTCAGTTTAGTATGAAAGGTTTAGTTCCAATGAAATTCCGCAATATGGCGCGTGATCATTACTGGTCAGGCTTTACTAAAGTTTAGGTACAGTCGAGTTCTCAAACATCTTTACAAGCCAACGTTCTAAAAATTTATTTATACGCCTCTAAGGGTGGTATTCCACCTGTCTTTCTTCGTCCAATATGCATTGCGTCTCTCTCTCATTAAGCAAAATGTGAGACGCAAATAGACATTGGACCAAGAAATTGGACAGGTGCAAATACCACCTAAGACACTGACAATAAGATCGTGTAAAGATGTTTGTGAACTCGGCCGTAGGTACCATTCCTGTCGAGGGGTCAAATTCTCAAAATTAAAGAGTCATCTCGTTGAGTGCGAGTAGCAGTTTATACAAGTTAAGAGCAATGAATGAATGAAATTAGGTCACTGAAAGGAAATTGGCGGTAAAGACACTGTACTAACCTTAGTTCAGTGTGTCCTTAGTACAGTTATGTATACCTATACATGCCAATAAATTAGACCGATTAAGTTAACCTTTAATTCGGCAACGTCCAAATTACTGGACATAACCTTTGAACCTATTTTTGTATATTGTCGCAAAGAACACGACCATCTTTAATTAGTTGGATGTCTGGTGTCTAAGTCGCGCATTGTGAAATTAACTAGTAAATTGACTAATCTCGGACGGATGGATTATTCCCAGCTGTAGTTATCACTGGTGTGTCCGAACCCGAAGCCCTCCACGTTTACCCGCAACTCGACTGGACACCACTGCGCATCATGTGACCAAATCTTCAAAACAAAGTTTGGTTTTGCGAGCCACATTAGTGTTTTACAATCCGGACAAGAACTGTTGATGGAGTCGTCATTACCTTAAACGGGAAGGAAGATTGATGATGATATCACTGGAAACGCTGGATTTTGTTCTCATCTGTTAGCGCTGCGAATAATTGATAA
Source organism: Cydia pomonella (assembly GCF_033807575.1). Lineage (NCBI taxonomy): Eukaryota > Metazoa > Arthropoda > Insecta > Lepidoptera > Tortricidae > Cydia > Cydia pomonella. Next base: position 18,702,369 of record NC_084715.1, on the reverse strand, counting down.
AATAAGTTTTTTGTGACCTTAGCGAAATCGACGCCATCGACTGGACAGAAATGGCTTTGGACAGAGTAGCATGGCGGTTTTTGATGTCGGAGGCCAAGATCCACTTCGGGTCGCTGCGCCACAGCAGTAAGTATACTAGAATGTCTGGTGTCTAGGTCGCGTAGCTATATCTCTGTATCTGCTGTCACCATTTCTTTGTTGTGACATATTACAGTAGGCCCTTATAAAACACGAGTTCTGGGGGACTACCTACTTATGTAAGTACTAGTGTATTATGTACTTCGTCTGTGTGGAATGATTATAGATTAAAAACTACTCGATGTCCATCCTTGGGCCTCAAACTATCCCCATACCAAATTTTATCTAAATCGGATCAACGGTTAAGAGGTAACAGACGGTTACTCGTCGTCGGTGACTATCTCATGACACTGAAGGTGAAAGCATGACTTTCCGTGTGTATTAGGCATCCTTGGTGATCAAAGGGTTAATGTCATTTTGGCTTAGGCGCATGGCACACTGCATCGGAATTGCACGTCGCTCCGAAGTTTAAGCGAGACAACGCTATGCGCGTAGTATTATAGCGACGTGCTAATCGGTTCCAGTGTGGAGTGCGCCTTACCTAACATAGTATTCTAAAATAATGAGGATATGGGAATAATGAGGAGCTAATGAAACAACTGCGCCTATTCAACAATTTCTTTGCTTCCACATAACAAAATAAACTTATCGTATCTCATACAGCTAGCCCAAGTCATACATTACCTGCTGCTTGACACACCAATGAATCTACTAAATTCACCCTTAAACTCACCAAATTAAGGTTTAAAATTGAGGCCAACGTTGAGGGCCTACCGCAAACACCGAAGTTCGTAATTTGCTGAAACCGAAATGCGCGGTAGGCCCAGAGATCTCCACGCTACGATAGATACAGTCACTTTACAAATGAACGTTAAAGCAAACGCTTAAGGTTCGTTTTCGATTGCGTGTGTCAAGCAGCGACATCTTACGTCTACAGTTTACACTACGTTACAACTACGTCACTTTTCCGTTTGTGTGAAGTAATATAATCTCACTTTTTATTTAATATACAGGTTCACGAGATACAGTCATAGATTATAATTCGTTATGTAGCAAACCTCTTAGATGTGCTTTTCTTATAAGTGAATTTGAATACATGCATCACAAATTGGAAGGGCTAAATTGGATTTCTATAACAACTTAAGTGTTATTATATAAAGAAGCACAAGAAAATTGTGAAACAAAAAAAAATTGGACAAAATGCATCGCCATATCCGCGGACCTATTTTTTAAATAAATTGTATGTACATATATAATGGTCTTTTCCAATTATGTTTTGTTACACCATAATAGGCTAAAAGATTTAACCTTTTGAACGCCACGCCTATCGCACGCGGCGCGTAATCGTGAACCTTGTCGGTACGCATGAAGGTTGATATTGGTCTGTAGCCGCGCGCGTCATATGACGTCTTTGGTGATCGAACGATTAAATATTGAAATTATACAGCATATTATAAACAGGAATAAGTCAATTTGCCAGCAATTGTTACAATTTACAATAATAACTTACCACTAATAATGTACATTGTTAATCAGATACCTTTTATTGTGTAAAATAGACAGTCAGTGGGCAAGTGGAACTCGTTAACTAGGCAACAAAGGTTAACATCGAAGGTAGAGGCTACGCACACAGTGACACGTCGTCGTATAAACAAAGCAATTTTATACGTGGCCCGAAAACACATTGTAATTTTTTTGTCAAAAACAAACGATTGTGTTTGTATTAATGCTAAAGAAGAACATTTGTGACGTTCTCAAGCAAAAGGTGCCACATTGCAGCTCACCATAAGGACGAAATTTGCTCGTATCTCTATACGAATAACCTGTTAGAGCGTCCTTATGGCAAGCGAAAATATGGTAACTTTTGGATGAGAATGTCATTTAATTGAATATAATATGTTTTTTTATTGGACTGACAGTAACTGACTAGTTTTAATAACATTTCGTAAAAGACGTTAATCAAGAAGCCATTCGAAAAAAAAATGTATACGTATTTGGGGGGGGGGGGGGGCACAATGTATTTATCATTGCCTGTTCTTAGATTGCGAGACTTATTGTATAAATATTATTTAAATTTCGTCAGATAAATAACACTTTAAATTAAGACAAGGCGTCTTCAAAAAAGTCATATTCTGTGTAGGTAAATAGTACATTACGATACATGTGCGAAAAATAGGAACTCCCTTCGGTCTTTCCTATTTTTCGCACTTGTATCGTAATGTACTCTTAGACCTTTCTGAGAAAAAGCAACAAGTCAATGGTTACAATCAAATTTACTTAGAAACAAAGACATAATTATTTAAACTTAAATTCATAAAATAAAATAGTGAGATTGTCTAAATAACATTTACCACGGAATGTCTAAAACGAACAATGAAAATTAACTACTTACAACGAAAATTAACATAAATAATACAAAATAATTTGAATATATGCTACAATATGTGAAGTAGAACCGTAGAACGTTGAACAAACATATACTTTTATTTATTTAGACACAATGTTGGGTTTTTAATATTAACCTCTTATTTATAAAACTGCAACCTCTTGCAAATCTCTGTTAATTCATTCATTCATACTTTTAATATTAAATGGCTGCAGTTCAGTGGGTCTATTTCGCCAGTATCAAGTTAGCTTTAAATACGACTAAAATTAACGAATAGAATCAGGCGTTACTATGCGGAAATCCATATTAATTAAAACACAAAATGTTACTTTCCTAATCCGCGAAAATATAACATGCTAGTCAATCGGTGCTAACCCGTTATACTTACTTGCGTATTTTTACATGCAATTTTATTAATGTTAATGTGTTAAGGAGGGTTCCCACCGCAAAAATAAATATGCAAATAAATATAACAATCCACCACCGACAGTATAAAACTCGACACGTGTTTCGCGTCTCTACGAGGCATCCTCAGAAGATGTTGACGGTTCGAAGTCCGACGACTGAACAGTAAAATTGCATGTAAAAATACGCAATGATTGACTAACACGTTATATTTTCGCGGATTAGGAAAGTAACATTTTGTGTTTTAATTAATATGGATTAACATATAATTACGTAGGAGGGGTGCTGACCTGCAGCGAGTGTGGCCGCACATTCGCTGCTAAGATTGGCTACGTCAGTCACCTGAGAGCGCACCAGCGACACTCTCAGCGGTAGAAAGCAGTTGCTGTGGCCGAAAACGGCTAGGAGACGATGATGATGATCTTTTCGCGGGTTAGCAAAGTAAAATTTTGTGATTTAATTACGACTAAAATTGTACGGTTAGTACAAGACACTTAACGGTGATTTCATTAGCCCTTCTAAAGCGATAGCTGGACTTTACAAGTAGCACGTGGACTACCGGCCGTTGACTCCAAAATGGTGGTTAATCGCGTTTCAAGATTAATTCTCCAATTACTGCATACTGCCACATTAGTTTACTGTATAATAAGCTAACGATAATACACTTTAAACAATGTTAATGAAATCTCTGTTAATTTAGTATCTTTGGTGTTGATGTTAAGGGTTTTATTCAATTTGCAAACTGTTTCTATAAATTTCAACAACCCATATTGTAGCAAATAATCACTTTGGTGGTTTTACTCTGGGGTACTAAATGCTATCTATGTGAGGTTTAAAACAAAGGTGGTACAGTCAAGGTACTAAATATCGATACGGACAAAGTGTCAAAAATATGTACACACTACCTTAATATATAGGCAACAAGGTCGTGTATACATATTTTTGGCACTTTGTGCGTATCGATATTTAATACCTTGACTGTACAATACTGTTGCGACACTTTTGCTCGGTACTGTACGTTACGAAACTTACAATTAAAAAACAACTTTATGTCAACGCATTGAATATGAATTACGAGTATGAAGTAATTTTTATAATAGGTACAGTAAGAAAAGCTTTCCTTTTATTTGTATGTGAAGTTGCCTACTGTACAGTCGCCATCAGATATATCGGAGCAGCCGAGGTGCTCAAAAACATCTGAACACGCCTCTATTGTCGAGGCGATAGAGTACGTGTTCAGATATATTTGAGCACCTCGGCCGCTCTGATATATCTGATGGCGACTGTACATTATTATAATCAATAACCAAGCAGTATTCAAAATCAATACAGATACGTGTCCATGGCATTGCAACAGTATCTTTTGTACAAAGTACCTACTATACTTATATTATATTTTAACTCACATCTTTGAATATATTGTTTCAAATTATAATATATCGCAATGTTTTCAATTTCACATTTCCTCAAAATCAGAATCTGTGTTAATCAATTTCCAGGTACATCCAGCAGCAGAAGCTAAGCCTGCGATGTTCAATATGATCTGATCACACATTACTTAGAAAAAAAAAAGTAATTTTAAACACGTCACCCATTAACAACAGCTGTATCTATCACACTGGCGAGTTGCGGGCAATTTGAAAGCGAACCGAGCGCGCAGTGAGCAGGGCTGCCAGTACATGAAGCTTGATTATACAGTCGAACGGCAAAAATTATACGAAATTCGATTGCATTATACGAAAACGATTATACCCTTTTTTTTATTACTTACTTCAAAAACCGACTTTTATTTAGTAAGAATAGTAAGTAGTAACTAAAATCCCTTAATAAGTAGCGCTGAAACACAGCACAAAAAAGTAAAACACGTCTCAAACACCCATCATATAGAACACCAAACCGATCAAATGGTGAGTCTAAAGAGAAAAACCACCCATACCGTCATCGTATTGTATTATCAAGTTGGCAATCCGTCTCTGTTAATCCCGTGCTGAAATAGAAATGCGAAATAACCATTCGCGTTTTTTCGTATCCAATTATATGAGTACCTAACGACTACCTATACATAATAGATACGATAATCAGTCCGATTATACGAAATTCGTATCGAATTATACGATCTGGCAGTCCTGGCAGTGAGTTCGCCGCGAGCACGTAACGATTTTGCTGCCAGCGCGCAACGAACTTTTAATGAATTCCAGTATCTTAGTACGAAACGAATCGCTGCGCCTTCGCTTCGCTTTCAACTAGCCCGCAACTCGTCAGTGTGATAACACTCGAAACCCGCGTATTCACTATAAACATTTTGTTTAGAAACACGGTTTCAGAAACATAAATCCACGTGTTTCCGAAACTAGGAAACAGTTGCGGTTAACACTATTGGCGTTATTCATAAACGCGTTACTGGCCTGAATTAGCTATGAATAATATAATATTTACCTGTCATTTTGACGTACGTGTTTGTAAGAAAGGGACAAAACATAATTTAACTAAATCAGGCCCGTAAAGCTTTATGAATAACACCCATCATCGTCATATTGTTAATCGCCACGTTCATTGTACAGTCACGTCTGAAAATATCAATACGAAAAAAGTGCCAAAAATATGCATACACTACCTTAATATATGGGCAATAAAGTCGTGAATACATATCTTTGGCGCTTTTTTCGTATCAAAAATTTCAGACGTGACCGTATCTGAGACCGTCCACACTATGTGAGCAAAAACATTATTTCTGTAAACATCTGTATAGTGTTTCAGAAACAGTGTATCCCAGACATTGTTTATAGTGAATACACTATCATTAATACTGTTAAACTTGGTGGTCTGTTAAGTTTTTATTTCTAGTCAAGCTTTATAAAACGTATGTTGGTCAAAAATTTAGATGCGAATAAAAAAAAAAAACAAAACAAAGTCTACAATACCGGAAACGTACCTTAATTCAATAACATAGAGATAAATTTAAATACAATTTACAATTATTATTCACAATAATCTTCCAATCAAGAACCATTCAAATTCATCAATCATTTATTTTCAAATGCACATACAAAATTGGGTATTTCCCATTTGTTCCATGGGACTGTTCTTAACACCTAAGTAATAGAGTTCATTCATACTCGGGCAATAAGTTCCATGGAACTACTAGAAAGCATTGTACGGATCGGAATTTCTGACAGACTGTATCTTTTTCTAATGCCCATTGTCTAACCACATTTAATTAAAAACACTGGCTAATGAAACTGAAATCTAATTTCAAAGGTAAAATTGTTGCCATATAAATAATAAATCGCTGATGTCAAAACTCGCCGGGCAAGCAAGTGGTTGTAGTTTTTGAAGATAATTCTCAAATTGGTGTCTTAAAAAGTTCCAATCAGCACAACACTTAACTGATCACTCATAGATCTTAACACACAGCATTAAAGTTCAATTATACACAATTAACATGCCCATTATTTAGTAACCTATCAGTGGCGGTGCGTCACAAATATTCGTAGGAAACCCGGAGCTAATTTTGCTTTCCTTTTCTCCATAAACCGATCGTGAAAGTACTCAACGGGCTAAAATTAGACAAGCCGGTGGGAATCGAGTTCTTTGAACGATCCGCCACTGTAACCTATAGTCACTGTGTTGCAGGTAGCACTGGCTCTTGCTCGGCCGAATATCATTTGTTTGATTTGTTACATACAGTTTGTTTAAATCCAGCCAGAAGTTCCGATCGGTACTAACACACATAGCTAACCATTCATAGACCTTAACACACACCAATAAGGTTCACAGTCAGTTATCAACCCATTATTGACTAACCTATACAAAGTCACTGCGTTGCAGGTAGCACTGGCTCTTGCTCGGCTGAATATCATTTGTTCGTGGTGAGGCCGAGCGCGGCGGACAGAAGTCGCACCACGTTCTTTTGTTCTTGAGTATCGTTTTCTGCAACAAAAAAAAACAAGAAATTTATAAATGCATGTATTTGGTTTGGATTATTTTTCGGAAACAAGCATGTCCGCCAAATGTATAGTAGATTCTGTAGATTCTCGAGATACTTTAGCGCTCGAACGCAGTGAGAGCGCCAATAGTCCGAGACTGAAATGGTTTCTTTTACCCGAGTTAAACACTCTACTTTTCATTTCGAATACGAGGAAAATACACGTGCATTAAAAAAACGGCTAAGTTTAAAGTTCAGTAGTATTTCTTGATGGTACTTTTAATTAACAATGTCGGTAAAAATATCGAAATGGGGAGTTAATAATCAGAATGGAGATCGTACAACAAATCCATTTAAAACTAAAATTTTAATTGCTTATCGTAAAAAAAATAAAAAAAAACGTACGTAAAAAGTACAGTGCTCTAGAGCAGAAACTTATCATTTTCTGCACACTTTTCAGAACAACAACGACCCAATTTCAGAGCATGAGAAATGAATAAGTTGTTACCGTAACGTATTGAAATTAATTATTTAATATTTTTTGATTAGTAAATAAAGTACGATCTAGGTGACAATTTTTTTTTTCATTGCATGTTGGATCCTCGCCACGCTCAGCGTCTATGTCTACTTGGCCTGCAACCCCTCCGTTTCCCGGCATCTATGGCAATGCACTTATTTTTTTTTTTTTCAAAATCAAAGTTTCAGCCCGCCTCGTGTCGCCTGTTTGGCCCAGTGGTTGACTGGTAGAGACTGCCTCAAGGCATTAAGTCCGCCTATTGTACGTTATACTTGTATTTGTGCAATAAAGTTTAAAATAAATAAATAAACAAGTGAGTAGGGGCTCTTACCGTCAGCGCCGGTGACCTCCTTCTCTAGATTGAGCTTTTCCTGTGCGACCTGGTAGATGCCCTCCTCGATAGTGCCCGAGCTCAGCAGGCGGTAAATGGTTACTGGTCGCGTTTGGCCCATTCGATGACATCTGAAATATAAAACATGTTGATCATGTAGTTGAAAATAACCTGTTTCTTGAATACGGCGAATTCCCACGATAATACTCTTTAAAAAATAGGGACCGTGCGCGTTGGAGGGTCTGCCGTCTTGTGGCCTGAATCGAAACCATAAACATGCACATGTACACGTCACATGTTTTCTTGTGCATAGTAGGTTCTGCCATCTTGTGGGCTACATCGGAACAAAAAACATCACATTTACGCCTCGCGCCAAAAATCTGACGGCTCCTGTGCTGCCTCCTACAGTTCATGCGCGCTCCCTGTACGGGTTGAAGCCGATATCGTGTATGATAACGGTGTCAGCGCGCGTCAGTAACGCACACGTGTCGTCGGCGCTAGTTACCTGTCCTCGGCCTGCTTGTCGTTGTACGGGTTGAAGTCGATGTCGTGAATGATGACGGTGTCGGCGAGTGTCAGCGACGCATACGTGTCGTTGTCGGCGCTAGTTACCTGTCCTTGGCCTGCTTGTCGTTGTACGGGTTGAAGTCGATGTCGTGAATGATGACGGTGTCGGCGAGTGTCAGCGACGCATACGTGTCGTTGTCAGCGCTAGTTACCTGTCATCGGCCTGCTTGTCGTACGGGTTTAAGTCGATGTCGTGAATGATGACGGTGTCGGCGAGTGTCAGTGACGCATACGTGTCGTTGTCGGCGCTAGTTACCTGTCCTCGGCCTGCTTGTCGTTGTACGGGTTGAAGTCGATGTCGTGAATGATGACGGTGTCGGCGAGTGTCAGTGACGCATACGTGTCGTTGTCGGCGCTAGTTACCTGTCCTCGGCCTGCTTGTCGTTGTACGGGTTGAAGTCGATGTCGTGAATGATGACGGTGTCGGCGGCGGTGAGGTTGATGCCGAGTCCGCCGGCGCGCGTCGACAGTAGGAACACGAATATGTCCTCGGCGTTGTATTGATCTATTAGGTCTTGTCTGTGAAAAAAAAAATACAATATGAGAAAATACAGTCTCTGTAATCTATCAGAGTACCAAGCGACAGTTTTTTATTACCACTATTTTTCTAGTGTTCACTTTAAATTAATTAGGTGAAACAATTAGGACATAAAAAAACCCTTCGGCCGCGTATGCAACCAGAGCTTCGTAACCAGATGCGATCGAAAACTATTTCTGCCTTGTACGAAACCGGTTGCGATCAAAAACTAATTCCGTCTTACTAGTTATCAGTTACGATCTAACACTTTTCTTTGTTGTACGAAACCTTTCGACCGTTGATAAAGTCAGCTGAGATTATATTTATACACCTTGTTATACAGTATAAGTACTGTACACGTTATATATCTAGTCAAAAATCAGAACATAGTAATCAGATTAGAACTCACTTGAAGTAATGTTTAAGTGGCCAGTGATTTGTTATATTACCCACTGTAAAGGTTTCATGTGAGATCTAAATATGTTATATTGAGATTTGTTAAATCAATAGTTTCCAAAAAATGCACTGGATAAGAAATTATGAGTATCATGACAAAATATTTGAAAAAAAAAACCTATAGCTAGATGACCCAGACATTGGTTTCGTATAAGAACGAGAAGTGTTTGATCGTAACTGGTTACGGGTAAGACGAATTTGGTTTTTGATCGCAACCGGTTTCGTACAAGGCAGAAATAGTTTTCGATCGCATCTGGTTACGAAGCTCTGGTTGCGTACGCGGCCGAAGGGTAAAAAAACTCGTATTCAATGAAACCTCGCTTTGCGCGGTCGACAACCTATTACAAAGCCCGTAAAAAGAAAGTGGGCTGCGGGCCTACCGCGAACACTGAAGTTCGCAAATCGCGGGCATTTTCTCCTGTACCCCAATGAAGGCGTAATTAGAGTGACAGAGAAAGATGCCCGCAATTTGCGAACTTCAGTGTTTGCGGTAGGCCCTCTGCTCTGATTGATGAAAAGTTGCAAGTACAGTTTATCTAGATTGTTCAGAGAATACTTTATACATAACTAGGCGGGTCCACATAGAGCGAGCAGCGTCGCGAGGAAATTTCCTCGCGCGGCAAATGGCCAATGTAGACGAGAGGCAACGCGCTCGGCCGAGAGTAACGCGCGCGCTGCCTCGGCCGAGGCACGTCTACATGAGCCGTTTGCCGCGCGAGAGAATTTCCTCGCGGCGCTACTCGCTCTGTGAGGACCCGCCTACTGACGGAAAAGGGTTAGATACTGATATTGATATCAATACATATTGAATCAGTCGGGTTTTTATTGGGAAATAGTTGTTTGATATTTGCGATACAAGTCTGATGAGAAAACAAGCAATCCCGAAACTGACCTGTCCGTGACGGCGGTTTGTCCGTCCAGCCTCAAGTACCGGTACTGGCGGTGAGTGAGGTACGGCTCGATGATGTCCAGCATCATGGTGAACTGGCTGAACACCAGTACTCTGTGACCTTCCTCCTTCAGTTTCGGCAGCATCTCGTCCAGTTTGAGGAACTTGCCGGAATCTAAGATGAGGCTTATTGGGAGAGCGAATTGGCTTATACTCTGAAAAAAAAAAAACAATTGAGATTAGATGGCTAAAGTTTTACCATTACCTGACATCTAAATAATTATTTTATCAATAAAGTATTGAATTGAATTGAATAAGTGTTCATGAATAAATTACACAAAAGTAGTGAAATAAAACGGTATTGGGGCCCAAAAAAATTGTAACATGGAGGAAAAAAAAAACATTCCATTTATCCAATTTCTTGATCCAATGTATATTTGCGTCTCGCTTTTGCTTATTGACAGAGTGAGACGCAATGCAAATTGGACAGGTAGAATACCACCCTTACAGATAACAACAGCATCCATTGGAAAAATGGAGGAAAAAACATTCTTGCACGCACCCGTTAACCCAAAGAAAAACCATACAGATCATGTAGGGTCCCTGGTGAGGCGCTTTGCGATCTTACGAAAGGTGCCATCGTAGAAACAACACAGTTTGTAGGGATATTTGTCTAGCGCTTACATGTAACAATACTCACATTATGGGTTTGAGTGAGCTGGTGTATCTGAAAGTCCGATAGACACATGAGATCTTCGAACGCGTATTGCTCATTTTTCTCCTTGTATGTGGGATCCTTGGCGAGGCGCTTCGCGATAGTCCGGACGGTGTCAGCTTCGTAGAAATAACGGAGTAGGCAGGGATGGTTGGCAAGTTTTCGCATGTCCATCATCATGGAAATGCCGCTTTGTTCCATTGTTGCGTGGATCTGATTTGACAGAAAAAGGATTTTAGTAATTAATTACTAAATCCCACCAAAAGCATTTTCATGTAAAATAGAATAGAATAGTTTATTGCATATCACATTCAAAGCATGGATGGAATGGAACATATAGGTATACATGCCCTGTAAGGGCACAGCAATATAAGAGGGCAATATGAGTGAGGGGAAATGTTGCCAAGACGAAACCATAAGGCTCGCACTGTCAAAAAATTTTATGCACAAAAGGTTTTATGATGCATTTGGCAGCCACCAAATATTTCTAAATGTAATACGTTTGAATTATTAAAATTTCTTACCGTTCCATCTTTAGCCGCGAACCCAGCAATGAGATGCTTATACAGCTTCTCCTGCCGATCTGACATGGCGCACAGCTCCGTATGATTCGTCTTCTTAGGCAGGTCTTGTAGCACATCGCGTTTTAACCGACGCAGCACGAAAGGTTTCATGATGCGTTTGGCTTGCGTGATCTGGCTCTGTTCGAACGGGGGAACGTCGTCTTCCTTGGTGCCGTCGCCTTTCTTTGTGGTTCGGAGGGATTTCTGAATAAAAAAAAGATTTTAATTATACCCTTTTTAGTTTAGTTTTAGATGTATTTATTTAATGAGTATGATTTTCTCTCGCAATTATATTTTTTTTTTATGAAATTGTCTGGTTATGATGTCAGCCTTTCTACACTTGTGGCTAAACCTGTTACCTACCTACTACAGAAAAAGCAGATTTAGAGACAAAATACTATTACTATGTTCAAAGGTCAAAGTGGACAAGGAATTTGATTTCTGTGCTACCTCGTCATAGTGTGAATAATTTGAGACAATATGAGATCCCTAGCGGCTTCCATATTGTTGTCACTGGGACAAGGGAAAAAGTGGTACAGAAATAAAATAACTTAGTAAGTTTAGTATTTAAAAGCCTTTGGAGCGCTGCGAATGTTTTTATATCTCGCTATAATATTAACAGTTTTGTAAGATAATCGCGTAAGATACTGTCATACAATAATTCGCTTCAAATAATATGAAATACTTAAAATAAATAAATAAAATAGCCTTTTATTTCTTGCTAATTTTAACAGTGTTTGTTGTTTAGAATTAGTCTTAAGTTCACTTATAGTTTTTTAATGTTAGTTCTAAAATTATTTTTAATTAATTTTAATATGTAGCAAGAACCCCCCGTCTTCGCAGGTGAAGGCCTCCTCCAGAGTATTCCACTCATCTCCATCTTGAACTATTTGCATCCAATTTTGACCGGCGATATTTTTTATTTCGTCTTCCCATCTAGTAACAGGTTTTCCTATACCCCGTTTTCTTAGTGGCCCTTTCCATGACGTAACATAAAACTGCGTCCTTCAGGGGGAGTTTCAAATTTGCCGCTAGTAAAGTCTGGAATGACCTACCTCCCCCCTTGCGAGAACCTTTAACGTTCTTAAAATATAAGCGTTTAGTCCGTACACATCTATTAAATATACAAAATAAGTTGTAGCTCCAAATATTATATTTATATATATATTTATTATTTTTTTGGTTTTGATAAATTATTTTCATTTTATTATTTTTATATTTATTGAATGTAATCTCCTTTTTTTCTTTTATCTGTATGTAAAGACAAAACATAATACACACATTACAAAGTACATTCTTACCTACACTATTTCTACATACCAGCCCCACATACTCATACACGTACATTAATAAACCATAGTACAGGAACACACAAATACACAAAGATGTCAATATAGAGCTGTACCTAAGAAAGGTACATTATGCTAGTAGTGACCGACCCCAATCTCTCCCGGGACCAGTCTGAAAATCAGCGCAGAGCCCTCTGGCACTGCACATGCTGAGATTGGCACCCTTTGCCACATTATAGATTTAAGTTGTAATTATTATGTTAATTTAAGTTAATTAGTTTAAGTTATTTTGTATTTTTTAGCTATTTTCACAGAAATTGTAAATTTTGTTGTGTGGCAATAAAGATTTTTCTATTTTATTATTTATTAACATTTTTGGTCCAAAACTGGTCCGGTATTCGTGATACATGTCCCGCCCACTTCCATTTGAGTTGATTGGCGTGTCTATCAGGGGCGGCGCCTCCATACAACTCGATTCCCACCGGCTTGCCTAAAATTTATTGCTACATATACCAAACTTATAAATCATCATTAAAATTAAAAATATATCCACATTGAAAACACTACGTATTTACATTACCTTGGAATTGATAACACGATTTACTAAAGCTTCACGAGCGGGCGCGCAAAGTCAAGCTAGTTAAGCCTAAACTTGACTATTCATTCATAAGACACTACACGGATACGAAAACTCACACACACACTCATAAAGTTTGCTATAGAGAGTCCGCGCGAATGAGCTTCAAAGCAACTCGGTCTTGTATCGAGTTATTCATTTGAATAAAAACCTTAAACGTAATAATTAAGGTTTATATTGGAAAAATGCACACACACATTCATAAAGTCCACGCGAGTACTGAGGGGCCTACCGCGAACCCCGAAGTACGCAAATTGCGGGCAACTTTCTCTTTTACTCCAATCATGGTGTAACTAGAGTGACATAGAAAGGTGCTCGCAATATTTGCAAACCAAGGCGTTCGCGGTAGGCCCCGTAGTACACGGCCGCAACAACGTCCGTTATATTAACATGCTGCTTTATTTGAATTTAAACTTTAAATACAAACAGGTAAGATTTATATTAGAGTGTAATGTTTCACAATTTTGAATCGAGTGGCGTTTGCCGCGCGTATGCTTAATATTGCCATACAAAAACATTGAATTGAATAAACGGGTAAAATTTTATTGTATTTTGCTATAATTAATACCAAGGTTTGTAAAAACCTTTAAAAAAAGATACATTTTATTACATAATCCAAGAAACTTATGTAGTTTCAATTTTTGTAATTTGATAACGTTTCTTCAAAGAAAGTTCTGTTTGAAGGTTTGTAGTAATAGGTTTTAGAATTCGTGGGTGAAAATGGAATAATGTTATGACAACACTCCCGTCTCGGTTATTCCCAAGGCTTGTGTTTTTATGTGATTTTAGTTAGTTTTGTGCATTTTATATATTATTATGTTACTAAACCAAAACCAGTGAAATTTTGTGCGTGTAAGTGTTGGATATTGTTCGTAGCGCAGGTGTTTTCAAGGGACTGACCTTGTTTTTAGGAAAAGGTACTTTCTTTTATTTTACTTATGGCCGCGTTAGTCCACTTCGATTGTTGTGTAGTAGATTATTTATTAAATGACTCATTTCGCTCTTGGCTAACAGAGGAGTTTATGAATATTTGATTCCATATTCGAAGGAATTCAAGGCTATAGTGAGCCCCCGCGACGTCGTCGCCGATTAAACACAGAAATGGACTTAAAAACTCAGTATAAACTACTATATCAAAAAATTATTCATAACGTTTTAATTCAAATAGATTCCCGATATCGATCATTGAATAAACTCACTTTCTTGGATTTATTAAACAAACACAAATACACCCAATATTGCAGATTATTCCCCGATGAAAAAATATCCGATTTAATGAACGAGTTTCCAAATGTTTTCAATTTCACGGCCTTAAAAATGAATTAAATGTTATGTACACCTCGCCAAGTCTAAATACATTAGACACGTACGTATTAGACGCGTACGAACTTTATTTGTACCTCCACAATTCATCCTTGAGGGACATATTCTCGCAACTTTTAACTTTGTGTCACATTTTTTTGACTCTTCCCGTATCGGTTGTATCCGCGGAAAGATCGTTTTCGGCCTTGAAGCGCATTCATACCTACACGCGAAATTGTCAAAAAGAAGAAAGATTGTCAAATTTGGCCATAATTTCAATAGAAAAACATTTACTGCTAAAAATTCAAAAACGTCACGAATTTTACGATAGTGTTTTGGCTCATTTTGTTAAAAAAGCCCGCAGAATTATGTTACAATACAAATAGACTGTTATTTAAAGCCTAAATCAGAAATTATCATTTAAAAAAATCAATCAGCTTTCAACCTATTTTCAGTTTAGGTAAATGCATGTTTTTTTTAATAAATATTTAGCGTTAGCAAGAGGTGTTGAGACTGTTAAGTCTATTACGGCTCGACCACACGGACGCGGAGCCGCGCGCCGTGGCGTGGCGTTGTGCAAACGAGACATCGCTATGTAATGACCATAGCGCTGTCTCGCTCGCAAAGCTTTACGGCAGGTTGCTGGTTTCGGTTTAATAATGTGCAAGATAGTTTTTAATTGGTGTTTTTTAGCTGGTGATTTAAGCTTTGCTTTACTGATTTGGTCATTTCTTATTTCATTAAAACGTGTAATCCTTGTGTTTTTTAAATAACGCGTGGAACGTGCAGGGATTAACAAAACCTAAAAGTAATTTTGATGATATTTGCAGGTTTAGTAAACGCACGTTTTTCTAAATAGGTGTTTAGGGTTTGAAAGACGTGTTGAGTCTATTAGGGCAGGTTTCGGTTTAATAATTCAATAATAGGTTTTAATTGACGTGTTTTAACTTGGTGATTTTGTTTCACTAATATGGTCATATTTTAATTAATTTACATGTGTAATGTTTGTATTTTTTAACCAACGTGTGTGCTGCTTAATTCACCGTTTTTTTTTGTAAATAAGCAAGTTGCGTTTGCAAGAGGTGTTGTCTATTAGAGCAGGTCGTTGGTTTCGGTTTAATGATGTGCATGATAGCTTTTTACGTAATGATTTTTACTCGGTATTTTAAGTTTCACTGGTTTGGTGTTTTTTTTAAACTAACGTGTGTTACGTGCTGGGATGTGAATGCTGTTCAAAAGGCTTTTTTCAAAGCCGCTTTTGTCATACTCGATATACACTGTTTACGTGAAGTCAGTGATGACTAGTATGGCAAAGGTGGTTTATGCACTAACTGCAAAAGGTCGCGCCCAAGGACACACATAGCGCACGCTTCACTTTTATCACGGAAAAATAAACTAAGTACATAATGTCAAGGTAAGTGTTTTTTTTTTGGTCCGAGTTGCCTAGCCAAAATTTCCACGCGCCGCTACTGGTGTCTATGAAATACTTATATGTAAATGCAGCAATAGCATGAATTTTCTCCGTTCCCGGAACACATTTGCGGCATCTCGAACTACGAAGCAGAGCAGCAACATCAGTTAGAGTAGGTTGTTCTAGAGCGGAGTACCAGTTAGCAGGAGACGATGGTTCGACTGTTCATATAATTATGAGTATATCTTACTTCATTCTTCTGGAACAAGCTCTTAAGGTCGTCCGTTTTCCCGGAGAACATATGCGGCATCACGAAGCAGAGCAGCGACATCAGTTCGAGAAGGTTGTTCTGGAGCAGAGTACGCGTTAGCAGGAGATGGTGGTTCGACTGTTCATATAATGAAATTACGAGTATAGCTTACTGCATTCTTCTGGAACAAGGTTTTAAGGACGTCCGTTTTCCCATATGCGACATCACGAAGCAGAGTGGAGACATCAGTTCGAGTAGGTTGTTCTAGAGCAGAGTACCCGTTAGCAGGAGACGAGTTCGACTGTTCATATAATTATGAGTATAGCTTACTGCATTCTTCTGGAACAAGCTCTTAAGGTCGTCCGTTTTCCCAGAGAACATATGCGGCATCACGAAGCAGAGCAGCGACATCAGTTCGAGTAGGTTGTTCTGGAGCGGAGTACCCGTTAGGAGGAGACGGTGTTTCGACTGTTAAGGAAAATCAACTTTAGATCGTGTATCTTTAGGATTTCTTTAGACAAAAGATATACTAGCTCTAGAAAATAGTAATAGCAAAGATATATAAATAGTAATAGCAATGGTTGACTGGTAGAGAATGCCTTTTGGCATTAAGTTCGCCATATGTACATTTTTCTTTATGTGTGCAATAAAGTTTAAATAAATAAATAAAATATATATATTGATACGTAAAATCTAAGAAAATTTCGTGCTTCGAATTTGACAGGACGAGAAGACGCTATACAGCTCCATTAATTTTGCGGTAAGTCTGACTGTCAAAAGTTGACGTTTGACAATTCAGAGACCGCAAGTACGCGCAGTGCAGCACCATCTGTTTTGGATGTCAAACTATGGGGCACGTTTTTTTTCTTAGACTTTACCTCTCTATTACAATCAATTCCCTTTGGTAATAGACCCGGATTAGCAGATTCAGTTAACTTTACGTCGTGGGACTTTAAACTTTCATATTTTAGAATCCGATTATTTTGAACGGCAAACACACACAGTAAAAAGCCGTAAGACGAGGAGGGATATGCGAAACATCTTGCTCTACTCCAAACCACACTCATCATTGTTTATCATGGTCGTCTCTGCACTGATCATTCCTGGACCTTATTGCAACGAGATTAAGACTACTTATCGTCAGTAAAATGTTGTTTATCTTCAATTGTAGCAAATTTGGAACAAAGACCTGGGTTGTTAGTGAGCAATGTAAGGTTAACCTTAATTTTAAGCAAATTGTCGTATCTCTGGGTAGACATGTTCTTGAGCATGTGAGCTTCGTCGTAGATGACGTAGTGTAGCGGCGTTATGCGGAACATCTTGCGTTCTTCTGGGCAACTGCTCACCATCGTGTACCTGAACAAAGAATAATACATGGGTGTTTTCTACTTTTTTGTTAAAAGTAATGTATACAATGGTGATATAATAAAGCTTTGCAATCTCGTACCTTACTTAGGCACCTCAGCAAGCTTCGTTGCCTAAACACGGTACTTGACTGAAAAGCTTTCTATTATATCACGATTGTATAAAATACTATTACGCAAGCTTTTAAGGTATTTATAAAATAACAGTGTGAGCTTAACCCCAAATGCACGAACAATGCAGAACGATGCAGTTGACGTCATTGGCGGTCAAAGGGTGAAAGATTACTGTCAGATGGTCCAGCAGTTCCTTGTTACGTCAGAATGATACCTGTACCATCGACCACACTGTTACGGGGCTCCCCGCGGGTTTCATCAATTTTTGACGAGTTTTGAGTCGTTATTCCTTTTATTTGCACTACTGATAGAATTATAAGACAAACGGCTATGGGTTCTTCAATATTTTATTTCCATTCTGGACTGCTGGATTTTGAAAGAAATGGACACTTATTTTTTGAAACGTACAAAAAAATATTTTTTTCCCTACTCGATTGCTGTGAAGGATCTTACATATACGAAATCTACATATTTGGGTTCATCTTTGACGTGTTTAAAAACTAATTAACATAACAGTTATGGCCAGAAAACCAGGTTTTTGGCCTAAAAAAGTTCAATTTGATGCCAAATATCTCAAACACAATGAACTTTGAAGTAAATATGGGATAGTAAATCGCTTAAAACAGTGACATTATAAAACTTAAGGGATTCTTATCGGAGGTCATGGGAGCCCCTTAACTTAAATTTTTAAAGTTAAGTAGACTCACGTGGTAAGTATGACATCTATATCGTCCATGCCTCGCGCGTACTGTATCCGCAGCTGGCGGCGCTCCTCGGGATGGCCGTAGTACTTGCTCACGCGTATGGCGGGGCACCAGCGGGACAGTTCGCCGCTCCAGTTGTCTGTTACAAGTATTCATTCATTATTTGGGGACAATATTACACAGATAAACCTAAAACCAAACTAAGTGAAGTTTGTACTATACACAAGTAGCTGTGCTGCCACGATAACGTAGACAAATAAATACCTTTACCGGGATTTGAACCAGAACTTCCAGCTTCGTTAGTAGTAAGTTAACATCTGGTACCTATCTAAATAGGTGGGTCCACAAAAAACTATCCATAGTTAAAGCTAAACTACAACGACTCCATAGGTTGGCCTGTATGGCGACCACGGGCTGCATGAGGACAACACCAACCGCGGCCCTGGAAGCCTTACTGGGCCTGCCGCCGCTGCACCTCTTTATCCAACTGGAAGCTACGGCGGTACGTCTCAAAAAATCTAATCTCTGGAGACCTAGGGTACCACACACCAAAATCCTCTACGAGGCGATAGGTAAGGAACCGCTAATAGAAGCGGTGACTGACAGGATACCCAGGCAATTCGTTTTTGACAAGAAATACAAGATACAGTTACACGAAGAACCTCGTGAAGGACTCAACCCAAGAGAGCTGAGAATCTTCACGGATGGATCAAAGACAAGGTCAGGCACTGGCGCTGGAGTATTCTCCGAAAGATACAGATAGCCCTCTCTGCAGGGCGTACATGGAGGCAGAGGAGACTGCCGCTCACGTCATTCTTGAATGCCCAGAGGTGACAGAATACCGGGCACGATACCTCGGTTCGCCGGGGCCTCTTCCAGAAGTCATCGGCAACATCAAGGGTCTGTTAGGCTTCTTGGTAGAGTTGGGTTTGCAAGAGTAGTGCCGACAACCAACCACGCAAAATAGGCGCGATAATATGACGTCCAGTTGCGGAAACCAAGCCCGCGAATACGCCCGAGGCAATTTCCTCGCGCACAAAACTGCCAGGAGAAAACGCGCGCGCCGTGCTCGCTCTGTGTGGACCCGCCTAATTTGCAAATCAAAAAACGACTTACAGTTTTAAATTTAGATTCTGATTGTCATGTCAGCCAATCTATCCTGCAAAATACAGCGACCTACGGGCGATATGAGATCGCGGGCGGCAAAATAAGGTCCGACCGAGAACGCTTTTTTTGTCTCGGCCGAGACCGAGACCGAGATTCAATGGGATTCTCGGCCGAGACCGAGACCGAGAATTTATAATATAGATAAAAAAATACGAATTTTGCACTAAAAATGTTTTTAAAGTCAAAATTCGAAGATTTATCAGAAAAAAGTTATCATAATCAATTCGTAGCGCTATTAAATAGTATTTTTAGTGTTCCATAACCATAATGGCAAAAATGGAACCCTTGTAGTTACGTCATGTCCTTATGTCTGTTGGTCTGTGCGTGTGTCACAGCCATTTTACTCAAAAACTATACGGTATATTTTATAACCAATGTTGGAACGTAGGTGTAGATGTATTATGTAAGTCGCTTGTTAGTTTTGAAAACAAAAATTGTAAAATATATTTTCAAATATACACATTCAGGCCTTGTACATCTTTACAGATGATTTAAGCAGCATCTATGATCTAGCGACAGTATATACTCCGTATAAATGTAACAAAAAGTTTTAAAAAAATCATGTGGCTCATCATTAGATAGGTCTTTAAAAATACAGAAAGGTTGCTAAAAACTTTTTTTTGATTAAGTAAATACTTTTGACAATAATCGCTTCAAAAAAAAAATTGTGTGATCCCCTCTAACTTTCGAACCTGGAGAGCAAAACCATTAAAAAAAATCTAAATAATAAAGCTTAATAAGCAAATAATTTTTCAGGAAAATTATTTTGAATATGGTCGGTTAAGCCATTTAAGAGTTATAAAAAAACTGATCTCTTATTAAAACAACGAAAGTGCCACTAACATACGCTCTTTTGCTTGTACAGCTTTTTTGTATTGTATGAAGGTACGGAACCTTCCATTATGCGTGGTCCGACACGCACTTGGTCGGTTTTTTCAGTACGGATGTGCACAAAAAGAGGTAAAATAACAATAATCAAAATAAAGAGTTCTATATTGTAACCCAAAATATCCGCCACACGTGTCGTTTTGTACTTATCTACTGCTTTGCTTTTTTCCATTGACACAAATATATTTAGTATTAAAAAAATCCAGTGTCATCTTCCACTCACAACAAGTTAATCTAAGTTACATCCCGATAACAATATACACTCATTTATTCATCAATAAGAACAACCACAAAACGAAAAACACCAAATGAACAAGTGATTACTTGCAACCGCGCCTATCGATCCCAACACTTAGTATTTGATAAGTAATTGCCTTAAAATGTGGCTACGAAAAACGTCACACCAACCGGGCGATGCAACCAACGAGTGGCTTAGACCCCGGCTCTCGTGCGCTGAAAATTCAAATTCACCAATGATAACTCATTGCCTATTCTCGGTCTCGGCAAGAATCTCGGCCCATTTTGGCCGAGAGCCGAGACCGAGATCTCGGCTCGATTTTTGGCCGAGAATGCCGAGACCGAGACCGAGATCTCGGTCGGACCTTAGCAAAATGTCTCACTTTGACGCTTGCCATAAGGACGCCTTGTCAGGTTATTCGTATAAAGAGCAAGCAAATGTCGTCATTATGGCCGCGGTCACATATTGAGTAGAATAAAACTGAGGGTCTGAAACGAATTTTTGAAATAGTTTGCCTCTATTTTACTAGTATGGGTATCTGATGGTACTTGGCGTATTGGCGTAATTAAGGACTAGACAGTGGGTTTCTATACTTATGAACATAAACTGCAAATTTTTTAACAAATAGGTACGTATGGCTTAGTTAAATAAAATAATTATGAATTTACCAAGTGTAGAAGCCGGAACGACAATCAGATGAGTGCCCTTGGCTTGTCCGGTCTCTTTCAAATGTGCCAGGAACGCTATGACTTGCACAGTTTTTCCAAGTCCCATTTCATCGGCTAGGATTCCGGAGACACCTTGCTTATGTAGCACTGCAAGCCAGTTGAGACCAACTAGCTGGTATGGGGCTAAAGTTAAACTGGAAAGAAAATAAACAGCATGGTATATCTACCAAAACAGAATATGGGTCATTTTTAAATTATATGACTGTGGGTGTGGTCAGACTCAACTCATATACTTACTTTACTCTTTGCTCAACTCCGTCAAACTTGAAATGTGAACTTGAACTTTACATAATTGGTTAACCAATAATAAGGCGATCACAATAGATCAGGAATTGTCGCAGTGATAGGGTGTAGAGCCTTACATAGCCCCTAACAAAGAAGAAGAACCAATAAGTTTTCTGTATGTACAAGTTAATATTTTTCAAGTTATATCAAGAGGAAACAGAAATGCACAAATTTCAAGCCTAAATCTGGCCATGAAATGCCCGATGTTCTCATTAGTCCTACGTTCATCACCTTTGTCTCCAGCTTATCCAGATGATTAATATAATAGTGTCAAACCAAATTAAATAAGTAACTAGTTCATCTTCATAATAAGTAGGCTAAAAAGGACAGCACCTATAGAATCATGTCATAAAGAAATTCTAGAGATTTGGGGACTTGGTGTTTTTAATTTCCTTTTATAACCTCTTTCTAGAAAGGAACTTTGGCGACCAAATATATGAAAGGCCTTGATTTGCCGCTCGCCGCTCCGCCGGCCGCATGCGTTCAGGCCGAGGCCTTAGGCTTGTATACAAGTCAAACGTTTCGTTAAATGGGCCTGTCTGATCTATCTAATCTAAGGCTTCTGACCTTTTCACTTAAGTAAAATAAAAAAATACCTAGAGTCCAATATGGCGGGTTGATTGAGCCGGCCCGCTCCCGCCGCCACGGCCGATTCTAGCTGCTGAGCCAGCCCCACACATTTCTTCATCAGCCTTTGAATGTTGTTTCTGGTGGTCAGCAGCTCTTGGGTTGAGTTGAGGAGGTCTGTACTTAGCATTTTGATGCTGTTGAATTTTTCTACCTGAAAGTCGAAATATGTTTAAAGCTATAAGCGTGAACTTACTAGAATTTATACTTTGCGGACAATTTTAGAATGGAACCTTCTGTAAATAGGGCAGTAGTGGGGTATTTGAATTAGTTTGTGGCCATTCACTGTGTTTGTTCTGTAGATTAATCTTCCCTTTTCACTAACCCGATCGTACAGTGACGCGATAAAAAAAATATTATGGGGCAGGTCGCCCAAGTCTGCCCACCCTCATACAAAGGCCAAAAATTTTTGACGTAAAAAAATTTTTCTTTAGCTTTTTCGTAATTAGAACACGATACCGCATATCTCCAGTATTTTTGTTACACTTTTTCTTTTCACTCCATTATAATGTCCACTATAACAAAGTTCACTTACCATATCTAGCCAGCCTTTGAACGGTCTCTGCGCGATAATCGCCTCAGCCTTCTTTTGAGAGCAACCGCTGAGCAGCGACAACTCGTTGAGACTGCTTTTGTTGAGGAACTCGAACACTTTCCGTTTGTCACCGATCAGGTCGTCCGTCACTTCGTTGTCTGAATCGTCACTGTAACAAATTACATGCCATCAGTTAAGTAAATGATGCACAGGGTAAGGACGGCATAATTCTGGGAAAATACAAAGCAAGAGAGGTTCCTAGACTATCATGGCTTAAAAATCTGCGCCAATTATTCCGAAAAAGCACTGGTTCGCTTGTAATCTGCAAACTACCAAACTCCAGTAGTAGTCGGCACCCAACCCAATGAAGTAAACAAAGTCAGTAAGAAATGAAAACCAAAACTATTTAGTTATTTGTGATTCCTTGAAAACCACAGTTGGGCATTGCCTTCAGGAAAATTATGGGTTGTATGATATTTTTCTGTTAGTGAACAGGGAATTTAAGATTTATTTTATATAAGTGCAAGGTTGTAACATTGTTTTTATCTTACCTATCATACACCCGATCATCCTTCCCCTTCCTGACCCCATAATCATCATCCTCACTCCCACTGCTGCCTCTCCTGGCCCTCCCACCCTGCGCCGCTAGCGGTTTCCTAACCACCACCGTAGTAGCCCCAGTACCGGCCGGTTTACTGGTTACGCGGACAACACCCATGTTGGATCCGTTGGACCGCTGTCCGGAGAATCCCGGACGGGATCCCTGGTAGGAGGAGGATGTTGGCGCGCGGTCGTTGCTTTCAGGGTCGTGTTTGAGGAGCTCGTCTCTTGACCGTTCTTCGTTCCAGCCGTGTTTTACCAGGGTGTTTTTTATGAACTGAAACAAAAAATTGGTAAAATTCAAATTTGACTGACCGTATCCGCGCCACTTAGAAT
Organism: Cydia pomonella; assembly: GCF_033807575.1. Taxonomy (NCBI): domain Eukaryota; kingdom Metazoa; phylum Arthropoda; class Insecta; order Lepidoptera; family Tortricidae; genus Cydia; species Cydia pomonella. The sequence continues at coordinate 18,678,545 of NC_084715.1, read as the reverse complement.
CGGAACAGATGGCGAAACATCGAAAAAACAACCCATGATATACACGGGTCATGATATACGGGGTTTGGAGATTTAAAGCAAGGAGGTAGAAAAAGCGACGTCAGTGAAACGTACGTTTGCGAGGTATCGGGGTTGCGAGTGCGTTTGCCTTGGCTGAGGCACATTATCACAATGGATTCACGTGGCAATTTCCTCGCAAGACGGCTCGTGTTCGCTCATTCCAAATTGTTTCATATATTACTAGACAATAGACCCGTTTCTGTTAAGAGTAACTTACCATTGGAGAAACTTCCGGAAACATTTCCAGCATGTTCCTAAACCGTTTCTCCCTGATGGCAGTAGTCAGGGGCTGCGGTTGCGCTTGCTGGCTGGGCGGCTGTGACGTCACCACCACCGGACTGGTAACAATGATCTTCTTGGCTGGTGATGCAGGTTCATCGGAGTCAGAGTCTGGCACCCTGATGCGTTTGTACACCATAGGCCCGTTTCTGTTTACGGTATTTGGCGCTGGCATTCTGCTTTGAGGTTCTAGAAAAAGAAAAAAATATATAGTGTTTAGATTAGAGGAAGAAGAAGTTTGACGTCTTAAATTTAATTTTATTGGTAGAGTAGATATGTATTACCCCAGGCATTCAGGGCCGCGTGTTTGCCTCGAGCGGGTTAATTTATATGCTTCGCGCGGCAGTTTCCTCACGGGGCGGCTTGTTCTGTGCAGACCTACTCATTTGTCAAAATCAAATGTATAAATATATTACGTTAGATAAAGATAAGAACAGCAAAAATCTGGAATGCTTGGTGAAGAGGCTTCCAACATTTTAGATAATTTTGGAAGTAAAGAACTAGTCATTGTAATCAATTAAACTAGTGGCTCTGTGAGCTCGCATCAAGCTTAGAAAATGTAAAAGTGAAAAATACTTAGTTTGTTGAGTCATTATGACAGTGAACTCACAATGGTCTTAAGCACCATAGCCGCTATTGGCACGTAAGATCTTTTATGCCAATGATCGCATTAAAAAAAAAATCGAAATATTGGATCAAAAAGTAATTCAATTTAATAATAGAATCTGGTCATAAAATTGCACGAGGATCATTTAAGAATTTACCTGTAGAGGAGAAAAATCGGACATACGAAAGCAAAATGCCTGAGTTAAAAAGGGAGATCTTTGCTAATGCTTTGTCAATTATAATTTATGATGAATTCATGAAAAAGGTACAGTCCAGTGTGCATACAACATACCTACTCAAAAATATGTCCCTTAGTTCTTAATTTCCCAACATAAGAGCTATGAGGTGTATTTGAACGAATCGAACATGGCGCATGGCGATGCGCCTAACTTCGGCTTAAATAGCATTAAATCATAGTACCACCTAAAATCCTAAAATCGAATCCATTGTGAAATCTGTGTTGCTTTTTGGCTGCGAAACGTGGAGAGTGACTAAAGGCCTAACTAATAAACTTCAGGTCTTCGTCAACAAGTCCCTCAGGTCGATCCTTCACGTTTTCTGGCCAAAAACCATTCGAAATGAAGACCTATGGAGTATATGCCGGAAAACACCCATTGACGAAGAAATTGCGATACGGAAATAGAGATGGATAGGACATACTATTCGAAGAGGGGAAACGAATAATGCTACCATAACTCGCGTGGAAACCGCCGGATGGAAGCCGTGGCTCCGGGCGTCCTGTACACTCTTGGCAACGGTCCATCCTAAGAGGGTTACGAGCGGTCGGGTTGAGCTGGAGCGAGGCCAGAAGACGAGCTGAAGATAGGAAGGCGTGGCGCGAGCTTGTGGAGGCCCTTTGCACCTCTGGGGTGCTTTAGGACAACAACAACCACCTAAAATTGCACCACGGATTTCATGGGTGTATTCTACATTTAGGCACTGGTCCCACCGCGAGCGAGTAAGCTATGAACTATCGGCTATTTTCTAGCTCAAGAAACGAACAAAAGATAATCGCTTTCGTGTAAATAAAAGAGAGAGATATATATTTATAGTTCATAGCTGGCTTGTTCACACCGCCGGCGAAGACACTCTCCCACCGCCCGGCGAGTAAGCGATAATTCCATACAATGTTTACTAGCCGCCCGCTGATTGTCAACTGTTTCTAGTACATAATTTTACTAGTTGATAGCCGAGCTCGCTGATAGTTGGCGGTGGGACCACTGTTTTCTAGTTGACCGCCGCGATAAAAGCTATCGACTATAAAACTAGCTCAGCGGTACTCGCCGGTGCCTGCTTGGCGATCAGACCGATCATTTTACCTTATGAGGTGGATGCGAGTGCACGTATTTACAATGAATTTAAAACAATCATATGAACTATCTTTGTTGTCCAGTTCGGATGACGATGATGATGTATTTTATAAAAGCGTGTGTGTAGTGGCAGTGGCAATTGAAAGAGATCGATTTATTTAACAAACATTTTGATTAGGATTTTCTTTTTTTTAATACCTTGGCTGCGGCAATTAAATATACCTTGTACATAGTTAACCATACTTTGCAAGTGGTCGATCGAACTTATTATATAAAGGAAAAAATTGCGGGTTAATCGCATCTACCTGTCTCTACCGCACTAATAAGGTACCTATTTTTGTAACACTCAATTGTAAATTTTTCTTCATAGTAAATGTACGAAAACATTTTTTTTATTTCTGACTTTTTTGTACATTACCGAAAGCTGACCCACGGAAACTATTGATACTGGATAGGAATAGAATCGATAGACATAATAAAAAAGTTTGTCAAAAATTTTCTTGCACCCCATATGTTTTTTCAAAAATCTTTAAACGCCAATCTTTATTAATTTGAAATAGAAGGAAGGTCTTCTAAGACCATTTTCGCTTAGCAGTACGGAATCTGGTGGCTGCACTCACTGACCCAAAATCTATTTCCACCCTGTATAGGTCATTGGCGAATAGGGCCCTCTTAAGTTTTTTACCTTTATGCTGGGCCACCCGGCTGAGCTAGTGGAGCGAGTAATCGCCCGTCGCACGCAAACACTCGCTTATAGCTCAGCGTCTAAACTAGTAAAACTATACTCGCTTCTCGCCGCTCGCCCACTAGTTTGTAGTTTATAGTTTCACTCGCTTATAGTTTGTAGCCGGCGGTGGGACCAGTGCCTTAGGCCTTAGAATAAAAGGAGGGTGGGCAAATTGGCCTATTTGACCAATAAGGGCAATATGTAGTATGTGAAGGGAATAACATGTGGCATATGTTATTCTAAGTTGTCAAACTTTTACTATGGCAAGTAGTCCCAAATCTTTGTGTGAAAAAAGTTATCACCATAAAAAAAGTTGTGCGAGTTGAAACATTGACTATATAGTTTTTTTTTTTTTACTAAGTTCTTGTATTGCAGATCATGAAGGTTTTGTTGTTATTGTCGATGATTTCGTGTCACGATATTTTAGTTTTTTATTAGTTTTCTTACATTTTTGCTCCTCATATTTTTTTCAAACAGAGATTTGACAAGTCTTGTCATACAAAATAAAAACCGGGCAAGTGCGAGTCGGACTCGCACAGGAAGGGTTCCATACCATTATCTATAAAAATGGTCACCCATCCAAGTACTGACCCCACCCGACGTTGCTTAACTTCGGTGATTGGATGAGAATCTCGAGATTGGAAAGAAATATTTATATTATTCTGTTTTAGTATTTGTTATAGTGGCAACAGAAATACATAATCTGTAGAAATTTCAACTGGCTAACTATCACGGTTCATGAGATACAGCCTGGTGACAGACGGACAGCGGAGTCTCAGTAATAGGGTCCTGTTTGACCCTTTGGGTACAGAACCCTAAAAATGGAGTGTATACAAAAAACCTTCCTGATGGTATGTCACTTATTCTTATTGGTTCATAGGCCAGTGTCCTTACAAATCTTCCCATCCTCCTTTGTATAATTTTCATAATAAAAAAAGTTATAAGGCATAGTTGGGTAGCAAAGATATTTAACCCCTTGACCACATCAATCTAATCGTGAATTCAATGAATAACTATTTCTTGGCACAATTTGTTATTTTTATATTTTTCTTGTGTGAAGATGGGCACCAACGGCAAAGTTAGGGTTCCCTATGGTAGACAGTTTTGCCTACCTCGAATTTCATTGTTATCGAGGTTTTGTTACAAATATTCTTATTCCATCCAGCATCAACTAAGCAAAGTTAGTTATTCACTTTGTAACTTCAGCATGTAGCCTTATGTCTATGACCATAAGGTTGAATATAAGACTAACATTATTTCAGCAAAAGCAAAGTTAAGTGTGCAGAAAAACAGCTGATCAATATTTTTGTGCATGTTTTCCTGGTATTTAAGATGATTATAAAGATAATTTTTAGCAGTAGAATATGCTAACTAACAAAGGAATGATATCACATCAAAATAAACTTGTATATTTAAGCTTCATAAATTGTTTCAATTTAAGCTGAATACAAGATTTTTAATTATTATTTTGTTATAAATTCATAATACCCTATAAATCAGAATGTTATAACCTGAAAGTATTGATTCAATCCATACATCTAAATTCAAGATTTTCACTACAGTAGTTTATTCTATTAAATCATTTGATAAATAACTAATAGCATTCACCATTAAATTGAAATGGGACAATATACCTTATAATAATAATAAGGAAAGATCAATGCATGCTGTCCTTGTCAATGAAGTAAGCTTTATCTTATTTTGTTGATTTGGTGGCATATTATGGGGCAAAATAACATGCTGTATACGATTTTAATGTTACTTTATACTAAAAAGACTATTATTTTGCCCCTAAAATACATTAATGACTTATTGTAACTGAGTACTGTGTGATTGAAATATAAAGGAAACAGAATGTAGTTACTGTGAAATAGATAGTAGCTATTTCAGTTGTTTGTAGATTGTACGCCATGATATGTATAATTGCACTTATGTATTATATTCAACGATCAGCTGTTAATTTTGACCTACTAATGAGTAAAAAAAGCTTTTACCATTTCATCAAATTGCATAATGCAGACTTGTGCCAATGCCACTAAAACAATTACAGCAATTAATCTAACTTATGGATTTTGCTGAGATATAAAATCTACCGGCTCACAAAAAAAGACCTTGAAAACGAGGCTCACTGGACACATTGCAAGTCCCCATAGCATGACCGTAACACGTGTTCTATATTGAAACAAAGTTAAGAAATATACTCACGGGCGGTCGCAGAAGGGCCAGACATAGTAACTATGCTGTTGCTGCCATCGTCATTCGGTTTTTTCTGAAACCTATACTGTCTCAAGTAACTTAGCACGCTTGGGCTTGTGCTATCAGACATTTTACACAGTCGCGTAACACAATTGGTAGTCACTCAAACAAAAAAGCACTTCCCTTAAATACACAATAGCTTAGAAAAGTTAATTAATTAAAAGCTTGCAAAGTTTTACGAGAAATTAGTCAAGCAAAGCACACCGAAGACAACACCACGGCCATTTTTATCCGCGAGACTGAACGTTACTTTTCTTTTCGACCAATCACTGAGAGATAAAACTGTCACTGTACAGAATACACCAATAGAGGAAACCGAAAATTTCGCTTACCTCTTTTTTGTCATTAAGGACCAATGGCATCATTTTTCAATTTAACGAGCCGATAGTGTTTGATTAAATACTTTTTCCGAATTACCGATTCAGTTACGGTTTGAATATTGTTCTGGTAATAACAATTTTGATGGCTATTAATTTACGTTTCACGTCAATATTAATAGATAAAAAACCAAAGTACATTAAAGATGCAGTATAATAAGATAAGCAATATTAGAATTGCAGAATAGCACTGATACCGAAATCGGTTTTAATGAGTTTTTGAAATCCCTAGCAAAACTGCTCTGGTTGCCATTATTAAAAAAAATATGTCATCTACGGGAAATCTAGTTCGAAAATTAATTTTAATTTTCAAAAACTCTGATTACTATTCCAATAATAGTTAAGCAAATGAGCAATCGTTTCACATTCACACACACATATATTGCTTTTCTGCATATTAATAATTTGAAATATTAAGGAACATTTTATAAAAACATGATTTTTATGAACGATTCTCCGACAATTTAATTTTTTTGTAGGTAACAACGCTCTTTTTATATAGCAACCCACTAACGCAGCTGTCAGATTAATAGGTGCGGCCATGTTGATCTGTAGCGAATAAAATAGAATCATTTTGCTTTTAGGGAATAAAAATTGACACAATATGCCCAAATGCGACCTCAAAACGAGATACATCCCTGCGACCTTCGCCTGGACCTTGCTTTTGGGCACGACGTCACTATTTTTTTATTTTCCGTGAGTATACATTCATGTCGATCTAGTACAAATCTGATTTTTGGTTTGACAACTTTCACACAGATCGTGGAAATTGGAGCTATTAATATCTTTCGATTCAATGTATACTATGTGTGGCATCAACTTGTTGTATATGTTTCATTTAAAGGGCATAGGGCTTGTCAATAACGAGTTTCGAACCTCGAACTCGGAGCTAAGCCATGCCAGAGTAATTAGTGTCATTTGTATATTAATTAAATCCTATCTGCACGCAGTTCTCCACGTTCCTATAAGACCCTTTTTACTAACTATTGTTAAATGTATATAAAGTTGGTAAATTTGAACAAAGTGAGTTAGAAATGAGTCAACTTGGTTCCTGTAATGACAAGTCTAAATTACGAGAAAAAAAGCATAGGTAGCTTTCAAGCTATTTCATTAATTTAAATGTTATAATCTTGTTACGAATTACTGGCAAAGCATACTTAACAATTCATGATGTGTAGTTGATTATTTTCACATTTAACAAAAAAACAGTTCACCATTTCAGAATGTTGTTTATAAAGTTTTTGGAATCTCTTATACGCAATTAAAAAATTCATTTGTTTATTCACAGTTGGTATAGGTATTTCTGTCTTATTCTTATTATACATCTATTAATTTTCTTATGACAGTGAAAATATTTAATTCTAAGCTTGACACTAGATTTAAAAACTATACCAACTTTTTATTCTAAATTTGGCAGCAATTTAATGTATTCCATAAAATATGCTAATAATGTTGTTGTACAGTTAAGTTCATAAATATGTATACGATTTTTCACCTTATTGCAATGGATTAAGATGAAGAAATGTATAAATATTTATGAACTTGACTGTATGACAATTTTTTTCACAATGGATGATTGACAAATTATCTGAAATAGATGTCATATATTTAATTTATTAATGTAATGTAAGACTAAAGAAACCAGTTCAAACCGGCTCTTTGATTGATGAGGGCTCTTTTTCTTAGTATGTATTAATTAGATTTTAGTTTCATAATTTAAATAGTAGTGTTTCTACTTTAACCCATTCAGTGTTAATCACGAGACATTGTCGGTTTGCCTTGACAAAGCTTTGATGACACTACATACCTGGAAACCCATGTTATCAGCTACGATGTAGCGGTACGAGTGTAGCTCAGAGGTGAATGTGTTAAGCAACTCAAATAGGAATTTCTAAAAAATTTAATTTGAGTGGTTCCTTACTTGACAAACAAACTTTGCATAAGTAGTACAATTTTTCGATTATTCTGATATTAAAAGCACCTATCATATTCATGACATTATACCAATATTAATACTTCACCATTTAATCCAATAAATGTATAGATACCATTCCAGATATCAATGGTATTATTGGAATTGAATAAAATGCTCTTTATGGCAGAAAACAATACATATTATCATTACTATGTGATGTATAAGCAATGTTTATTGTTATGTTTTCTAATTTAAATATTCTAATAAGAATTTCTCTAATCTTAAATTCTAATGATATTCATTGTAAGTTCTCATCTCCACAATATGTTATCTTACCATCACTTTTTTAATAATGAAATAACTTTCCTATAATTGTTCACTGTATGTATGTTATCGAGCCCGCATAGTCAACATGCTAATTGTTAACCTTCGGTAGTGTAGTCATCTCTCTCTATCACCCTTTGATATTATTGCGACAGTGACAGTTGCGTTTGTTGGCTACGGAGCGTTAACGATTAGGCGGGTCCACACAGAGCGAGCATACGCGCGAGAGGCATGTTGGCTACGCTGGATCGTATGCAATAGACAATGCCTATTTGATGTAATTTGATCCTTTGTGTTTTCTAATTAAATGTTTTGAAATTGCTAATCAGATATGGGCATTTTCTATAGGACAGCCAATTTTTTGTGAAATATTTTCATAGAAAGTAATTTAATTTGTTCTAAGTATATTAATGGCAGCGCCAACTCTCTTCAGTAACCCAGAATCACCTGAGTTGATTCGGTTAGGAGTTTGAACCATACTGTTCTACCTTAGGGATGGCCAGGGGGTGCCACAAGCCTTCGGAAATTTATTATTTATTAATCAGGCAAGCAGTTGAAACAACTGATAGTTGCCTGTATCTGAGTGATCTTCACTTAATATGTATTCTTTGCGCTGGTTAAGTATTTGTCTAGTCTGTTCTTAAACTGATTGACATTCAGTGCTGAGACCACATCTTCTGGTAGTTTGTTCCATGCTTTGACCACTCTGTTGCTGAGAAAATGTCTGCGGGGGTTGTTTTTAGACAGTTCAGATATTAACTTATATTGGTGGCCTCGCAGACGGGTACTATTGCGCTTGCTATTGCGCTTGTACAGGTCTTCAAACTGGTCTATATCGTAGTGTCCCGTCAGAATCTTAAACGTTTCAATCAGGTCTCCGCGCTCTCGGCGATCTTTTAATTTTGTGAGCTTCAGCACTTAAAGTCTTTCTTCATAAGACATGTTTTTTAGTTGTTTCGGTATTTTTGTGAAACTACGTTGCACTTTCTCAAGCATCTCAACATCTTTGACGAAATAAGGACTCCAGACTTGAAAAGCATACCCTAAGATGGGTCTAACATATGTCTTATCTTATACCTTTAAACGAGCAATTCTTGTATATATATATATATATTTCTGTGATCACGGAAACGGCTCTAACAATTTCGCTGAAATTTGGTATATGGGGGTTTTTGGGGGTATAGAATCTATCTAGATTAGTCTTATGTTTGGGAAAACGCGTGTTTTCGAGTTTTCATGCGTTTTTCTTTCGACGCAGAATATGGTCGCTAATTTCGTGTTGCCGGCCACTGTCCGTCAGGTCCAGCGGGTTAAGACACGGACTGCTAAACGAGTGTTACGGGTTCGAATCTCGCCCGGTGACTAACTTTTGTTTTTTTTTTATATGTTCAAGTTTATATATAATTTTATAATTTTTTATTGTTTTAGACAAATTTAATTTAGTAAAAAAATGTACTTAAGATTATCACCTATACACCACCATATTACAATAAATAGGTAGTTATAACCGAGCAAAGCTCGGTCGCCCAGGTACTATATCTTAATTGTCATATATGTAATTGGAAATTTCGACCCATGCCACCGAGCTCAGGTAGCCGAGCGGTCCAGGCATCTGCCGCGGACAGGATCTTGAACATTTGTTCTTGTCCCGGTTCGTCGTCATTATAAACAGTTTTGACTAAGGTATGACCACATACATCTCTTCAACTTTCAGAACATGGTGTAATGACTCTAAGAGTGGAAAAACATCCTGGAATAAAGTAGTAAAAAACCTTTTTTCTTACAGATGCCAGTACTATCTACAAAGACACCCATGGGTCCCGGCGTATCAAGGTGTCATAACGTTTTTTGTTTTGGCCAATTTTACATTGGCCACTTTCATGGACCCGGGAGTTATACCAAAAGGTCAGTGTGTTTTGTTTTTTGTCCTACACGGCTGGTAACCAAGATTCCAACGGTCATTATGACCTTGGTAGGGCCGCAATACAATTTACGCAGAAACCACCAAAGTGGACATTTTGGGAGAATAGTTGCCTACTAGTTGATGTTAGTTGCCAAGCGGACCCCAGGCTCCCATGAGCCGTGGCAAAATGCCGGGACAACGCGAGGAAGATGATCGGTAGTCTATCTCGCGAGCGAGATACTGTCGCGCCACACCTGTGCTAGCCCGGATGTTGTCTCTAAGTGTAGGGCCACCACACTGAAACTATTAAAACGTGCGGTTAGAGGTCCCAATACCTACGGGACCTAAGATAGCTATTCGACCAGCGATACTACACCTAAGAGTACTTTTCTTAAAAAAACGCTACCATCGTTTCTCGCTAACACTTGGAAATTGTACAACAAATCCTTAAAACCAATTGCTTATCGTAAAAAAAGAAAAAAAAAACGTACTTAGAAAGTACAGTGCTCTAGAGCAGAAACGTATCATTTTCTACACACTTTTTAGAACAACAACGACCCACTTTTAAAGCATGAGTAATGAAAAATATAATACACTTTCGAATTGGTAGGAGTTGAGGTAGTTATTGGAGGACCTACTGGACCTACATATGACGTAGAACGTAATGGATTTATATGGTTGACCGAAGCCCAGGTGTCAAAGGAACTATTGTCTAAATGTTGATTTGAACTGTAATCCATGAGCAATAGAGTTCTAATTCATATGAGCAGTTCGAGTTGAATAAAACCACTGGGATGAATGAACGATCACAATGAAAAGTTTACGATGTAGTAGTATATGTATGGATGAATCATTTCAATCTTTTGTTGTGATTGTCAGTAACTTTGTTTGTATTCCATATTTGAAACGCAACATACTGCCTATTCACCTATTTACAGTAAGCTGCAGTGGTAAGTTGATAACTGACCCCTCCTGCCAACAAGTTTGTTTGCATGGGGGTCAGTTATATCTGCAGCTTACTGTACATTAATATTGTGCAATATGCTTAAAGAGCACTAATACACAGATAAAATACTAATATTTGAAGAAATAATGATTATGAAAATGGTTGAAATAAGCAAAAAGTTACCACTTGTGACCTGGCCCGGAGGAGGGCGTACCATCTTAAGTGCCGGGAACGCACTTGCTACCCCTCTGGTGTTGCAGTTGTCCATGGGTAACGGTGATTGCTTATCATTTGCTCCTTTCCCTCATATATCATTTAAAAAAAAAACAAATTAATAATAATTATCCTTAACTATCGTCAACAGTAGATAAGTGCAACTTATCAGATTAGATGAATGAAATGCAAAAACATACATAAACAACCGAGATACTAATTACAATAATACCAATAAAATACCAGTTAATTTGTATGAACATGATACCGGTATTTTATCCTTGCAGTCCTTGCACCGTGATTAATGGCATAATGGCTTTATGATGCTCCCACGTTGGCTATTATAAAATCTTATATAACATCTTGAGACAGGGACAACATAATAAAACACTATCAATATTATCATGCTGTCCCCGTCACACGATGTCGTATAACGTTGTATAACAGCCAATGTGAGAGTACCATTTATTTATTTAATCTTTATTGCACAATACAAAAAAGTACTTAATGCCCTTAACGCATTCTCTACCAGTCAACCATTGGGCCAAACAGAAACTTACAATTAGTGCGGAAAAGAAAATCGGTGCAGAGAGATAAAAGTCGCTATCTAAACATTACTATACCATTATTCGTAAACGTCTGTCAACCCTTAGGCTAGATTCACACAGCGTATTTTTTTCCCGTAAACCGTCATACGGGATGTTATTGAATACCGTAGTGACAGCCGAGGGCGTAGCCAGCCAGTGAACTAGGCAGACGCCGCAGAGGGGAATACATTGTATGTAAAATTTGAGTTTCAAGGGGGGCAGCTGCTCCCCTGCCTGTACCTGTCTTCGCCCATGCTGACAGCAAAATTTGGCAACTTACAAAATCGTTGCTAGACTGCTTTCCGGCTTTGCATAGACGCCGTGTGAACTATTTTGAATTCAAATTTTGCTGTCACTACGGTATTCGATAAAATTCCCTATACGGGAAAAATGACCGCTGTGTGAATCTAGCCTAACAAACAAGCCGTTGTTATCTCTGCAAGTGGCATATGGATATAGTTTTTGAGTTATTGGAATTTTGATTTTATTTCAATTAATCAAATTTGAAATTTAAATGACATTATCGGTCGGAAGTCGACGGCCTACCACTCCAAGGGTTAATCGTTTGTCTCTATCTGTCATTGTGACATTTGTGTTTGTTAGAAAGAGACAAAACTTAACAACGGTTTGCTAAGTTTTATTCTGAGTTGAGTACTCTTGTTGGTAGCGGTGCAAATATGTATTCACATAGCTTTAACTCACATAAGTGGGAAAACAAGGTTGTTAAAATTAAAAACAGATTATTTTGACCATTTATTTACGTATTCTGCGTATTCTGCATCGGTATTGATATACGGGATAAAAATGGGACGGGAAAAAATACAGGACCCGATACTTAAACTCGGTGACAGTCCCGTATATACGGGACGTATGGCAACCCTACATATTGGGCCAACGTAGGCCAATCTAAAGCTTTGTTTACCTAGGATAGCGGTGCCGTCATATAGTGGCTGTCTCCATACCAAATTTAATAAAATCGCTTATAGATCCTAAATTCATATATTGCCTTCGCTTAATTGATAAAATAAACGTAACGGAAGTAAAGGTATCTATTTTATATGACTTCCATGTCGACATTGACCTTGCGACCTTGACACTCTTACTCACTTACGCTATTGCGCGAGCTGTATTATAAAACTTTTACCAGTTACTAGGGATGTCACCAATATTCGCATTAGCATTCGTATATACGAATATTCGCATCATTTTAAACTTCGCATCAAATGAAGCAAATGTTTTGCGTATTTGAATGTGCGCACGTTTTTATACTACGTCGGTGGCAAACAAGCATACGGCCCGCCTGATGGTAAGCAGCCTCCGTTGCCTATGTACGCCTGCAACTCCAGAGGAGTTACATGCGCGTTGCCGACCCTAACCCCCCCCCCCCCCCCCCCCTCGTTGAGCTCTGGCAACCTTACTCACCGGCAGGAACACAACACTATGAGTAGGGTCTAGTGTTATTGCACGTCGTGTCCTGTCTCGCAGTCTAGTCGATTTCGCGTATGAGCTGACATTTTACATACAGTGTATTCCCCTGTTCGGTTTCTTTCCCCCCCTGCCCCTCTCTAGGCCTCGAGAATATCCAAGCCCCCCCCCCCCCCCCCCCCAGTTCACTGGCTGTCTACGCCCTTGGAGAAATTATGAATGAATTTATTGATAAATTCGCCATGCACTTTTACGGATGATAGTACTTGGGTGGCACATCTTTTATTGTGTTAATGTTGTTATTCTCAATGTCCGAGTCTATCTCGCTTGCACTGATTTATTGGTGCGATAGAGAGGGAATGCGATCACGCAGTCGCTAACGTACAATAACGGGTTTACTAGATAAAGTAGATAACATAGATAGCTACAATCACTGCCACTTACATCTTCATTTAATGTAAACATTGCCTTATCTCTTTTCGGGCAGTCGCGAATGACTAATGGGGTTATCATAAATATCTAAACATATACCTTATCTTATCATTAAGTAATAAAGTGCTAAGATACACATTTATTTATGGATGTGATGGATCATAATCATAAATTTATGTTCAGGCGCCAAAAAATATATCTGAGCGGCAGAGGTGCTCCAAAATATCTGAACATAGACTTTAACATAACAGCGATAGAGGTGTGTTCAGATATTTGTGAGCCCTTTTGCCGCTTCGAAATATGGGCTTGTGCACAAATCACACGAGGTTCGATAGGGGGGGGAGTAAAAAAAATCACGAGAGATCACGTTGGGGGAAGGGGGGGGGGGTGAGGTTATGTGGGGGAGGGGGGATTCGCCAAGAACCTCACCAAATATCACCACGGGGGAGGGGAGGGAAAAGGGAAACTAAGCGGTGACTGTTTTTTTTTACGCGAAAAAAGGAACTAGATGGCGTTTAAAATCCCTTGAACGCCATCTAGTTCCTTTTAGGCGCGTTATATTTGAGGATCTAACTTGTACACTTGTTTGCTATTTTTTTTTTACCTTATTGTGATTAACGACTAGAGGGTTTGCCAAATGACATCATTTCGATAATTGGCGCGAAGTGGTTGATTTTCGTAGCCACTGTATTTATTTTGATTAAGCTTTGCTTAGTTTGGGACTAGATCGATGTTTAAGATGGTCCCTAATACCTTATTGATCGAGCGAGAACGAAGGTTTCCGGTGCAGCTTGGGTGAAAAATGCTTACAGGTAGAATTTCTCAACGGAAGCTGGTTCAATAATTGTATAGATTTTTTATCGTCTCATCTTCAGATATTTTCATCATGGCGAAGATTCAGCTCTAGTATTTATTCATTTATAAAAAAAACTTGACCTATAATACCTAGTCGTCAACCGGGCGCCGATGTCACGCACACACCCATTACTTTTATTCCACGGCCTGAAGTTAACCACCCACCTGGACTGGAGCTCGATTCAGATATAATAATCTGTTACGGTTTTGGTCCTATTTAAATACGACCTTGAAAATCGCTGATGCCGATTGCTGCATGCGAATTAAGTAAAAGTCATGCATGACATGCAGGCCGAGCACCAAGACGATCGTCAAGGTTGAATCAAAACCACCAGTTCAAACCCTAGCCCGGGACCCGGACATCTCCTTAAACTACGTCCAAAAGAGAGGTATGGGCGCTGTGAATGTCACCTCGCTTGGTGTGGCTTCGCACAGCACAGCGGACGTCATTTCAGATCTAGAGCAGAGCCCAACTGAGGAAGTACACTTACAGAAAACCGCAGCCAAATAACACTAGACTCTACTCATAGTGTTGTGTCCCTGTCGTTGAGTACGGTTGCGAGAGCTCAACGAGGGTGCGGAGTGTTACGGTCGGCAACGCGCACGTAACTCATCTGGAGTTGCAGGCGTACATAGGTTACGGAAACTACTTACCACCAGACATACCGTATGCTTTTGTACCATGCCTTTTACCCGTAACAAGTTATTAAATCTGTGTACAACTCCTGTGGTGTGTTAATTGTAATTAAGTAATTATTAATTACCTGTTTCACACGCTTCACAACTTAACAACTCGACTCATGTGTCGGTAATTATTTTTGCTGTCAACGGCTGTCACTACGCCTAGTTGTCTAACGTCTAGTAATGACAGTTTGTCATATGATGTCATGAATATATTAACCGGTCACACCGGAACTCGACACGCATTGGTCTTTTAGCAGACTTCTAAAAAGTCTTGTATGTTAAAGATCGTGTCATTCACGAAGACGCGTGCCTTGAATCCTATTGTCATGTTTTTAAAGGTACGAGTAACTTGACAAATCAGCGCGTCGTCGTGGATGTCACGGACTGAACCTCCTAACTCCTAACTCAGTGATTTCTGAACCGATTTGCAAAATATATATTTTTATTTTAAAGTCCATCGTTCCAAGTTGGTCCCATTTTTGTCAACCTCGGTTCTGATGATGGAATCCATGAATTGAGGGAACTCTTATTGGCATACATATAGCGAATTTCGTATTTTCATCTACAAATAGATGACCAGAACGGAACTCTTCAACGATGAATGTTTCAGGTTTGTCGATTTGTCCTCTTCGTTAAGCGAGGTTTAGACTAGCGAGAACTTGCATGCAATTTTAATTACATTGCGGTATCTGATTAAACTTCTGAATGGAGTTTACCTTAGTGGTCGTAAATTACATACAGGTTCTTGCTAGTCTAAGCCTCGCTTTATGCAGGTATATTGAGTAAGTACGGTTTTTAAGGAACAGTTGTGTCAAGGTCTATTTCTAATGATCATACCCCGTAATCAAACCCGCAAATCTGTAGCAAATGTACGTCAGGGTTGTCACTATGTACTAGGAATAAATAAAAACACAATGTTATTTAAATCATCAAATTTATTTTTTAAATATGAACCTTCTTCTCTATTGTATATAGTCACTTGATGTTTCCATTTCATATGGCTAATAGATACTAGAGCCTGCCTGCTACACATATGAGATAGCTGGCCTGTTTCTCTTTTAAATAAGTGATGAACTAAATCCCGGCGTCTTTATAAATAATTATGAGATTTATTTGAATACTTATCATTTTCTTTGTGAAAAGTGATGACAGCGGTTAAAGACGTGTAGCAGTAGGTGTAGCGGCAACAGTGTTCAATGTTCTACAAATCTTCAAAATAAATTATCATATATTTTTTTAATTTATTGCAGTCAAACTGCGTCGCCTACTTGTGTAAATCCATTTTAAACTAAATGTAATTAATTTAAATATGTATAATTTTGTCATGTATGTTTATTACTCATTCGTGCAATAAAATAAATTATTCATCGTAATCGCCAACCCTAACAACAAACTGTCAAATGCTACGGTTTTGCTACATCCGTTGCGAGGTATGCTAATGATGTGATCCATGAGGAATTGAGGGAACTCCTCAAATATTGATTGCTTCAGATCCAGAACTTGACACTTGAAATGTACACGAAGCGCAAGACAGTTAAGTGATATGACCGTTGCTGTTTAGCCAGACTGGAACGAATTTTACAGAATGCGCTGCGTCACTCATGGCTCATGGCAGACAATTTACATGGAAAAATAAAATTAATCTTAAATATTAAAATATGATCCCTTATATGCGCCAGCAACTGATATGTTTGAAGTCGGTGCACTAGGTCGGGTTTTTTTATTTTTTTTTTATTTAAGGTTTACCAACAGATACAACACTACAAAAAATACAGATAAAAACCCAAAAATACATGAGTAAGTGTCTATCCAATAATAGGTAAACACAACATGCGTTAATACTAATCAATCAATTAAGACCTAAAGTATAATGTAATATAACATACTTATCGTTAAATTTAGTACTTCGTTTACATGCAGCTAGCTTTATTATGAAATAATCCTAAGCCTAGCTATTCGCACTTTGCACTTATCCGTTTTACATATCCCTAACTTGACCCTCATTACTTTAGCACCCAATTGACACTGATTGGGAACCGGTTCGACAACAAGTAAACACTGTTTAACCAACAAATTATACAGTCTCTTCGTTACCAAAGGTCGCATTTCTAATACACCAGCCTTATCAATGCAATATCAACCTTAGCTGTTCATGGTTAAGGTTCCATTTTGTTTTAACTAAATACTGTTTAGGTTATCGGTAAATGAACTTGTAGATTCAATGCAAAATCAACCTAGTTTATTATTAGTTTAGGTTCTATTTTGTTTCAACTCCATGTTACTCTAGCTGCTGGCTGAATCAATGCGAAATCATCTTTATTTCGTGATTGCTAAGGTTTTATTTTGAAGGAATGTTATTGTAGTAGCGTCGTAGATGTCATATTAGTTACCTAGTTTATGTAAAGGCGGTGACAATTAGTAAACAAGAGTTTGTGCAATATTGCCAACTAATGATAAGAATGATTAAGATGGTATTTAGTTTTGTATCCGCGTTAGAAAGTATTGTGATTGAAATTACTGTAATTTGATTCTTTGTATAGTTAGTAGTAAATGATGAAATCATTACTGATTCAGAGACCAGACCCCTGTATCACCAATGTGACAAAATGTTGTCACCAGACGTGGTGAAATAGGCGCCAGAACTGATTTATTACAAAAAGAGTTAATATTCGTCACTATATTATAGGGTTTCATAGTCAACTAGGATAATATATTTTCGCCATTTGTCTGTCTGTCCGTGACTTAAAGCCCAGTAGGTTCGTGTTCTTCTTTCACTCAGTGTAAGCGTGAGCGAGACCGATGGGCGTGCTCGAGACCGTGGACCTCATGTTTTAGAACTTTATTTTGTTGTAAGTTTTAACAAAAAAAAGATATAGATGAGTTCCCTCAAAAATAAAATTGGGCATTTTTAAAAGCATTTAAGCTTTTGTGCATAAATTGTTGCAAATTTTGAAAGTGCGTTTTAGACCTATGTTCGTGTTTTTTTTTCTATGGAACGAAAGTCAAAAAACCAGGATTGGAGTCACTAGATAAAATTCTCAAGAATGCTAATAAAATTTTTGGGAACCGTGTTGTGATCTAACCCCCTTATTCATAAACGTTTACTAAAGTTGACAGGCCGCTAATAATCGTTTCTCCCTTTCCATCATACCAATACGTCGGAAAGGGACAAACAATTATTAGCGGCTTGTCAACTTTAGTAAACGTTTATGAATAAGGGGGTAAAAGAGCGGTACGATTATTCAAAAACTTCTCTGAACCTACGGCACCTTAATGTAAAGTGGGGACGAAAATTCATTGTACGTTGTCCGACACATTTGACCGGTTTTTAATAATTCCTAAAATCAGTGTCGAGTCACCTTTTGTCTTTGACAACTCCTCTTGCCGACTAGGTATTCACAAACTTAAAAACTTATAATTGAATTCGTTTATGACTTCTGGAATTCAATTTTCCAATTCTCTTTCGCTTCATTTTCGCGCCTCCAAATTCGCGTAATGTCTATAAAAGGCAAATAAACTAGTTAATCAACTTGGTAACTCGTCCCATGCTAACGAAGTAAACTTTAAATTGGGTTTCTATTGACACTGCCTTTCACACTTGAGTGGACATTCACTGCATGGGACAGAGGGCGTCCACAGTGCGCCGCCATCTGGATCGGTCTTGAGCTTCGTGCTTCGTGCTCCAAGTCTTCCCAATAGCCTTCGCTTCTGCTATAATCCGTCACCAGGTCTGCTTTGGACGGCAACGTTTTTCTCTTTTCTTGGAGATTCCAGTCTAGGGCTTGCCTTGGGTATGTCTTCAAGATATCTTCGGAGTGTATTCTCAATCCAACTCCGTTATCGCCGCTTGAACTGCTGGTTGATCGGGGTCACACTGTCTTTCACCAGCTAAATCCAAATTTACCACACGATGACGCCTTCCATTAGGCAAAGGCTGGGTATTCTGTATACGAGAGATGAACTGTTATCCGTACAAACTTCGACGCTACGTAAAAACTAACAAGATTGTTGATTGTTTATTTATTTAAGTTTACAATTGTACCTTAACAGCTAAAGCCCCAGCGGCACAAATTGGGAGACAGTAATACTAATACATTGAGTACAAAAGTATCTACATAACATTTTATAATACTACTTACAGGCATCTCTCGTATAGATCACGTGAACAGTGCTGCTAGATAATCTAGCAATTAATGTACGGTCAAGACCGGTTTTATGTCGAAACTGAAACCGAAGGTTCGGTTTTTGCACTAGTTTCCACCGAAACCGTACCTTCGACCGGATAATACAGTTATGGCGCGACCGAAAGGTTCAGCAGTTTTTTTGACCGAAAAATTACCTTCGGCCGAAACATGATTTTTATGCCGAAACCGAAACTTTGGTCGGACACCGGACACTTGTTCTAATCCGAAGTATTTTAACAGTTTAAATATTCCTGGTCGTATTTAGTTTTCTGGATTCGGCTCAGGTTCAGAGACTTTTATTGCGAATTACAATGTTGCAACTTGCCACTATGTTATCTTTTTTCGACATCATTTATCGAAGAAACACATCGCAAAATATAAAAATATTCACCGTTACATAAAGCGGTAATAATTACGGATTAAAATACGTACGTTTAAGTCGCTATATCAGTACAATGTTTTTTTTTTTTTTTTTGTTAAATAGAGAACAAAACTAACGTTTGTTAAACACAGCATATCGTCATTAATCCATACTAATATTATAAATGCGAAAGAGTTTCTGTCTATCTGTTACCTCCTCACGCTTAAATCGATGAACCAATTTAGTTGAAATTTGGTATCGATATAGTTAAGAGTCCCGGGGAAGGACATAGGATAGTTTTTATCCCGTTAATCATCCCGTAAGAGGGTGAGAATTGTGTCACTTCCACCCCGAAATTGATAATTGATGCAATGCAATGCAATGATGCATCACCTGATAATTAATGTAAGCATTATGCTCAAATTGAATGATTGCCTTTACACTTTATCAAGGCGTTATAATTGTCCCTCAAATAAGGAAGTTAGTATAGGGTATAAATAAAAAGCAGATTGGATAAAGAAGAACCTATCCAAATTACTAATTCCACGAAGACGGAAGTGGTTCAAAAGCCAAAGCTAGTTCATCATAATTATAACAATGTTGTACGCTGCCCAGCAAATTTTTGATTTGTTAACACGGGTACCGCTATTATGCGGGATAATTTAATAGGCGCAAAACAAATGAGCGTACATTTGCATGCTTCATTGGAAAATATGTTTATCAGATCAGACAATTCATTTATAGCTATTACTAGTCCACACTCGTTCTGTAGAATATATTTAGGTTTATTTTATGTTTCTTTCCTTTTGTCTGTTACCTTCCTTGATGGTTTCATCGGATGATCACCGCTGGAAGTCGCCAGCAACATGCTGAGATGAGGCCATTTCGTGGCATTTTATTCTCACTATGTTCTCTTTTATGCATGTCTGTTGACTGTGTGTTTACGAATAAAAAAAATCTATTCTATTCTACTTAAATTGTCCTTAAGTTGTAATTTAAGAAGTTTAATTTAAAAAAGAACGGCTACTGAAACCTTTTAAAATAACCGCCGCCTAATTTCCCACGTAAACTAATTTTAATTGAGCTCAAAGCTTATTTCTTTTGAGACAGTTTTTATTAAGTAATCTGCCTTCGTCTACGGCATGAATATTATACAGAGTGTAAGTAAAAGTTCCTCAGTATGATCTATACAGTATGTATTTTAGATATAACGCAAATTTAAACTAGACGTAGGTTTTAGTACTATAAAACGATTCTGAAAGTTTTTTAAAATTTCTTCTTAACTCCTTCTTCTTCCTCGCGTTGTCCCGGCATTTTGCCACGGCTCCTGGGAGCCTGGGGTCCGCTTGACAACTAATCCGAAGATTAACGTGACGTTGCGTCATTAAATGCAACGTTTTGAGTTAAAACAAATTAGTGATACATTGCTTGCTGAATTATTTTATATGAAAAAATAAAAGTCTGTTTTCTATAAAACCGATGAAATTGTGTTCATTAATGCCTAAACTAACTAACCTTTGGTTATGCAGTCGTATCAAAAAAACACGCTGTATATTGACCACGGAAATTGTTGCAGGGGACTAAATAACATCCTGTATAATTTTTTACAACCTAGCTGTTTAAAGGATGCCCTGGATGATTTTACTCTTATGTTTAGATATCTCTGCACGAATAATCCGATTCCCACGCATTCACTACATTTTTAATCCAAATGTACTATAAGTCATTGTCATATGAAAAATCCTGAGAAAAGTCCGGGCATCAGGCTGAAAATCCTGACATTTCCTTGACGACAATTTCTCCAAAACACCTCTCTCGTGGGCTCTTCACGGCCTCCGTATTTTGTACTTTTTTTTTAAATCTTTTAAATGTATTAAACACTCTTCATTTGCCGAAAAACTTTTAGGTATATGTGTTGAACCTAAAATTGGTCGGAGTGACAGTTGTTCCATTTATGCTCTTTCTCTGGTTTGCGAATAGTACACCATAAACCTTCCTAAAAATACTTACAATCGCCAAATAAGCTCGCAATCCTCACTGAAATCAGGATTTTGTTCCTGATAAATGTCATCCTAATTAACTTTTTGTCTCTCTTCACCAGCTCCACCTGACGAGGACCGCGAAGACGACTTCCGAGCTCCTCTATATCGCAGCGTGGAAATAAATGGAATAACTGTACGAATGAAATGGTGCGTCACGTGCAAGTTCTACAGGCCGCCGCGCTGCTCGCACTGTTCTGTGTGCAATCATTGCATAGAGGTAAGTTCAAATAGTAAATAATAATAAATGGCATAACTGTACGAATGGAATAGTGCGTCATGTGCAAGTTCTACAGACGGCCGCGCTGCTCGCACTGTTCTGTGTGCAATAATTGCATAGAGGTAAGTTCAAATAGTAAATAATAATAAATGGCATAACTGTAGGAATGGAATAGTACGTCACGTGCAAGTTCTACAGACGGCCGCGCTGCTCGCACTGTTCTTTGTGCAATCATTGCATAGAGGTAAGTTCAAATAGTAAATAATAATAAATGGCATAACTGTACGAATGGAATAGTGCGTCACGTGCAAGTTCTACAGACGGCCATTCATCACATTAGTAAACCTTCGACCTTTTATATTAAAAAAAAAAAAAAAAAAAACTACACCTACGTCGTATGACATAACAAAGACATGCATTCATGTCGTGTCATAAAAATACAACTAAAGGTAAAAGTAAATAATAATTACGTGGAACATTTAAAATACCTAAATTACCTTCCCGTAACTTTCGTCAACGTGGAAAGGTCATTTAGTTACTTAAAATGTTTTTTTTTAATAGACGTCAACAACTTGGCACCCAAATTCATTGTACAAATTTTAGTTGTTTATTCAGCATAATTTGGATATATAAATGTGTATAATGATCAGGCTTCGGAGTATTTTTAGCACAGTAAGACTAAAGAGAGCTATGCAGTCGTTGTTAACTTTAGAATAGAATAGAATAGAATAGAATAATAGAATAGAATAATTTATTCGCAAGAATATGTATGTACAAAGGTGTCCTTATAAATAGTGAGTAACAATATTCAGCCATTTGGCATGCAAATTTTAGGAATAAGTATCGACAGCATTAAAATTATTTACAAGTCCAGATACTCCTTAACAGAGTAGAAACAATGTTCCTGAAGCCATCTCGTTAATTTTGTCTTAAATTCTAAATCATACAATAATTTGATATTATCAGGAAGCTTATTATAAATTTCAATAATTATATTGCATGCATTACGCTTATAAATGTCAGCATGACAGGGAGGTTGATAAAGCAGATTTTTGTACTGTGTTCGCTGATTTCCTTTAAAAACATCAGAGCGTAACCTAAAATATTTCATATTAGCTTTGACAAACAGACAAACTTTTCTGATATACATGCATGCTAAAGGTAAAATATTATATTTCTTGAAAATGGGTTTGCAAGTGTCTGTTATCCATGCATTTGCAATTGCGCGGACGCATTTTTTTTGTAGTTTAAAAGCTTTCTCGACATGAACAGAGTTCCCCCAGAGTAGGAGGCCGTAGTTTAAAATAGAAGATACATGGCCATAGTAGGCTGTAATTGCAGCTTCTGTCGAGACTGTTTTAACAAGTTTTCTCAAGGCAAATACAAATCTGTCCAATTTCGAACATATTGTCTCTACGTGGTTTTTCCAATGCAAGTGACTATCAATATTTAAACCTAAAAATTTTATACAGTCAGTCTCTTTCACATGTTTGTCATTATATTTAATATTTAATGTCTTAGGATTAGTTTTGTGGGATCGAAATTGCATAAATTTAGTTTTTGTCAAATTAATATTAAGATAATTACTATTGGTCCATGTAAAAATGTCAGACAAAGCATTATTAATTATTAATTCATAGTCATCATTGGAGTCCCCCTTTACTAGTAGCGTAGTATCGTCTGCGAAAAGAATGCACTTTTGTGACGTTGCTTGCGGGAGGTCATTTATGTATAACAGGAATAGCAATGGCCCTAAATTACTACCCTGAGGTACACCTGAGTTATTTATGCTAAATTGTGACCTATACATTACTTTTACAGGGGATTTTTTAACTGAAACTATTCGAGCAATTTCGGTACATTGCTGCCTTTCAGACAAATAACTTCGGAACCAATCTGATGCTTTACCTCTGATACCATAACATTCCAATTTAGAAAGAAGTAACGAATGATTTACAAAGTCGAATGCCTTGCTCATGTCTAGGAAGATGGACATGATCGGCACTTTGTCATTAATAGCTTCTGTGATGTACTTTACAAAATTAAAACATGCTAGTTCAGTGGAATGGGCCTTCCTAAAGCCGTACTGTTCAGGTTGTAATATATTGTGTTTTGTCAAATAGGCATTCAATCTAGTGTACATGGCTTTTTCAATTATTTTGGAAATTATAGGAACTATGGTAATAGGCCTATAACAGTTTGGGTCTTCACGGTCACCCGATTTAAATAAAGGTTTAATAATCGAAATTTTGAGCTGTTTTGGAAACACTCCTTGACTAAGCGATAAATTAATTATATGCGTTAGAGGGCGACTTAAATGTTTAGCATTTTTCTTCAACATTGTAGTCGTTATATTATCATAGCCACATGTATTAGTATTATTAAGCGTCATGATTAATCTATAAACTTCATTCTCATTTACAGGTTTAAAGAAGATTGTATGAGGCCAATTTTTTAAAGTTATATTACAGTTATTATTCTTTGAAATATCAGTATTAATGACATCAATAAAAAAAATATTTAAGATATTACATATATCCTGTGGGTTGTGATGTATTCTGTCATTTGATTTAATGCAAGCAATATCGCTACTGTAAGCGTCTTTATTAGTCGCTGAAGATATTACATTCCACGTAGCTTTACATTTATTATTATTAGCTAGTATATATTTACTGTTTCTTAATTTTTGTGAAGTAGCATACATCTTCTTAAAATTTTATTATAACATTTTAGCTTATCCCTATTTCTCTTTTTATTCGTAGCATCACTCTGAATTTGCATGCACATTTTGCGTTTCACATGGCATGGTTTCCGAATACCTTTAGTTAACCACTTAATACTCTTACATCTATTACTAACCTTAACTAAGATTAACGGAAAGCACAAGTTGAATAACAAACATATTAGGTCATAGAAAATGGTAAATGCTCCATTAAGGTCATCATTTTCTAAAACATCAGAGAATGATAGAGCTTCTATATACTCACTAAACTTTCTAACATTGTCACCACTAAAATCTCTCTTATATTCAAACCAAGTTGTTACAATTGGTTTTTTATTTTTCGTTTCAATGGTTAGTATTTGAGCCATGTCGTGGTCAGATAAATATAATTTATGAGTCATCGAGTCAACTTGTTTAATGTTACTGGCCATTTGGTCTAAGCATGCGTTGATCCTTGTTGGCGATCTTATATGCATAGTAAAATTGTGATTTTTTAAAGTGCTAGCAAGTTCGTTAGAGAATTGAGTCTCTTTAAGAATATCAATATTCCAATCTCCACATATTATAATTTTTTTATTCCTATATCTGTTATTTAAGCGAAAAAGGAGTTTATTCATTTTATCTATAAAAACTCCAACATGAGATTGGGACTGTTCAGGAACTCTATAAATAACAACTATAATCAAGTTGATACCAATTATTTCGACTCCACAACATTCAAAATAATTATTGGCGGATAAATCAGACAGAAAGTAAACAGGTTTCACCTCTAATGTTTTTTGAACAAAAATAGAAGTCCCCCCTCGACTTTTCTCTCTACAGAAAGAAGCTACTTGTTTGTAATTGTGAAGTTTCATGTTTTTCTCTGAGCCGCGCTTCACGAAAGTTTCACTAAGACACAACACATGAATTTCCTGTTGATTATTGCGAAAATTCTGAAGCGCTATTTCTATAAAATCTGTTTTGTTTAATAATCCTCCTATATTTTGGTGCATAACCCTAAATTTGCTTGAATGTGTATAACGAGTATCGACATAGTCCTTAACGAAAAAAATTTCTTGGAAAATAGTCCGTTATGTATTTTTGTTTTAATGGCTTTTCCAGCTTTTTGTTACAATAGTAGTGCGGCATAGTATGCTCACGTCCTGTATTTATTTTAAGATTATTATAACCGAGATAATTATCGCTATAGTACTTACAATCTATGAGGAAATTGATTTTTGTACACATTTTTTTCATAAAGTTTACGTCAAGATAATTCAAGTCATGCAAAGGCAAAAATATACAATTTTTGAAATTTTTACAGTATAGTTGCAAGGTGTCGTTCAGTTTTTCCTCTCTTAAGTGAACACTGTTTTTTACACCTGTTACGATGATATAAGGCTTATAGTGTAATTTTAAGAAATAACTAAGTTCTATTTCCAGTTTTGTTGGATTATTATCACAATTTCCCACGTTGATAATGATTATATCCTCAGAGGTCACATTGACTGTTTCCATTGATTTTAGTATGTCTTCGCAACGTGCACCTGATTTTATAAAATTTTAAAATAATAATAAATAACTTTTAAAATTAAGTCATACTCATTCTCGTCCTCATAAAATAAATAATAACTATAATAAATACTGAATAGAATCAGGCGTTACTTTGCGGAAATCCATAACATCCATAACTTGGACCTTTTTAAATCGAGAGTGAATAGACATCTTTTAGGTAAGCATGTTCCATCCTACACTTTCAACTACATCGGCACTTTCCATCAGGTGAGATTGTGGTCAAATGCTTACCTTTTTCGAATAAAAAAAAATATATTACTTTGCTGATCCGCGAAAAAATAACGTGCTAGTCAATCAGTGCTAACCCGTTATACTTACTTGCGTATTTTTACATCTAATTAATGTTCCCACCCTCCCACCGCAAAAAAATACGCCAACATCTTCATTGACGAACAACAAATAATATGCAGGTACTACCAAATATATAGAACAATCAATATCTATAGAACACGTAGCTATAGGAATGAGTTCTTTATAATCTTCACGTGGTATGACGTGTACGTTGTTCATTTCATCAGTCCAGTTGTAAAATGTGTAAATAATTTACACTTGTCCCATGTACCTATTGTGGAGTGAAACATGTTCTATGTTAGTTAAAAATCCAATTATGACTTTAAATATTTTTTTTTACATAGACTGAAATTAAAGTACCATGTTTTAGAACTTCCTCAATTTTTTGTGAGCTTGCTATCATTCGTATTTCATTAATATCCGGGTTCCTTTTTAGAACTTTTTCTTATTTATCTTTAATTGTGTCAGGGCCAAAACATGTAAAAAATTATGTTGTGTTATTTGAAACGCTTGCTTCATTGGAATACTAGTACACTGTAATTTTGTAATAGATTCAACAATAACTTGATTATTGTCTTTAATAAAACTAAGCTCGTTTGACATGTTCATATCCAGCAATGCGATTTGAGCGTTAGCTATTGCGATGGCTTCTTTTATTGGATATTGATTATATTTTTATAATGACTAATTTAATTACATATATGTAAAAAGTATTACATATAAGTAGTCAGAATATTTAAAAAAGGATCCGGACGAACTTAATCAATGAGGATGAGTATGAGTATGACTAATTAAAGTCATACTCATACTGATACTACATAATGAGTATGCACTTACTTACTCCGTTGGCTCAGCGACCCAAAATGAGACTTGGCCTCCGACACAAGACAGCGCCATTTTTCTCGGTCCTGTGCGACCTCTCGCCAATTGTCGACTCGAAGCTCGCGCAGATCCGTCTCCACCATGTCGCTCCAGCTATACCTAGGGCGTCCGATAGGACGTCCTCCTGCTAGGCGACCCAGGTACGCTCTTTTTACGTTCCGATCTATAGTATAGTATCTCCACATGCGACGCTATAAAAATACCCGTGTTCCACCCCAAAACCTAAATGTAGGAGATATAGTGTACAAAGGCGTGTCCAAATTTAAATACTTAGGCTGCACCGTTACTGATACCAACAATCGTGACGAGGACATAAAGATTAGGATCCAGAATACATTGCGATGCAGTGCAGCCCTTCACAAGGTGTTAGTGTCCAAGCTTCTAAGCAGACGCACCAAGATTCGAATCTATAAGACCGTGATTCGCCCAATCCTAACCTACGGATGCGAAGCATGGACACTAACACTCAAGGAAGAAAACATGCTGCTAGTTGCCGAGAGGAAAATCCTCCGTAAAATATTGGGCCCCAAACGAAGACCGGATGGAAGTTGGACAGTCCTTAAGAACCGTGAGATTGAAGACCTAGTGGCTGAACCTAACATCATGGGAGAAAGTAAAGCCCACAGACTCCGTTGGTTGGGCCACCTTGAGAGAATGGACGAAGATCGGAACGTAAAAAGAGCGTAATGAGTATGACTTAATTTTAAAGTTAACAACGACTCCATAGCTCGGTTTAGTCTTACCGTGCTAAAAATACCCCGAAGCCTGATAATGATGATAATAAAATTACTTTTGTTTGTGTATATTTGAAAACTGCACGTTGACAACGATCATTTTATATCAGCATATGTCATAAAAGACAACTAATTTATGTTTAACCCGTATTCAAATCGTGGATACTTTATTCACTAAATGCTTCTATGACCGTTTTTTGGGAAAAAGTGCTTATATCTTCGTATGTCCCCTACCCTCTTTAACTAACCAGCTACAGTTAATTAGTTGCTAGTTACGTCATCTGTGAGCTCTAATCAGATTTCAGCTTGTCGTTAGTATGAGAGCACTAAAAGGGATTACCTTAAAACTACTCCACTACTATTTAAAAAGCAATTTAGACCTTAAACTTATGAAGATAAAGTTGCTTTTAGAATGTGAAGCGTAGTTGGTTGCTCTGAAAAGGTTAGTTAAATAAATTATTCACGGTTGATATCTTCGTGTTGCTCGGGATTTGCTGATAAAATGGCTTGAAATTGAAACCTTATTTATTTATTTTCTTAGATCATAAGGTTAAAACGCGATGGCATTATAGATGAGAAAAGGTTTTTTCGGTATCAAGTAATATCTTAGTACCTACTATGATTACTATGCATTGTGTAATAGGTAAAATTGTGTAAACTTATTTACCACTTGCAAAGTAATGACAATTGGTGGCGTTGGCGTTCCATCAGAGACACACAATTCGGTTGTATTTACAAACAAACATTTAAAAAATTTACCGGCCTATCTGGGCTATCTGTAGCGTAGATAACATTTTTGTATATATTGTGTTAGGTTGGCTGTACATTTTTTACTAATAAAACATTTCATGAATCAATATCACTTCGTTGTATATTCAATATGCATATGCATCTGCCATATCACCTGCTGCAACCCTATGACCTTCCTGTTTAATTCCTAACGTCAAGTTCATTATTGCGTGAGAGCATTGTTCCGTGAACTTGTTCCAACTTGCACAATACATCTCCAATAGAAACGACGTGTTTAAAATAGAAAAGCCATATTTCTTACGTCCACTCGTAGTTGCATTGGTCTCTTGAGAATGCAAATCCAACCTTGCCTTTTAAGAATAAAGTTTGTTTTACAGTACACGTCGAGTTGCTTTAAGCTAGAAGTTACAATACAACCATTGGAGCTTGCGTGTTCTCATCGTAAGCAAAGCAACTTTGTATACTTGATATTCAGTTTATTTTTGAATAAACTAGTTGCTCTAAGCTTAATAATATAGTAAGTATGAT
Source organism: Cydia pomonella (assembly GCF_033807575.1). NCBI lineage: Eukaryota > Metazoa > Arthropoda > Insecta > Lepidoptera > Tortricidae > Cydia > Cydia pomonella. The sequence continues at coordinate 18,649,378 of NC_084715.1, read as the reverse complement.
ATTTGTAGACTAAATTGTTTATGACGCGTTGAATTATATGGTAAACTGTTAATAAACTTTATCTATGCTTAAATTTATTATAACTATCATAAACTGCGAATGACTAAATTGATTACGTGAAACCGGAAACTAGAGGCGTATTCTGATTGTAATAAAAAATTTATTATGAATTTGATCTGAATATGTTATTTATTACTTATTTGTTTTATTAGAGATTATATCCATAAAATCCAGATTAAATTCATAGGCATTTTTTTTTTATACTACGTCGGTGGTAAACAAGCATACGGCCTGCCTGATGGTAAGCAGTCTCCGTAGCCTATGTACACCTGCAACTCCAGAGGAGTTTCATGCGCGTTGCCGACCCTAACCCCACTCCCCTCGTTGAGCTCTGGCAACCTTACTCACCGGCAGGAACACAACACTATGAGTAGGGTCAAGTGTTATTTGGCTGCGGTTTTCTGTAAGGTGGAGGTACTTCCCCAGTTGGGCTCTGCTCTAGATCTGGAATGACATCTGCTGTGCTGTGCCCTACCACACAAGGCGAGATGACATTCACATTGCCCATACCTCTCTTTTAGACGTAGTTTAAGGACATACCCGGGTCCAAGCATCTGGTTATTTAAAAAACGTGAGTGAAGACTCACCGGGTTCACCTAATCGTAATCAAACAAAATATTGACTCTCTTTCATCTTAAAATTAAATACAGTATCGATGTATATTTACTTCTATCGTTTCGGAAATCCGTTGATCAGCGAAAAGCGTGCAACTAGCGATAAGTTAGTATTTTATTTTCTCTTAGAAAAGTGCTCACCGACAATGTTAGTAAAACTTAGCAGCCAGCGCGCTACGTGCTACGCTTGTAGCCGATAGCGCAATGTAGTAGGGAATGAAAATCGGTTATAACCGTAACCGAAATAACCGATTATTTTGACAAGACTTCATGATAACCGATTATTGGAAACTCGAATAATCGGTTATTTTCTGTTTATTTATGACTTAAATTCTTCTAATGACTACAAAGTCCTGCCTTTTTGGCTTTGACTATAATTTTTGTCATTGGTGTACTTAAATAATTATTTATGAAATATTTTGATTGAATATTGTATCACGTCCAAAGTCATATTTTCACTTTTACTGTATATTTTGTGTTTTATTAAAAAACGAAGACATACTCACATTCCCTAATACCAAAGAGAATTTGAAATAGAGGTGTATTGTCAAATGAATGAATGAAATGAATGAAAATCATTTATTTCGAGCTAAAAACTCATGTCAAAGTAAATTTTGTAGACACAGTAAATTTACTGCCATCATTCGACACATGATTAAAACTTTTAAAACGCCATTTGACTTTGATCCTCATTGTTTCACTGATATGTGTTAAATAACAAATAGTGGCGCCATCTACTAGCCAAAGGTATGACGGCATCTTTTCGAGCAATGGCGCCATACTTTTGGCCTATGCCATGCTCTAGTAGATGGCGCCACTTTTTGATATGTTACAAATTTAACACATACCTATTAGTGAAAGAATAAGGATACATTAAACACTGTATTAACATATTTTCTTTGTCCACAGACATTTGACCACCACTGCCCCTGGGTGAACAACTGCATAGGGCGCCGTAACTATAGGTTCTTCTTCTTCTTCCTAATATCGCTCTCCATACACATGCTGAGCATATTCGGACTCAGTCTGTACTTCATCATGAACAACAACGGCCGCACTTTGACCGAAGTCGAGCCTATTGTGTCGTATCCTTTTTGAAGTAGTGAAGTGTGTGTGTGGCTTAAAGGGTAAATCGTGTGATTCAGTAAAATTACACTCAACCCAACACCCATCAACACCCAATACCCGTCAAGAGACATCAGGTTTTACGGTAAAAAAAATCATTATGGTGCTAAAATCGTTGTTGTATGTGTCTATGTTCCCCAACTAAAAATATATTTAATCCTTTTCGGTCAGGTTTGTCTTAATCTGATGTTAGCGTCTTGGAGAAATCGAGAAAATTCTCAAAATATTACTCATACATAGTCATTTTCATAGTGATTTGGATCACCTTTTGCTAAAGAGGAACTGCAGATGAAGACATTAAAATGATCAACGGAACTCAATCATGAAACACTGTATCTTGGCAGTGTTTGGCTAATTATTAGACGTTACATTTCCATAAATAGAAATTTAGAAATAAACATCCAACCATGGATATCATATCAATGAAAAATATCCTCTCTATGAAATAAATATAGTCATTTAAGTCTTGTATTTTAATACCATTTTTTTAGGATCACTGTCCCAAATTAAGTAAGAGACGTTCTGTTTTGGTTTGTCTTGTCAAAGATTGTTAGTATAGTATTTTTTTTTATGAACCAGTTACAACCTTAACGCACAGCCAGAATGGTGATAATGGGCGTGATAGCCCTCCTAGCGATCCCGATATTCGGGCTGACAGGGTTCCACATGGTGCTGGTGTCGCGAGGCCGCACCACCAACGAGCAGGTCACGGGCAAGTTCACCGGCGGCTACAACCCCTTCTCGAAGGGCTGCTGGTACAACTGCTGCTATACGCAGTTCGGCCCGCAATATCCTAGGTAAGACACCTTTTGCTACTAAATGACCTAACCCTTCATGCCAATAAAGATCTGACAGATTGAGAAGTCTGGTAATTTAAAAAAGAATCAGTCAGTAGCAGAAAGAAGGCGTAATAATGAGCGTGATAATGATAAGCCCTTCTGGCGATCCCGATAATCGGGCTGACAGGGTTCTACATTGCGCTGGTGCCACCAGTTCACCCGTTTCCTTGAAGGGATGCCTGGTATAACTGCTTGGCGCAGCATGGCCATCAATATCCTAGCTGAATTACAATACTATTATAGTAAGGATAGAAGACGGATAAATAGGAAGATATAAGGAAATAAGGAAGGAAGATACAAGTAATGTGATACAAACATTTTATGCTTATCGGTGGGAGATTTGAGATGTAGACTTGTAGACTTTAGAAAAATATCTTGGGTACGTTGAAAGAAGCACCGATACCGCGTGTGGCATATAAAAAGTAAATATTTATAAAATCGACGTATGAGGTGTGTATAACGTCGTTGCGCTTGCGAATTCCGCTATGTAATCTTTAGAAATTTTGAGAGTTCCCTGAGTATCATATATAAAAATCAAGATTGAGAATATAAGTAAAGTTACGATATTTTTTTGACAGTTTTAAAGCATCTGGTAATAGTTATCGCCGACAGAAATGGTCTGCCAATGTTGATTATCAATTTTTAACAATGTTTTCTAAAGCATACATAAAAATCAGCCATGAGAATATTGAGAAAAGATTGTAGTATTGGTGGGACCAATATAGCAATTATACAGACATTAAAAATACATACTAACACTATATTATCCCATACATTTTATTCATGAGACAATAAGTAAGGTCTGGCGGCTCTGGGATCTTGGACTACTAGTATTCTGAAACTTGAGATCGACTGAAACAAAAGAATTCAGAGGTCCACAATACCTAAATAAGAGAAAAGACAAAGAAAAATATAAGCGCGTCACGTCTAACAATAACGCCGCTCTCGTCTATTTATAGATTTTAATGAAAACTGAGATTCCATTTTGTATTATTTCCCGCCTCTGCAACGCTGAAAATTTAATCTGTCATATTAAATGACCCTTTTCATAAAGGTTAAAACAATTTTCTCGCAAAGAAAACAAAATGGTTGGCTATTTTTAATTATCACAATTAGGCGGTTATGACACTGGATGCGATTCGCACGTCGCTCCGATGTGCGAGCGGGATGTCGCTATAATACGCGCATAGCGTCTTCTCGCTCAAATATCGAAGCGACGTGAGAATCGCATTCAGTGGATAACCGCATTAGGTGCGAACCCGAGATTTCCTTGGCAATTAGGTTAATTAATCCTTGGTGGGGGATGCCCTTTTATCTTTGTAACGGGCGGAAAATGCTTATTGTCCAGTTTTACGGATGCCTGGGTAGCTGAGATTGATGAGTGGGTCATGGCTTAGAAAAAGTCAACAGCAAATTTCGAATTTCGAAAACCTGATATCGGTTAGGCGTTAGCAGCTTAATTTTTGAAATCACTATATTGTTAAACAGTCACATTACTTATAGATCTCTAGAACTGTGTCGTATGCATAATTATTAGATGGCAGTCATTCTGATCCTTCTATCACTGCAAAACGGCTCTACCTTACAGTCAGGAAACATTGGGTTTCTTGAAGCCGTGGAACACCAGTACAAACTGCGATCTAATAAATGTGCAATATCTGGGAGACAGACCGAGCTTTGCTCGGAAAACATATAAAAACTTAAAAACCGGCCAAGAGCATGTCGGGCCACGCTCAGTGTAGGGTTCCGTAGTTACTCTTCCGTCACAATAAGCTAAACTGGAGCTTAAAGTAGGTATAGTAAATTGTTAACCAAGGGATGAAACGGTACCTTTCACCCGAGTTAAACAAATAGGCAAATTTGCATAATCAGTACCTAATTAAAGTAAGTTTTTTACTATGAAGGAAAAACTTTTTGCGATAACTCAAAAACAGCTAAACTGATCATGTTCGCTATAGTTTTCATTTAATGTCTTTCTTAAGTTCTACTTCCACGATTTTTTTCATATTTTTTGGACCTATGGTTCAAAAGTTAGAGGGGGGGGGGGGGGGGACACATTTATTTTTTCTTTCGGAGCGATTGTCTCCGAATATATTCACTTTATCAAAAAATGTTTCTTGGAAACCCCTATTACTTTTGAAATACCTTTCCAACGATACCCCACACTCCAGGGTTGAAGCGAAAAAAAATTTCACCGTCACTTTACGTGTAGGGGAGGTACCCTAAAAAATTTAAATTTTTAGATTTTATTGTACGACTTTGTCGGCTTTATTGATTTATATATTCATGCCAAATTTCAGCTTTCTAGCACTAACGACCACGGAGCAAAGCCTCGGACAGACAGACAGACAGACAGACAGACGGACATGGCGAAACTATAAGGGTTCCTAGTTGACTACGGAACCCTAAAAATGAGCGTTTTCCCAGAGATAAGACCTAGCTAGATCGTTTTTTCGCCCCCGAAAACCCCCATATAGCAAATTTCATCGAAATTGTTAGAGTATATGTCGATCCTAATAACTTAATTTAAGCTTAGTAATGCACCATTGAAATTAACGGAGTTTAAAAAACCGGACATGTACGAGTCAGGCTTGCCCACCGAGGGTTCCGTATAAATTATCTTTTTATTTTACATACTCAGCAAATAGTAGTGACTGAACGATTAAATGAATATTATTTAAGTGCACGATATTTGAGCTAAATACAACGTGTTAGTCAATATTGCAGTTGGTTGTTGAACTTGCTATCAGTATGAAAAAAATGACATTTACAGTACATATGGGGCTACTTTATAGCACTAGTGCGAGAAGTAGCATATTACGTTACTGTGTCGAACATTTAAAGGGCCATATGTACTGTAAAACGTTGTACGATACATGTGCGAATAGGTAATTCGCAACTCGTGTCGATTTAAAACACTCCCTTCGGTCGTGTTTTAATTTATATATATCGCCACTCGTTTCGAATTTCCTATTTTTCGCACTTGTATCGTAATGTACTATTATATCAAAATCCCGCCGTCATTACTCGATCTCGATGCTCCCCTTTCCTTGTAAATAATGTATCGAAAATCCTTTGTCTATCTCTGTTGGCGTCATATTTAGCGCTTAATAAGATCGATGACAGAGAGATGATTAAGAGAGTTACGATAGATTTTAAAATTTTCGAACAACATTCTATTTGTGACTCACGTTATGCCTTAATTCATCCTCCCGAGTTCCAGAGTCCATAGTTTTTGAATTTCGAACCTTCTGTTAGTCAATAAAAGTTGAAAATAAATATTTGAATGTGTCTGTTCTTTGTACATATCGTTGTAAACAGGACCTTACAAAGTAACCAGAAAATTAATGTATTTTTATATATAAGAATTATATAAAAAAACCGTTTTTTTTTGTCAAATTAATCCAAGCAGGTGGATCAACGATCACGTCCACGTTTTATTTTGTATCATGTATTTTTATTTTTTTACACGCATTAATAACTTGTTTCAGCCAATTGGTTGAACCCGAAACCAAGTTCATGCAAGCGTTTTGTCGCCAAAGAAAACTACTTATCGCTCGCCGTTACTATAAGAAGGAAGTAAAATTACCCTTAGTTGATGAAAAGTATGTTAATTTCATTTAGTCTGTCGGCACCATGCAGTTAAATTCCCATTTTAGCGTTGAAGTACTTATCTTAAATATTTGTTGAAGTTATCATAATTATTATATATTGCATTATGTTTTTGCTGACAATATTTCATCATCATGTAACAGGTCAGTGGCAGACATGGTAAAGGTATCAGTAGTCAAAAAAAAGTAACAAAAAAAACATAAGTAGGTATTAGTAGATCAGGGGTCTATAATTTGTTCGACCACAGGGTTGCTTACTACCAAGCCTCCGCTTACTTTTCGCCTCCCTATCAAAGAGGGAAAGTATGTTTGTTTCACTTACAACCGCCAAAAGACCGGCATGCTTCTCTGTCCAAAACCGTTTCTGACCAGTCGACGGCGCCGAGTTGGCTAAGGTCTTTTTGCACTTCGTCCCTCCACCATACCCTTTTTTTTTTTTTTTTTTCTAGGGGGAAAATGCATTCCGCATACCACCCGGGTGCGGGGGGTGACCCGAGTGGTTATGTGGGACTCCCGTCTAGGCTAATGAGGCCCACGGTATACCCACTAAAAACCCCCCATATGCCACCTCGCCGCCTTATTGGTGGGGTTACGGGAACACTTGCGTACTCATCCGCGACCCCACCGGCGGCAGCCGCCCGCGAGCGGCTCCTTCGCGGATGCCCGAAGGCCCTTCACGCGAGGCGCGCCAGATGGTTCGACGCGCCTTCCTCCTCGGCCTCCGTCCTGCAGTGTAGCGGACCCCCCCGAGCCCGCCACAAGGAGGCCACGGGCGCCAGAAAACTCCCCAGCGCCCGGCGGCAGATGAGGTCCATGGTTCTGCCGCAAACCACAACTCGGCTGCAGAGGACAGGGAGAACGGCACACCGTAACACCGACACTCCTCTTCCTCTGCAGCCCCACCAACGCCGCTACAGCGGAACGGCCCCGCCAAGGTCGCAGGCAGAGTGGCGCATCGTGATACCATCACGCCTCTTCCCCTGCGATCCCACCTCGGCCGTCGAGGATAGGGAGAACGGCTAACCGCAATACCGACACTCCTCTTCCTCGACGGTCCCCCTCCAACGCGTCACAAGCGGGCTTATCAAGCCCACTTGGAGCGTCCTCCTCGGGCCAGCCAGCACCTCAAACAGGCCGGCCCTGGTTGCCTCTTCGCTTCACCGTGGGAGACCAAGCCACGGCTACTAAGCCCCTCCACCACGACAAGGTGGGCAACCCTCGGGGGGCCCTCCACCATACCCTGCAGTTAAAGTTCCAATTTTATAGTTCTAGTACCGGCCGTAAGTAGGCCGGCAGTAAATAGTTGAAGTAAAAGTACTTATCATATTCTCAAATGTTTCTACATCATTTTTTCACAGTAATAGTATTTATATAGAGTCTGTGCGGAAAGAGATGTCGTGAAATATATGTGAAGCATTACATTCTACGTCCCCTCACGTTCTGCACAGACTAGTAGTGTTTCTACGTGAATTTAAACACAAATTAAAATATTTTCTGAAAATAATTAAATTTGTTTTGATACTTCTAATAGTATTTTTTTGTTCTTATGTATGAGGGATGTAATTGTTGTAATATGTAGTTCAATGACAATATGAAGACACCATCAGCATTGGTATCTTATATACAGTTCGTCGATCGTTGTTCAGAAGTAAGACTGTTACAGAAGCGCATGTCAATTACTATATAGTTACTTATTATTTCTCAGTAGTGAATGACGTGACACGTAGCACACGAGTAACTTAGAATCCGACATTAATGATAGAGGTCACATTGGTTCGGTTTCGACGGATGGACAGTATGGACACCTACTAGAGTTAGGGTCGTTTGCACCAAACCGTCTGTCACCGTTGAGGGAAGAATAGCTTTGCGATCCAACCCGACATTACCCGTACATTTTTGTTGAAATTTCCATCTCGGGAAAATACGGTTTCCACTAACTAAATCTTAACAAATCACTTTGATTTTGATATCGATCGCTTCAGCATAATATATTCTAGGTTTATAGGTTACGCTTTAAAAAAATACATAAGTAGTTTTTATAAAATGTTATTTAAACCGTTTTTAATGTATTTCATATGTCTATGTCTCACGTTCCACATCACAGTATAAAAATCGTTTCACAAATTGGTCAGAATTATTTTCGTTGTCTTGATTTTGACCCCAAAAAATGATACGGAAATGATGCGGTAATTTAGTTTTTAATTTTTCACATTGTAAATGTAATTTACAGTTAAAAAGACATGCAATTGCACTCGTCTTTTTAGGGTTCCGTAGTCAAAGGGAGGGTCCCTTTATATTACTAAGACTTCGCTGTCCGTCCGTCCGTCTGTCACCATCAGGCTGTATCTCACGAACCATGATAGTTCGTTCGTTGCCGCTATAACAACAAATAGGTTTGACGACCGGTTTGGCCGACGACCGGTTTGGCCTAGTGGGTAGTGACCCTGCCTACGAAGCTGATGGTCCCGGGTTCAAATCCTGGTAAGGGCATTTATTCGTGTGATGAGCATGGATATTTGTTCCTGAGTCATGGGTGTTTTCTATGTATTTAAGTATTTATAAATATTTATATATTATATGTATCGTTGTCTAAGTACCCTCAACACAAGCCTTATTGAGCTTACTGTGGGACTTAGTCAATTTGTGTAATAATGTCCTATAATAATGTCCTATAATATTTATAGGTACTAAAAAGTACGGGACCCTCGGTGGACGAGTCCGCACTTCTCCGGGTTTATTTATTTAATAAAATATAGAAATACAAGCGTGACGGAATGGTCCAAAACAAGACAACAGAAAGTATTTCGACCCAATCACCAAGTCTGCCTAGGCAACTAGGCATATCATGATATCACGCTTCAACAGCGTTAAGTTAATGCACTATTCAACCACATCGTGCACCGTCTACTATTTATGTTCGTCGGCAGGTAATGTAGCTACAGCCTTGTTGTGGCTACTACAATATTAAAGGAATCGATTTTCCGCGCTACACATACTAATGACAAACCAGGTGGAATTGTGTTGATAATCATTTTCCTACAGTCCAGCCCATGTACAGTCGCCATCAGATAGATCGGAGCGACCGAGGTGCTCAAAAATATCAGAACACGCACTCTAACGCGTTCATAATAGAGGCGAGTTTAGATATTTGTGAGCACCTTGGCCGCTCCGATATATCTGATGGCGACTGTACAGCAGGCAAGTGCATACGTACCTTGTGAATGAATTCCGTTCATAAAGTGAAATAGCTCCAATAAAAACAATGAAACATAAACATTCAAAACTTCTGCATGTGATATTCAAAAATATTTTAAAGCCGTTAAATTCCGGTCTCTTGCAATCACTAAAATTCGTTTTTTAGCATTAGACAAAAGGTAAACAATCTTGACGTGTCTTTTTATTGAAAATTATTAAAAAGGCGGTTTAAAAAAAATTGTTTATAACACTTATTATGAAAGCAAAATAATCGTTTTATGATTAGACGGGTCCACACGGAGCGAGCATACGCGCGAAGCAATTTCCTCACGCACAATACGGCCAGTGTATAGACGTGACGTGGCGCGCGCCGCCTCGGCCGAGGCACGTCTACACTGGCCGGTTTGTGCGTCAGGAAATTGCCTCGCTCTGTGTGGACCCGGCTATTTATAATTTTTACATATTTCCCAAGACTTATTTTTCAAAGGTGTTTTTTAATAAACCAAGATTTTTAATAAAAATAAATCAAGATCGCTTACCTTCTTTATAATGATAAAAAACCGAACTATATATAATCTAGACTACATTTAATATATATTTTATCGTGTACCCATAGTACGCGCTTTGCTTCGTTGCGGTAGGTCAATTTGTGTAACGTCTCCAAATATTTAAGTTATTTTTCAAATTCAGAAGGCTTACCGCAAAACCAGAAAATCTAAATCGGATAGACGGCTCTGCCGCATAGTCGCCGTGTGAACGATTTTAAAAGTTGCCCTACAACGGTATTCGATAAAATCCCGTATAAAGAAAAAAGAATCCCGGTCCTGGGCTAGTCTCATCTCGGCAGGGTGTTCATCCTCACACCCTAGAACCTAAATGGTCGCGTACTGTGCGGAAGAGGAATTTCCTCCCGCGAACGCTTCTGCTGTGGAATGAGCTTCCTGCCGAGGTTTTCCCGAGGGGCTACAGTATGGGGCTCTTCAAAAAAGGAGTGTACAGGTTTTTAAAGGGTCGGCAACGCGCATGTAATGCCTCTGGTGTTGCAGGCGCCCATAGGCTACGGTGACTGCTTACCATCAGGCGGGCCGTATGCTTGTTTGCCACCGTCTTGGTATAAAAAAAAAGTCTCATCCAGATGTGTCCCGCGATTTTTCGTATGTCGTCCACCCAATGCTCATACTATTTTTGGTAAACCCGTTCACCCGCTCCGTACAACCGCGCCTAGCGGATGCCCTTAGTATTTTTCTATAATACTGACTTGAAAAGAATGTAATTTGTAGAAGTTATATATGTGCCTTCCCACTGGTTTTCAATCGTGACGATTCGGTTGAGTGAAGGCCTGGCAAAGGTCGGCGGGGATTGGAATTGGACTTCTATACCTAGTATACATATTGCTCCCTATACAATAAGTGATACAACCTATTCTCACATAATCTGTTTTCTCATTACACCCTGACATACCATCTGATAATCTGATTATTTCTTCAGAGAGATAATAAATGATGTCATGATGTGTCACAATAAAGTAAGGACGCCAAGCACGAAGAATTTAAAAAGCGGCCAAGTGCGAGTCGGACTCGCCCATGAAGGGTTCCGTACCATTTATGACGTATTAAAAAAAACTACTTACTAGATCTCGTTCAAACCAATTTTCGGTGGAAGTTTGCATGGTACTTTGGAAGTGTCTCTCGCGCAAACTATTCAGTTTAGAAAAAAATGATATTAGGAACCTAAATATCATTTTTGAAGACCTATCCATAGATACCCCACACGTATGGGTTTGATGTAAAAAATTTTTTTTTTAAATTTTATTACGTATTAAAAAAAACTACTTACTAGATCTCGTTCAAACCAATTTTTGGTGGAAGTTTGCATGGTAATGTATATCATATATTTTTTTAGATTTTGCATTCTGTTATTTTAGAAGTTACAGGGGGGGGGGGGACATTTTACCACTTTGGAAGCGTCTCTCGCGCAAACTATTCAGTTTAGAAAAAAATGATATTAGAAACCTCAATATCATTTTTAAAGACCTATCCATGGATACCCCACACGTATGGGTTTGATGAAAAAAGATTTTTTGAGTTTCAGTTCTAAGTATGGGGAACCCCCAAAATTTATTGTTTTCTATCTTTGTGTAAAAATCTTAATGCGGTTCATAGAATACATCTACTTATCAAGTTTGAACAGTATAGCTCTTATAGTTTCGGAAAAAAGTGGCTGTGACATAATCGGACAGACAGACGGACATGACGAATCTATAAGGGTTCCGTTTTTTGCCATTTGGCTACGGAACTGTGGAGTTCACACTTTCGGTGAAGGAAAACATATTGAGGAAACCGGACTAATCCCAATAAGAACTAGTTTACAGTACACGCCAATTCTTGGGATTAGTTGAAAGCGGGCCCCAGGCTCCCATGAGCCGTGGCAAAATGCCGGGACAACGCGAGGAAGAAGAAGCTAATCACGAAGAATTTCGTACATTAACCCGCCTGTTTCTATCTCTGTCCCACGCGCATAATTATACTGCTGTCCCGGTCGCACAGTGTCTTTGAACACCGGCATTATGGGCGGGACAGCAATACAGGTAAATACAGGCGTGCGATTAAGAGGTCATAAAAACCTCAGGCCACCTTCATATGTCAGCATTCCTTATCACCTACTGCTTCAGAGCCCGCTTTCCTACTTGTTAAGGTTCCGTAGTTAACTAGGAACCCTTATAGTTTCGCCATGTCCGTCCGTCTGTCTGTCCGCGGCTTTGTTCCGTGTTCGTTAGTACTAGAAAGCTGCAATTTGGCATGGATACATAAATCATGTATGGCAACATTAGCGACAGAACGGTAAAATAAAAAGTACAAAAAAAATTTAGCGTACCTCCCGTACAAAATGCTTTTTAGGGTTCCGTAGCCAAATGGCATAAAACGGAACCCTTATAGTTTCGCCATGTCCGTCTGTCTGTCTGTCTGTCTGTCTGTCTGTCTGTCTGTCTGTCTGTCTGTCTGTCTGTCCGAGGCTTTGCTCCGTGGTCGTTAGTGCTAGAAAGCTGAAATTTGGCATGGATATATAAATCAATAAAGCCGACAAAGTCGTACAATAAAATCTAAAAATTTAATTTTTTTTAGGGTACCTCCCCTACACGTAAAGTGGGGGTGAATTTTTTTTTTCGCTTTAACCCTAGAGTGTGGGGTATCGTTGGAAAGGTCTTTCAAAACTAATAGGGGCTTTCAAGAAACACTTTTTGATAAAGTGAATATATTCGGAGATAATCGCTCCGAAAGAAAAAATAAATGTGTCCCCCCCCCTCTAAATTTTGAACCATAGGTCCAAAAAATATGAAAAAAATCGTGGAAGTAGAGTTTAAGAAAGACATTAAATGAAAACTATAGCGGACATAATCAGTTTAGCTGTTTTTGAGTTATCGCAAAAAGTTTTCCCTTCATAGTAAAAAGACTTATTTTAATTAGGTACTGATTATGCAAATTTGCCTATTTGTTTAACTCAGGTGAAAGGTACCGTTTCATCCCTTGGTTAACAATTTACTATACTTTAAGCTCCAGTTTAGCTTATTGTGACGGAAGAGTAACTACGGAACCCTACACTGAGCGTGGCCCGACATGCTCTTGGCCGGTTTTTTATTATTATTTTTAGCTTTAACCCAATGGTGTGGGGTGTTGGATAGGTCTTGCAAAACGAATCTTTCCAACAACCATTTTTGATAAAGTAAATATTTTCGGAAATAATAGTTCTGGAAGAAAAATAAATATGTCGTCCCAGGGGGACCGCTAACTTTTGTAACACGGGTCCAAAAAATATAAAAAAAAAGTCTTAAAACAAGAGCTTAATAAATACTTTCATTGAATACTATTGAACATGGTCGGTCCAGCCGCTTTTGAGTTATTGGAAAAAGTATTTTCTTCTTAATTAAAAGAAGAACAAAGCGCTGCGAAGGTACTCCCTTATGCTTGTTATGTACATGATACAACCAATTACCTTATTCTGACAGAATTGTAACTACCCCGAGCTTGGCCCGACATGCTCTTAGCCGATTTTTTTTCTTTTACTTAAATAATAGAATACAAGAGATCACACTACACTGTACACCGCGTCTTGATCGGGAATTGGGAGCGTTTCACGTCACGATTCAAATTTATTTATCAACATTTTACATGATGGCGTTACGTTAAGTTTGTGAGTGCCCTCTTCTTGGAATTTTATCCGTTCAAGATACTATGTGTGGAAATACATAGTATTTGTGTTATCCTATTTCTGAGCTATATTTGAAAAGATTCTTTCGCTGTAACAAAGAAATAACAAACGAAACAAAATAAGTGCAAACTCCCTCGTGTGGAAAATTAGTTTTTCTCACGGTGGGTAGGTACTGTCGTAAGTTCAGTAACATGTTTATGTCTCCCAATTATTATCCTCGAGTACGTTCCCTGTGGCGTCGTATCGTAATTTAATTTTAGTCCAACCGAAGAAAGCGTCTGGAATACCGACCGTATTGGGTTGGATTATTTTGACTGGTAATGTTATTTGCTCGATCATTTATCGAATTTATATTTTGTACGTACGAGTATCAATGTTGCTGAATAATAAGAATCTAGGTAAATTTATTTTGGGATTCTCATGTTCTTATGGCGTGTTTTTTGTATATATTGACTGTGGTGCCCATCTGGTGGCTCTAAACCACATTATTTGATGGGTAACAAATATGAAAATATGTTAGCCCATACTATTAACTTAGGACTAGTTACTAGTTTTGCTAATTACTAGAAGTGCCAATAAATTAATAGTTCTACTAACTGTACATTTTGCGGCGTTGAGCGTAATCATGAAAAAGCTCTACTACTATCACGCACTAACCTATAGGCAACATCGGGTGTTGTCTGGTATCAATAAAATACCTTAAGCAAAAAAAAAACATAATTATAGAGCTTTATAAGAACCAAGAGAGGAAATAGTACTATTCGATAGAGTTCACGGTGGTACTTATTTCCGCAGAACGATTCGATTCAATTTCAGGAAACTAAATCGTCGTTCAGCACCCACAAACGGGGTAAAAGGCAGAAAATACGGTTTAGAGATTCTCTCTGAGCGTAAAGATTACGATATTTTTCTGTGAGAGATATTTTATTACTTATAATACATGACAACCAAAAGGGATAAAACCCTTTCTTGTGGCTGCTAACAAACTAAGACATTCTTATCCTTTTATTATAAAAACGATATTTTTTAATTTAGATGTTTATTGTTTTTTCATATTGTCGTAATGAAAATCCCGCTCCCGTAGTCGACACGGGGCTCCTATTTCTGGACAGTTTGCCCTTCGGGCAGCTGAAGCAACCTAACGAATGAGACCTGGTTTAATGAGACTACCGTCAAAACATTACACAGGAATTTTACGATCGGTTGGATTTTCCGAGTACAGATTGACATTAGACCGACCGACTTATAGGCAAAGCTAAGTATGACTGACAAATTGGGTACTTCTAGATTTGACTAAAATAGTTCTAGGTAATTTATTTCGGGGTTTGCCCAAAGGCTTTGGTCAAACTTAGGAATTAAGAAAAACCAGTCATTCCAGGAAGAGACTGCATACTGTCCTTTGAGTATGTGACATATACACTAAACCTCCTCTCCCTTCTTCCAGCCTAGTCCGCCCATCGAAATACGTATACAAGGGCAAGAAGCGTCGCGAGCTCCGACCGCCCTCCGACTCGGGCATATCAACAATCGCGACCGACACGCACCAGGTAAAGACGTACACGGCCGACAACGGGACGGCGCACCGCGTGGTCGGCGCGCACGCGCACTATAACAAGGTGAGAGCCAGACGCTTGCTGCTGTTGCTAGCGAGTAAGCTAGAGTAAGGCTTGGCCATATAGGCTGTGGATGCGTTCGCATCTCCCGCTTTCTCGTGTGTGCAGCCGGTGTGGACGAGCCTAAAATAATACACGAAAGCGCATTCCTTTTTCATAGAACACTAGTTTGAGAAATTACAAACACGGAAGTGGTGTTCACGCCATATTGGAGCGCGCTGTCGTGTATAAACTACAGATATGCCGACAGGAAGTTTACAAAATTCCAACTTTTCACGTGGGATACTCTCAGAAATTCCACAACATTGGCTATAGGAATTATTTCACAATAGAATTCTATCTATAGAAATTTTACAGATTTTTTTTAAAAAAATAGCAAGATTTTAAACACATTCTGCATGCATATCTCTAGAATTAACATATAGGTCTTTATACATATACATATATATACTCCGTAATACCTGCATACTTTGACAAATAGGTTTAAATAATGGTCTTTTAAATCTTTGACTGTGTTTTATCACTTAGGTACATCACTTACAAAAACACGGAGTTTATTTTTAAGGTAATGGTGCTATGTTCACACCATTGTGTTGTCTTATATATCAGACTGCGGCGGTTTAAAGGTTAATCTTTAGCTTGCTTGGGATTTGCACTGATGTTGCGGGGACACACTCATAAAGTTTTAACAACGGGTAAATCTATTTACCACACAGAAATTACCTCGCCAGGCCGGATTTAAAAAAAATTGATTGAATAGTAGAAGGTTGCAGTTAAAAAAAACCCGGACAAGTGCGAGTCGGACTCGCCCACCGAGGGTTCCGTACTTTTTAGTATTTGTTGTTATAGCGGCAACAGAAATACATCATCTGTGAAAATTTCAACTGGATGGCATAAATTTGCATGAAAAAAACTCACAAAATGTCATGAGATAAAAAAAAGAATATGACGAACTTTTGAGTATTAGGTTAAGAAATTTATGTACAATTTTGTGGGTTTTTTTTATGCAAATATATGTAAAATTTTGTGGGATTACTAGGGAATCATTTGTTCAAGAGTGAAATCGGCTTTCATGAAAAATCTACAATATACTGCTTAACTAAATAAATAAGGTTTTATTTCTTTCTTTAATCTATCCCTCATTTTCAATTCATTTTCCTATATAACTTAATATTGGTTAAACATTGCATGGATTATAAATATTCCATAGGATAGCTATCCTTTACTATACTTACAATGAATACTCTAGAAACTTTCTAAATATATTAATTTAACGTTATTTTTGTTAAGTATTGCATGGATTCTATTTCATTTGGATCGTTACTAATACTAATCAAACTACATACAAAATCTAAATACTAAGCTTCATCTATCATCTTAGCACCATTTCATATTAGGCCATTAAGGTTCTCATCGTGGTATTTGTCTAGCCCGCTCAACCGCTCATATGCCATGATAGATAACATACCATATAAAATGAAAAGTAAGATGACTTCATACAAAAATCTTCATACAACAATGTAAAAAGATTTTAAGTCAATTTGTAGATACTGCTTTTATTAATAATGAAATAAAATAAAGGAAAACGTGTATTTAGTAATTCATAGTGAAGGTTACGAAATCTTCAGATATTATATTGGTGTGAGGCTCTTTGTACCATCGCCCACACTGTTATACTATCCAGTATTGACTATCCATCGGTGGACTTTATTACAAAAGGCATTAGGTCCACCGGTGGACAGTTAAGAGTGTTGCTATTTGTACATTATATTGTAAAGTCAACCAATTTGATTCCTAAGCCACTATAGAACCATGCCATAATGACTTCTACGACAGTGCTTATTGAGTGATGCGTGTCAAGTATCTACGTACTTACGTACGTACGTACGTACTGTAGTAAAAGCGACAGGGTTCTATAGTGGCCTAGGATTTTAATTGGTTGACTGTACATATTCAAAATTCTATCTCATCAATATTCAAAAACAAAAGGTTCCATTAGGAACTTTTAATAGCGTAAATAAAAAATACCATATTAAATGATATAATTCCACACATACAAAAAGATGTATCTCATTAGCGAAATGACTGAGTCACGTGGTTTGGTTTGTTTACATTCTTGTAATGTGCTATTTTTTTTTTAATTCAGAAACAAATCATTGCTTCTGAAATTTTGGAACATTTCCATTCTTTGTTTCATTGTACAAAGTTCATCTACTTTTCCTTTTATTACATCCTAGAGCTATATAGACTGTTTAGTTATCATGCTTTTAGAGCAAACTATAACATACCTTCAATTCACCACACAGTGTCGACTATTGCACTTTCACATTTACGTTTTTCGTGAATTGAAGACATGGGTATGTCTGGCTCTCTCTTTCTAACATTTCTTTAATGCTTCTGGGGACCAGGTGATTTGTTATATTTTATTCAATTTATATTTTAAGTTATGTTATATTAGTGTACCACATTTGTTGATTATTTAAATTTTTACCTATGATATTGTTATTAAATTGTAGTATCAATAGGCCATATTATTTTCATAGAGTCATTTACATATTTTGAGCAAACCTGAGTATAACAATTCTAAATATTTATTGATTTGTGTATTTAAGTAGGCACACTACTATATATAAATTGTAAAATGAAATACATGTCATATGATTATGAAAAAGTCTAAAAACCTATGGCCCTTCCATTCCGGATTCCAGCCTCAACCATTGGTGGACTTTTTCTTTATTATATTATATGACATCTGTTTCAGTTTATAACATGAGTATTATTATACAATTTATATGCAGACCTTAATACGAGAGTGTCGAGAGTCCATGAGAAATGACGTTATGCCCAGTAGGGAGTAAAGCAAGGCGTAGACTAGCAGAAACTTCCACGTAATTTACGTTACATTGCTGATTACTGGGTAAACTGTATTCAAAAGTTTGATCCTATACCGCAATGTAATGAAAATTGCGTGCAAGTTCTTGATAGTCTAAACCTCGCTTAAGACTTGTAACTTAAGAGAAAATCATGAATGAAAAGATTAAATGGTTGACTTCTACAAAACTAAACCATATCCGGAAACATTGAAAAATATACTTATGTATTTTTTATTTTATTTATTTATTTTATTTGGAGATCCAACAGCTGTGACATTAACATAGAAAAATATAGTAGATACAGGAAGCCAATTATAGGAACTCACAGGTAGTGAAATAATACTAAACTAAGATGACGCACTATTGCAACCACATATGTGAACAAAGCGAATACAAATGATACTTAATAAGGATAATGTGGGAGTTCAAAATACTAATTAACTTAGTAACATAATGAGGTCTAAGGTAAAAGTATAAATAGTAAATACGTAATTAATAGGTATTCAAGAAGGCGACAACACGCTCACCCAAAAGACTCAAAGTATTTTTTATGTACTTTTACTTATCTATGTGTTTTGACCGTTTTGCATTATTCATAATTTTTCGACACGTTTTTGTTCATTGGTGAGCTTTATTTTTTTTTATTTTTTTTTATTTTTTTTTTAATACTACGTCGGTGGCAAACAAGCATACGGCCTGCCTGATGGTAAGCAGTCTCCGTAGCCTATGCCGTAGCGTATTATTTACTAGTTGCTGATCATATTAAATATTAACTCGCAGATTTTTTGTCATTTTACTAAAATAGTAGACTTCATTTTCATATAATTCATATTTCAGGATAAAGTGTTACATATATTTTCATACCTGCTAATTTTTATTTTACTTTGATATAGACGAACAACATAGAGAAAATTGAATTGAATTGAAACTTGGTATTGCAAAATAAAATACAAATTACCAATTAAAACATTAGGCGTACTATGATGATCTCGTATATCGTTCCACAAAAGGCACACCTTCCTTTATTACTTAAAATAATTTTAGATTTTTTTAATTTATAAATAAGTCGTGATAGCCACGTAACTCCATCACTAAGTATGCAAGCCCTACCAGCTGTCCCCCGGGCGCGAGGAGCCCTCGTGCGAGATGGAAGGGCCGGGCGCGTCGCAGTCGGCGGACTGCGAGCCCACGCCGCCGCCGATGCAGCGCCGCGGCTCCGGCGCCAACCTGTTCCCGCCCGCCGACCACCACCTGCCGCCGCGACACCACTACCCGCGGCTCAGCCCGCTCTCTAGGAACACGAGGTGAGTGTGAGACGGACACGCCGACTGCGAGCCACGCCGCCGCCGATGCAGCGCCGCGGCTCCGGCGCCAACCTGTTCCCGCCCGCCGACCACCACCTGCCGCCGCGACACCACTACCCGCGGCTCAGCCCGCTCTCTAGGAACACGAGGTAATGAAAACATCTACTAGGCGATTGGTAAAGAAGTTGCTTGTTGAACTTTCTCAGTTTTGAGAATAAAACTAGTTTCTATGTATTGTTTCTTCCTGCTATGCACCTATCTTGGAGCACGAGGTAGATCAACTGTAGAAATACGAGTTACTCCATTACCAGCGGCTCAGCCTGCTCTCTAGGAACACGAGGTAATTGTGACACGAACACGCCGACTGGGAGCCACGCCGCCGCCGATGCAGCGGTGCGGCTCCGGCGCTAATCTGTTCCCTTCGGCCATCATCTGCCGCCGTGCCATCATAACCCGCTGCTCAGCGCGTTCTCGAGGAACACTAGGTGAGTGTGAGACGGATACGCCGGCTGCGAGTCACGCCGCCGCCGATGCAGCACCGCGGCACCGGCGCAAACTGTGGAACTAAGAGAAAACGAGTACACGACACATCCAAAGATGTATGTGATCGGCCGGGTTAGCATCGGAACAAGACAAGAACGCCGTCCCCTTATTTTGCAACAGCGGCGTAATCTTATACCTTTAAACGAGCAATTCTTCTATATATATATATGTATATATTTCCGAGATCTCGGAAACGGCTCTAACGATTTTGCTGAAATTTGGTATATGGGGGTTTTTGGGGTAGTCTTATGTTTGGGAAAACGCGTGTTTCCGAGTTTTCATGCGTTTTTCTTTCGACGCAAAATATGGTCGCTAATTTCGTGTTACCGGCCACTGTCCGTCTGGTCCAGCGAGTTAAGACGCGGACTGCTAAACGAGTGTTACGGGTTCGAATCTCGCCCGGTGATTAACTTTTTTTTTATATGTTCAAGTTTATATATAAGTAATTTTTTAATTTTTATTGTTTTAGACAAGTTTAATTTAGTAAAAAAATGTAGTTAAGATTATCACCTTATACACCACCATATTACAATAAATAGTTATAACCGAGCAAAGCTCGGTCGCCCAGGTACTGTATAGTTAAATGAGATCAATGAGAGTTTCTATATATGCAGGCTCCAGTTTCCAGTCCATTCCTCTTATTCATGCCTGGCTGTGTTAACTTATTTGTGATGACCATAACATTCTAAAACACATTTCAGCCACGGCAACACAACAACCGGCTACCGCGTAGTGATGGAACCCCTCCGCTACGACAGCGGCGCGAACGGCGCGCGGCCCTCGCCCACCATGCAACAGCGCATCAAGTCGCTCGGAGTGGCAACGCCGCTCGCCGTAAGCAGTCCTGTGCGGAGGTATGTGCAAGATAGAGCTGAAGTTTAAAGGTCTGGAGCCGCTCCGCTACGGCGACGCGAACGGCGCGTGGCTGACGCCCACTATGCTACTACGCATCAAGTCGCTCGGAGTGGCAACGCCGCTCGCCGTGAGCAGTCCCGTGCTAAGGTATGTGCAAGATAGAGCTCAAGTTTAAAGGTCCGCGTAGTGATGCAACCTCTCCGAACGACTGAGGCGCGACGGCGCCCGGCCTTCGCCCACCATGCAACGGCGCATCGAGTCGCTCGGAGTGGCAACGCCGCTCGCTGTGAGCAGTCCGTGAGAGGTACGTACAAGATATTTGAGCTGGAATTTAAAGGTTTAGATAGTTGAAATATGTTGAATATATTAAACTCTTTGCCAAACACTTCTGATAGTTGAACGTGTAGGTGGTGAAATACGATGTTGCATGAAATAAAGATTTCCTTTGGCCCGATTGGTCCTTAGGACCCAAGGATGGATGTAAGAAGTGGAGCCACCAAGATTTTTGATGTAAATTTGTAAAGGGGGGTGGGTAGTCTCAACTTTATATTATTTAAGTTACTAGGCCAAGTTTGGTATAGTTTTCGTATAAATCGAAAATGCCGAATTCATTTATGATATTGACACAATTCCAAAGTAAAAACATAAAATATGAAAAAAAAAAGCAATTATTAACCTTATTTAAATCTGAGATATAACTAAATTGTGTGCCGCACGTCGCTATGAAAGCGGAACTTATGTGGGAAAACTATTTTTAAGAGGGCACTTTAAAAAAAAAGGTCTATTTGGATAGGAGTTTCTTTAAATTTCAGCTCATATTTTTACGAAATTTTACATACTTAAATACTCATAATGTGCTTCCGTGACTATTATGGTGATCCAAATTATTACCGGTGCATTAAAATGAAAATTATCATACTGAAGATTTGTTAAACTAGGTATTTATTATGAGTTCCCATTATATCATGGCCTTTTCCCATAAACGTTAACCATAAAAAGACAAGTGAATAAAACTGAAAATCTTCTTTAAGTAATAGTAGCTGTCCCATCATTTTCACTAGATGGCGTTGTAATATAGTGAAGGGACTAATAACTTCCTAAGTCGCGCCAGGTTCATTTAACTGAGCATTCGTAAACCTTATTGCAAAGATATAAGGTCCACTAATGTTTAGTAAAATGATGATAATTCCGTGTATGGATTACCAGCCTTTACTTACTTGTCTTTGTATATATTGGACGAATGAAACAATAACACTAACGATGTTTATATAAAGTCGCGTTCCTCCATCCAGCGCCATCTATTGGACGGAAGTTGATTTATTTGGTCCAAAGCTCTAAGCGCCGAACAAAAGGGATGAAACTCATATCTGCTGCGTTAGTAACGCCATCTGGCGTGAAATTTGAAGGAACGCGATATAGTATAAAGTAAAGATAAATAACGAAGAATTTTGTACATTGACCTGTTCTCTTTTGCACGCGCGTAATTACATTGCTGTGCCATGATGCCGGCGGTTATAGACACTGCGAGCGGGACAGCAATATAATTATGCGTGTGCAATAGAGATAGGGTCAATGTTAGAAATTCTTGGTCCTTACTTTAGACGTTTTCGGTTTCGTTTGTTCGTCCCAAGTTTATACTAAAATGTCTTTGATACTAAATCCCCCAGTCCACTTTGAACTGCATCGCTTTGTTTTTCTTTTAAATGGAGTAGTGGTTATAATTTGCATGTACATTGGTTTGCATTCTCACATGTTTAGCGGTGAATAATTTTTGGGTACACTTTTTTATTAATGTGTCACTGGTGTACATTGCTTCCTTTATGTTTGAAGGTTTGACTCCATTTTAGCTATGTTTAGAAAATACGTGTCTGTTTCAGACAAAAGGAACATTTATTTGTTGTCAATAAGGAGCTGTTGGCATAGATATGCCTTTAGAAATCGATCCTTATTGACAGCTAAGGTTTCATATAATGCAAATAAGTTGATTAAAAGGCTGAATTTGAGCAAACCTTAATGTCATGTTACATTTAGAACTATATTATTAAATCTATTAATATATGTGTATAAAACAATGTATGTTAAATGAATATGAACTCTTATAAAATATATTTAAAAACTGAGCAAAACATGTAGAATGTATTTATGTTTAAATATAATAGAGATTATAATTTTATAACCTACCCTAGATGATATTCATGTATTTGCTACGCATTCTTGCTATAGTGCTTTCGATATTTTAATAAATTCCTTAGAAGATAATTGCTACATTACATCAAATAGTATTCAAAACAAGGCTTATAAAATTGAATTGACATAAGTGTGTTTTTTATTAGTTGGTTCTGGTTGATTCCTGAGTATTCTAGCGTCCTAATACTAGTACTAATTACGACCAATGAAATTTAAATCATTATTTAATATAATAGAGTTGCATTTGGTTTGTTCCGCTCGATTAAAAAAAGCAAATTCAACTCTATTGTCCTATAGCATTGGTTCAAATTTCACTGCATTTTTTTCTTGTATGGTAGGCCGTAAGAGGTAATCTATTAAAAACTCATGTTAAGCTCAGTTTTTAAAAATCAAATTTCCATTCTGACCCCGCTCTTCCTCAATAACTGTTGCCTCCCAACCTGCAACTGGCCCCCTATATGAACTATAATAGTTTGTTAACATTGCTTTCACTGTCGGTTCTAATAAAAGTACATTTTCTTCCTACGAGTTAAAGAAAAAGCAGCTTAATAACCCTTGATTTAAAGAACAATCTCGAACAGCACCGACTAAGGAAGCGATGTTGCAAACGTAATGAAATCTGTACGTTTACCGCTTACGCGCGGCAGGTGGACCTAACGCATATCGCCGACGTGTCGACGGTAACTCGTTCCTGTGTTTTGTGTGTTGATAACCTTTTAATATTTATGCTGACTGGCCATTAGTGGACCTTATTGTAATGGTGTAAGGTCCTTTTTGGTCAGTTAAGTGGTTTGTGTGAAGTTAGCCTTGATTCGTGGTACATACAAATGATGTTTTTTTTTGTTATAAACTGGCAATATCTGACTTGTTTACCGTCATGTTTGAAGTAAAGCCTTTGTAAATAAGTCTTAGCCGCCAGACGACAAAAATGACACGCAATTGACAACCTGGTCTTAATTTACGAAGGTTCAAGTTACACTATACACTTTTATTACTCGTATATAGTCGTTCGATTTGAAGTTGGCCCGAAGCGGCTAATTTTTTGTCTATTGTTAACGAAAACCGCGCGTGCCACTTCCTCCAAAAAATGGGTAGTATAATTCTAATTGGCACCTGAGCGCGGGCTAGTCCAACGCTCAAAAAACCAGTGTAGGTGTGCTCTCCGATAACGCGCCTTTGTTACGCATATCGAGGACACATTTTAGACTGATTCGGTAGCGTTCGACTCGCCGGCACTCGGTAACCGTATAGGGACCATACAAGAAATCGCAAATTATTTTTCCATTTGTTCATTTTGAATCTTATTTCAATTACCATAGGAGTTGTAATTAAATAACCGGTTAAAGTGACCGGGCCCTTTTTTCCATTGGGGGCCAGCTACAAATCTAACGACTATACCTATCAAACAATGTCACACGATTGTTGTAAATTGGTCCCAAATATTGTTAATGGATACGTTTATAGAAAAATATAGCCAGTTTATATTAGTAAAAACATTAGTTGTACTCTCGTGAAACAAGGCCCAGATGGAATTCTGATAAGGGACTCAATTTTTTAAGGGCCTCCGCTAGCGTGGGCACGGTGCACGGAGCGGGCGCGCGCACGCGGGTCCTTTTGTAGGTAACATTTGTCGGACGTCCGCGCCAATTACCGGTGCTCATACTATTTTACGCTCAACCTGCTCCGTGTAAGCACATGATGTTATACTTATAACGTAATACTCGTATAACAACCAGTGCGGGACCACCATTATACGTATCAGAATTCCTTCTGAATTGTAAATATATATTCGCGACTGCACCTCTTATATTGGGTTTTTGCTAATCAATATAGCTTTAAAAACCTATCTGACAGGTTAGTAATTAGTTAAAAAATTGAATTGGCTATAATTATAGGTACATATGTATTTATCATAAATTGGCTATAAAAATAAAAACTCGATACAGGGAATCCAATGCTTTTTGTGCCTTTTGTATATTGCTCTTGATCCCTTTTGTATATTACATGTGGTCGTAGTACAAACAACATTGCTTTCTTATTTTGTTTTGTTTTTTTATTATAGCATGTTGTTTGACGAGTGAGTGCAATTTTTTTAAACTAATTTTTATTTCTATTAGGAACTTTTTGAGTTCTGTCGTTTTTGCTTACATTTTGACATGCTATTTATTTGATTTCTAAGCTTTTAAGAGGGCCCATTCATTATCAGTTCGCCGGACGATATTGGCCTATCAGGTTTTGCGAATGACTGCATCCCGATATCCTCCGGTGAACTGGTAATCAGTGGGCCCCTTAGGTCTTAGTAATTTTAGGCAGAACTTAAAATGTACCTTAAGTATACTAAAAGTAAAATTTCGTTTTTATTTGCAAGCTGTTGTGACAAAATGGACCGCAGGCGTGTGACGCACTATACTATGGCTGATAACGGCTACCATCTCTTGTCGATGGTCGAATTATGATAGACCACATGAATCTATGGTAATGGGTATTCAGTGTTTGTCATTTTTATTGTCCTAAAGTTATGTCTTTCATGTTTTTCATCCATTTTTTAAGCTCAATATTTCTATGCAAGTTTTTTAAAGCACATTGCTATTCACGATCTATCTTTTCATTTCATTTATAATGAATCAATTTTGTAATTGTACAGATATGCTTGTGTTCAGCTCGATTTGTACATATTACGAACATTTCAGCCATTTTATGGTCGTTGCACTGCCGTTCGCGGGTCGTGCTTTTCTGATGAAACTATTCTCAGACTAGACTAGAAACTATTCTTAGGGGATACAATAATTCAAGATTCGCTTATATAGTTTTCTATTTAGATAATTTGATTTGAATCTGTCATTGCGACTTAGGAGGCTAAGATGATGATCATTGATCATTTTAGTTTTGTGTGAAAATTCTAAGAAATTACTAATTCATATAATTATTACGAGAAATTTATCTTTTTATCATAAGCAATTCACGTCCAAAATGTTTTGTTTATTTTCAGTCACGGATCTAAATGTATTGCCATTATTTAGGTATTAAACCGAATTACTATAATTATAATAATTATTTCTTTTGTTGGTACACTCAAACTTATATACACACAACTTATTTAATGAAGTTCCGCTAGAGAGACACGAAAACCATCTTATCAAGGCATGGTTATTTTTATGAATGCGAGTAACACCTCGATCAGATCAGATCGAGGACGCTCTACGCTGAAGCCGACCACCATACATTGAACGTCACGCCTATCGTGCACGGCGCGGCATCGTGAACCTTGTCGCAATGCACGAAGGATGATATTTGGCTGTAGTCAGTTGACGTCATTGGCGGTCAAAAGGGTTAGAGCAAAAGCAGTCAGTAAACGAGAGTGAACTCTCGGATCGTACGTGGTCTTAAAGTATGAATTAGTAAGTGGATGTTTCATCAGGATAGCCGACGCGTAGCTTGCAGTAGAGTAGTGTATGATAGTGTATAATTGTACATTGAGGCATGTGGCGTTGGCATGCTCCCCGCAGTTGCGGCCGCCGCCGACGGACCGGTTCGACTGTTCAGATATTTGTGATGCGGTTTGCGTGTACGTTTATATGAGGAAGGGCCTTAGTTTATCTTGCGATGTCGGAGATACACTATAGTTGTAAGATATACTAATGCCTTTTAGATAATGATATATAGTTTGACTTGAAACTGTTTTTTTTAAGGTGTTTACACATAGGAGTTGCAACAAGTTTCTGGGTTTTTATTTTATTTCTGTGTATTAAACAATTTAGAGTGAATAAAATAGTGACGACTACTTTAATGTTTTGTCATAAACTATTTTGTTTACAAGTAGTTGGACAATGACAATCTGTTTGCAAGTGGTTCAAACGCCGGCTAAAAATATTTCTTATATTATAATATTTCAAGACAATCACATAACAATATTGCAACTCCATATTGGAAACACTAGTCAAACCGAAGCTGTATAAATTCTGAACTCGGGCGGGGTCCGGCGGCGGGGCGGGTCGCGCGCTCGCACGTGCAAACGCTTCGTCCCGCAGCTCCCTTTTCCTCTGTCCGTAGGCCGTACGATAACGATAGCGCGGGCTCCGACGAGCTCGCGCGATTAAACCCCTGACGCTGCGGCGCACAGGTCCAACCCGGGCACGCCCACCGCGCCGCGCCGCCCCGACTTCATCGGCGTCGGGCGCGCCGCCTCGCCGCAGCGCCGCTTCCTGTCCGAGGGCGAGCTGCTGCGCGAGGCGCCGGCGCCGCCGCCGCACCCGCACCGCCCCACGGCCGACGACATCCGCGAGCTGGCCGCGTCGCCGCAGCGCGGCAACTACCTGTGGGCCGAGCGGCCCGCGCACGCGCCCCGCGGCGGCGTGCCCGTGTTCCCGCCCGCGCCCTCGCCGCTGCCCCGCCGCCGGCCCGCGGGCGCCCCGGCCGCCCCGGCCGCCCCGGCCGCCCGCCCGCTCTCCTTCGTGCGCGCGCTCGAGGTGCAGGACCAGCTCGAGGCGCGCGCGCCGCCGCCCGACCCGCCCGACCGCGCCTCCGTCTACGACTGCAACTACGAGATATCCGTTTGAGACGCCCGAACTTTTAAAGAGACGTTATGTGTTCAACGTTCCGATGTTACCTTAGCGCGTGGCGATGCGACTCGGTTTTACGTTCTCGGCCCCCGCGGTATCGGACGTTCGGTCCGACTAGTGCTCCGGGAGCGGCCCGCACGGTCGCATGTGATTCCAAAGAACGTGTTTGTTATTTTTTGTTTAATGTTGTAACGCACAATGATCACCGATATTGACCATGGAAAACCTAGAAAACCTACGTGTAAATTTAGATATTCGAATTTGAAACTATTGGAGAATATCAGGCCGCCGGTCAGCATTTTGTGTCCTCATGCCATAGAGTAGGTCCGCGGTGAGGAGTGATTGTAACGTTACTATATAGTCAATAGCGATTAAATGTAAGACTCGGGTTATTGCTCGTAAGGTGTAATTAGAGTTTTATATGTATGTATATTTGTGAGCGATTTGTATTGTTGAATTATATTTAACTTTGTTGACAGAGCATGTACATAGTCCCCCCCAGTGTTGTGATTCCGAGATGACAATTATAGAACTATATAGAAATTGTATCGACAATTTGTGTGTCTCAATTATTCTGTATAAAATATATTTATAAAAAATAAGATTTCTTTGAGCTGTTGTATGTTTTTCCTTTAGGTTTAATGTACGACAAGGAGACACGTGGTTACGGAATTGACTGATTTGATACTGCTTCAATTTTATTAGTTTTGAAAACTCTGTACAGACTTGATCTGTTACTTCTGTTGCTCAGCGACTACATAATTTGACACAAATTACAAAACTCAGTATTGATGTAGCACTTACACGTAACACTAGGAATCCACAATCACATAGCACTGACACATTAGACACGTAAAGAAGTAAAAGATTGACTCTGGTAATGTATGTGCCAAATATTCCGTAGACACATAGCTTAGCGCGCAATCTGTTACTGGAAACTTCATTTTTCGTAGAATATTTGTGGCAGTTATGATCGTGATCTTAACCATATCGCCTAGTTTAAAGTACTACTTATACACTGGATTAACAACACATTGATATATTAATATCCTTCCTTACTGTATAAAAAATCCTGGTCACGGCACCAAATTGTACGGCGCTCCGCTGTACATAGCGGAGCACTATACAAATGGATAGCGCTGTCTCCCTTACACATCAAAGCGGTATTCGGGTCCACATCAGTGCGATAACCGCGTAAACGAACATTTATAGAGTTTGTAGTCTGTTATCTGCCACAGGTAGATTAATTATCGCATATAAATTCTCATTTACTTTTTGGTTAGATGACTTATTAGGTCAATCAAAGCAGCGCCGGAGTATCCCACAATTAAACTGAATTCATATTTCATAGCCAACATCGCTTTACACCTTTTTATTTTGATTGACGGAGCTTATATGAATATATAAGTGAACATGGCATGCTATTGTAAAGCAACAGATATTGACTATTTTATGCGATGTCGTTAAAAATAAATTTTAACTATCGACTAAGGTGTATATCGTTTGATACTGAAAATCTGAATATTACAACTGTTTTACAGGACTGTATTAAGATGGCATCTATCAGAATATCTCATTGTGTTTATTATAAATGTACTTATGTGTATTTGTTCGATACAACTCGCTCTGAGGACTAAACATAAGTAAAAAGGTCACACTCAGAGTTTAACACCGTACACCCTTTAACCAACTATGAAAGGTGTTATACGTGTTTTCTAAGAGAGGATAAAATGTTCTCAATGATCTCGATTTTCTAATTTTTCGTCCTTATAACGCAATACTTAGATTTTTATTATAGAGAATTCATATACAGACATATTTTCTTCTTACGATATGTATCTTAATTACACGTGCGCTATAGCTAGGTAAATTGTATATCTACACGTAAATGTAATCAAAATGTCACATCAGTGGCCGAGATTATTGTTTGTGTACATAATATCATATATTTATATAATGACATTCTAAAAATTCAAGCAGACTCAAACAGGCTGATACTCAAAAAAAGAACTGCTACAATTCTTTAGGAAACTATTATATAGTTCAGCTTGAGTTGAGACTGCTTTGTATGTGGTTATTTTAAAGGAAAGGTGACCTTAAGGCTTGAGATACTAACATCTCTTCTATTTGTATTATCTCAACTTGGTAATAAGAATTGGCGCGTTAGGGTCATTTTTGCGTATCCACGTATTGTACAGAAACCGTATGTCTTATAATTTATTAAGATTAAGTATGTAAATATCCTGCAATGTAAAACAGTACTAAGAATAATTTTGTATAGAATGTGTAATAGCATTTGTGAATAACTATGTTTGATCGTAATCACTGTTTCTTCCTTATTTATTCGGTGCCAGTAACCTGTTTTTTTCCTGAACATATCAGATGTGTTAAGGTCGCTGCATACTCAACGTGATTTCAAGACAAATCACGTTTCCTATGCTGCCTTAAGTATGTAGCGTAGCGTGTGTAAATTATTGCCAAACAGTGCTTAGATCGTGAACGGCCTACACTTGAAAAAGTATCATTAATTTCATATTAACTGACATTGTATTATAGAGACAACATTCCGATTTTCATTTATTTATATCACATCCACTGATAGGTTTTTCTTCATCCATTTCGTGAATTAAGAAACTCGTCGGAGTAAACTCATATTGAGTGTTTTTTATTATTATTATCACCAATTGTCTATAGTGTCCAAGAAAAAGGGGGAGTGCTAATTATCAACCTTCCTTTTAGACTGAAAAAAGAGTACCTTTTTTATGAGAACGTCGTTTTCCAAGAGTCAGAGATGGGATTGAGCCTTACACTGCCATATTATTTTGGCCTAACCCTTCTGCGGTTGACCAATGGATGAAGAAACCTATTTTGTGTTCATGTAGTTAGCAAAACATGCAGTTTTTCGAACCTACATAGGATTAATGTGTTGGTAAACTCTGATCACCACAGAGTCACTATGCTCTGCCCAGCGAATCGTGATTCATTACAGCGGCTTTTACGAAAAGTACTGACATGGATTCTTGTGTTGTTAGGTAAAATAAATTGATTATTAATATATTTAGGTCTAACTCATACCATGGGATATGATGTCAGGGCCATAGATTACTACATAGAATAACTAGTTTTTGTATATCTTCAGCTGCTTTGTATTTTGCGATTGGCTGGACGGATCTTACCGCATACATGTCAAATTCAAGAGCATCGAATACGAATGTTTTCATACAAAATTACATTTTTTTTCTCTGCTCATGAGTGACCGATTGTGGTGGTTGAAATCGAAAATGAAAAATAAATGAATTGGCTAGCGTTTTTGACGGTGCGTACTTAAATTATATTATTGAATTGTTTGAAACCGTACTGTATAATAGTTACAAATTAGTTATTACAAATGGGTTTTTAAAGATGTTTATGTCCAAGGGAATAAATAGTACCTCGAGCAAGTCCAAACGGTAGGTTAGTCAAATGCAGTTAGAGTGGTAAAGGATTACATGGTGATTTGTTTTTAAGAAGGTAAAGTATTAATTTACATTTTAGTTTGTTTAAACAGAGTTATTCAATGTTAACCGAATGTCTAATAGTGTTAGAAAGATGAGCCTTCGGGTGCCTAAATAATAAAAGTGGCTAATAATATAAAAATGTTTTAGCGGTTTTAACTAATCTCGTTTAAGTTCAGAACATCATGTCCAACTATTTTCGAGTCTTAGTACGAGATATTTAATTAAAAAGATATTACATCCTTTACGAGCCCATAGTTTTAGCAATAACTAGGTTGCGAAACCTTAGTAGTTAAAACGTATGTCGCCGTACAGTCAGCGTCAAATACTTCGTAGCAACCAAAGTAGCCAAATAGTTCGGTACACCATATATTTAGTATGGTGTACCGAACTATTTGGCCACTTTGACTGCTACGAAGTATTTGACGCTGACTGTACAACGCAATTGTTTAAGGTTCCGTACCCAAAGGGTAAAACGGGCCACTATTACTAAGACTCCGTTGTTCGTCCGTCCGTCGGTCACCAGGCTGTATCTCATGAACCGTGATAGCTAGACAGTTGAAATTTTCACATGTGATGTATTTCTGTTGCCGCAAATACTAAAAAGTACGGAATCCTCGGTGGGCGTGTCCGACTCGCACCTGTTCCGTTTTTTTTTCTCAGTTGTCAATACTGCCGCTACTTGACCTCACACAGTTTACAAATGTACAGAATCAAATAAAGACAATTAGATGTAGGTAACAATAGGCGGTCTTATCGCTTAAGAGCGATCTCTTCCGGACATGCAGACTTACATATATATAATCACGCCTATTTTCCGCAGAGGTAGGCAGAGACCACGGAGTTCCACTTACTACGATCCTGAGTATCCTGACATACCTCTTTCGCTTCCCTAACTGTCATAACATTCCTCATATACGTTCGCCAGTTTAGGGTGCTCTTGACCTGGCCTTTCTTCAGGACAACCTAGATAAGAGTTTTTTTTTGGCGTCCAGTGGCTTTTCCCAGAAAATCCAAATATATTCCAATTAATTCAGCTTTGATGATTGATTTAAAGAGAAAATCATATTTTCTGAAAGTGCAATCTAATTTGAACCTTAAATCTGAATTTTAAAGTTGAAACTCTATTGGCGCGTAAATCGTACTACACCTGGAAAAGGTTTAAGGCCAAACCACACAGCACACTTATGCAGCATGTTTGCGGATCTCTGCCTAAAAATCTGCTTGCGTAGCATACAGTCGCCATCAGATATATCGGAGCGCCCAATGTGCTCACAAATATCTGAACACGCCCCTATTTATTAAGGTGCTAGAGTGCGTGTTAAGATATTTTTGGGCACCTCGGCTGCTCTATATATCTGATAGCGACTGTACTATTACCAAATACGGACCTACAGACTATCTATGCTATTATGCAGTATGAGTCGCCCAACTTTCTTCAAACATTGCTTATATTTATGGGGAAATGATCTCTACCGAATAACTCTGTTTATATCAGACTAAATGTTTAGGTTATCTGACATTGTTTTTTTTTTCCCGAACTCGACGTGTTCTGAACACTGACAGCTGTGCTGCAACACATTTATTTAAGACTAATGTGTATTTAGAACCTCCTGAAGTCGTTGAAACCTAATATGTATGTGACAGTGTTTTATTTTTGTATTTTGATAAAATTTGTGTAAATAATTTTCTTATTTTATTGATATTAAACTCAATTTAATCATGTATTTGTTTCATTTCATTTGGGTAATCAGTGATAGTAACTGGGAATAGCCCGTTAAAAAAGGTGGTTACTTATTGGCTAAGTGCGATGTTGGTGGTGGAAATACAAGCAACGCCAACATCTTAACCCTTTACCAGGCTAAGGGATATATATTTCCCACATGCGGCTCTTTAAACATGAGTTCTATTTTCGTTTACGGAAGGTGGAGATAAGGAATGGAATCTCCATATACCAAAAAGTGTCATCAAAAAACCTTAAATAGGTGGCGCTACAATACCTAGAATACTTGAAAAGAAAATCAAATCATAGACAGCGCACTTCACTCCGTCAATAACGCCTAGGTTCTTAGCTACTCTAGCGCTACTCTGGAGAGATTTGGAACTATTATTTATAGCTGACCACTGGACACTTTCTGCCTATGGAGATTGCGTTCCTGGGTGCCGTTCAATTTTAATACAAACTTTTAGCATAATTTCATTTAACTACTATTGAAACTCATAATAAACATTATGTATAAAAATAAAAACATATAGTTGTTAGTCATACTAATTTAATGACAGAATGCTCTATCATCATAAAAACATTCTTCATAACAATCCTTAGGAATAATTTTACTTGTTATAACATACATTTCGTATAATAATTAAAATATAGTACTAAATTTTAACGAATGGTGACATAGTGTTCTATGATAAATATACTTGGTGTCAATCAAACTATTAAATTATACAACAATCTACCTATTCAACTTTAAAGCTGGTCGCCGTTAGGTACGACGACGAGCGAAGCGAGGAGGAGTGTTAGGTAGAACTGCGACCATATGGGGAGAACCATATGTCTTGGAAATTGTATTTTTGCTTGTTCATTTTCACTAGGCGTTTATATGAAGTTTATCTGAATCCTTTAGGAACCACAAAGGTTCCAACTCACACTGGCCGCTGCTTTGCGGTAAAATATATGTCGACAGACGTAAAGTACGGATGTAGGTAAGTTTGACGCTTAGAAAAATCGATTATGTTCCATGCAAATATAATGTTTTATGTTTTTTTATTAATTAGTAATTCAGTGTTGATAAACTTTCAGCAAACTCAATCAAATAAAGTTTATGAACGATTTCCCGTGGTTTGATTGTGAAACCACACCTT
Organism: Cydia pomonella; assembly: GCF_033807575.1. Taxonomy (NCBI): domain Eukaryota; kingdom Metazoa; phylum Arthropoda; class Insecta; order Lepidoptera; family Tortricidae; genus Cydia; species Cydia pomonella. The sequence continues at coordinate 18,615,432 of NC_084715.1, read as the reverse complement.
CAACATTATGCTGTTGGTTTTCATGAATAAAAAACGTTCTGAGTATAAAATAGTATACAGAGTGAACATTATACTGGTTGCCTGTTATGCAAATACATTACTATGCTACTAAACTATAATTACTTTCGAAATTATGCAATTCGTTTTTATTGTATTTGTTTTTATACCAAATCATAATTTCTGCATATCAAAATTATGCAATTCAAATTATGAAAAATGAAATTTCGCAAATTGTTATTATTAAAAACATTACACACCCTGCGTTCCTTAACTCTTCTTCTTCTTTTAAAATATGGCTTCCATCAAATCTATGATGATTTTGCCAATGTCAAGTTTCGTTGTAAGTTTTAAGAAGCGACTGACATGTCTCTGGTTTTAAGTGTGCTCGTAGAGCATGACGTTGTTCGGTAGTTGCTTTTAGTAAAGAGATAGCTGGACTTTACTAAAAGCCACGATGGATTGCCGGATGTTGATTAAAACATGGTTAAACGCGTTTCAAGATTAGTTTTTCATTAACTGCATACTTCCAGGATAGTTCACTGCAAAATAAGCTATCAATACTACACTTTGAACAACATAAATGAGCAAAACACAAAAAAATATTCTCGAGACGTCTTCGCCATCTTGAATCTCAACGACAACCCTCTTCCTTAACTCTACCTTCCATAATTTTCGTTAAGTAAGACTGACATTCGATTGTCATTTTTGAACTGTCAGCCTGGTAAAGGGTTAATAACATGGCTAACTGCCAACTGTCAAATAAGCAATATCGTCAGGTGACAACCAAAACTCACTAATTACTAAAAAAGAATGACAAAAATCAACCTTATACTAGTTATAATATGGCTCATTATGGCTATGAACTTGGAACTTGTGGTGGTAATTAGTGAGTTTTGCTTGTCACCTGACGATATGTCCCACACACTAGGAAGGCGCCACAGTCATGCACGGAGCGAATAGAGTTCGTTTACAATGGATGGGCCCTTTGCCATCAGTGTAATGCTAAATGGATGGCCCCATTGCAAATGGGCCCTACAAGTACCTACAGTATAATAACTAGTGTTGATTAAGACTCGAGTCCTTTGAGTCCTCTGCTTTAAGACTCGAGTCAATTTTTCAGACTTATAATTAAGGCGAAACTCGAGTTCTTTTCAACTTTCATAGAGACCAGTGTTTTGTAGAGTCCTTTTCGGAGAACTTGTAATTTTTTTACAAATAACTTCGAAATGCGTTGTCTTTATGTAAAATTCATGGAAGTACATAACATAAATCATACGATAACGCCTATTTCCTTTACTGCTGTTTAGGTAAAACCTATAAAATTGTCGACAGTCTTTATTCGGAGACTCGAGTCCTTTTGAGTTGCGCTTAAAAAATACTCAATACAGGACTCGAATCGGGACTAAAAAGACTGAAGTTTTTTAAGCTCTGAGTCTCGTAAAAACAAGTAGAGTTCTTTAATTTAGACTCAAAAGACTTGAGTTCCTACCAACACTAATAATAATGCGTTTAGGGCGCGTCGCATCGGGGATGTTTGCGGAGGCGCATTTGGCGTGTTTTAAAGCTACCATGCGCCTGCGAGCTGCGTCCCTGGTGCGACGCGAGCGCGCCAACTCCAACAGCGTCCTGGAAATTATTGCGGACAAGTTTTGCCTGTGTATTGTATATTATTGTTGGAAGTGGAATGCCCTACCCGAGTCTGCGTTTCCGCATGAGTACAATCTGAATATCTTCAAGGCTAGAGTAAATAGGTATCTCATTCGTAAGCGTGCTCCACCGTAGACCGCATCATCATTTACCATCATGTGTGATCGTGGTCAAACGCCTGCCTATCCTGCATAAAAAAAAATGCATTTTGCTGCGGACTTCATACGCCAGGCAGCACTGTGATTAACATTGAGAAATAGACGGCTGTCAATGTGTTAACCAGGGCAACCTTAATGTTTTAAATTTTAATGTTTGTGTTTGTTTAATGTAAATACTATTTTAATTATGTAATTATGGTACTTGAAATAAATGTTTTTAATTTAATATTAATGTTCCATGAAACAAAAAAATGTGGACTGAAAAAAAACTTAACTTCATAGTAGGTATTTTATTTGTGTTTGTATCAAAATAGATAAAATAACCTTAAAAATATATTTACAAAACTTATTTTTAAGCAGTTATCGCACCCTGATAGTATTTAGAACGTCTATCAAGCCGGCGTCGACTTTCAGCATGGCTAACTTAGTCTCCACCAAGGTGAAGTCGCTTAGCTCCATCTGTAAAAATAAATACACATTATACAGTCACGTCTGAAAATATGGGTACAAAAAATGTGCCAAAAATATGTATACACGACTTTCCCATTTATTAAGGTAGTGTATACATATTTGTGGCACATTTTTTTTTACCAATATTTTCAGACGTAACTGTACCTAGTTATGTTTAAATCTTTAGGTTAGATACCTGTTCTTTTAAATATCTAAATACTGAGAGGCTTCAGATATCGTTGTAGTTGTAATAAAGAGTTATTAAAAGGGCTATGCAGGAGTTCCCTATTTTTTCAGTTCACTTGCAAGTTTAAAATTAAATCTCGTCGCCCTAAACTAGCCAGGCTATTCGAAATAGATAGGTAACATGGTGCGGAGGATTGCCTCACGGCGCCCCTTTTACTGTCTACGGCGCACCGGGGCGCCGCGGCGTACAGTTTGGGAAGCCTTGGCTAAGGGTTGCGAAGAATTATTTCGATCCCACCGTGCTTTTTGAGTCCCTCGCTGCGCTCAAGAGTTTGCATTAGAGTCACGCTCGCTTTTGTTAGGAGTAGTTAATTACGTGAATATCAAGGAGGGAGGAGGTCATGCCTAATATTACTAAATATCAGAGAGAGGGAGTTTCGGCAAATATCACAAATATCAAAAAATCCTCTAAAAAAAATGTCTTACGTAATTAATGGACGCCTCCTATACAACCTATGGCGAGCTCGGGACTTCAGCAAAACGAAATTTACAAATAACTACATATAGGTTAAACCTAGGTATACTAACCGTTGATTTAGCAAAGTGTACTTTATTGCAATGACATAAGGTCTACCTATATAACCTATAAAACAGACTCGCCCGTCGGGGGATCCTTGTCTCTTGGCGGGAACCTGCCGTACACGCGCTTGCAGATGGCGCAAAGGTACCACGTGCGGTACTAGTGTGTGGACATCTGACAGCAACACTAACCGCCGGTGGTTCTTATGTCATCGCAATATGGTTCACCATAGGTGAGTTAATTATGGAACTTGTGGAATATTATAGGGCAATTTTACACAGATCGACCTAGTCCCACAGTAACTTCAATAAGGCTTGCGGTGTGGGTCGTACACGACGATATATACAATATTTATACAAATATAAACCACTAAATAAATGTCCTTACCAGGACCTCCTCCTCCGTGATCAAAGTCAAATGGCGTTCTAGAAGTTTTAATCATATGTCGAAAGATGGCAGTAAATTTACGTGGCTACAACGTTTTCTTTGACAATCCACCTCTATTTCAATTGTCTTTGTTTGTAGATAAGGTCACTACTGACTAGGCTGGAAGGCCGTCCAGACTAGAATAAACGTACCCCGTCGGGCGGATCCTTTTCTCTCGGCGGGAACCTGCCGTACATGCGCTCGCAGATGGCGCACAGGCCGCACCAAGTGCGGTACTTCAACGTATTCACATCTGACTGTTGAAATAACGTTTTTACCAACCGAAGGTAATGATTTTGTACGCCTAAGACCCTAATCTGTTAAACAAAAGCCATTGTTTCTTTTGTGCGAGCGGTGGACTCCCGTTTTTTTGAGCGCGTACCAAAGCAACAATGTCGTTTAACCTCTCGTCTGTGCGTGGTTAGGATCCGGACCACATTTTAAGGCCATCTTTTTGTATTTTTTTCGCAAATGATTTTTTGCTCTATATGGCACAACCGAGGCTTGAACCTACAACTTTTTAACTCAGACACATACGACAGGTTAAAAAGCGGCTGTATAGAGGTGGTTTTAAAGTTCACATCTATGTGCATGTAACATGTTTTGGTAATGTAGGACGATCGGACACCTCAAATGTACGCGAGCGCTCATATTATTACAAAGCAAAATGTAAATCCACCGCTCGCACAAAAGGAACCGCATGGCCTTCGTTTTGTCTTAGGCATAAAAGTCATTTGAGAAAATTCATATTAGGTATACGAGTAGAGATAAACTTTTTTTTGGCACGATAATGTTTTGCAATAAAGTTTTTATCTATCTATTTAAACGGGCAACGTACACGTTCGATAGAGTCAGACCAAGCTAAGTTGTAACGATTTTGATAGCCCAGTCGGTGAAAGTGTTAAGTAAACGTGATAGTTCTATAGAAATATGACGTTTAAAATAACTCTGGCACTGCCTGGGCTGTCAAAATCGCTGCTAACTTTATTTTGGTCTGGCTCTAAATCGCTCACATGCCACTTCGCTATGACAACTTTGCTTGGAACAAATTATAAATATATCAATAGTTAACTTTCAAATAACTAATTTGCAATGCACTTTTTACCAAATGGAAAAACTATAAATGCCTACCTCCTCACTATCTCTGGAGGCTCTCCGCTCCCTATACCCCTCTAGAGTGAGTTTGATCTCGTCCGGAATATCCTCTTCCTTATACCCTGGCCACTGCATGATGGAGCGGAACTGTTCCACTTGAGTTGTGGAAAGGATGCCACCCATCATGAGCGTCAAGCCTGCTTCGATGTCCTGGAAATTTAAAGAAGCCGATGGCACAGTAAAATGACCAGATAATAAATAAATCACAATAATAAATATTTGGGGACAATCTTAAACAAATCGACTTAGCCCCAAACTAAGCAAAGCTTGTACTATGGGTACTAGATGACGATATACATACGTATATACGTAGAAAACACCATGCCTGAGAAAAAAACATCCGTGCTCATCATCATCACACAAATAAATGCCCTTACTGGGATTCGAACCCGGGACGATTGGCTACATAGGCAGGGTCCCTGCCCACTAGGCCAGACCGTTCGTCAAATCCAGAATTAGAAAAGAAGTATCATGTTATTTTCTCAGAAAAAGAAATCTCTAGCTCTGGATTCTCCAAAGTTGTTAACCCGCGTGCCGCAGCGTGAGGCCTTCGGATCTTGCATTTTAGTTTAGACATAGAAAAGTATTGTGTCTGTAGAATCTGTAGAAGGTGTCACTTGCCGTGTTTTAAAACTATTAAGACAATTAAAAATCGGTAATGGTGGAGGTATATTATTCCATCAATTAGTTGCTGTGTATTTAAAACTACCTCGAAAAGAAGTGATGTGCAGCTACTAATTTTGTTGCTAACCGATCTTAGGCCATACTTCATAGAAGTGATGAACGCCTTTCTTTTCACAAGCCCGATTATATGGTTTTGGTTCTCCTGTTGCCTTATCGCGGTCCAAAATTAAGAGCTCGGGAGTTTGATTTCACCCGATGGCAGTATTTTGAACCCTTACATTTTACTACTAACTAGCTACTAATCTACTGTTTAAGGTGTTTACTTTTATTACGAATCAGCTGTTTAAGGTAGGAAATTTTATTACAAATATGTATAAAGTCAATAAAGATTAACTTGTACCGTTTGAGTGTTAACATTTACGTCAATTAATCAGGCATACCTTGACACTTGGACATGGATATATTGGATATACTTCACCTGTATCGGCATTCTGTAGCCATCAGGTCTGAACCGTCTAAGCACCGTCAGGTACAAGAGCTGCTTGGATTTCTTTAGCGTTACGAATCGCGCCGCGTACTGCATAGGAGTAATATCTGAAACGAAATAAGAGATGCGAAGTTAACAATGATATTGACAAAATTTGATAGCAACGAAAGAGTGTGATCAAGCAAGGATCAAACCCTCTATTACCTATTACCTGCCTGCTTACTGGCCCTTTGGAAGGTATTACTATCCATAAAAAGCATTTACCTACACACGGTTATCGTTATTAGAATTACATAATATATATACGAAGGACTTCAATAACCGCTTCGAAAACGATGTGTCCATCCATCATCTTGCAATTGTCGACAGCGGGTTTGCGTTTGGCCCAAAATTCTTTCGAACCTGTCAAGTGTGTTCTAAACAGATTCATAGCTTAACTCACTCTCCAGCTCATTGGAATCGATGGGTAGGGAGAACTGCGCGCTCTGACGGGAGAAGACCCTCGGAATGTGAAGCCAGTCGCCCAGGCTGACGGCGGGGACCTGCAGCTCTCGGAGTAGAGCCTGCATCTCCTGGCCGGGCGGCCGCTCTGGCCGGGTACGTAGTGCTTCCTCTAGCACGTAACGACGCTGGAAATTATGCGTTTCAGTTAAATTTTAACATAAAATCTAAGAAGAAATCATTTTTATGTGGTGTTGTTTATTTAAAGACTTGTCACATTGGAACAATGGGATTGTAAAAATGGTAACCTTAGTATCAAACCAAGTTGTTGTATTTTGACTTGTGAAATAGCCCTTGTGGCCTAATTACAGAATATTTTTTGAATTTTGAGTTGTTATGCCTCCTCATCTACTTTTCTTACTTACTTTTATACTTCAGAAAGAGTCTGTATTCTTAGTGAACCTTGATGACTTGCAGCCCGATATCACGGGTTTGCAATAGTACATTACTATAGAAGCCAGGAAACGAAGGGTTACATGCTAAGTAGATATAGTCGGCCGAGCGTAGCGAGTCCGGATACAAATACGCAGCCGGCAACCCCGTTTCTCGCTTTTGTATAGTGCTTTTCTCAAAGTTGCAATGAAATAAAAAAAATATCAATTTGTTTTATTCGTAGGTTTACACAGCTAAAAACAAATAACGAATCTACTACTATTTGATGGTTTAATGCAAAGACGTTGTGTCACTATGATACGTATAAAAACATAAGAAGGTTGCTTTACAGGCCAAGGTGTGTAAGGCTGTATAAAACTCTTTTACATATCATCTTCACTCATCGCACTGGATACGTAGTATTTGCCGAGTAAGTCATGTCAACATTTCAATGCAATTTTGAGGAAAAATAATAAGTACCTTAGTATCAAACTCAGTTTCAATCGCCTCTTCATCTACCTCCCTGTGTAGATACTTCAGAATATCATCATCTAAGAAAGAGTCTGTCTTAGTTGGTGTTTGTTTGATGACGGGTAGCACGATGACGTCATCGTCGACCGGAGCTATGGAGCCGCGGGAGCTGGGGTTTTGGGAGTCTGTGCCGATGCCAGCAATCTGGGTGATAATAGTGCTACTTTAGCGTACTAGTGCGAAAATTAGCATATTACGTTACTGTGTCGAACATTTAAAGGGCCATAGGTACTGTAAAACGTTGTACGATACATGTGCGAATAGGTAATTCGCAACTCGTGTCGAATTTCCTATTTTTCGCACTTGTATCGTACTATTATGTGACTGCTATAGAATAAAAGGCATTAAAATAAACGAAGTGAGTTTCTTAAAAAGATCACACGAGTGTTTTAATGCCTAATTATGTACAGTTACATACACTATTTCATCTACACACATATTATAAACTTTCTATGAAATATTCACTAACCCAAATTACAGCCTCAGTTGGGGCATCGTAGCCAAATCGTTGTTCTCTTGGCGGAAATCGCGGATATATGGTGGCTTCACCGAAATATTTTTATTGCTTATTTTACACGAAACTTTTGCTATAGTTACCTTAAAAACAACAAAACATATTCATGTTATACTTAAAAACTAATTAAAAGATAGACTGTACTGTACGTCAAATGGCGGTATATGTTTTTTTTTTAATTCAGAGACAAACTAGAGTCGGGGCCTATTTCCGCATCATTCGATACAAACTAACATGCGAGATATGTCAAAATTGTATGCAATTGACATTTCATTTCGAACAAAAAGGCATCTCGACTGATATTAGAATAAAGGTCAAATCGAATTGCTTTTTTTTCAGAGATGTTCCAAATTTGAACGCATAACCAAATCGATATTGATGTAGTTATGAAGCAATAACTACATTATCACAGATAATAAATTTGTTGTAACAAATTAGTTTATCGTAATGTTGGCCATTATGTACGGATTTTGAAGGCATCATAGTGGGTTTATGATATGTGTGTATATAAATAAAAAAAAGATTTTGTCATATATATGTATGTTTAAAGGCTGTAGGTAATTCACGGTGACCAACCAAGCTTTTGGCCGTCGAATGTTACGGTGACATTGGTCGAGATGTAATAAAATTTGCTGCACCACCCTATCCTCGGGCCGCCCATTATACAAAATTCTAACTAAGGAAGTTTGAATCTAATTGTATTTTTAATTGGGTTGAATTTAATTTGTTCAAAAATTTTAAGAGACAAATGAAAAGCAACTTTGTATTCAATGAAGGTTGACATTCCATCAAAATGGGTAGTGCATCCTAATGTGAGTACAATGGGCGGCACAAGGCTATACGGTCGGAAACTAACAAGTTCACATCATTCGAATGCGTCGCTTCCGACCGTAACCAAGTACTTATAATATGATCCGGTTCGAAGGACCATTTTTGTGCCAAACATTGTATTGTAGTTTTCTCCTTTGAATTATGTGATGAATTACAGGAAGTAGGTAAATTGGTAATATTTATACGTGTAAGCAACATAATAGTTAGGTATACCGAGAGAAAAAAAACCGGTCGGGAACCAGAAAATAAAGGGCCGAACGTACCGACCGTATTTGGCCGATTGCATAACATTTGTAAATATGTTTACAGTACATATGGTGCTACTTTACCGCACTAGTGCGAATATTAGCATATTACGTTACTATGTCGAACATTTAAAGGACCATATGTACTGTAAAACGTTATACGATACATGTGCGAATAGGTAATTCGCAACTCGTGTCGATTTAAAACACTCCCTTCGGTCGTGTTTTAATTTATCACCACTCGTTTCGAATTTCCTTTTTTTCGCACTTGTATCGTAATGTACTATTATTATACGGAACATGTAATGCAACTAGCGGTTTTCAGAAAACCGTTTAACTTTCCTAATTTATTATTTGCTAATACAGTGGGTGCAACAGCTTAACAGACCCTAAATAAAATACAAATAAAACTGATACGCTACTAGTGATAAACAAGGTATTATGTAAATTCACTTGTGTTTCTGGATCCTGTTGTGTTTGCGCCGCGAGTCCCGCGGAAGTGAGGCGGTCGCTGCCGGTGGGCCGCTTGCGGTGCTTCTTGCCGCGCCTGCGGATCTCGCCGTCTAACAAATAAACAAACATCATCATCACCGCATGTCAGTGCTGGACTTAGGTCTTCTCTCATTATACAAGGAGCTTTGGACTTGCCACACCTGATGCGGATTTTCAGATTTTACACCATTGAATTTCTTAGCAGGTGGAGGTTTCTTCATGACTTTTCTAAAAAGCAAGTCGTATACATAGGTATATTAAATGATATTTGCTGCACGCCTAACCGCTATTGGAATTCGGACTAGAATTTTAATTGTGAACTTTGACGCCAAAGATCCTCCTAACCTTGTTGGCTTAGGGGTAAGCATATGAACTGCTGTTCGAAACAATTAGTCTCTTGGAACTTATTAGAAGCTGAAAGTTTAATGATACCTCCAGAACCATCCAAAGTGCCTCGAACAGTTTCGCTCCCGTCATTGGTGTCCTTCTCCGACTTGGAGCGCTGCGACGCAGGCGGTGCGTCTGTCTTATTCTTGCTCTTAATCACTTTTCCTAGCTTGAGGGCTTTCAGCTGATTCTGGAAATACGAAAACGGATATTGAATCTTAAGAGATCTCCAGAATTTTGAGGCACTTATCTGTAAATAAAGTAGGATATAGTCAGCAGCAGGAAGTAGAAGTATCTACATGAATTAGCTCGCGTTAAAAACTGTCCAGCCAGAACTTATATTTTCATTACCTCAAGTTTCTTAAAGAACTCGTCATTATCATAATTTAAAGGTTTTTCTCTCTTCACCTTCTTAGGCAACACCACACTCGGTAGCTTCATCCTTTTTCTCTGCCCAGTCGCGCCCCAAGCAGTCATAGATAGAACTATATTCGACGCGATTCTCTTCCTACTCTTAGGTGCATAATTTATGACTATCCTCGTCAAATGCATTAGGTTACAGTCACAAGATGTTGGAGTCAGAGAAGGCAGTAATTGTCTTCGTTTTACGCGCCTCGGCTTGGCTGTGTACAAATTATCACCGGTTATAAAGAAACTCTTTTCCTTTTTACTTGGCTGTGCGACTGCAAGACTTGGCTTCTGATTTTTCTCCTTAGGTTTTTCCTTTCTCAAAGGTAACAGTTTTGTTTTAGATATTAGAAAAGGCAACATCTTTATACGCGTAAAAAGAGGCTTTAGATGGACTGTTTTACTGTGTAGTTGGAAGTAAAGTGATAGAGACGGTATTGATTATACCTTCTTATCAGCTTAATATACGCTCTAGTAATTTTTGAAGAGGATGGAAAATATCCTAAACATTTACGTCATTTTATTAATAGTTACGTTGGTTTAATGCCCGGGTATCTACCTATTCCCCTTGTTTGTAACTACACGTGGCATTGACATTTATAAAAGTGCCTGAACTATCTATAATTCTTGTTGACTTTTATCTAAGTACGAGTATCTAATCCTTTTTATTAGTTCCCGTTCTGCTGTTAGGGCATCAGGCAATCTCGGAAATGGGTTATTTATTTATTTATTTAATCTTTATTGCACAAAAGAAAACCTTATAGTACAAAAGGCGGACTTAATGCCATGAGGCATTCTCTACCAGTTATTTTGTGGCATAGTGCACAGAGTTAATGGTAGCCAGCGAGTTAGGTACCTACCATTTAGAAGTAGTTTACTCTCAGCAACTTCTTAGTCATCATAGTTAATCTCAGCTTCAAAAACTTTTTCATAAATCCGAGTGTTAACAGACTTGTCTTTTTGCTTAACCACCAAAAACGTCAACTGACGCACGCGGATGACAAGGTCCCCGATGACACCTCGCGCACGATGCACAATAATTTAACCTGTAACCGTACCTTTTTATTTTCCCGACTAGCATCACTCTCCTTAATGACAGGCGCCCGCTTGAACAGCACAAGTGGCGACGCCAGCGGCGGCAACTGCTCGCACTGGCCTTTGATGAGCTTTTGATTTGATGAGGTGCTTGTGAGCACCTTCTGAAACACTCAGGGATCGGGGATGGAAGCAAGCGGTCGTTGGTGGCAACTCTTGCAGCCTGCTATTATATCTGAACTGTTGCAACTACCTCTGGTTTCCTTGGAGAAGAGCGCGCCCAATCGTGCCATTCGATGCGACCAATCTTCAACCTTAAATTTGTACCTTTTTATTTTCCCGACTAGTATCACTCGGATCACTCTCTTTAATGACCGGCGCCCGCTTAAACAGCACAAATGACCAAGCTAAGGGTTAAGGGTGGCAGTTGCTCACACTGGTCCTTGATGAGGCGACTGTGATCGAAAGACTCAGAGATGATAGTGAGCGGTCGTTGGTGGCACTATTGCATTGCAGCCTGCTATCAAGTCTGAAGTGGTCTAGCTACCTCTGGCTTCCTTGGGGATAAGAGCGCGCCCAATCGTGTCATGCGATGCGAACAACCTTTAATATCGAAAGTGTAGGTACCTTTTTATTTTCCCGACTAGTATCACTCTCTTTAATGAGCGGCGCCCGCTTGGACAGCACAAGCGGTGACGCCAGCGGCGGCAGCTGCTCACACTGCCCCTTGATGAGGCGACTGTGAGCGCCCTCAGAAAGACTCAGAGATGGCAGCGAGCGGTCGTTGGTGGCGCTGGTTCCATGGCCCGCTGTCATGTCGGAGGTTGTGTAGCCGTGGTAGTATAAAGTTTCCTAGAAGGAAGAATGATGTTTGGTCGCTTGTTACCCTGTCATAAGATAAAATAACTTGTGCCTTTAGTCTATTGCGATAAGTTAATATGTCACTAATGTGACCGATGTGATGCTTAGGTAATGCTTGTACTCGCAACGGAAGCATTTAGTACTCGGATGGTGGTTAGAGCACTTCATGGGCTATTGCAGATTACCTAACCTATAAGTTTTAGTACAATAATGATTTTTTCTTTGTGCAACGATTGCAAAAGTGTTAGCTCTACAGTAACGTTGTTAATCCTAAATCTGTGGTAACGTTAATGCCCCAGTAGATACTGGACACTATCCTACTACCTATTGCAATCAACGTACAACCACGTCTTTTATCGGTAAAGGAAGATCTTAATACCGTTGACAAGGTTTAAGATTAAATAATACCTGGCTGTGACTTCTTCTTAGGTCTAGAACAATGGTGGTTCTGTGATGCGGCTGGTCGGGGGTGAGGCATCTTCGGGAGCCTCTGGACTTGCCGCTGGCGAGGGTCGGAGCGGGCGTCAGTGGTCGCGAGTCTGTTTCAGTATATCTGGAATCAATTTTTTTTTAAATATTATGGTGGTGGTAAGTTGGCAATCAAGCCCGCCTGAAAGAAAGCGGTTGCCGTAGTTATGGAACGCGTGCATCAAGAAGACTGCTACATTATACCTGTTGCCGACCCTTTAGAAACCTATACCTACCCAAACAGTCCTTTTCTGAATTCACCACCTCATAATGTAGTCTTGTCGAAAAACGTTACTCGTAAAGTTTTTTCGCCTCATAACCAGCATTTTCGTTAAATATTAAAATTACTTGGAATCTTTCCGTTTGGAAGTAGGACTAAAAAGATCCAATATCAGACTAAGGTAGAAACATTACTGAGGCTCTTCACCTTCTAAACATGTCCTCTGTAACGATGTCATGAGGAGTTCGGATTTTATCCTTATCCGGGCCATTCAAATCTTGGATCTTGCTCAGGTCCTCGCCGAAGCAATGTGTTCTGCCCTCCAGTAGCTGAAAACAGACAATATTAGATAAGTACCTAATTATAAATTCACTTACCTATATTATTTCTATTAGGGAAAGTGTTTTAGGTGGGTGCTGTTGGGTCAGATTACAATTATTACTTACGGGTTTTAAATAGGTATCGTACCCAATTCTACGTAATATTGAATTAGGTTCATTCTATTCCTATTTTATTTTTTACATTATGAGATTGGGTCGTGGACTGGTGATGTTGATTCTTGGCTGCTCCAAAATTCATTTGGTCGTTGTGAATGGCATATAAGTACAATAAATATTACAAAAAAAAACAGACTTATTCGCTGCGCGCACGTCTCGCCAAGCTCACGCCGCGTTGCAATTCAACTTTTTTTTAAGATATTCAAGCTAAATGTCAAGCAAAATTGCTTTAATTCTGCTCTGGAATTTTAAGACAGCTTATAAGATACTTACCCACTCGAAAGCTCTAATCAAAGGTCTCAACAGCAAAACTGCTAAGGAGCTTCTAGAGCACAAAAGACACAAAGCCTGCGCGGTGACCAGAATATTGACTGGACACTGTAAGTTGAACAAACACATGTTTCAAATTGGAAAGAAACAAGATGCAACGTGCAGATTCTGCCAGGCGTCAGAGGAGACTGCAATGCACATGCTCTCTTCCTGTGGACCACTAATGTCAAAAAGAAGTACCCACTTAGGGCGGCACGTATTGCAACCTTATGAGGTACAGAACATTACGGCCCAAAGAATCTGGAATTTCCTGGATTCAACGGGCACTAGTGATAAACTTTAAAGGGCTGTCACAATAGATCACTGCCTGGTCGACGTGGCATTCAAAGGCTCACAAACTCCAATAATAATAATATAAAAAGTCCTTACCCATGAGTCTTTAGCGCGTCTCACAAACTCCTTGGCTTCAGTATCAGCCGGGTGGTTGCACAGCACCGAGCAGCCGTGTGAGAAGGGGTTGTAGAGCCCCGCGTACGGCCGGAGCATGAACGGCGCCGGCGTCACTGAGCATTTCAGCTCTACTGGACTCTGGAAACCGATAATATGAACGTTAGCGGTTAAATCAAAAGTTGACATGCAGTTAACCAGAAAACATACCTAGTGCCATCTAGGCTGGATATTTAGACGCCAAGTGTTTGTTTTTTACGGCTGGATTCCACCAGTTTGCGGCACAAATGTTTACTTGAATGACAAAAACGTACTGAATTTGCCGCACACTGGAATCTCGCCTTTAGACTGTCTGTCGCATTTGCTGAGGAAATTATTAATTTACCTAACAAATCGATCCTGCACGTGTCGCAGTGAACGTGGTAACAATTCAGTTGTGTCAGTGTCAGTATTTACTTAGGTAACCTATCAAGATTTCATCACAACAGGCTACTACAAGGCCGACAAGGCACTAAAATAACTAAGAGGTCAATATTAAAAATTATCAATTCAACTATAGGTACTTAAACACCGATTTAAACATTTATATTCTTAGGCCGTTAATAACTTTTTAGAGTCAGACCAAGATAAGTTGGCAGCGGTTATGAAAGCCCAGACGGTGCAAGTGTCAAGTAAACGTCATAATTTCATAGAAGTTTGACGTTTAAAATAAGCCGTGCACCGTCTGGGCTATCAAAATCGCTGTCAACTTATCTTGGTTCGAATTTAGCACAACCAACCGAAGTGAAACACTCGACACTTCAAACTTACGCGATCCTCTTATACCTACCTATACTCAAATAGATCTATACCAACCTGCTGTGTATTTCTAGAAGCTTCTGTAGACTTCTGCGGCACAGATGCCAGCAACCCAGTGTTGCTCAACAGCCCCATTTCTCCATGTTAATGAATCAGACACATCGGAGCTTTGTCTAAATTTGTATAACTTCAATATCGATTAAACTACACGGTATCACTTAGTTACGGTAAAGTTTTCTTTCGAAGTGAAGTACTTTAGTAGCGAATAGTAGTAGTACTTACATCACTTTATAATATAAAAAAACACACATCATTCGTACAAAGGCACATCATTAGTACTTATCTCTTTCAGGGATGTCTTCCACTTAACCTTTGAGCAATATCCAGTTAATTTTGAAATAGTTGTCACATGGCATAAGGTGTCGTTCATATTTTTTCCACGTCGTGCGTTGTTGTCGTATGCATTTCTCTCAACCGTTGTACATAGGAAACACTAAATTAGGCATGTTGCGTGTTGTTTACAGTCGCGGACTTTAATGATTGAACCATTTTACTTTACATTGGACATTTCATACCGTTAGTACCTTTGACAATCAAATTAGCTTAAATGGCCCGACAATGTCTGTAACTGTACCTAACCTAACTTTCAACATATTTATTTAGAAAAAAATGTACCTAAATAGCTTGACAAAATATGGAAATAGATGTTACACTGACAGAAATAGTTTTAAATTCAATTATTTCACTATGAGTTGTATAGCTAACGATTTAAAGTTCACTTTCGATTGCAAAAGAGACCAATTGGTCGATGGCGTGATAGTTTCAGCCATTAAAATAAAATTTATGGTGATGGCAAAATGCACAGCATTTTATGATCCAGGTCTACTTGATTAACGACGATCGTGAATGTGAAACCATGTGCATTTATGAGCAGATACGATTACCGACTAGGTATTTAGTGCCTAGTATTTAAGTGAACCATAAAATCAAATTTCTACTGAATTGAAAAGGCGGCAATGTTCGCACGATTTTTCTTGTTTACAATGGATAGTTTCAGCCAAGGTTCTGCTATGAGAAACAATTTAATAAGATTATATTTTCTATAGATTGGTACATACCTCAGGTATAACATCGTAGATGTTCATGAACGGACATAAGGGTTATTTAGATTTTAAAACCCCTGCTTCAATAACCTAATGTTTTATACCACAAATGCAAGTTGGTTTAGTGGTCACGCGTGTAGGGTAAACTACCCAATTACGGGCTGTAAACGTAAGGACCTTAAGAACGAAAGCCAAGATAGCTGCTTTTAAAATAACGACGAAGTTGCCAATTATGCCTCTTGTGTCTCCGAGTTTAATGACCAAAGAAGCGCTCCTGATATTAACCAGACAAGGTATTAATTAACCATTTCTAGATCTTCACTCATTGCAATAAGGTTTACGTAATAACAGTTAATTTTGTAGACGAAAGTATTCTCATCATTAAGCCTGAAGATACATAAAATTGAAAGACCAAATTGAATTTTTTCACATATATTATTCAAAAAAATTTACACAAAAGCACTAAGACATCCATTTAACCTTATTGTCTAAATAAATGAAGTTTTTAAACCGACACTCAACCTCTTAAATTAATTAAGATATAATTTGTCTCTAAAAATAATACTCATTTTTCATATTTTCAACATCAGAAAGTTACTATGGCATTACCAAAATAACGGCTACCAATACCAAGCGACATTGTGAATTGAAAACTAGAATATGCAATTAATTTCAAATTTACCTCACTAACAGGGTCTATTTATTACAAAGGGATTTATTTAACAATTTTAGTGCAATAGTCACTGAATGTGTACATTGGGTGAAACTTACAATCCTTAATGTATGATTTTTAATTCTTAACATTATTGATTCCACAGCAACTACTGACAAAATTGATGATAGTTTACATCGAGTTGAAGTGAATGTTGGGAACTTTGAAATTCGTACAAATCATTTGCACTAATAACAATAAATATTGCTTTTAGAAAAGATATTTGTACTTGTTTTTGAAACTAAAATTTAAGTTTAAGAAACCAAACAGTCTCTTTATAACTAATGAACTTTTTGCAAACAGAATATCTGTTTTATATCAACAAGTTAGAAAAATAAGTGTGGTTCAACAAAACAGGATGTATGTATGTGCAATAGACATGATACAACTGTATAATTAAAATATTACATTGGGCATTATGAATTGCGCGATTATACCAATAAAGGAAATAATCAATCAATAGATTTCTCTATCAAAATATGATAGAAGTATATATCTATCACAATAAAGAGAAACATCATTTGCAAACATGAACACTAAGTTTATTTTAAACAAATGTTAATTAATTACATTTATAGAAATATTGCAATCGATTCGGACAATATCAACAATTGAAGGCATCATATCAATTATGTACAATTTATTTCGAGAGAATTTCAACCTTATAATTGATATGTGAGTGAGTTTTACACTGACTGCATGCTCTTACTGTCCTTTTGTGCAGGTAGATTGCGCTTTTTACGGACTTACATTTACTTACATCTTTATTGAGAGCTAGTTACAATTCTTACATGAAATAATAATTTATGTATAGGATAAAAATATTGTAAATAATTTAAGGGCGATAAAGACTATTTTTAGCCTTAGGATTTAACAGAGTAAGAAAGATAACTTCTCTACAGGTCAATTACTTAAAAAGGCAAGTTGATTTGAAAGGCAAGTCACAGTCCCTACTCTGTCATATTTAAATATTACCATTTATTATTAATGTATGACGTCATAATCATAAAATAATGTAATTTACATCAAATGTAATTACGATACCCATGAATGCTAGCCAGCACCATCGGTGAATCTGTACCATTATTCAATTTATTATAAAAAAATAATTTAAACTAAAAAATAAGGTCATCTATGTAAAAAAAGTGTGACTCATTGATAGTCTTCCATGAATAAAATTTTAATTATGACTAGTAGTTAAGAAATAATTTGAGCATGGAAAATAAGCGTACTACATGACCATGCATCTATAAAAATATTATAAAAACTTAAATAATTAAGTTACATAATTATAATTAGATCAATTACAAGTATCGTCACACATTACATGAAAAACTAGCTCGTATTTAATTTAGGTTCTCGATAAAACTACCGCGTGAACACTTCGCAACTTTAGTATGTTACATTTTACTTAACGACACTAGCGCACTTAACGAGGGTCACCGCACTTCACTCAACCAAGAGCACGGAATCGTCCCTGAGGCGCGGCGCGGCGTCCTACGGGCGCGAGGCCCGCGCCGCCTCCTCCAGCGCGCGCACCTTCAGCTCGCGCTCGCGCTGCTGGCGCAGGAAGTCCTCGTGGTGCGCGGGGTGCGGGTGCAGGAAGCCCCGCTCGCGCTCCATCAGCAGCTGGCGCTGCAGCTGCTCGTGCGCCGCCGCCTGCTGCGCCAGCTGCTCCGCGTACGGCCGCCCCAGCAGGTCCGGGTGCGGCAGCGGCCGGTACGGCCCCAGCCCCATCGCCTCCTGCTGAGCCTGCGCCGCCTGCTGCCCCGGGTGCAGGTGCAGGTGCGTGTGGGAGTGCGCGTGCGTGTGGGCGTGCGTGTGCGCGTGGTACTCGGGGTTGATGCCGGCCATCTGCAGCCGCACCATGGGGTCGGCGGCCAGCGCCAGGCGTTCGGCCGCCTCCAGCTGCGCGGCCGCGACGCCGGGGTGCGGGTGGTGCGGGTGGTGCGGCGGCGCGCCGGACACGGGCACGGCCTGCGGCGCGCCGGGCGCCCCCGCCGGCGGGATGCCGAGCCGCTCCAGCCGCTCGCGCTCCAGCTGCGACAGCGCGCCCGGCCCGTGCCCCGGCGGGTACAGCCCGAACTGGACCGGTATCGCGCCCTGCGGCGGCGGCGGCGGCATCCCGTACCGCCTGTGCATCTCCAACCAATGTGGGTCGAGTCCTCTAGGCCCGACGTTATTTTTGAGCAATTCCTCCTTCAGTCGGTCGTTCAGTTCGCGCTCCCGCAACTCTCTGATCTCTCTATCCCGTTTTTCTCTTTCGAGGTGTTCTAATTCTAGCCGCTCTCTCGCTCCGGCGGCACTGTAGATCGAGCTGAGTTGGTACTGCAGCATCGGATCCATGCAGTGACGCGGCAGGGGATTCCCTGGGCTGAAACCAGCGTGTGGACGGGCATACTCCGACAGCTGCCTGAGTGCGGGCGTGTCCGGGTATCCGGGTGGTCGCGGGAAGCGATCGTAAGGGGAAGTTATAGTTTCAATGGCACCTCTGGAGGGAGGTTTCGTCTCCGGTTTCTCCGGCGTCGCTATCTTCCTATGCGCCTGTTGAGCAATCTTTTCTCTTTCCTCTCGATCTCTCTCGGCTTGCTTTCTCAGCCTTTCTTCACGTTTCCTAGCCAATTTCGACTCTGGAACTGGTTTAAATATTAAATCAGTTCTTGTGCAAGAGTTGTAATCTCCTCTGTTCCAATGTCTCAAGAATATGGCTGATTGTGACCTGTGACACTCAGTGTCTTCAATCTTCGGGTCGGGAGTGGGACCCTCACGTATAAGCGCAGGACTCGGTATTTCTTCCTCTTCTGGTTGGGACTGTGTTTCAAGTTTCAGTTCTGGGTTCTCATCAGGTATGGGCCTTGGTGGGCCGCGTAAATGTGGGTGGCCATGTGGTAGTTGATGCGGAGATCCCGCTCTGCCGTGGCCCGCTTGTAGACCGGCCGCAGCTTGGGCATGAAGTCGTAAACTCTCGATGGAGCTAGGGCCCGGTCCTGGAGGTAATCCTAGTCCCATTGGATGGCCCATGGAAGGTGGTTGAATCATAAGGTGACTGGGATTGCCTGGAAGCATTTTTGGATGATGGCGTAGTAACATAGAGTCCGCCGGAGATAGCCGCTCGGGATGATGCGCCAAGTGATGTGAATGGTGATGGGTGTGGTTATTTGTCACATTCACGCTTGACGACGAACTGGTAGATTGGGATACACTGGCCGAGAGATGGTGAGGAGAGCTTGAATGTGAGCTCGGCTTCTGTTGGGTGTTGATTTTGTGTTGTATAGACTGAGATGAGCTACTTGACGTAGAATGTGATATAGATAACGTATGGTTCAAGCCACCTCCGGCGTGATTCGGCTGTTTTTCAGTACTCGTGTGCACAGCACTATGATGACTGGTAGAATGATGCTGCGTCATGGTAGTTTCGTGCAATTGATGCCTCTCTGTAGTTGCATTTGGATTTCTAGGGTCCTCAGTACTTTCTGATATTTCTCTCAGAGATCTTGTTGTAACTGATGAACTGGTGCTATGATGTGAACTTAGCATTGTCGTAGATTCTATTGTTGAAGGTTTTACTGGATCATGCCTGCCTGGAGCGCTGACTGCAGGATGCATTGGCGGGATTGGATGAGGTTGAGCCAAGGGTCCATAAGGATATGGATATGGCATTGAGTAGCCAGGATGTGGGTGAGGATAATAAGGATGCATAGCATGGGCCGCTGCCGCGGCAGACAACTGGAAGATAGAAGTATGTAGCAAGGGGTGATGAGGATGATGTAAGGGAGAAGCGAATGGATGCGGCGGTGGAGGGCCCCCTTGGTGACCCGAGTGCATAATCGGGCCAGGCATCGTCGACGGAATTGATAATGGCGTTGGGTTCATAAGGTTCAACGCCGAATGCGACACTGGGGTGTGAGGTTGCACTGGTGAAGCAGAAATATGTCTCGATTGCGATGGACTCGTCATGTGCCTGGAGAATGGCGACGTGGTCGAAGATGGATGTGGATGTCCTGGGGTACCATTGTGACCAGGTTGGCTTTTGATGGGAGTAGGAGTATGAGGGCTCTTTACTGGCGGTAGAGCATTTGCTGAATCTGGACCACTGCTTTGGCTTGCAGTCACAGGTGGAAGATGTGGTTGATGCAAAAAATCTGGTTCTTTCTTTATACTTTCTATTCTGGGTCCAAGGAACCCACTTGAAATATTTGAGCTTTCATTTGCAGGCTGGCTGGGAGGTCTACTATTGTTTTCTACACTTGAGATAGATTCTCTGTCTCTTTCTGAGCTTAAATGCTGTGCAATAGCACTTCCAATTGGATAACCTGGCACCTTAACTTCTTTGAGTGACTGAAGAGGATCAGAAACACCCTGTGTAGACAAATTAGCCGGCATGTTGTCTGGAACTTCCTGCTTGATTTTCAAGTCCTGTGGCATTGATGGATCATTAGGATTATTTGTGGTTGGTGGTATAATGTTTCCAGGGATTCCATGTGATGGCACAGGTTGTATCAAAGGTGGCATGGAACCTGGCTTGTCTAAACCAGGATGTCCCGGGTGTCCGGGAAGGCCTGGGTGTCCTGGGTGACCCGGATGTCCAGGGTGTCCATATAATGGGGTAGGCATGAAGCCATAAGGGCCTACATTTGCTCCACTCCCAACTGAGATTAATGGTCCAGGAGGTAACAAACCAGTTATTGATGGTTGACTCAGTGGTGGAGGCATACTCTGCCCTGATACTGGAGTGCTTGGTGGTTCTGTTGGCCTGACTCCAAGATTTTCAGGACGGACTGATGGTGGGAATATTGGAGGTCTCAGTCCAGCCATTTGACTATCATGCTTTGGTTGCGTTTTCAAATCAGTAGGTTGTTTGTCATCAATATCAGATTCTTTGTTTTCGTGTGAATTTGCTGGAGAAATTGGCTCTGTGTTGGTTGTTGTAGGATGTTCCATAGGTGGCGGTGACGAACCACGTGCATTTGTTGGGGAAGGACTTATTTGTTGAAGAGAATCAAGCCTAGGTGCATTAGGCGAGTCCACCTTATTCCCACTAGATATTGTTGCTGTAAATATTTCTGGGGTGTTCTGGTTTTTCAGTTCATTTGCTTCATCCCTCGGTTCTAACTTTATGACAGTCTTTAATGGATTTAGATGAGGATTATGCTTGTTAGGATCACTGGCGTAGTTGATACCTGAAGGATAAAAGGGTGGCATACCCGTGGAGAAGTCCTTGGCACTCCTTATAATAGAACTGTCTTTTGTAATGTTCATAGGGTTAAATATATTGCTTGGCACACCTTCAATTTTGATGTTGTGTGCAATCTTTGGATTGTAAATATGGCTGTCTTTGACAAAAAAGTTTGTATTTTCCAAATTGAGAGGTTTATTTGGCTGGCTGACAGGATGACCAGGAAAGTTATGTGGAAGAGGATCCTTCTGGAATTCTTCTTTCTGTAAATTATGAGGTTGTTCCTCTGTAACAATTTCCTCCTTAATTTTAATTTTATCCATAGCTTCTGTTGTCATTGGTGTGACTTTTGGTATAATTAGCTCTGTCTTAGGGAACATTGCACCTTGTAGAGGAAGAGGTTTCATCTCCATTGTGTCTGATTCCTTTGGAATGTTTGTATCAGTTTTAAGATCAAGAGCTTCTTTCATCACTTCCTTTTCAGCAGGTTTGAACACAGGTGGTAGAGGATCTTTTTCAGGTTTAATAGCATGTTCCTCACTTTTAACTTCAGTTTTAACTTGTGAGTCAGCAGACTTTGGTGGTTGTTCAGGCAAAGTTTCCTTATTTTGTTCTGTATTTTCCTTATCAGTCTTATGGAAACTAAAATCACAAGCTTCAGGCTCTGGTTCCACATTTTCAGTCTCATCCATGGCTGAAAAACTGTCATTAGTGAGGCTCTCAGATGGACTCTCGGGTGGATCGGCAGCCTTTCTCTTTTTCATTTGTACATCACCATCCAATATACTTTCTAATTTTGATGAATCATCTGGAAGACGCTTCTTGACTTTTGATGCATCAACTTTACCATTAGCCACAGGTTTCTTTTTAGTGTCTTTGCTAACAGGAGAGGAAGGAACTTTGTCTGAAACATTGTTGTTTGTACTTTGGGTGTTAGGTTTGGCCTTCTTGGATTTAGTGTCATTGTCACTCTCATCTTGTCCTTTCTTACCATTTGGTGTTGTCTGTTCTTTGGACTTATTCCTAGTTCTCATTCTGCTGGGTGATTCATCAGGATTTTCAGTTCTGCCATTGTCAGCTTTAGCCAAATCTCCAGCATCGCGGGAGTCACTGTCCTCTTCTGAATTTTCATCTTCTGTTACTGAACTCATTTCGCCTCCTTCTTTAGTATTAGGGGATGGCCTAGAACCGTTAGTATCTGGGACTGTAGGAGCCACTTCAGGGGTTTGCTCTTTAGGAGTCCCAGCACGAGAATTTCTAGTGTTACGCACCCTCCGCAGTGAACACTGACGAACTCTTCTCCTATGAGGCCTGTTACTACTAGCACCAGGAGTCTTTTTCCACAAATAGTAAAACTCAACTAACTCGGCAGTGTCTTTATGAGGTAAAAGGTCCTTCTTTATTTTGAAAAAGTTTTTGCCAAATTGGCGAATACCTTTCACAAATCTTTTTGTCTCTTCTTCTGACCACTTTTTTTCTATTCCCTTGGGCACTGGGCACTTCACTAGGGCTTGTAATGCGCGACTAGGATCATAACCAGAGTCGTGGAGAACGTCGAGGGCATTTATAGTGGTGTCGTCTCTGCTGGCTGCCACACAGCCGTCGTCGGGAGAGCCACCGTCACACATACCAGCGAACGCTGCCATAGACCGAGCAGCTCTCAAGTACATCACCAGGTCACGATCAGTGGACTGCGCGGGCAGCCATCGAAGCTCTTCGCCGCCAGGACAGGGTTCGTCTGGTCCCAGCGGGCCATGCACTCGCATATCAGGCAAGCACGCGTAAATATCCTTATCCTTCACGGGTTGGTTCGCTGTACCGACTTGAACCTCCCCCTGGTTCTGGGCCATGATTCGCGCGGCACAGAATATTTACACTGCTCGCTCTTACCCCATTCACAGTTCACTGATTATTGTCCGATTACATCCCGTTCAGATAAAACTTTTGCAACACGATTCACAATTCCATTTTGGACGTAAATTTGATGGTCCGTAAAACAGTAAGTATGCCAATATACATAATTATTGCTCCTAATGGCCACCATTACACGATGCTTTGAACCTCATTTTACGAGCTTAAATGATACACTGACATCGTAACTGAAATGTTCACTTGATTATATGATAAAAACAAAGCTTCTAATTCAATATTACTGCATATTTTACTAATAATTTAGTAAACGCTATCTACATGCTACCCTTTTGTTTAGCTTCGCCTTTCTTTGGCTCTTGTCCATAGACAGTATTTTTTCTATAAAATGGCTGCCACGGTACGATTTCTTTCAATTTTTTCGTTACACGCACAAAATTTATTGTAAACAATTGAAAAATGTCTGTTTGATTATTTATGACTCATATTTTCGTATGTTAGCCGCAATGAAAATAATTAAGTGTATCATTTATCATCATAGAACCATTACAGAAATTCAAGCTTTTTAAGCTTGTGCAATTTATTGCTAAATATATTCTGTGAAACGGAACGCGAAGGAATAAAAAACATTTATTTCTTGTCTATTTGAAAGGCTGTTATACACTTGACACAATTTATAGTTTTTAGTACAAACTAATGCTTTTTGTACTTGCTTTTAAGATTCAAATAAAATACATTGATTGTTGATAAACTGTTGCAATTTTATTGGATTCTATTCAGTGCAAATACCTTTAAAATAATTCCTTTCGAGGTAAGTATTTATTCAAAAAGTATAGACCAGCTTTACATTATCGATATTATTTTTGAGATGCATCCTCCCTATAAATGTCATCACGTCAAATTGACGGCGTAAAGGGTAATCGAAGAAAAATTCTGCTGCAGTTGTTTATGTTTGTTGTAGTTTACCTACATTTTTCGTCACAAGTTAACTTATTAACTTAAGCCATGTCGTCAGATGAGTCTGATGATGAACCACTTGCAAGTATAGCAGCTGCAAAAAAGCTAAATCCGGAGAAATATTCCGCACTTACCATTGAACTTTGCAAAGATGAACCGGCCAAGAAAAAGAAGAAGAAAACCTTTCCTCAAAAGAAAATGAATGCCATGACGATTAAGATCAACCGTGCTTTGAAGGCTGTGATCACACCACCGGTCGTGGAAAGGCCTATGGATGTCTGGCTATATTTAAAAGACCTCAATCCGACCGGACCATACAGTTGTTTGCTTTGCCCGGATTGGTTTATCAATAGGGGTAAAATGATTTTACACTATGTATTGAATCATAAGAAAGACTATTGTGGTATATGTAGGTAAGTGATATGACAATAGACGTTTCTTACCTATATCTGTTCAGATTTCCTCATCAAGCTCTCAATGGGATAATATATTTTAACTTTTAGTTGACGAACCTTCTATTACTATAGATAAGCCATACTAAACAATAAAATTATCACAATAACAACCTGTACCATACAACCAAAACAACCACAAGTCATGGCGCAAAATACTGGTTCCCTGTGCCTATTCTATATGTAGTGATAATAGTTAAATGTGGCAAACAGGATCTAATGATACTCTTTAAATTATCCCAATTAAATTTTGAATACGAAATTTGTAACTGTGAACAGAAATATACCTTTAAGAAGTTATTTTTGTATTAGCCATAGTTTTGATATTTTTTTTATAATAGTTATGTCTGAATTTACAGATATTTTGTACCAGACAGAGAAGCTTGGCAGGCCCACCTCAAGTTCCATGTGCCCTGGCCCTGCTCCCAGTGTGTCAAAAATTTTGACACTGAAGCAGAGCTCCGTCAGCATTTAAGTGCGGAACACACCCTGGTCCACTGCCGACTGTGCCATTTCCGAGTACCTGATGATGACCAGTACAATACACACTTAATACAGAAGCACAGTGTTTCAAACTTGTCTTGTAAAGATGAGGACACACTTTGGGAATTTGAGTATGAAGGCAGTAGCAAATTCCTTTGCTTACTGTGCTCTAAATCAAATAATCTTTGCACAATGTTCTTTAATCATTACATGGGCTACCATCATTACACTCTCAAATGCCTAAGCAGCATACTCTCTGGTAGAGATCTGCCATTTGTTATTAGCGGTGCTGATGTCAGTCCACAGTTCATTGATGACCAACTTAAAGATCAGAGCAGAGTTGGTTATGTAGACCTACAGAAAAATGCTGAAGAAAACGCCAATGATGATCATAGTGACAATGAGTCAGAAGATCTACTCAAAGTGCTAATTCCAGAAATAAAACAGGAAGCCATTAGTGAAACAGAGGAAACGGAAACACCTGAAGAAAAGCCTAAAGAAAAGATAAAGAAAGTCAGAGATGAAAATGATATTGCAAATATCTATAAAGGTGATGAAGACTTTGATATTACACTAACAGAGTTAATAATCTTACAAAAATGCTATTTTGAGTATGTAAATAGGATTTTAAATGACATAAACTCCAATTTGGTTTCTGAAGTTTCTGACATAGATTATGCTACAGCAAAACCTGATCTTCCAAATGATATACACTGCTCTCTTTGTAAGAATAAGTATGATAATATGCAGGCTTTTATGACTCATATGATTAAAAATCATTTTATGAAGGTAGCACCAATATTCTCATGTAGGGTGTGCACAGCTACATTTGAAAGCCAGACCGAGTTGGATAGTCATGTGAATGAGGAGCTAGGTGATTTTGAGGATCTGTGGATTTGTCAGTTTTGTGACAAAGAATTTGACAATAGAGAAGATACAAGGAAACATTTGAATGAACACTGGGAAGTTATGGAGTTTGACAACTGTTTTAGTCCACATTTGGGCTTCAAATGCAAGTATTGTTCAACTCTGTTCTGGAACGAGACTGACAGAGAGATGCATGAAGTTCGCACGCATTTCAGTCAGTATACAGATCAGTTTTACAAATGCGAGGATTGCTCGGAAACATACAGTGATAAGGTATAGAATATTAATGATTTCGTTTAATAAATTATTAATTCTAAAACTGCCTAGTAAAAATAATAAGAGAGTCAAATTGAACCATTGTTCACTTTTGCTTCACAATAAGTGTATAATATCAACTAAGCTAGATCACAAATAAAAAGTAAAATAAAATTTGGGAAAATCTTGGATGAAAATATAGCTTTAGGTAGGTTGGCGGTTTAGCTTAAGTTGCGTTCTCGCGCGCGAGTCTATACTTGAAGTCGCGTTAGATGTATGGAGTCGCGCGCAAAAACGCAACTCATGCTAGCAGGTTCGGACCACAAATTGAGGTGTTATACTAAAATTGAATCAGTAGTTTTAATACTGTCATGTTAGCATCCAACAGAAATGGTGACCACTGCCAAAATCATCCCTTACTAAACCAAAAGTCAGCTCATTCGATTTTTATACACACTTGGCTTAGTAATTTCGTTACTATCACATAGTTCTGTATTCCGAAACATCCCAGGTCCACTACATTGTCTACATCTACAGTCGCCATCAGATATATTGGAATGGCCAAAGTGTTCACAAATATTTCAAATATTTGAACAAAGGCCCTTTTAACGTTAAAGTGCTTGTTCAGATATTTTTGAGCATCTTGGGCGCTCCAATAAGACGACTGTACAGAACTCTATTATTTTACAGGTTTTCTACATCCACCACTATATGGAAAAGCACCACAGCCCTAACTCTCCCACATACATGCTAAAGTGCAACGTGTGCTGCATTGTCCGTCCCAGCATTGAGGAGATGCGGACACACTTTGAAGACAAACATCCGGACGCCAGGAAAATTTTCTGTTCATTGGATTCTTGCCAGTATCGCCCGCTGAGCCATAGAAAGTCGTTTAAATTTCATTTGAGGGTAAGTTTATTTCATTTAAATATCTCACACATTTGCATCATTGTATTTATGATAAAATTTTATTTGTCTATCCTGACTCTATCCCATTTCCTATCGCATTTCTCATAGATAAATTAAATTGTTTCATAGAAGTCATGTAATCTACGGAAGTACCCCTTTTTTTATACTACCTCGGTGGCAAACAAGCATACGGCCCGCCTGATGATAAGCAGTCTCCGTAGCCGGAGTTACATGCACGTTGCCGACCCTAACAACCCTCCCTCCCCTCGTTGAGCTCTGGCAACCTTACTCACTGGCAAGAACACAACACTATGAGTAGGGTCTAGTGTTATTTGGCTGTGGTTTTCTGTAAGGTGGAGGTACTTCCCAGCTCTGCTCTAGATCTGGAATGATATCCGCTGTCCTGTGCCCTACCACACTAAGCTAGACGACATTTACAATGCCCATACACCTAAAAGTAGTCAAACACTTTCAAGTTTTCTAGAATCAACAACTCTCTTAAATGATCTCAGATAATCCAGTGTGACGTGACTTTACATAAAAAGTTGCTGATTTGCCTGGAAACTCTATTGGGTGAAAAGTTCTTCTAATTACGCTATACGGTAACCAGTATAGTATACTGCCATGGGGGCGAAACTGTTCCTTTCGGTCATTCTCGGCTTCGGCTCAACATTGCTCCGAGTAATTATTAGGGTTGGCACAACTTGCCTTCCCTTTGCGTGTACCTACGACCAGAGATATGATACCTAATGACTTGAATTTTGACAACCCTGAATAGCTGACATAAGAAAGGGACAGCTTGATTTGTCCCTGAATCGCTGTCAAACTTCGGTTTTGTAGCAAGTTTCTTTTCTGTACGGTAGTACTATTACTCATTCTATGGTACTGCTTTAACATGTTTTTCCTAATGTAAGGTATCCTTGAAACAAGACGTAATTCGAATTTAAAACAAAATTCACCGTTATTTCCATCCACAGTCGGTCCACGATCCCACGGCGCGGCCGCAGCGCCCGGCCACGTGCGCCATGTGCGAGCGCGACTTCGTCAGCACGCGCGCACTGGGGGCCCACATGGCGCAGGTCCACGGCCCGGGCAAGTTCAAGTGCAAACTTTGTAGGGAGGTCATGCATACGTTGGATGAGAGGTGAGCTAAACTCGACTATACCGTAGAGATAGAGTCTGTAGTCATATGATGCAGGTCCATGGCCTGGGCAAGTTCAAGTGTAAACAGTGTAGGTAGCTAGGGACATCATGGATACATTGGACGAGAGGTGAAATAAACTCTACTCTGTGCTGTACAAATATGATTGTATCTTTGCATAAAGTATGATAATTTTCCAACAAGAAAAATAATTTGTTGTCTTAATTTTTTTACCCCCTACTTTGACGGAGTGTCTTTACATTTTGATGATGTAGTCAGGCACTACTATCAAACCACCGAGGAACCAGAAATATCATCAAAAATGTGTCCAGACCAGAGACAAGAGGCGTTCTAAACGCCCGTGATATTAATAAATCAAATATTTGTCCTCAGAAAACTACACTACCTGATCCGTCACCCAGGCCGCCATCCATTCGAATGCGCAGAATGTGGCAAATCGTTCCAATACAAGTCATCGCTATACATGCACAAGCAAGAACATTCCCCCATCAAGCAGAGCTTCACTTGCACCTACTGCTCCAAAGTGTTCGCGGTGAGTGACAGAAATGGGATATAGCTGCACTTATTGTTGATCTTATGTCTTTCTAATAAGGTTTATGATTGGTCTGTTAAATCTTTCAAAACCACGCATATCATGCGCGGGGCATCATCGTCGAAATGCACGACGGTTGATAATGACCTGTAGCCGCACGCGTCAGTTGACCGTCTATGGCGGTCAAAAAGTTAAGTGTAGACGACATTCCATGTATAAGCAAGAACAAAGATGATATTTTGGCTGCAGAGTGATGAAAATTCAAAAGGTACTTACCTAATTTTCGGATTTTTACTGCTAGATTTCTTAAAAGCTTTTGATACCATCACCACTTAACTCTTATGACCAAGCTAGCGTTTTATAGGTTTGACAAATGTTTTCTCAATTGGTATTGATAGGCTACCCGCTGGGATGGAATTAGTTTGTCGAATTACGCTATGGAAATAGTTTGGTATTTATCTACTGTTTGCGGAGTGCCACAAGGCTCTGTTCGAGGACCATTAATTGTTATCTTTTATGCTGTGAGAGGTTATTTGTGTTTAACACCATCGGATGTATACCAATTATTCCAAGAACTGATCGACCGATTTAGTTGCAGTATCCTGTAATGGATTTGTCCTTCATCAGTGACAGTTTATATACCAGAGGCGCTGAAACAAATTTTTTGGGGGGTTCTAATTACTGTTACTTCACTGCTTGTCACGCCTATACCTTATAAACATTTAGTGATGAAATATGAAATCTAAGTATTTTTGACGCTTTCTACTACGAGTCTGATTAGTTTACCAAGACAATAAAAATTACAACTTATGCTTATAAAATTGTCCCCAGAAACGTGACTCCTTCCGCGAGCACCTCCAAATCCACGAAGGCCCCCGCCACGCCTGCTCCTACTGCCCCATGCGTTTCGTGCAACGTTCGAACATGCTGCGACACGAACGCAGACATACAGGGGAGAGACCGTACGCGTGCCAACATTGCCCGAGAACGTTCTCTGATAAGGGAGCTTGTAACTCACACTCTAGGTAAGGCTGTCTTTGTCTCATGTGTTTCGTCTTTGTCTAAAATGAACGACATACGGGAGAGACCGTACCCCAACAACATTGTCCAAGGACTTTCTCTGATAAGGGAGCTTGTAATTCACACTCTTACCACTGGTCGCGTCCACACTTGTTGGTCTATCCAAGCACACTCACAGTCACACTATGCGTGTTTCATTTGGATATCACTTGTTTTTTACACAAACAAATCACAGGATTCAACACTTTTGACAGTTTAAACCCCTCTTCACAATTGAAATTTTGGTATTTGTGAATTTCAACGGCATATGTTGTTATTTGGTAGATAAGTTTTAGTAAGAAGGACCGGGGTACAGCTATTTAATTAAATGTGTATATTTTTCTTTTACAGAACACATTCCAAAGAAAAGTCATACGCTTGCATCTATTGCGGACAGACGTTCGTTCAGAAATCGAAGCTCACATACCACATACGAAAACATACTGGAGAAAGTAAGTACACATACATTAGGTCACATAGCGCAAAACAATACTAGTAAATATTAAATAAATAAATAAATATTATAGGACATTATTACACAAATTGACTAAGTCCCACAGTAAGCTCAATAAGGCTTGTGTTGAGGGTACTTAGACAACGATATATATAATATATAAATATTTATAAATACTTAAATACAAAGAAAACACCCATGACTCAGGAACAAATATCCATGCTCATCACACGAATAAATGCCCTTATCAGGATTTGAACCCGGGACCATCAGCTTCGTAGGCAGGGTCACTACCCACTAGGCCAAACCGGTCGTCACTAGTAGCTCACCCCGAACAAATCTCCATGATGCATGCATACATTTTGATCTATCTAACTCTTTAAACTCTAGACCGAAGCCTTTCTTTTCAAACTTATAAGTTGTAATCGTATTTAAACTTTCGTGAGACATACTACATTAAACTAATTTTACGGTTTACACCCACATGTTTTTAGTCACTCGCGCGACATGTTTCTGTGAGCCTAGGTCTCCTTTCTTAAGCACTAACAGTGCGAGCAGCGTTCACGACGGCCGTGCTTCGCGTACTGCTCCGCGCCGCGTCGCACACCGCGCGCTGTGAGAACCGGTTTGGGGAGGTCTTGCGCTGTCGTAGTAGGTGGGCATAGTGGTGTGTTTGGGTTTTAATTATAAGTTGAACTTATATGAACTTCGTTCATGCAAAAATTCACGAACATTGGCTGAAAATTATTCGAGATATCGTCGGTATTTATCGGTATTTTTCAAATAGGTTGGGAACAGAGACAGCCGCCATTTTTTTTTTATACTACGTCGGTGTCAAACAAGCATACGGCCCGCCTGATGGTAAGCAGTCTCCGTAGCCTATGCACGCCTACAACTCTAATCTCTCAATGCATTTTTTCGTTTTAACCTTTTAACCGCTTAGAAATTTTCATCGAGCATGTTCGTGTCGCCGCCGGTACGAAGTTACATGAAGTTTTGTCTTTATCAGACTGCGGCGAAATGAGCTGGATATTGGATGTCTTATATACCAGACTAAGGTGGTTAAAAGGTTAAGGTAACTGTATGAAGATGATAGCTGTCCCCGTACCCAATGTGAAAAATACCACAACTGGAACTGGAACTTATACATATGAATAGACACGTAATTGAACTTCGAACCTCACTTCGATCGGTTGATAATTTAGTAAAAGACTTGGAGGATTTAACAACTGGAGTCGCCTTTAAGAGCTTGCCCCTCTGTCGAAAACCTCGCCCAATGGTCATATGTATTGTATGACGTTTATCTGACATGGCTATTTGTACGTTACATTTGACGAGTCCCTTCCCCGCAAAAATCGGCAGACTTTTTTCTACAAAAAATTACAGATGTGATTGTTAAATCCTCCAAGGTAAAGTATGTTTCAAATTATATTATAACTTTGAAACGTGCGGTTTAAAATCACCTTTATTTCTAAGTATTTAAGTACACTTATCGTTTTTCAGACTTAGAAACGTGTACGATCTGTTCGAAACTGTTCACTAGCGCTTGCTCTTTACGCGAACACATGAAAATACATGAAGCCAAGAAGAAAGGAGCGGTTCAGTGTCCGCTTTGTGGTAAGATTTTTATTAATTTTTAATTTGAAATTTTGCAATGACAAATATCTATAAACCTTGCAAAGCGCTGGTGGCCTAGTGGTAAGAGCGTGCGACTTGCAATCCGGACGTCGCGGGTTCAAACCCCGGCTCGTACCAATGAGTTTTTCGGAACTTATGTACGAAATATCATTTGATATTTAGCAGTCGCTTTTCGGTGAAGGAAAACATCGTGAGGAAACCGGACTCATCCCAACAAGGCCTAGTTTATCCTCTGGGTTGGAAGGTCTGATGGCAGTCGCCTTCGTATAAACTAGTGCTTACGCCAAATCTTGGGATTTGTTGTCAAGCGGACACCAGGCTCCCATGAGCCGTGGCAAATGCCGGGACAACGCGAGGAAGAAGAAATATCTATAAAACTAGAAGCACTTCATGCTTCAGCAATACACTGTTGCTATAGTAGAAAGTACTTCTAGTTTAACTAAAACTATCTGGCGTGTGAGATCATAATGCTGTCTCCTTTACCCTTGTTAAGACCAACCAAGAGTGAAAGAGATGGCATTATGACTTGACTCGCCACCTAGTTATGCGGCAAGTGTAGTAGATTTGTCATTTTAAAAATGGTTTAATAAAATAAATGCCCAATTTGAAAAGGGCGTGCAGTGTGGAGTCGAGGTTCGGCCAGGGCCGGATTTAGGGGAGGGCAACCGGGGCTACTGCCCCGGGCCTCCACAAAAGAGGGCCCCCCCACAATAGAGAATTCGGTAAATTTACCATTTTATTTGGAAAAAATTTGGGGGCAGGGGGCCTCCACACCTTTATTGCCCGAGGCCTCCAGACCTCTAAATCCGGCATTGGAGGTTCCAAGAGATTTTGACTACCGAGTGAGACCGCTCGCATACGTTTGCATTTGTTGAAAGCTGGATCCAGACGGGTGTAACGTGTAATGTAAGATTACGTGTAATATGGCGTCAACGTGGACGAAACATCATTTGATATTTACCAGTCGCTTTACGCTGAAGGAGAAACATATTGAGGAAACCGGATTAATGTCAATAAGACATAGTTTACCCTCTGGTTTGGAAGGTCAGATGGCAGTAGCTTTCGTAAAAACTAGTGCCTACGTTAATTCTTGGGATTAGTTGCCAAGCGGACCCCAGGCTCAACGCGAAAACGATGAAGATAGCGTCAACGTGTGGACGGCACTGCGAGCGCCTAAACACCTACAGCCGATGGATCCGGCACGAGCGTGCCATGTAATGCTCGTAATGCCGTCCACACGCAATTAAATTAAACGTTACACCCGTCTGGACCCGGCTTAACATGGACGCCGCGCCGCACACACGGCTGAAAGCTCTGATCGGTCGTCTACTTAGTTCGCACTTTTTTTTATTACAGAAAGGAAATACCAAGATGAGCGTTACATGCTACGCCACCTCCGCACTTCACATACTAGTACTTCATTCCCTTGTCCGCTGTGTGACAAAAACTTGACGAGCATGGCAGGCTTACGGCATCACGTGGTCACTCACAGTGGCCTTAATACGTTCCGGGTAAGGATACTCGAATCTGACTCTTATTGCCTCTACAATGGGTTTACATTAACTTACATCCCAAGTAGCATTGTTAGCTGTATAAGAGCTGTATATCAGTTTATTTGAATACTATAAGCTGTACATTTAGGCTGTACTACAGCTGTATAAGCGCTTATACAGCCCTTATAAGTTAAAAAAGGGCCCCAATTATACAGCTTTTCGCGTTATTAGAGCTGTACAGTAGCTGTACAGTAGCTGTACAAGCAATAGATAAGCTGTATAATAGCTGTAATTCGGTGTAAATGGAAACCTTAGCACTACAGATTATCTCTTATAAATATGATTTAAGAATATCAGTTTTAAATAGGTTTTTAAGAAGAATTACAATAGAATAAAAAATATTCAAGTCTAAAAATGTCTTCTGTTCATTCGTTATATTTGTAATGGCGACAAATGACAAATATAAGTGGAAAGTAATAAAGTGCAGTTAAGATACAGGATCTTGAGAGCAGTTATATTACTATTGGTAAGTGCCGATTATTATTTATTGTGAACATGTGTATCTTTTCTGGCAAAATATTCACGCCCCTGCTTAATAATCAAGAAAAACATAACAAAAATATCTAAAAGTGGTACATAAGTTTAGTTTTTGTTTTTAAGGTTAAGGTTTTTTTTCTTTTAATGTTAATTCTAAGGTTAACGTCAATTTATTTTAGCTGGTTATCATAATATGACAAGTTTTTGTTAAATATTTGCAAGTTTATCTTTAATTATATTTTCAAATATGTTTTTATTCATAGTAAAATGGCGACAGTATTTAATCAGCCTATAGGATAGTTGGAGAGCATCATAATCTTAGTAGCTGTACTATGTAATTAATGGAGTCACTTCTACAGCTTTTGGATTTAAATCAGCTTTGTAATAGAATATTTTTATACATTTGACTGTATTTCGGCTTTCTGTACACAAGTTATAATTCCCGTTAGAGATCCGTATTATAAATAAAAAAACTAAAGCTGTAATATGACTGCCATTTATTCATTTAGTTTTATAATACACTCCTTGTCAGAAATCATAAAACTACTATACTTATATGAGTGCAAAATTACGCTAAAAAATTACTTTAAGCGACTTTGGTCAGAAATACAGACAAAAACTGTACTACAGCTGTCATTTATTCTTTTAGTTCTATAATAACCTTACAGACAGAAGTTATAACACCATTATACTTATAATAGTGTAAAATTACGCCATAAGAATTAGTTTTAAATCGGAGTTGACAAATACTTTTATACAGCAACAAGTGCCAGGTGATCCTACACTACAGCCTCTATACAGCTTAAATGATAGAATAAGCTTGTAGCGTCACACAACAATTAAAGTTTTATAACGGAGTTTACAGATACTTTTTTACAGCAACAAGTGCCAATTGATACTACAATACAGCCTGTATACAGCTTTAACGATAGAATTAGGTCGAAGTGTCACACAACACTTAAAGTTTTATAGTAGATTTTTTATTTTCTGATATAACACCCCATGCGTACGCAGATTCCTTTATAATGATTTTATACAGCTTGAGCTCAGGTTAGTTTTCTCTGACACTCTTATAAGTCCCTTAAACCACCTTAAGTTCTAAATTGGCTGGTATATTGATTTTACCGACACTTAAATGCTACTTGGGATTGGCACAGTGGCCTTAATATGTTCCGGGTAAGGATCCTCGAATCTGACTCTTATCCTCTTAGCCTCTATATAGAGTTCTCAAAAAGCTTTCTGGAGCGTGTACGAGTAGCTACACGCTCCTCACATATGGCTATCGATTCAGCGCCCGTCATTATATTTTAATGACCAAAGACGTCAACTGACGAAATTAAAATATCTCGAAAATTTGTCCTGAAGAGTAAAAGCACCGGCTAAGAGCAGAATGGGACTGTTATAACTCTTTGATCGTCAAATACGTCCACTGACACGTGCGGGTACAGCCTAATATGAACC
This sequence comes from Cydia pomonella, assembly GCF_033807575.1. Taxonomy (NCBI): domain Eukaryota; kingdom Metazoa; phylum Arthropoda; class Insecta; order Lepidoptera; family Tortricidae; genus Cydia; species Cydia pomonella. Next base: position 18,579,723 of record NC_084715.1, on the reverse strand, counting down.
TTCGTGCATTCCGACAAGGTTTATTTTGACGCGCCGCGCTCGTTAGGCGTGGCGTTAAAAGGTTTAGAAATGCAGACTGATGTTTAGGTTTGAAAAATTTTTCGTGATCTACATCATGACTAAAAAATGTATGAAGTCAGGGCGAAGTTATAGTACCTAATCTAAACTTACTCTTTCATTTTTACTACGTATATCTTTAATTTTTACTTCCAGTGCAAATGCTGCCCGAAATCCTACGCCGTGAAGCGGTCAGTTGTCAAGCACCTCAGAAAACGCCACGGCCTGAAAGGCACAGAAATAAACATCAAAGACTATTTCAAACGCATCGACCCCCGAGACTGCAATCTAGGTCTAGATGATGAAGCTATGACCAAAATATTCGGACCACCTAAGAAAACTATGAATGATATACTAATGGGCGATTTTGTCACACTCACTGATAAATTAACTGGTAATCAGAATACAACTAATGATGATGATGATGATGATGACACGAACGATGAAGATGATGATGGTAAAGATTCTGATGATAATGAAAATATGATGGAAGAAATAAGTACAGTGATTATAAAAACCGAGAAGAAAGATGCAGATGAAATGGAGCCAACTGATTTTGTCAGCGTTAAAATTGAGCCAATGGATGAAGAAGTATCAGACTAAATAAAATTAAAGCATGTAGGTATATGCGAATAAGTTATAACCTGACCTTTCTTTTAAGTCGGTTAATATAGGTATTTAGGTATTCGTTAAGACTTAACTGTAATGTAATTAGTGTTGTTGTGATCTTGTTGTACTGTATATTTTGGGTTTATTTTAGTTTTATATCTAAGATATTTCTAGTGTTAGTTTATAAAATAAATAGTTCTATTTTATCTTTGTTATAGTTTAAAATTCTGGTGAGATGCATTTTTTATTTTATAATAAAATAAGTAGTGTAATTAGTGGATATAACATGTCTTTCTTCTAATAGGATGTTGTATTCTAAATATTTGATCTGTTTATCTGGTTAAGTAATAGTATTATAGATATAAAAGTAACATTACATATTCCTTTACAATAACTGGTTTTATTATAACTACAAAATGAACCACACCCATCTGTACATCCCTTGTTCGTCGTTCATCAGGACGTCGATACATAAATAAACATAGCATAAATCTATTGCTGGGAGGAAGGCTGAATAATTGAATACGGAGCTACAATTTCATGGTCGTCGGCAAAGCAAAAAGCATAGCCAGTAAATCGTACCTAGTAAAAGTTTTTCAGTATAACCATTCGTCATGCAGGCTATGGCCAAATATTGAAAAATACCCTGTATGAAAAACTTCGTCTTTCTACCTCCAAAATAAAAGAACTACCTATATATATATACTCCGCCACCAACCTTGTCAGTAGAAAAAGGCGATAAATTTAAAAAATGTAGGCGGAAAGAGTTGACTTGCCATAGAAAATTTCGCGCCCTTTTCTACTGACCGGTTGCCCTGATTGGGTGTGTTTCAATACACGAAATACTAATTTAGTCTAATTTCAACCTGAATATTTTTAAAACTTTCTGGCGTGAAAACAATCTACGGAACAGTTTTCCAATCAGCTGTGAAATGTCAACAATGTCACTTCAACGTGACGTGACCTACTTAGAGACTTTGGACTCGCAGATTATATTGGCGAATTATATTTAATATTTATATTAAATAAAGTCCATTCTCTGTTGCAATGGCGTAGCATAATACAAATAAATATCAGTCTATTTAATTGCGTTGTCCTCGTTTGTAAATAACCATGTACAACCCTGCAGTAACTGTTAGGCGAATCGATGTTTTGATTCGTATTTTACGCGGTCGAAATGCGATTTTAAGTGCAAATCCTGTCCGAGGCTACTCTAGTGAAGGAAAAGTGACTATTGGAGATGTTAGTAAAGAGATTAAAACTCCTAAGAAGATTGAATATGTGCCCAGGAAATATTGTAAGTTGATAGTTCATTTCCTTGTTATTATAACCTATAAAAGTTTTGTAAAGTTCATTAAACTCTTCAAAATTGTTATCCTTTGAGTGTAAAGCATTAATACCCCTCATTTTTTTAATCTTAGAGGCAGATAAAGCTAAAGTATCAATACTGCATATGATGCAAGATGTAAATCTCTCATAGTAATTATACTTATTTATATTATAGGGTATTTGACTACTAGTCAAATCAGTTTCTTTTTTCGAAGTGTCAAAATGATTTGCCACCATGGAATTTATAGGTAACACCAAACACTAGCAAATGATGTCGCGGTTGAGTTACCTTACCTACTCTTTATAGTTCTATGTTTTCCTATTAATTACAAGCTTTTAATTAACTTGCCATGTTAGTATGTATGTGTGGGTCACATCATTTAAGCTAAATTTCACGATTTCCGATTAAGCTGAAAATTTGCAAACATATGTAAGTCAGGTGATGATGCAATATTATGTTACCATCGAGTTGATCTGATGATGAAGACAGGTGGCCAAAGGAATTCTGAGATGAAACAATGCAACCTAATTTTGTTTGGGTTTTTAGAATTGTCTCGATGAGTGTTAGTTGCCTGTGGTAAGAAAAGTACAGTCAGCGATAAACACTTTTACCAAAAATGAAAATTTTGCCAAAAACTTATGTTCTGAAATAATGGTGTGAAATAATTTAATTTAAATACAGTAAACATCCCTATTAAAATTTCAGTGGCGGTGGAGAACTCTGAATTGAAGTATTTGTCTCAGAGCAGCTTAAGAAATCTAAGATGGATGATGCAGAAAGATTCACTGGGGCAGGATATGTTTCTGTTAGGGAGACCTGGACCTGGCCGGTGAGTATTGATTACTTTGCTTTGTAACATTACCATGAAATTTTTCATGCATTTGCATTTGCAATGGAATTCCTGAATTCCTTTAGCAACAGTAGTTTTTTGCTACAATTTTTATTTTTATACAGACAATAAAATATTTAAATACATATAATTATATGCTTTATTTACCAAAAACAAAGAAATAAACATACATAATAAAACTTACTAACAACTTATATTACATATAATTATTTGCTTTATAATATTCTTAAATATCACTGTAAAAGGCAAAGAATTTCAGCGCAGATTTGTTTTATAATATTTTATAGAGATATTTACAAAAATCACATTTACAGAGGTATATTACAGGAAATTTACTTATCTCTTGTGTAGCAACAGTAAAACGATTAAGATACAGATAGGGATATTTCAATACTTGAGGTAATAAATGGGTATTATCTTTATGACTTTGTTTTATTAGCATTTATAATTACTATGGCAGATAAATAATGCGCACATGAAATAGGTACCTGTTGTTACTTTTACTTAAACTAACAATAGGTGACTTACAAAACACTTATTTAAACTTTCACTTTTTTTACACATTATTAACTAACCCAAACGGGACTGAATCGCGTATTAAGTTTTAAATTTACCTCCGACGTTTCGAGGACGGCGTTGTCCCCGTGGTATCGGAGAAGACTGGCTAAAGTTGATATCAACATCTTCTAGCCGCGCGTGTTTTTCGAACTACCCGCACTTTATCTTGTTTATTGACTTGAACATTCTGCGCACTAGGGATGTTACTCTGTCGACACACAACACTAACGATATTCGATTTTTCGACTGTCGATATTCGTTCTCGCTTACATAAACTAATGACTGGATTCCATGCGGATGAGATCCCCAAACCCTCGTCCCGATTGAAATTGCAATGTTTTTTGATTTCAACGGCTTCCCGCACTTTTCTGCTGTAGAAATGGCGATCCGTGGAAAGGATTTTAGGGTTATGCAGCTCGATCCAGTTGTTTGGTCCTGACTCCAAAGCCAAGCCCCCGTTAAGTTATGGAACGAGATTCCGGTGTCCGTGAGGCAATCCCAATCTGTAGCATCACTCAAGGAGAAGCTTAAAAAATTGTGGCTTTCCGATACTTTGGTTACGACTTCCTAGTTGCATTGAGTACTTCTACTTTTTTAATTTCCTTTACTTTTCGGGTTCGAATTCATATCTATTTATGTTATATATTGAATATTTTGTTATTTTTATTATATATATATACATATATGTGTGTTTGTCATTCATTCACCGTTACTTCTGATTTACTCATTTCCTCAAAGGTTAACTGGAAGAGATCCCATACAGGGATAAGTTCGCCTTTGATGTATTTAATTTACTCTGTAACTGTGTTTTTCGTGGTTTTATTTCTATGTACAATAAAGTATATTACATACATACATACTCCAGTAAATGCTCAGCCACAGCAGACTTGTTCACCTGACGATTTTTGACAGCTGTGATATGCTCCTTAACTCTTTCTGCTATGGTGCGACAACGCCGTCCTCGATTCAATTCAATTCAATTCAAATATACTTTATTCATGTAGGCCTAGCAACAAGCACTTATGAATAGTAAGACAGTATTACATATAATTATCTTAATCTAATTATCAGAGCAATTTATTGATGTTGTAAATATTATTCCATATATAATACTAATGAATATAATTCATAGATCAAATTTAATACTAAAACTTTCACAAAATACAGTCATTAAAAAAAAAAATGTATAAAAAATACTAGTCTAGATTGTTTCTAGAATAAATTCTAAATGTCAAACAAATATAATAAAAACAACAAAGGAAATACATGCATTGGAATATCCATTTCATCATCATTATTCAAATATAATAAATAATTAATCATTTCGAATCACAATTAATCCCACGTTGTTTTATCATTCATGTAGTCTTGTGTGGTATAATAAGCTTTAGAAATAAGTTTACGCTTTATATGATTCTTAAATTTATTAATTGGTAACTCAGTAATATGGTTTGGAAGTTTATTATAAAATCTCACACAATTACCCATGAATGATTTTTTAATTTTATGGAGCCGAGTGAAGGGCACGGCGAGCTTATGTTTATTTCTAGTATTAATATTATGAATGTCACAATTTTTCTTAAAATCGGCAATATTTTTATGCACATACAGAATATTCTCATAAATGTATTGACAGTGCACTGTCATGATGTCAATTTCCTTAAATTTATCTCTCAGTGAGTCTCTATGGTTCATTTTATATATTGCTCGAATAGCCCTCTTCTGCAGAACAAAAATGGTATTTATCTCTGAAGCACCACCCCACAGTAAAATACCATATGACATAATGCTATGGAAGTAACTAAAATATACTAATCGAGCTGTTTTGACATCAGTTAACTGACGGATTTTGCTTACTGCAAAAGCTGCAGAACTCAGTCTATTCGAAAGAGTAGCAATATGGGGACCCCACTGGAGTTTAGAATCTAAAGTTATACCAAGAAAAACTGTACTATCAACTAATTCCAATTCCTCATCCTTCACAATGACACTTGTTTGTACATGCCTTACATTACTAGTGACAAACTTAATACATTTAGTCTTATTCTCATTTAACAATAAATTATTAACATTGAACCAATTTACTACTTTTGAAATAGCATCGTTTACATCATTGTAAGCTTGTTGCTGTCGTTTGACTTTGAAAATAAGTGAAGTGTCGTCTGCAAACAATACTATATCATGGTGGGTCTTTACAAGGAATGGCAAGTCATTTATGTAGATAAGGAACAGGAAAGGTCCCAATATTGACCCCTGTGGTACACCCATAGAGACCAATGACCCCGGTGATCGCTGTCCATTCGAAACGTCGGAGGTCAATTTAAAACTTAATACGCGATTCAGTCCCGTTTGTGTTAGTTAATAAGGTGACTTACCTACAGTATGTTAATAATATGCTTAATAATTACTTTATTAGTATCAATGATTACTATGAGTGAATTGAGAGATTAAAAAGTTCTTTATAGATTTCAAATTGGGTAAATTATACTAATCGTGGTTAATTCATCAATTTCAAACACATTCATCAAGGCAGCATTGGTTGTCTACAAAATAGGGGACAACTACTGCACTTTAACATTCTTGCTGGGCTTCAAGACCTGATACAAATTATGGTTAATTATAAGTTCCACTAATAGCTGTAAGATGAATGTGTTAGGCTAAGCGTATGCTGAGACGCAAGCGACGCAGTTCTACGCAGCGCAGGGCATCGAACGTCCTTGCGCGGCAGCGGACGTAGCTACACATTTTGCTTGATGAGAGAGTGAGACGCAATGCACATTGGATAAAGAACACAATTCTAAAGGGCGTTCCATACTTTACAGAATCTGCTCTGCCCTGCGCTGCGTGGAACTACGTCACCTGCGCTGCGTCTCAGTATACGCTTGGCCTTAAAGAGCCAAACATTGTCTGGTTTATACCCTTTATATTTATAGGCATCAGGCCTCTGGGTTTATTTAACCCGTTGAACATGACACCTATTCGTTATTCGTTATTCGTATTCGCGGGCTGGGTTTTTTGCGTGATGGTGGGTTGACGGCACTACTCCTGCCAACCCAGCTCTACCAGGAAGCCTAGCAGACCCTTGATGTTGCCGACGACTTCTGGGAGAGACCCCGGAGAACCGAGGTATTGTGCCCGGTATTCTGCCACCCCTGGGCATTCAAGAATGACGTGGGCGGCTGTTTCCTCCTCCTCCATGCACGCTCTGCAGAGGGGGCTATCTGTAACACGTAGGGTTAGTAGGTGTTTGTTTAGTGGGGCGTGGCCGGTTATGGCCCCAGTCAAAAGCCGGAGCTGTGGCCTCTTCAGCTGTCTCAGCCTCCTCGACAAACCGGGGTCGATTGTCGGGAGGGCCTCCTTCGCCTGCCTGCACGTGCCTAGGTTAGACCAGTACTGTTGGTGTTTTACCTTGGTGTTGCATCTCAGCATGTTCCGGAGCCAGGCATAAGGCAGAGGTATGATTGGCTCCGGTCCTGCCACCCTCAGTTCCGAGCCACCTCTCGCCAATATGTCGGCTGCATCGTTCCCTCGCGAGTTGCTGTGTCCCTTAATCCACTGCAGAGTTACGCTGGTGGTGGTGCTTACCTCTGATAGAGCCTTGTGGCATTCGTAGACTAGCCCTGAGGTCAAAGTATAACCTTGCAGAGCTTGCAGTACTAACATGACACCTATTATAAGTACATATAATATTGCCATTAAAAACGTTACTGAATGAAGGTCGCAACCGTGTGTCTCTGTGGACATGTCCCTGTGATCATAGGCTATAACTAGTCGAAGAATGTGTTAGGATAGGTCTTTACTCAACTTCATCTTAAATTTGTGTTTTCTACGTATTATATTATGCTGCTGTCATTTTATTACCTAGAATAAAGTAATTATTAAAAAAATACTTTGATTTTACCATAAATTGTGTGCTTAATATTATTATTTATCAGCCTTAAGATTTAATTATAAGTATTATAATTTTTTTGTTTACAGGAGAAAAGTAGCTTTACAATATTTGGAGCTAACTCAGAGAGAGCTTGAATATGTGGCACTGTCACGGGACACCACGGAGGCGGACTTAAAGCAGAGAAGAGAAATACAACAGTCAACCGCTAAATACTTTGATCAGGTACTTGTCTGTAGATATTTAAGTTGCTAGTGCAAATAATTATGGATATGAACTGAAGGAAGTATTTTTTGTATTTGTGTAACTCTGTGTTTCAAGATTTTCAAGGTAATATTTATCATATATGATTAGAGCATACAACATCTATAAATAAAGGCAATTCTATACCTACCTTAAAAAAAGGACCCATGATAGGATCATTTCCTGTGTCTGTTTGTTTGTCTATAATATAATAAATAAATAAATAAATTGATTTGAAATTTGGCAGGTACTTAATGTGTATTTCCATGACCCAAGAATAGAAGTGTAACTAAATTTTTTTTATACCACGTCGGTGGCAAACGAGCATGCGGCCCGCCTGATGGTAAGCAGTCACCGTAACCTATGGATGCCTGCAACACCAGAGGTGTTACATACGCGTTGCCGATCCTAAAATACATACATTATGAACATGGGGCCAATTTTGGAGGTTAAATAAGAAAATTAAAAAAACTATGTATTATGTGACAAATGTATTATATATACATGTATTTTTTATACTCTATTATTAGTTTCTAATTTTCTATCGGTTCCTTCAATTCAGTTTCTCATTAAACATTCTGTACGTTTGGTTACCCCTTTTTTTAGAGCGCCGTCCGCGCAGCAGTCGAAGGTCGTGTGCTGGTGCTGGAAGGCATAGAGAAGGCAGAGCGCAACGTGTTGCCAGTGCTGAATAACTTGTTGGAGAACAGAGAGATGCACCTCGAGGATGGCAGGTTTTTAGTGCCTGCCGCCAGATATGACAAGTTATTAAAGGTAAGTTCATACAGTATGTATACTTATGGAAACCAGTTGTTAAAATTGATTGATGGGTAACTGTAGTTCATTATAATGATATGCTTTTAATTAGCTTCTGTCTGAGCATGTTTTGTAGTATTAAATTATTTAATAAGTACATTCTTTTCGAAGTCGGTTAACAGTCTGTAACGCCCAAAGAGCATATAATCACTACGTTTTAAGAGACGGGACTTCCATACTAGCGAGTGGAATCCCTTTGTTTCGCAAATCATTACCAAAATGTACGAGAAAGAACTGTCAAAGAACCATAGTACCAACATAAGCAATTTAAATAGTGTAGTACGCTACACGCTTGCGTTTCTTATCGATATCGATAAAATGGGGAGGGTTGAAATATAGACTCTTGTCTACAAATTTTGTACTCGAAATCAAGTTAGGATCGAATCCACATTTAAGTTGTATGTTATATAGTGGATAGTTCTATGAGTGGACTAATACGTGGTCGAGCTTAATGTGGACTCGATTTTTTTTAGAACACCTTGTTCTTGACCACTAGGAAGGATCAAAGTAGCATTTTTTTTCCCTACTAGTAGGGATCACTTTTTTCCTCTTTTTGCATACTTCTTAGGTTAAATTATTTAATTTAATTACCATTAATTAAATTTATTTATTTATTTGTACCATAATAATTTCCTCATAGGTGATGTGAAAAGCAGTATGTAAATTTATCACGCGGTAGCAAAAATATTTCCACCTTAGGGTGGTATTCCACCTATCCAATTTCTTGGTCCAATGTCATTGCTTTTCACTCTGTCATTAATCAAAATGTGAGACGCAATACACATTGGACAAAGAAATTGCATAGAAATACCACCCATAGGCGTTAACAATTGAATCCCTCACTACGCTAGGATTCTATTTTAGAATACCTCGTTACACTCAGATTGTAATTATAAAATCCTTCACTATTTTTTTTCTTATTTTTTTTATTATTAAAAGCACTATTTTCAAAATGATCTGCAGATACATGTTTCAATAAATGTAACTTTTCTATGGGAAGATGTATCAGGTCTTCGTTCCCAACAAATTTAACCCATTGCCTGCATCTGAAAACATATAGCCTTGGTTATGTACAGTTTATATTCCAACCCGTTTTATATTGGACGTCCAGTTTATATTGGACCCGGGTATGTTCTTAAACTACGTCCAAAAGAGAGGTATGGGCAATGTGAATGTCATCTCGCCTTGTGTGGTAGGGCACAGCACAGCAGATGTCATTCCAGATCTAGAGCAGAGCCCAACTGGGGAAGTACCTCCACCTTACAGAAAACCGCAGCCAAATAACACTTGACCCTACTCATAGTGTGTTCCTGCCGGTGAGTAAGGTTGCCAGAGCTCAACGAGGGGGGTGGGGTTAGGGTCGGCAACGCGCATGTAACTCCTCTGGAGTTGCAGGTGTACATAGGCTACGGACACTGCTTACCATCAGGCAGGCCGTATGCTTGTTTGCCACCGACGTAGTATAAAAAAAAATATTCCAAGTGTTTGCTAATCAGATGATCAACTGATTATTTAGCGCTAATATGCATCTATAAATCAAATCAATTATGTTAAATAATGACCATTAATGCATAGATGATAGATAATTTTCCACTGAAAATCTTCGACGAATTAATTTTGTGTCATATTGCATGCAAGTTCTCAGGAAATTTCACATATTTTATTTAATTACTTACACTTATATACAAATAAACATAGAATTATCGATAGTTTTAGTACATCCCTAGTTCACAACAAAAAATAATATAAAATATCAAATTTTCGATGTGTTTAAAGCCTGCTGCACCAAAATAAGGTCAAAAGTATCTAAAGCAATACGTACCGGTCTTTATCCAAGGGAAATATCGCCATAAAATCCCTTTTTTCGTGATTTTCTCGAGTGGCTCGCTTGCCACTTATTTCACACTTAGTAAACCGTTTTCTCGGTGGCATTGTAACAAACTCGTTCTTTACTCTGATCACGGTTCACTATTTTCGATATTTTCACTAAATAATAAAGAAATTGCACGAAATACCCGAACAAAACATTGAAGCCTTCATAACAAACAAAACAATTAGGCTGACAGTTGACTTGATGTAAACTTGACAGAATAAATAGCACTGACGTTTTATTTTTCTTCGTTGGCAAAGATTTGCGAAACAAGTTCCATACAAAACTTATTTTGTTCCTAGTTGCGTGAGCCTGGTAACGCCCTGTGAAGTTTGTTTACGTTGTTGATTTGTGATGGTGCATGCATTACGTGCACTGTTGATACGTAACTAGGGGCAACTGATCAACATTTACGTTTTTATTGACAACGCTCATGCGCTTTGAGAACTGTTAATAAGTAACCATGGCAACGCCCATGCGTTCTGTGTATTTATGGACTGTGTGTAAGAAAAGTGTCCATCAAAAAACATTAAATAGGCGGCGCCACAATACATCGAAATAAAATGTCATAGACCTAGTATTTATATAGATGTGCTATACGCGTGCGCCTGTGAGGGACAGAACATACGCAATGCGACAAAATTAAGAACACATTTTAACATTCCTGACAACATACCCAAAACAATCTACGTAATTTGGTCGGGTTATTTGTTGCCCCTCCCCCATTTCATCTCTATATGATTATACATCTATGGTTCATGTAATCTACCTAGCGCCACCTAGAGCCTACCTAGCGCCACCGGAGAGATTAGGAACTATTATTTAAACCTGAAAGCTGGTCACTTTTGCAATAGTTCTGCCATAAGAGATTTTCCTCCTTTTAATTCCACACTTCATATGTGTATTGTTTATGAAGTTTGACGCCTGTCTTTCATATGTGTTTTAGAAGCTGTCATTAATGAGAATGTAAACAAACAATAAAAGGGGGTTTAAAATTAATATTATTTTATGGACCTGTCGTAAAGTGACGGAATTAAAGTAAAATAGGTACCAATCTCATATTTCTGACATAAACATTATCGGGCTTTGAGTAAATGATTTTAGTCAGTATACATACTGTATGTTGCTCATTTGACATAGATACTCATGTTGCCAGAATCCAATTGCCTGGTTAGTCAGTTTATCGTCGTAAGGCTCAATGTACATACATTACAATTACAATGTACTGTAGAATGAATTGTTTCCTGCGGTATTTCCGGACTGATACGACCTTCAAACCTTCATGAAAAGAGCGTAGGTACTCCCATCTTAAAGGCTGACAACGCACTTACAACCCCTCTGGTGTTGCGGATGTCCATGGGCGACGGTAATCGCTTACCATCAAGCATAACAAAAAGAAAAACAATGTGCATATTTGATGCAATCTAATTTGAACCCTTCTCGAACGGAATAAAGTAGCATTTCCTTTGTTTCATTGCTATTTCAAAGAAATAAAATTCATCCCAATTTACTTATACAACAAGGTTCAATTAAAAATAGGGAAATTTTGTATGGTGGGACTTACGAGGTTATACCAAATTAGCCATAAGTTTATAGAAAAACGGATAATGTTTTTTTTCTTCTACTAGGAACATGGTGAAGAAGAATTATCAAAATGGCGGCTAGTCCGAGTCGACGAAAACTTCCGCGTGATTGCACTAGGCTTGCCAGTGCCGCGGTACAGCGGGCAGCCTTTGGACCCTCCGCTACGCTCGCGTTTCCAAGCGAGGGACGTCGTCACCATCGGTTTTGGGGTGAGTCTAATGGGCTGTATTTATACAGAATGTTTTTTAAAAGGCTATTATAGTATGAATTATCTCAGACCAAACAAGCAAACAAACATTTATACAGCAAATAGGCCACAGGGGCACTTTTACATGTCAATTTTTTACAATAAATAACAAAATACAATTACAAATATGGAATCAATTAAATATTAGATACTTTATTAGAGATGTATACAGTCTCTAATTGTCGAATTACACAAAAAAAACCTACCTATTCAGACTATTACCTACTCCTGCAAAAATCACTGGCAGTACAGTCGATAGATCGGAGCGGCCAAGGTGCTCAAAAACATCTGAACACGCACTTTAACGCCTTGACAATAAAGGCGTTCAGATATTTGTGAGCACCTTGGCCGCTCCGTACGTACATAAGATCTCCACATTTTGCGTATAAATACAAACATGTGAGAATATTATACCCACAGTTTTCACGCAAAATAGGCACAATGGTTGTCGAGTTGCGGAAAATGCCCAGAAACACTATACCCACAGCATAGAAACATTTCTTACACAGCCAAGCTTTCATTATGTGGTTAAATATTGTTTCTTTTTTTCTTGGAAGTCTGAATTAATGAATTAGAATCACTTGCTACGCTCCTGATTCAATTATAATAGGATTATTTTATTAGGGCATTTACATATAGAAAAAACAATGATATTGTGTTCATATTGTTATAATATCACAGCCTAAAATTCTTACTACAGCTATGCATGTTTATTCTGCAACTCTGCAGAAAAAATGGTAAGAAGTAATTCTTTATATTCCTCCTGGAGAATTCCGTTGATGACTTTCACATTCGCTTCTTTCATTGTTGTAAAATTATTAGTGTTAATGCCTCTTTGTTCACCTGAAAACATTCATTATGTTTTACGTAATTAAAATTATAATAGGTTAGTGTCTTTAATCTTTAACAAACTAGAAATATAGACTTAACTCGGGGTCCATATTGGGTTGCATTAAAGTTTAAGTCATATCTGTCATGTTTGTCGGTCTGGGCTAGTGGGTAGTGACCCTGCCTACGACGCCGATGGTCCCGGGTTCAAATCCTGGTAAGGGCATTTGCATTGGTGAGCATGGATATTTGTTCCTGAGTCATGGGTGTTTTTTCGATTTACATATTTAAGTATTTATAAATATTTATATATTATATATATCGTTGTCTAAGTACCCTCAACACAAGCCTTATTGAGCTTACTGCGGGACTTAGTCAATTTGTGTAATAATGTCCTATAATATTTATTTATTTATTTATATCTTTGATCCGCATAACAACTAGTGTCATAAATGTCATAATCATCATTGCGCATACAAATGAAAACTCATATTATATTGTGTTATACATTTTTAGCCATAATATTTGATGACATACATAGCAGTTGTCATATATTTTTTGTGCATACCTAACTAAACTAACCTAAAATTTTATACGAATTAAATTTATGACTATAAAAATTACGACATAACATACCTAACTCATTTATGAAAAAACTCAGTTATGCTTAGGAATAATTCTGACTAAAGATTTTTTATGACTCCCAATTTTATGCATAAAGTGTTATGACAATTAAAAATATGACAAAAGTTATTATGCGACCAGAGGGAGTCCCCTTAAATCGACCGTGATATGGACCGTGATTACCTTTTGTATTGTTTTTGAGCTCCCGATATTTCGACGCAGTTACATGCATCTTGTTCGCGGGTAACTGATGATAGCGGGCGGGGTCTACACAACTTCGACACCCACCCGCTATCTTACAACAAAAGGTATTCACGGTGCATATCCCGGTCGATTTTAGTCTAGTGAAACTATCCGTGAATCATTCAAAACTGTTAAACCTGAAATCGACTTAATAGCTATTAATTTTGTAAAAAAAAGGCTGTGACGTCACTACGTGCTCCGTTCTATTCACTTCCTTGTCATTTTATATTGTCTTTAACATACTGATATGATGATATCATGTTTCAGATGACACAATTTAATTTGTGTGCATATAAATATGACACTCGTGCATTTGACGCAAGTTGATTCAATTGATTCGAAAATTATGTCTACGGTGACAATTTTTCATCATAATAATATATTTCTATGAAAAATCTTTAAAAAATCTACTAGTAACGTTTTTATTAAATGCCTTATAATTTTGTACAGTCGCGGACTTTAATTGCTGAGCCATTTGGGGTTTACTTTACATTGGATAATTCATACTGTTAGTATTGACAACCAAGTTAGCTTGAACCCTATATATAACTACTGAAATATTTTATTTGAAAATCTTGTCTCAACTTACCGCATAAAACGATATCATTTTGGGAATATTTGACATCTCCGACTATGGTATCATTTAGTACCACACCCAGTACAACAGGGTCCAATAGCGACCAGTAATCTGCATACGTTATGGAAATCCTCTCAAAGCTGTTTAGAGATGTTATTATTTTAGTTGGTATGGCTCCTAGTACTTCCTCGCGCCATTGCTGTAATAAAAAATAAAAATAAACTTTCAATGTGTCTGGGTTAGCGTTATTCATAACTATTTCAAATCGATAGCTAAAGTAGTTCTCGAGATATTTGGCAATGTGTCAGACAGACGGACGGAAAGAAATCGCACCATAAGGGTTTGTTTTGTAGGTACCTTTTGGTACGGAACCCTAAAAACGACAATATTTGGTTAGTTTAATCAGAGGGCCACATAAGCTTTTGACGGACTCGTTCGCCAAGCCAACTTTTGTGAAAAGAAGTTAATGAATTAGAAACCATATTAATATGGGACCTTATAGTCATTGGATGTAGGTAACTCCTTTCAAATCGGATCACGGGGCTTGGAAAAATTATAGAACATACATAAAAAAGCTACAATCAAATACAGAGCCTTCTCCTTCTTGGAATTGTCGAAAATGTATGAAATGAAAGCGGGCGATATGATTGTCAATCCTTTCGATAAAATGATGAAGCGATGCAACAGCAACGCAGCTGTCGTCGCAATCGGTATGTGACCTTAAATTGTCTCGCTAGAGGATAACAGCGGGTACCTAAAGCGGTTAGCATTCAAATATCGATATGGAAAACCTGTTAGCTGACTAAGATTAGCATGTTTTCTTGTCCTTTGATAAAACAGGTTTTTGACTCAAAATTAAACATTATTATTCAAAGCTTACTCGGGTTATGTTCTTAGTTCCAACTTGTGAGAAGGGTAGAATCGTCACTTTCTCTGGATTCGCGTTTTGCATTATTATATGATAGGCTTCCGCGTCTTGTTCTGCGTTAAACTCTGGCGTTGGCTCAATTTCACCTGAAATCAAAAGTAATAAAATAACAGGCAGTAACTTGACCAACAGATCTTCTATTAGTAGATCTACTATTCAATAAACTAAATTTCTTACCATATGTACCAGGCTGTCCAGTGGTACAAACGATAGGAAATAACATCACATGACTTCAATGGGACATGCAAATCTATGAAACGGCCAAGCCATATTTTTTTGAGCCTTTCGCTGCCGAGCTGGACACAAGTGGGCGATTTTAGTATGCAAAATAAAAGCGCGGCGTTGTAATCGTATGTAAGCTTAGTTAAGCCAGGGCTTAGGGGCTTGGCAATGGTTTTTTTAAGCAAGGTTTAGTAAAGTCAGAGCTGATTTTACTGAGATCTGATAACTTTTTTTACAGTAAAAGCTAGTGAACCTTGGCCGCCAATTGTACATGCAATGATTTAGGTGGGATTGTATACTTACTGTAAACGTGCCCCGCGCCCACGTACAGATGCGAGAGCCGACTAACCAATTGTGGTTCTAATCGCATCGCCAATGCAATATTCGTTAGTGACCCGATTGCAACTAGTATAACTTCACCTGGAAGAAATTAAAAAAAGTAATGCTCGTCCTTAAAGTTGGCCAAAGGCGCCTAGCCTTTCAAAGATAGCATATACTAGGGAATTTAGGAAGGGTATCGCCGAAGAAATGTTAATTTTCACTTGAACTTGTTACTTGAATAATAATAGGACGCTTATAAAATCCTTTTCCTTTAAAAAAAATTTAAAATTGTCCCATATATATGTACGTCGTTTAGGATTGTGTCTACCGAAATGATGTCAACGCCTTAGATACTAAAATTTACCTGGATGCTTATTAACCAGATGAATAATCCCCAAAGCTGCATGTATCGATTGAGCTTCAATGGGCTCAATCGGCTTGTTTTCGTTGTCGCCCAGACCGTCTACTCCGAACCAGTCTTCGGCCGGCACTGAGATCACTAGGGACGTGTTGCTGCCACGATATATTGGGACCTGAGACATTTTAACAATTTAATAAAATTTTTGTCAAAACAAGAACCCGTTGAATGCCACGCCTATCGTGCGCGGCCTGGCATCGTTAACCTTGTCGGAATGCATTAATGTTGATATTGAGCTGCCACGCACGACAGTTGACGTTTTTGGCGATCAAAGGGTTATAGCAAACTGGACTTTGCTTTTAACAGTCTTCATAGATTATTTAGAAATAGTGGATCTTTTCATCAATTTTGATAATTTACCAAATACTGAATCGATTAAAAATTCTATTTAACTATGTAAACCTTACCAAATTTCACGAGAATCGGTAAAAAAATGCGTCCTGTTGATCAGAACAACCGGAGAGCCGAACATACAAAACCGGACCCGGATATGTCCTTAAACTACGTCCAAAAGAGAGTCATACGCACTGTGAATGTCATCTCGCTTAGTGTGTTAGGGCATAGAACAGCGGATGTCATTCCAGATCTAGAGCCCAACCTGGGACCTTAAAGAAAAACCTTACAGAAAATCGCAGCCAAATAACACTAGACCCTTCTTATAGTGTTGTGTTCCTGCCGGTGGCCGGAGAGCTCAACGAGGGTGCGGAGTGTAAGGGTCGGCAACGCACATATAACTCCTCTGGAGTTACAGGCGTACACCGGCTACGGAGACTGCTTACCATCAAGCGGGCCGTATGCTTGCTTGCCAACGATGTAGTATAAAAAAAATACAAAAGCATTTTTGACTCGGCAGAAAGATAGATCTTCCTTCGCTCTTGCTCGGTCGATTAGAAAGAGTATAAAGATAGTTACATCACGTCTCCCCGCTATGTCTAATATCCTTTGTGTGTTGTGGAATGCCTGGCTTTCGTTCACGTTGCCATGAGTAGTTGACAGTGCCATGAGTGTTGGGCTGAAATAAAAGAATTTTATGAAGCCATAATGTTACTTTTTACACGGCTAGTACCTATTCTAGATGAACTAGCCCCCTTTTGCAAGAAAAGCCTCTCGGGCTATTTCCCTATTCGTATTCGTGCCTCATTGTGACGACCGGTCTGGCCTAGTGGGTAGTGACTCTGCCTATGAAGCCGATGGTCCTGGGTTCGAATCCCGATAAGGACATTTATGTGTGTGAGCACAGATCCTGAGTCATGGATGTTTTCTATGTATTTAAGTATTTGTAGGTATATGATATATATCGTGGTCTGAGTACCCACAACACAAGCCTTCTTGAGCTTACTGTGGGGCTTAGTCAACTTGTGTAAGAATGTACTGTAATATCTATGCACTTATTTATTTATTCTTGTTCGGGTTTTAGTGAGATAGAGTCGCTCGGACCCAGTCGTGACCTAGACGAAATGGCCAATTTCATTAAGTATTTACCTACTTCATTTAATGTTTCGATACCAAATGCTGCTGTAACCTACTTAATTAATGAGTTTTCATTGTTAGCGGGAATAATTGAAATCATTAATTTATGTATATACAGTCGTCTGAAAACATCGACACGATTGAAGTGCCAAAAATATGTATACACGACTTTATGGCCCATAATATTTGGGTAGTGTATACATTTTTTTGGCACTTTGTCCGTATCGATATTTTCAGACGTGACCGTACAATACTAGCGACCTGCCCCGGCTTCGCAAGGGTTACACAAAACATTAACATTTTATACACCTAACCCTTCCTCATGAATCACTATTGATACCTGTGAAAACCGCAAGAAAATCCGTTCAGTATTTTTTGAGTTTATCACGAACGTACACACATACATACATGTTTGTATAGGCAGGAAATTTTTATATTAAAAATTTCCATAATGTCAAATGGATCCGGGTATGTCCTTAAACTACGTCAGAAACAGAGGTATGAGCATTGTGAATGTCATCTCGCTTTGTGTGGTAGGGCACAGCACAGCGGATGTCATTCCAGATCTAGAGCAAAGCCCACCTGGGGAAGTACCACCTTACAGAAAACAGCAGTAAAACATTAGACCCTACTCAACGAGGGAGCGGAGTGTTAGGGTAGCCAACGCGAATGTAACTCCTCTGGAGTTCTGGAGTTGTACATAAACTGTTTACCATCAGGCAGGCCGTATACTTGTTTGCCACCGACGTAGTATAAAAAAAATGTCCAGGGAGGAAATGGGGACTACTTTTGTAAGACTAGGTTGTCCACTATCCTCTTACATGCAATACTTACCCATTAAAGTACTTTTCATAAAGAAGTGCCATAAATATGGCCATAGCGTCGTCTGCTCCGCCATCGTGGTCTATTACTAGTTTGCTTATAACACCATTATCATTGCTGTCATCATTACCAGTGCTGAAATAATAAACACTGCACTAAATTAACATAACTGAAATGAGCCCCAGTATACGGTATGTTTTTTCAATTTTTAGGAAAATTTTGTAATTGGTAAAGAAGGTCATGCTGAGCAACTTTTAATAAGGGAGTAACCCCGAAATAGTAAAAAAATATCTTTCATATTCATATTTTATTGGTAAAGCTAATTACAAATGAAGAGTACATAAAATAAAATTTCATTTTACTAATGTTCTTTGATAGAGAATCAAGTAGATTAACATGGATACATGAACAGCCAAAGAGTATGAAAGAACCAATTTGTTTTCGCAATTTCGGGCTTGGACCTATAGTAAACGTTGCTTACTATGTATTTACTTCGCAAAATATGGTTCTGATTAGAAAATAAAAACCGGCCAAGAGCATGTCGGGCCATGCTCAGAGTAGGGTTCCGTAGTTACTCTTCCGTCACAATAAGCTAAACTGGAGCTTAAAGTATGGTAGATTGTTAACCAAGGGATGAACTGTGAGTGTACGTCTTTTTACTATGAAGGGGAAACTTTTTGCGATAACTCAAAAACAGCTAAACTGATCATATCCGCTATAGTTTTCATTTAATGTCTTTCTTAAGCTCTACTTCCAAGATTTTTTTCATATTTTTTGGACCTATGGTTCAAAAGTTAGAGGGGCCATGCCAAATTTCAGCTTTCTAGCACTAACGACCACGGAGCAAAGCCTCGGACAGACAGACAGACAGACGGACATGGCGAAACTATAATTGTTCCTAGTTGACTACGGAACCCTAAAAAGGTGTTTATTCAACCCTTAGCCATAATTTGTCTCATTCGTGTTTATGTTATTAATAAAAAAAGTATATTATGTACGGAATATCATTTGATATTTACCACTAGCTTTTCGGTGAAAGAAAACATCGTGAGGAAACTGCATACATCCGCAAAGAAATTCGAAGATGTATGTGTAGTCCCTAACCCGCATTGGGCCACCGTGGGGACTATAGCCCAAACCCTCTGCCGCAGGAGAGGCCTGTGCCCAGCAGTGGGCATAACATACAAACGCAAAGTAAGCGCTTCGAACTTATTTCGAACGAAAATGATTAAACTAGGGACATTGTATGTTCTGAACCTGTGTGTGTTTGTGTAACCCACACATATTTATTTTTAGAGATGTACAATGACATAATGAAGTGGGATTTCCCGAATGAAACTACTTATTGTTCTTATACCTAATTATTTTATTATAAGTAACACGTTTTAATAGTAGTTTTATGGCATTTCGTCAGAAGCAACCATTAGAATATTATCGTTTTGTCAAGATTATTAGGTTTTTTTAAAACGGGCAAAATCGGCTGAGCCTTGGTAACGCCGCCATTTATCTCAAGAAAGATAAAACCAATAAAATAGAACATTATATAAGGCAAAGATAAGGCAAATGACATAAGTGTATGTATTAAAAGATTTGTATTATCTATATTTAAGTTTTACCAAGACTACTCTGGTTATTGTTTCCCATCTGTCATGTCATTAGATAACAATGTCATTATCACCAGTTATCACACCAACAAACTCATATTACTTATTGATAAGTAATAAATAGGAAATGTTATGAGAGCAATTGTAGCTTAGTTTTCATCTTTGCGCGTAGATCTGTAAACAGAGAGCTCAACGCCAATACGGCTAGGAACCGGTGTATATAGTACCGGTAAATTATAGTACAGGTTTATTTCCGTTTTCCTCCGAAATTTTATAAGAAAGCGAATGTTTTAAGAGCTTTATTGTAACCTAAAAAACCGGGTTATTCGACGAGCGATGAAACGGCCGGCCTGGTGGTGTGCCACGTAAACATAGACACCGACACAGGAAGAAACCGGTTTTTATTGCTCTAAACAGGTTAATTTGACAAGAACTGTTCTTATAAAAACCGGCTTAAAAATAACGGATTTTCAAGCGAAACTGAAATTAAAAGAATTTGCGCCAAGTACATGATAACGGTTTGGAAATTTAACCGGTTTCCGAGCCTTGCTTACCGCGAACATTTAAAATCGAAATTGTTATCTGCTTCTCTCTTACATATTCGAGCGATAGAGAGGCAGAAATCGATCATCGATTTCAACATACGCGGTAGAATCTCAGGTGTTAATTTTTTCGATTATTTGAAATTATTTTATTATATACATGGTATTGGCATTTTACTTATACATCAAATAAGGAACGGCTGGTTTTTCATATGACAGTCAAACAGTCCTTACTACCTATTGTTTATCTCATTACCTGTTTTTGTCCTTCAATATTAAGATAAATAATTCTAAATGCATTGTAATTGGTTATTTCTGTTGGAGGAGGAGGGTAGTTTAGCTCACTCGAAGGATCGAGGCAAAAAAATCTGAACTGGTTCATCGCGAATGTCCCCGATTGTACCTATCTAATTTATTATCGTTATCAAATATAAGAAAAGTAAAACTAACAATTTTACCTTTTCTAATAGCAACCCAAAATACCTACACATTTTGACGACCGGTTTGGCCTTGTGGATAGTGACCCTGCCTACGAAGCTGATGGTCCCGGGTTCAAATCCTGGTAAGAGCATTTATTCGTGTGATGAGCATGGATATTTGTTCCTGCGTCATGGGTGTTTTCTGAATATTTATATATTATATATATCGTTGTCTAAGTACCCTCAACACAAGCCTTACTTATTGAGCTTACTGTGGGACTTAGTCAATTTGTGTAATAATGTCGTATAATATTTATTTATTTATTTTATATTTATTTATTTTTAAAAGATAAGTCACGTTTAAAAAGGTGTCAAAAGACGTGCGGATTTTTATAAAAAATCTTACTATTAAGTTTACTTTGATATCAAATCCAACGCTGCCAAAAGAAAAACTCTATAGGCACTTAAGTGTATCGTTAACGTTATGTAGGTATTGGTTAGGTATACAACATAATACGTAAACAAAATAAATGCCAGCGAGTAACTTTTATATTGCTAGTGTGATTTAAACATAGTCATAATTTAAACAGTGGTTATTTCTTATGAACACAGTGTTATATTGGAAGTTTATTTAGTTTATGTAAATTAAGGTTAAGAATACCAATGGATACCATTTTCCTTCTATTTTGTAGGTACAATAAATATGTTCAAATATAATTTGCACTAGGTACTTAATAATACTGACATATATTTAAGGACGGGCCTTACGGGCACTAAGAATGGTGGTAGTTCAGCGGTGTCGCTCACTAATTCGAGCCAACCGTGCAGTCTAACGCAATTAGTTGCGACCAATCGCGCACGTGATGTGAACTCACCAACCAATCGCGTTGTGGCGTTAGACTGACGATTGGCTCGCATTCGTGTGCGTGACATCGCTGCACTGGTCCCATTCTTATTGCTCGTAAGGCCCGTGCTTAGATATATATCAATGCTAAATAATAATTATTTTTGCACTGACCTGTGAAAAAAAACTTAACTACAAAACATACAATGTCCTTAGTTTATTAGAAAAAATAAGCTTTTTTACAGTAGTCACGATACAAATTTACGAAAATTAAGTGAAAAAACCTGCACTTCCGATCTATATCTATAAATATACAGATTATACGTAGGTACTCACCTTATCGGAATAAAAACAACAAGTAAAACTGCCACTAAAATGATACAGTATTTATATTTTCTTACAGCCATTTTGTGATGAAAAATACACTATATTTAACCGGAGTCACTGACACGACCGATGCGTAATCAAGATCGTCTAATCTGAGAATGACTGGCCAATTCGAACGTACACTGACATCTAACCGATATCATTCAGTTATCGTGCATTTCGCTGGTACTTGTCCGTATGTATTGGCGCGGGCGAGACGCACGATCGTTAAATAATATGATTCAAATATAATTCTGATGTCAGACGTTCGAATTGACCTGTGAGTACTTCTTCAATTGTATTTACGCTCACATACAAAGTAAACGTTTGTTTGTATGCATTCTACGTAAATCGTTTTCCGGGTCGTTACTTTTATTCGTGTGTGCATGACGGTGGACCCTGGACACATTTGATACTTGACAAGTTGACATATGTCAAGTATAATAGTGTGCCCACAAAAGTTGTCTTTACAAGCTTTTATTTTGTTTCACCTGTCTCGTTGTCAGTAATCAAATCTTGGAAGTTAAATTTGACCCACTTCCCGGTTTCCGATGAAGCTGAAAATTTGCATATATAATATGTAAGTCGGGTGACAATGCAATATTATGATACCATCGAGCTGATCTGATGATGGAGACAGGTGACCATGGGAACTCTGTGATAAAACGAAGCAACCTAATTGCGTTTGGGGTTTTTAGAATTGTCTCGATGAGTATTAGTTGCGTGTGGAAAGAAAAGTACAGTCGGCGATAAATGCTTGTACCAAAAAAGAAATTTTTGCCAAAAACTTATTTACCACCGTTGATACTGTATACTGTGTTCGCTTTTAGTTCCCTTATTACGAACTTAACATATATTTATTATACTCGTAGACATTATGAAAATGGTTTTCGAGTTGTTACCTATTTTATACAGAGGTACATAGCTACATACATCGACCTTTGCACAGTTATCAATGTATTACGCGTCTCATTACAGCATTTAGTGTTAAATAACTATTACATGCATATGTACACGATATACAATATACATATGTAAGTAGCGTGCTCTAGATAATACTTTAAACTAGAGTGTTCAATTAATTTTTTTGATTTCGAGTGTAATTAAAATAAGTTTTTGGCAATAAAAACATTTATGGTACAAGCTTTTATCGCTGACTGTACTTTCCTCCACAGGCAACTATAGATACTCATCGAGACAATTCTAAAAACTCCAAACACAATTAGGTTGCGTTGTTTTATCATAGAGTTCCTATGGCTACCTCCTGTCTCCATCATCAGGCCAGCTCGATAGTACCTTAATTTAATATTGCATTTTCACTCAACTTACATAGGTATGTATGCAAATTTTATCCCTTATTGGAAGTCGGGAAGTGGGTCAAATATAAAATGCAAGATTTGACCCGTACATACATAGGTACATTGTAAGTTAATATAAAACATGTAATAAAAATCTTCAAATGTTAAAATCTTAGAAACCATTAATTGGGCCAGGGACTCATATATTGCAAATTAACTCTAACATACGCTCTTTAAAGGAATGCGTCAATTTCAAATCAACCTAAGTGTAAGGCCTGAGAGTCCTTGTTGACAAACGTACGTACGTCTCGTAAAAAAGCGACCGGTTCCGCGCCCGTCCCGCGCTTGCCCTGTGTGTGCGACTAGCTTTAGATAATGAGTGATTACTTGTGCTTTTGACGCGTGGTTTGAACTTTGATCCGCTAAGGAGCAAACAAAACGAATTGTCTAAAGACGTGTCAAAATGTTATAAAAAATAAGTTAGTTAATACACTGCTCACAAGTGTCACGGATTTAATTTTTAATTTATTTGAGTAAAACATGGCTAAGACTTTGCCCCACAACCATGCCATCTATTCGATTACTGTATATTAATCATAAAAAATATTTTGACGCATTTTTTAGAGCTCCGTACAAAACTTTGTTGACGGAGCTCATATTTTTCTCTTTGAATTTCACGGGCCTATAAATCCCGGTCTTTTGATAGGCTTGTGTGGGGATTTAGATCCAACGTGTAGACGCCCGCCCCTTGGAGAGCTTTAATGTCATGTAGAACGCCTGCTGGAACCCGTACGCGTATTTTTCTTATTATTAAGTTTCTTTACATTGTATAAGAAATTAATATACCTACCTACTCTAATATTGTTAAATGTTGATTTACCACGTAATGATCATGTTACATTATGCTTAATAAATAAAACTAAACACATACATAATGAGCACTCGGACGTCTACATAATGTACCTAATTACTTATAGTATTATATTCATTGTTTCTGGTCAATACGGGTAAGTGTGGCATAGGGATAAGTGTGTTTTTCGATACTTATGATATAGGAGGTATCGCCTGAATGAATAATACGCAATTATCGTTGCCCATGAACACCTGCAACACCAGAGGGGTTGCAAGTGCGTTGCCGGCATTTAATGTCGAAGTACGCTTTTTCCTTGAAGTCTTTCTTTTCATGTATACATAGGTATACTTAAATAGGGTTTTTATGGTTTAAACAACTTTAAAGAAAGTAATATATATCCCAATAATTAAAACACACAAGTAGTAATAAATAAATTAACAAGTATATAACAAACAAAAATATCAATTCATGTATACCTACATATTTTTTACATGTAAATATTTTAAAATGTTTTACACATAAAAATACAGACTTTTAATTAAGTTCAGCAGAAAAAATAGATAGAAGTAAACTCTTATATTCTTCTTCAAGAACGTTATTGATGACGTTTACGTTCGCTTCTTCCCTTGTCGTAAAATTGTTAGTGTTGATGCCTCTATCTTCCCCTGAAAATATAAGACATGTGTTAAATTACCGGGTTATTATACTATACGCTTACCGGCCTTGAAATATAGGTCTGTCTAAAATATTTCAAGAGTTCTCTCGATTTCTCCAGGGTGTCATTATCAGAATGTGACTAACTGTGATGTAGGTAAGGTCAACCGGGATAAATGCAACTATGGGATTATTGCGTCTTTTTATTATTTTTCGAATACGATTGATCTTGTAATTCCCGTTGTTAAAAAAAGAACTCAAATAAACATAGTGTAGCCAATTAGTGTGAGTAGTTAAGAAAAGTGAATCGCTGTCAGTTTTGTGACGACAATTAAGCATGAAATCTTTAGGGGAATCAACTTTTTGCCTTTTTTATATAGCTTATAGTTTATGAAATGAACATCGAAACCAAGTTATTTGTTGAAATTTAATGCCTAATAATTATCCCCACAAAATATAAGAGAATATTTTTTTATTAACAATACACGCTAGATAATTGGGTACTTACACTATTTTCTTAAAAGTCCCAATAACTTCTTTTAACCTGTCGATCTATATTACAGGTTTTAAACAAAAAAAATCATCCCAGCTGATCCCGACTAATTAAGGAACTAATCCTTTTGAAAACCTTCAAGTCGATTGAAAATACGTAGTTTCCTATTAATTTCCTAGCAAGGCTTATGCCTTTTAACCGACTTCAATTTCATAGAAGGAGGAGGTTCTGTATTCGGTTGTGGCTATTTTTAAGGTTCCGTAGCCAAAGGGACAAACGGGACCCTATTACTGAGACTCCGCTGTCCGTCCGTCCGTCCGTTTGTCACCAGGCTGCATCTCATGAACCGTGATAGTTTAGCCAGTTGAAATTTAGCCGCTATAACAACAAATACTAAAAAGAGAATAAAATAAATAGTTAAGGGGGCTCCCATACAAAAAAATAATTTTTAGATAATGGTATGGAACCTTTCGTGCGCGAGTCCGACTCGCATTTGGCCGGTTTTTTTTATTATTTTATTCTATGGACTCTATGGTCAATTTTAAAATAAGAAAAACAACACACGTACTTATCGAAACTCAACTTTAACTTACCGCATAAAATAATGCTATTTTGCGAATATTTCACATCTCCCACAATTGTGTCATTCAGCGCTATACCCATGACAACAGGGTCCAATAGTGTAAAGTAATCATTTTTTACTATGGTAATCCTTTCGAAGGCGTTTTGCGCTCTCATTATTTCAGTTGGTATGGCTCCTAGGACTTCTTGGCGCCATTTCTGAAATATAAATAATATAATACATTTGTTGTTAGGATATTCTCTCTTTTCGGTTTCTTAACGTTTATAGTTTTTTCCGTGGGAGGGGTGTTAACCCACCGCACAACCCCCAAAATGCTGGAGGACCACATCCTACGTTGGTCAGCGAGTCCATCGGACTTAGCCGAGTAGTGTAGCTAGGCTGTACTACCGACCATTCCCCCATCCACCAACCGGGGGACGCTCCTTACTGAGGATGGGTGAGGATCGAGGTGTTAAGAGAGCTTATTTGGGACGACCGACTGGTCGCCGTCCAGTGGGTCGGCCCAGATACCGCTGGAGCGACAGTGTACAGGCGGATCTGTGCCAACTCAAAGCCGATAACTGGCAGGAAGTGGCACAGGATCGGGACAGGTGGCGTTCTCTCGTTTTGGAGGCCAAGACCCTCTTTGGATCACTGCGCCACAATAGTTAGTTTTAGTTAGTTGTTGTTAGGATACTTGTTAGCATAGATCACTACTATTCGGTCCCGACCTTCACCACTGAAGGTCTTCGTCAGTTTTTTAGGGTTCCGTACCCAAAGGGTAAAACGGGACCCTATTACTAAGACTCCACTGTCCGTCCGCCCGTCCGTCTGTCCGTCTGTCACCAGGTTGTATCTCATGAATCGTGACAGTTGAAATTTTCACAGATGATGTATTTCTGTTGCTGCTATAACAATACTAAAAAACAGAATAAAATAAATATTTAAGGGGGCTCTCATACAACAAACGTGATTTTTTTGCTCGATTTTACCTATAGATAATGGTACGGAACCCTTCGTGCGCGAGCCCGATTCGCACTTAGCTGAATTTTTCTTTAGTATATTTGGGACATCTATTTTAGTAGTGTGACTACTTTAAACACAAATCATAATATTTGATAAAAATAAATTATTTGTTCTCAAAGTTGTATAGATCATTACTACTAGATGGAGTACATCAAATGAATTGCTGTGACCACACATTGACGCAACGCAACAAACTCAATTCCGTATGGATATACCTATATGTTACGACAGTGAATTTTCAAAAGTTCCATTTAATACTTGATGCGATTAGTATCTACATATAAAGCTTATTGGGTGGTTTATTGAACAACTTACCCGGGACACACCTTTAGTTCTGACTTGTGAAAAGGGTACAATCGTCACTTTCTCTGGATGAGCTTCTTGCATTACTATGTGGTATGCTTCCGCGTCTTGCTCTGCGTTGAACTCCGCCTTCGTTTCAGTTTCACCTGAAATGTACCATCGTCCAAATTTTTAACTGTTACTTCTGCTTAGGGCTCTTTCCCAGTGAGGAACCAACGAACCTTTTTGCGGGTACGGTTTTCTGCAGGATTCCGTTATTATTAGTAGTATACACGTGCTAATATACAAACGTCAAATTTTAATAAACTGAACTGTTTTAATGTAAAAGGTGTTAATTGTTTTTGTTTGATCTTGTCCCAAAACCTACGTTTCGATTATCCGAAGTAGTCTCGGTCCCAATTAGTTTGAATAATCGAGGTTCTACTATAAACTAGTTTAGTATGTTTTTTGCCACAAGTTTGCTGCCGCTGTATTATATAGCGAAACTGTAACTAACTCGCAACGTCTTGTACCCTAATAATGCACACTGGAAATTGAACCGTTTACTATTGTTATTATCGTTCAATTTAGAATGTTACGAAATTTACAGTTGCTTATTTACTTACTGTAGACGTTTCCCGCGCCTACATACAGATGTGAAAGCCGATTAATCAATTGGGGTTCCAATCGTACTGCCAAAGCTACGTTAGTGAGTGCGCCGATCGCAACCAGTATTATTTCATCTGAAACAAATATGATTATGAACAGAATAAAAGACAATATGAAAATTATTCTTAATAGGGTTATCAGTAAAACTACCGATAAAAAGTACCTGGGTATTTGTTAGCCAGCTCAATGATACCAAGAGCTGCAGGTATCCTCTGAGCTTCAATGGGCTCTATTGCTGTAAAATTGTTGTCACCGAGTCCGTCCGCGCCAAAATATCCATCAGATGCTACTGAGATCAGTAGAGAGTCGTTACTGCCACGGTATATAGGTACCTGACAAACAGAATGATAGTGTTATACAGCTGGATTTAAACCAATAAGGCCTGCAGCCGGATTCAGTTTTCGAATTTAAACTGTCGCGATAATACTAACACTAAGCTAATTATACGGTTTAACTCACGTATTTTAATTCGGAGAGCCTAGATTCCCATTTTTATGCGACTCAGTTTATTTTATGATAGAGGATGATTTACATTTATTTCACAATGTTCCACTATTGCTAAGCAGATGAATCTTGCATATTAACTATGTGGATAAGTTGTTGGTTCATATTTATAAAAAAAAGGTGTTACTACCACCAGCCTAAATTGTTATACAGAATGATTTATGTTTAATTTTTTCAATAATCTTATCTTTTGTTAAAAAAAAAAACATTAAACTATAAACTCCCGCGTCGAACGATGGTACCTATGACAGTTCCTGCAAGTCTCTTTTGGTTGAGCGTAATTAAAAAGAATAATTCAAGAAATATGTTTATACCGTATTTTTATTACTTAAATGTAACATTTCTAAATGAATTAGAAACCGTTAACCGTTAACGCAGAGTCAAATTGTACTGGTAACCATGGTAACTCCAGGTTAGTGGGATTATGCAAGTGGCGCTTGATGTGCTAAACTTTCAATAAATATCTACACACATTTTATGTGACCGCTACTCCATATAAAAATCAACTATCATAGGGACCATCATCCGGTGTGAGAGGTATAATTTTAGCAGTTGAGTTTTATTTTACTGGTGGACAGTTGTTATTAATTGCTTACTTCACGCCTCCCCGCTACGTCTAAAATTCTTTGAGTATTGATGAATGCCTGGTCTTCGTCCACGTTACCGTGAGTAGTTGTCATTGCTATAACTGATGGTCTGAAAAAAAAAAAATGAAACCATAGCCGCAAAATTTATAATTACATTATATTCACGAAACTTGAGGAAGGTAACGTCCTAAAGCTATTCGCTAGGTGCACGACGGGTGCTGCCCTTATTTTGTGAGCTTCTACGTTAAATCTTGTACAATAAAATTAATTTAAACGGCTGCCGCGTGCCGCAGCATTAATGTGAGATATTCAATAAGATTACATGTGCTTCGCACCTGGCTAATAAGATTTTTTTGTACTGCACTCTTCACTAGTTTATACCATAAACTAAGTGAAAAGTTTTTTCATAGATATTTTGAATTTACGTGAGTATACAGATCACAAACGTGGAATAAAATAAGTACTTATTGGAGTACTAAATAACTGCGATTGTTTAATATGCTCCATCTAGTTTAGATGATCTCTTAGTTAAGCGCTTTTAGCGCGAATTCTGATAGAAATGAAAAACAATGATCATTTAAGTAACAATTAATTCAGTTGTTATTATTCTGGATTTACACGTATTAGTAAAGCTTGCGCTAATTAAGAAAGTTATTAAGTAATGAATTCGTGAAAATAAGCAAACACATTAGGACTTTTGAGCGCTACTCTCATCGGAAAAAAATATTACCAATTAATAACGTAAAGTAACACAGACTAGACAGATATATACGTAGTAATATGATATCTATTAATTATTCTCAAATACAATGCCTGCACCTAACAAACGTCTCTTTTTGACCCAGTGGTTGACTGGTAGAGAATGCCTTAAGGCATTAAGTCCCCCATTTGTACTTATTATTTTATGTGCAATAAAGTATAAATAAAAGTTATTTACGATACAAGGGCGAAAAATAGTAAATTCGTAATGAGTGGCGATAAATTAAAACACGACCGAAGTGAGTGTTTTAAATCAACACGAGTTGCGAATTACCTATTCGCACATGTATCGTACAACGTTTTACAGTACATATGAACCTTAAAATTTTCGACATAGTTACATAATGTGCTAATTTATGCACTAGTGCGGAAAAGTAGCACCAGTACTGTAGCAGTACTGTAAATAAATATATAGAAGTAGGATAGCTAAGAACGAACTGTGACTTCATGATAGGCCGATTTCGCACTTAGCACGCACACAATAATGTGTACATGTGGGGTTTAGGGCACTCACCGCTTAGGGCTTGTGCACAAATCACGCGAGGTTTTTTCGGGTATATTTAGACCCCCCCCCTCCCCCTTTGTGATATTTGGTGAGGTTCTTAGCAAAACCCCCTTCCCCTACATTATAACCTCACGTGTATTTTTATTTTATTTTTTCATTCGATCTTATTTTAAGATAAATAGTATTGTATAGAGTAAATCTTGTTTATAGTTAGGGCGGCGAATAGGGGAATTTTCGGTAATACTCGAGCGTGGCAGTTTAAGATATGAGAGATACCTTAGACCTAATAGAACAACCTTGTAAAGTATATAGCTCTATATGTAGTGACGCGCGCTTAGGATAGACGATCAGATTAGTAAAAAAAATCGATAGTCTGAAATACTCGAGCGCGTCAGATTAAGATATTGGGGGTTGATTTTAGTGTTTTAAGACTAAATTTAACTAATCTGACGATAAGTCCTTGACGCCGCCGAGTTATAGGGTCGCGAACTTGTAAAAAAAAACGTCAATCCGGCATTCTCGAGCGCGATTTTTTTTATTTTTATTTTGAAGAATATAATCTTAAACTTACTAAAAATACAAAATCTGCCGGTTTCCGCATGACCGGAAGTGTGGAGGAGCCATTTCGTCTTCCGAAAAACGCGTTGCGGCATATAAGTCGCGAACGATACATTTTACAAAAAAAAAGTTTAAATAAACAAAAAAGGTAATTTTATTTTACACAAAAAAGGTCTGTTTACATTTTTGTCCAAAGTTAAAACTTTTTGACTTGAAGCATCATAAAAACTCAAACTCCCGGTTTTTTGAGTATATCTCGAAAACTGAGGGTGTTCAAAAAAATTTATATGAAATAACGATGATTAAATTATGTGACTTTTATTATCTCAAATTTTTTTTTTCTAAAGCTTCTCGACAATTTTCGTGGACACGGAAAAAGTTACGCGTGTACAAAATACTGTATACAAAAGTATTATTAACATGTACAGTTTCATGTATGTATATTATTCAATAGCCTGTTGATCCTCAAAAAAGTTTTTTTTGGACGTACCGTAAGCAAAACAAAGTGAAGAATTGAAGCAAAAAAGAGGAATTTGCCATAAACATGTAATACAGACTGAGCGCTTCGCGGAAATATATTTTTATATCATTTAATTTTTTTATACAATAAATAATACAATTCGTACTACATTTCATCTACATTTACGTTGGTTGCATCTATCGCTTTATTGTCATTCTTAAAATCCCCGTTTTATCAAGGAGAAAGAAAGGAAAAAAAAGAAACCAAAAAACCTTTTTCGGTCAGATTAAGAGAACCCACCAACATTTTTGTCAGATTAAGAAAATATGCTTTCAGGATACCGAGATAAACCTCCCCTATGAAAATCTGACGCGCTCGAGTATTTCAAAAAAACTTTTTTTTTTTGCATTTTCAAAAATTCATCGTAACTTATCGCCACGCCGAAATCGTCAGTTTTTTTAAAGGGAGCTTCCTTGGGGCCTACTTAACACCCCTTCCGAAAATCTGACGCGCTCGAGTAAATTTTTTTTTTTTGCATTTTTGACTACTTTATATTCCTACCCCCACCACGCAAACCGGCAGATTAGTATACCGTTGTTATCAGAGGCACTTGGGGCATACGTAGTATGAATATCTGACGCGCTCGAGAATGCCCAAGTAACTGTTTTTTTTTACATTTTTGAAAAACCGTACACGCCAAACCCACCGCTAAAATGGTTTTTAACTTTTTACCATACGAGCTTTTCTTTTCGAAATTATTTTATCTTTCGATTTTGATAGGTCTCGAGTCTCGACGGCGCCGTTGAATTACGCCATTTAGCTACCTCGCCTCCCTAACTATTAGACTGGCTATCTTGAAGTGCCAAGTGAAGATTTATGTTTAACAAAACCGAGAAAAAGTATGTGGTAGATTTTTTTTTTTAGTTTCGTTTATCATAGAAAAATACACGTGAGGTTTTCTTATACCCCCCTTCCCCCAACGTGATCTGTCGTGATTTTTTCGAGACCCCCCTCCCCCCCGATCGAACCTCGCGTAATTTGTGCACAAGCCCTTAAAGGCAAGTGCACATGGGATGCTTGTGCGTAGAATGCACGTGTCCGTGCACGTGCCCGTTGTAATATGCATAAGGATCCTTATGACGTGCACATCTACCCACGCGTAGCCGGTCTGCACTGGCCTTAACTTCCCTCGAGTTGTGCATGCGTGTCGCATGTAAACACGATGATATTGATACGAAATCACAGTTTTGTCTTACCGACCCTACCAATGGATGAAATGAAAAATCTTTATTTTCAGGCAACTCTGGGCCCATAGATACATACAACAACACAACACAACACAACTAGCATACATATTATAGACCGCGGGCCAGGAGCATATTTCGTCAGTCATCGCCTCCCGGCTGATACTTTGTCAGATGATAGTTTAGATGCTGTTTTAAACTTAAAAAACCGTCAGCCGGTTCTATCACGGTGGAATGACCGTCAGCTGTAAAATGAACATGTAAAAAATATGCGCCTACCACTACGGCAAAGTATGCGTAATGTGTAAATTGCGTAATCCGTTGATGGCTTTTTAGGCGATTACGCCTGATGAAATGCTACATGCAACGTTTCATGATTTGTTTTTGCTATTATAAAAGGTATAGCGCTTATTTTTTACATGTTCATGCGACCAGCTGATGTTCTTATCACCGTGATATAACCGGCTGACGATTTATTTAAGTAACAAGCATCTGAACTATCATTTGACAAAGTATCAAACGGCAGGCGATGACAATTTTTTTTTGTTTTACGTGTTTCGGTGGCTGCCATTCCTCAACCCATCAACGGAGCGGCAGCTGACGTTTACGAGGGTTAATCATACCTAGCCGTTAACCACTACACGAGTTTTCAGCCGGGAGGCGATTGGTCATAGAAATTGTTCCTGGCTCGCGGTCTATTATAACTTTTATCTTAAAACTAAAAGATACTATGGCTGCGATGCATTTCGCAACCCCGCTGTGTCAGGAAGCCGGCCGCGGAACCGCCGAAACTTGACACGCTTCGGCCAATGCGTATCCTTCAACTCTGTGGGTAATACATACCATGAGAAACTTACCCATTTAAATACTTTTCGCTAAGAAGAGCCATAAATATAGCCATAGCGTCGTCAGCTCCCCCATCGTGGTCTATTATTATTTTAGGATGACCTTGGCCTTTGCTAATAATGTTACCAGTGCTGTAAAATAATTCAATTACTGTAGATAATTAGCATAGTTATTATACGCGATTAACCTCAACATTAAGCTACGTTTCCACCAGAGCTGCGTGAGCAGACCGTTACGAGGGTTGTGTTAGTTAAGGACCAATAGAATCACTTCATTTACCTACTATTGGTTCTTAATAAACATATTCTTCGCACAGCTCAGGTGGAT
The DNA here is from genome assembly GCF_033807575.1 of Cydia pomonella. Taxonomy (NCBI): domain Eukaryota; kingdom Metazoa; phylum Arthropoda; class Insecta; order Lepidoptera; family Tortricidae; genus Cydia; species Cydia pomonella. The sequence goes on along the minus strand of NC_084715.1, from coordinate 18,545,815 downwards.
ACACAGCCTTACTCGGATATTTATCCGACGATCTCGCACGACCTGTCTGGCCTAGTGGGCAGAGACCCTGCATGAAGCCGATGGTTCCGAGTTCTAATTCTAGTAAGGACATTTATTCGTGTGATGAGCACGGATATTTGCTCCTGAGTCTTGGGTGTGTACCTATGTATTTAAGTATTTATAAATATTTATATATTATAAAAACTTAGTACCTACGCCAATTCTAGGGATTAGTTGTCAAGCGGACCCCAGGATCCCGTGGCAAAATGCCGGGACAACGCGAGGAAGTTTTTTTTTTATATAACGGGTGGTAACAAAAAATGAGAATGGTTTTCTGTAGACTAATAAACAAAACTATCTAAATCATTATATCATTAAGCAATTCAAATCTTTGTATTATGTGTATATGTAAAATCATTGTATAGGTGACACAGCTCAGGTAAGAAAGCACATCAAATATGTTTTGTAGGTATAGCAATCTATCAGATTTATATGGTGTATATTCTCGTTCCTTTATTAATTTTATTTTTCTTTTCCCTTTATCAGAATTTGATATGTTTTCTGAAAGAGCTACGTATTTGTATGATTTGATATGACATATATATATTTTTTGATCAAATTTCTATAAACAAAAGTAGCAACTGTATGTAATTGTATGATTTCGTTGGTAATCTAAATTGTTTTTTTTTTCTTATTTAATGCATGTTAATTATAAGATGTAATGTTTTAAAAAGATGTGTCCCTCCGAGTTTCTTGCCGGTCCGTATTGGGATACCCTCCTCCAATTGAGGGGGATTTAAATCTTCTCGGGTCAGAGGTGTAGGGTTACAGCCGGTGTAGCTTTATTTGACGATTTCGCATTTCTGGATTAGTTATGTGTTGTTGAACGTATTTATGGAACTGTAAACAACATTATAAAATAATATTTTATGACATGTATGAAATCCATCGTCAGAATAACAATGTCAGATATTTACAGTTGCGATAAGAAAAAATGAAAATGGTATGCAAATAGATAATAAAAGAATTAACGCTTTTATTAAACAATGTTTACTTCAAAGATGGATCACGTTTCTTATTATTATGACTTAGAAATTGCTTGCTATTATTTAGATAAATAACACTCGAGTCGATAAAAATGTACGTTTTTGCCGGGTATATTAACGCGATATAAATTCATTATTTAACTTGCCCTGTTAGTACCTATGTATGTACGTAATGTTAGCGTGGGTTAAATCCTGGAAGCAAAATTTTACCCACTTCCTGATTTCCGATTGAGCTGAAAATTTGCACACATATGTAAGTCGGATGACAATGCAAACTTATGGCACCATCAAGCTGATCTGATGATGGAGACAGGAGGTGGCCATAGAAACTCTGTGATGAAACAACGCAACCTACTTGTGTTTGGGGTTCTTAGAATGTTCTGTCTCGATGAGTATTAGTTAACCTGTGGTAAGAAAAGTACAGTTAGCGATAGAAAAACTTGTACCAAAAAGGAAATTTTTGCCTAAAAATGTTTTTACCTTAAATTGGGCGTTTCTGCTGGGTGTCACCCACCTGTGGTGTGGTAATTATATGACGTTGGTGTAAATGTAAATATCATTATAGATAAAGCTGAGTAAACGAAAGAAATATGCGCGTTTACAACAAAAAAAAATGTTGTCAAGGAAATCATCATGAGGAAACCTGTAAACATCCGCGAAGAAATTCAAAGGTGTATGCCAAAACCCTCTCGCGTATAAGAGGAGACCTATGCCCAGCAGTGGGACGTATATAGGCAGAGTTATTTATTTATTAATAAGGAAATGAGCTATGCTAATATAATCTTTAACGAAAATAAATTTACTTCAGAAAACAGTATCCCATCAAAGACATTTTGCATGTAAAATGTAGCCAAGACGAGACCATAAGGCTCGCACTGTCAAAAATATATGAAATCTCCTGTAGAGCCAAGCTTCTAACTCTACAAGGCCTAACTTCACAAACTCGACTCCTTAGTCAAAATATATGGCTTGGCCATTTCACTACCGTCACATGAGCGTAAGGTGAAAAATGTATTCACTATTCATTATTTTTAATATATTTACAATACTTCTTTTAGTAACGAAACGGCCAAGCCACATATTTTATTACATACTTACTTTTAAAATAGTCATTTTGTTTTGAAAAATAATTGTAATAAATTGGTTTAATAATTGTAACATAACAATAAAATAATATATGTGATCTTTATGATATTTTGTGAAATAAATATTAAAATCGAATAAAAAAATGTAGTGCCAAACGTAATTTATTTAATTTTGGTCTAGTTTTATTTTTTGAATTACTTATCAAATTTATCATTTTATTTAAATGAACTAAATCGGTTTCCAGAATAAAAAAATGTAGTGCCAAACGTAATTTATTTAATTTTGGTCTAGTTTTATTTTTTGAATTACTTATCATATTTATCATTTTATTTAAATGAACTTAATCGGTTTCCAATAAAGGAATTTATTTAAAAAAAATGTACTCACCTTATTGGAACAAGAAAAATAGCTAAAAGGGATACTGAGACGATCCAATATTTATATTTTAATTTATCCATTTTAAAAGTAACAATTTTTTTAAGATATTGAGAGACACGACTGATCCGTAGTCGAGGTCGTGTTATCTGATAGGAAGTACAGAAATACAGCTACTCAACCACTTTTCGTTTTTGAAATTCGTCACATGATATGTGTAAGTGGCGCCGCTCTGGTGGCACATTAGTTATCTGACATATTATTTAATGCATGTTAATTATAAGATGTAATGTTTTGAAAAAATGTGCCCCGCCGAGTTTCTTGCCGGTCCTAATTGGGAATGGAATGGAATGGAATCGAGGAGGGTTCCTCCAATGGAGGGGGGATTTAAATCTTCTCGGGTCAGAGGTGTAGGGTTAGAACCGGTGTAGCTTTATTTGACGTTCGTAAGCGCATTGTAATATGCCTACTTGAATAATAACCTATCTTTATCTTTACAGTTGACAGTAAGAGTATGAAAATATGGACTATGGTGTTGTTATTGTTTTAACCCTTTAACGGATGTAAGGATGTCAGTAATTACGCGAAATTGAACTTTATCAATTTGATATAATGTTCATAATTATCGTAAGCAATGTATTCCCTTAAAGGTCACAACACAATGAGTGTTTTCTTTCTATGGATCTTTCGTACCTACTCCAATACATACCAACACAGTCGGTTCACGAAAGTTGATCTGGATTTTATACGAGAATTTTGACAGTTCAGTACAAATCTCGCACCAGCTCTTATGAATGAACTTACATACCTATATTCCATTTTTTTACATAACAATTTAACTTTTTTAGTATTTAGTTTAACTTATCTTAAGATAGTAGGTAATTTTTGAACTCAATTCATAGTACTTAATATGGACGCTACTTAAACACGAGTAATACACTTTATAGTTCATGAAATATCCTTCGGCACTGTTCACAAAATACTTTATTTATATATTAGACCAAGAACTGTAATTTCGACAATAACTTTATTTTTCTAGTTTCAATTGATTATGCCCGGCCTCTCCAAAAAAGTATTATTTTTAAGCAAGACTGGTGAAATTGTATTTGCTTGTTTTCCTTGCTATGAAAAAGGGACACGCCTTACGTGTAAAGTCATACAAAATAAAACCGACACCTCAATTTTATAATTTATTCAAATTACGACACTTGAGACAGCAGACTCTCCGTCCTGCTATTACAATTCTTCTTAATCATTTCCGGCATAAAAATATGCACCTGCCTTTTCCCTTTACCCAAATCCGGTATCAATTTTTTGCTAACTAACTCCGCGTACTGTTTTTCCACCGCGTTCCTCTCAGTGACCACCTTATGCCGTGTCTCCAGGACGTTGGCCCGTATGTCTCTTTTCGTTTTGTCCTTTTTTGCATCGCGTGGCGTGTTTCTATGCCGTGACTGTCGCGCGTACGTCTCGATGGTCGCCGCCGACGGTGGGACTTGGTAATCGCGATCGATACCTTGAGTCCTTGCCGAATCCTTTGGCGTTTTAACCTCTTCTTTAACCCTTATATCTACGGTTGTTTTTGACTTGCTTAAACAGTTGCGCTTCTGTATTTCTGGCCAGCTGTGTCGCGGTTGCGCCATGCGCTCCGCATTTGGAGCCAGCAAATCTATTTTGCCGGCTAGGTCTAGCCATTGTAAAACTCTGTCCGATAGATCTGTGTTTTCCTTGCATTCGTTTCTAGCTGTCCTATTGCTTTTAAATGCCCTCATGTTTGCAGATAAATCGTAGTTAGAACGGCCGGTGTCGTACTCGTAGATCGGTTGCGGATTCGCTTTTAATAAAAACTCGTCTTCCGATTCAAGCTCCAAAGCCTCCAAGTTTAGCAGCTCTATTGGTTCGTGGCTTTTCGGGCGGTTTTTACTTACAATTTTCGACTTATCGCTTCTGATAACAAGGCTCAATTTCCTCTCTCCTTCGTCTCTGATACTCAGTCTAGAATTCCTTGAGTATTTCGTTGTGCTGGCGGACGAATGTGGTCGCCTTTTGACTTTGGAGTAGTAAGGGTCGTCAGGGGTGAGAATCGCGTGTCGGAAGCCGTCGACCCACACCGTGCGGACGTACATAGGCCGCTGCGAAGACTGCCAGCGGGGCATGTCACGTTCCTGGCTACACACACGGGACGTGCGTGCGTGAACTTGGGCCCATAATTGATTATCGATGCTCCTGAAATTGAAATGGCTGAGTCAATAAAAACGTTCGTGTTCCCGCGAAAGGGGGGATAAGCCGCCGTGAAATCTATTTGGTCTGTTCCGCTCGCTTGATTTACGTAGGTGAGGCGAACGCTCAGATTAACCAGTATAAGCGCATACTAAGATTAACAATACTCGGTACTGATGAGGCCACGGGCACACTGGTTGGTTCAAACACCCTATTCACATGCGCGCGGTGAGCAAATGGAATATGCGACAGGAAAGCTACGTATAAAGTCGTTTTGGTAAATTATTGCTTTGCGTATTTTACCAATGTATAATGATTGAATTCATATCGATTATGGCGATTAACATAAAGATGAAAGGATTCTAAAACTAGAAATCAGTTTAGCTGCACTGCGCCATTTTGGCGAACTTTACATTACATTAAAACAAGTTTTAAAGCGAAAAGTATAATAAGTTAATTTTTCCGCTTCTGTTTTTGTCGTTGTCGTATCGTATATAACAAAAGGAATATCTTGACTTAAATTCTATTGTAAAATTATATAGATACAGCTGTAGCTACGTGTGTGTATTCAATTGTATTTCGAGTAACTACCTTAGTAACAAGTCACTTAAGTTATAAAAGTACAGTCTAATCATGAATGGCAGAAATTTTACGAAAAGCAGAGTAGGACGTCAATTGAAAGGGCCGAAGTTATATAAAAACGTTGTGTCACGCACTGCTCTTTCACTAAACGATTAATCATTTCTACGTTTAACACAGTGTAGCTCATCTACAGTGTTTCAGTAGTAACAATATAACAAGAAGCTATTATAAATGGGAAAGTGACTCTCTCTGTTTGTCTGTCTGTTACCTCTTTACGCTTACCTAAACCGCTGAACTTACTTAGATGAAATTTGGTATGAAGATACTCGTAGTTTGAGGGCTCGGAAATGACATAGGATATTTTTTACAATAATCATCATCATTTCTCTTAGACACAAGTATAAGGAAGAATAACGCTTGATCAGATCTCGGAATACCGGTATTGGAAGCATCTTCGGCCTGATGCTTCCAATACCGGTATTCCGAGATCTGATTGGATAAATTTCGGGATTCAGCTTACAGCCTGAAATAACACATCAGGATACTTTTTCATTTCCGAATTTCATCTTCTAAAGCAGTGATTCCCAAAGTTGACTGGGCTCCGACCCACGTAACAAAAACTGCTAAATTCGGGACCCACATCTTGGCTGTTTTAAATAGGGGACATAAAATGTTATTAGTAAACTCAGATTCCTTAGTAGCAAATCGAGGCCTACTCAATGGTGTCTTATTTGTTCGGGCTGTTGATTTTGTTAATTTGGTATCATATCAGGAAACATACATCCCACCAAAAAAACCCTCTGTAATCTGCCCACCAAAAAAATCCTGTATCTCAGCAAAAGCCAAGCCCCTGCCTTTATTAACCATACACCTTGGTTTAAAAACTATGGCTTGGCTGTTCGTTTGGCATGCCGCTGCCGTCTTACGTTTCAGGGCCCACTCATATTTCGCTTGCGACCCACTGATGGGTCGCGACCCATGGTTTGGGAAATGCTGTTCTAAGGGGATGAAAGTAGAGTGCGATTAACGGGTTAAACGGGGAGAGACGTTATCATAAACGTACTTTATTTATATGACTAACTTTATGATTATAATGCTACATGTAATTAATACATTTAGGTTTATTGGCAGTAGGATATTGTGAATTGTGACTCTAGACAAATGGTTATTACGCCATTTAGACTTTCTGACATTAGGACAATATACATTTCGACTTATTGGCAGTAGATTTTTAAAGGGTCGGCAACGCGCATGTAACACCTCTGGAGTTGCAGGCGTCCATAGGCTACGGTGATTGCTTACCATCAGGCGGGCCGTATGCTTGCTGTCGTGGTATATAAAAAAAAGAACTTTCATTGTGACACTAGCTAGAAGTTGGACATGCTTCTAAACGGCTCTCAAGTATGGACTATGACATCAATATAATATGGCTATATTATATTGATGTCATAGTTTTTATTAAATTATATATTTGTAGCGCAATTCTTATTATTTTTAGCTAGTCTGCCTGAGCCAACTCTGCACCGACTTGACAGTGATTATATGTAACAGCATTACTGTTATTTTTCTTTCCCTCTCATATCCCGGTCTTCCAAGAATTTTCCGCGCTTGTATGAAGTGTGAAGTCTGCAAGTACATACACTGTAGCTCGTAACATTATAAAGTAACGAGGCAAGAGGGTAACGAGACCATTCAAAGTCGACGCATTTGCAAATTGAAAACCAGCTATGTAGTATCTTTTTTTATACTATGTTGGTGGCAAACATGCATACGGCCCGCCTGATGGTAAGCAGTTTCCGTAGCCTATGTACGTTTCCAACTCAAGAGGAGTTACATGCGCGTTGCCGACCCTAACACTCCGCACCCTCTTTGAGCTCTGGCAACCTTACTCACCAGCAGGAACACACTATGAGTAGGGTCTAGTGTTATTTGGCTGCGGTTTTGTGTAAGGTGGAGGTGGAGGTGTACTTCCCCTTAGTTGGGCTCTGCTCTAGATCTGGAATGAAATCCACTGTGCTGTGCCATACCACACAAAGCGAGATGACATTCACAATGCCCATACCTCTCTTTTAGACGTAGTTTAAGGACATACCCGGGTAGTATCTATTATTATGCCAGTGATCGTCGGGGATTGCCCGAAAGCTAGTTTTATACTTCACAATAGTTGATTTCTCATAACAAAACTAGATACGGGACATTCTACTTTTTGTTGTATGTAAGTTTTTTAAACTTTCTCGTAAAAAAACATAATAAATGAATAATAAATATAGGCTATATTATAATAAATAAAGTAGTGTAAGTTTTTTATCATGTTTTTATTTTATTTTTATATTCGTTCTTTTATTTCTATTTTCATTAGTAATTAACATAGCTTTTCACTTCATTCATAGTAATAACTTTTTTTTATAATGGCTATTCATAAACCTTGATACCTCTGTTTTAAAACTATATGATGATTCGTTTTGAATGTATTTTTTTTATATCAACCAAAAACTTTACTTAAAATAGGAGGATAGATACGCCTATGAAGATATTGATATCTTTTTAACATCCCCAAAACTAAATTCATAAATAAATACTTCCTAGTCAGACTGTTAATTTTTCCCACGTCTCGTATTAATTACTAATTTTCGGAAAAGCGAAGTACTTATAATTTTGGTTTTTGTTTTTGTAACAACATAGACAATATATTTTTTTTTTTTCTTTATTCAGCAAATGTAATATAAAACTATAAAACTACTCACCTCTTTCAAATATATAAATCCCATCACTCTGCTGCGTTCTCTACGCCGTAGCTCGTAGATCTCTACAAACCACTACGCTCGTAGTATTACATCCATTCTCTTCAAACATTGATGGTTCCGTCTCAATTCTGCGTTTGTTCAAACGGTCGTATTTAACTTTCTCATATATTTTTTGTTGCTAGCGAGAAAGCTAGCTTCTCACGCCTTTTGTTTTTAATTAGCAAATAATCTTTTTTGACCTTAGCTTATACAAAAAATACGTGATTTGTGTCTTATTTCTTTCTTTTAATCGAAGTATTACGTTACCTACTTTTCTTTAGCCGTTTTAGTCAACGATCTCATAAATATTCCGTTCTAGCAGGTACCAAAAAACGAATATATTCTTGTATCTAAATCCTTTCCTTTTGGTTAAAGTTCGTCATTCGATTTTCAAGCTGCACATTTGTTTTCCTCCTTTTTTGGTGATTTGTTTTCGTTGCGGTATTATTGTGGTTCGGTAGATGTCGTGACGTGACGACCTCGCGAATTCAGAGTTCTGTGTGACTGCCGTGGGGCGACCGATCGGAGCCGGTTTTACCCCCGGGTTAGGGCTCGGTCATGCTGTAGTTGTCCTTTTGCGCAAGAATTGTCCTTTACCAGAACTAAATTCAGTTCTGGTAAATTTGCAATACAATACAAATACTCTTTATTGCACACCTCAATACAGAAATAATACAAAGAATACAGCACCTTAGGAAGAAGTGAACAACAGGCGGTCTTTTATCGCTAACAAGCCGACTATATTACGACGTTTAACACCAAACATTTAAAATAGCTCCGTCTATTGCTGCAATATATTTTTTTCGCAAATGTACGGCACGTTTGACTTTACTGGTAAAAAACTGGCTGTGACATACGGACAGACGGACGGACATGAAAAAACTATAAGGGTTCCGTTTTTGCGATTTTGGCTACGGAACCCTAAAATGGCAGCTAAGTACATCGTTTATGATCGGTCAAAAGTAAAAAAAAAACATTATTGTCTCATTTTACGTTACAATCAGGCGCGTATGCTGGTTTGCCATCGACGTGATATAAAAAATGTTGTATAGAATCTCCATTATGTGTCGCGGTCCAAGCTTTTTAGGGTTCCGTAGTCAACTAGGAACCCTTATAGTTTCGCCATGTCCGTCTGTCTGTCTGTCTGTCTGTCCGAGGCTTTGCTCCGTGGTCGTTAGTGCTAGGAAGCTGAAATTTGGCATGGATATATAAATCAATAAAGCCGACAAAGTCGTACAATAAAATCTAAAAATTTAATTTTTTTTATGGTATCACCCCTACACGTAAAGTGGGGGTCAACTTTTTTTGCTTCAACCCTACAGTGTGGGGTATAGTTGGAAAGTTCTTTCAAAACTAATAGGGGTCTTTAACAAACATTTTTTGATAAAGTGAATATTTTCGGAGATAATCGCTCCGAAAGAAAAAATAAATGTGTCCCCCCCCCCCCCCCCCCTCTAACTTTTGAACCATAGGTCCAAAAAATATGAAATAAATCGTGGAAGTAGAGCTTAAGAAAGACATTAAATGAAAACTATAGCCGATATGATGAGTTTAGCTATTTTTGAGTTATCGCAAAAAGTTTCCCCTTCATAGTAAAAAGACGTACACCCACAGTTCATCCCTTGGTTAACAATCTACCATACTTTAAGCTCCAGTTTAGCTTATTGTGACGGAAGAGTAACTACGGAACCCTACTCTGAGCATGGCCCGACATGCTCTTGGCCGGTTTTATTTAAAGGTTGAAACGCCCATGATGGGAATTAGGCGTAGATCTACGGAAGATCTGCCCACGGACACAATGTGTCTTGTTCCCGTCATGCATTAACAGATTGGTTCGCCAAACACATTTACCAGACAGATCTGACTAAAACATTTATATACGAAGCTTCGTTAAAATATCTATTGTACTTCGACCACAGATGTCATATTAGCCACACCCTTATTTAGTCCTAAAATGGCTGTCGATGGTTGGCGTGCCAACTTGGTCCATTATCCGCGGCTCGGGCCTTCGTTAAATTTGTCAACCTTCCTTTACTGCCAAACAGAAATTTTGCTCAATTCTTTATTTTTCTGTAGAAATAAGGGAACAAGATCATATAGCCTTCAGAAGTTTCAAATTGGTTAAGAAATATATATTGAAAGTTACAGAAGTCACAATGTAGACGCATTCTCAGACACAAAATGGTGCTTGATGGTTGGCGTGCCAAGTTGGTACATTATCCGCGGCTCGGGCCTTCAATAATTTGTCAACCTGCCTTTTAACGGCAATTTTTTTGCCCAACGCTTTATTACTTTAAGACAAATATGAATAGGAGTAATTCGTTCAACTTCAACAACTTTATTACAGAATTTTTCTTCGATAATGGGAATGGTATAATCGTGTCCACGGTCTGCTTAAAGACTAGCAAAATACCGTTATATAGGGGCTATATAATTAGTTTATGGGTGCTTACTATTAGGTTAAACAGTCTTTTCAATTTCAATGTGTTTCACAAATTCTAAGAATTCAGTCGGGATAATCGTTAAGATGCAAGAGAATTTTAATAGTTGTTTTACCACCCTTTTTGCAGCACGTTATAACTAGTTGCTCTGTGAGCTGTATACTCACGAGCATAACTTAAAACTGAATAAATGTATGACTCCGCCATTTTGAAAAAAAACCAAAAATGTGGTTTTGTTGCCTCTGGTATAAGATTAATTTCTGATGTATTTATGCTCACTATTTAGGAAACTATCAATGATTTTGGAAGATTTGCTCTAATTTTTTTAACTCCATATTTTCATTTTATATTTAAAAAACCGAAATATATGATACAAAATATGCTGAAATCAAACAAACTAGAGCACATTCATAACTTTTGTGAATATATGTGTAAACTGTGCACTTGAATATATATAAATGCGCACAGATATTAAGGGCAACAAAAAAAAAATTTTTTTTGTAGAGCTGTGTTATCGAAGTTATCGAACCTGCTCACAAAATTTCACGAGAATTACGAACTGTAGAGGAGAACATGCGGACATGCGAAAGCATTTTTGTCCAAGCTGAATCGGAGACCTTTGCTAACGCTCGTACAACAAACATGCGGTTCAACCCTATTCGTGTAGTCACAATAATATACTAGAAGATAATCTAAATACCAACCTATAAATTACTATACAACATTTCAAGTCGCCAAATATACTGCAGATTATAAATTCGGCAGTCATTTTGCATAATCAAAGCATCGAATGTAAACTGTTATTTAACACGAAAGGTTATCCTTTACTAATACTAATACAAAGCTATTTCTGCGGTCGTATTTTGAAATAGCATTACGTGCATATATTAAAATTAAGGAAATCAAACGAGAATAGTCCTTCCGTTCATCATAATAAGGTATTTAATACTCGCTGTATTATGCTTACTTGTATTTTAGTATTACGCGAGGCGTCGTTGTTTGGGGCACGGTTAAGTTGGTGCAAATAAGTAGTTTCCGAAGCAACTTGGTCTGTTAATGGAATGATGGTATCTCGCTGTATATTTAGAAACTTTGCCTAAATTAGAGTGGAAATAGAACTGGGTGAAGTTTAAAGAAAGTTATGTCGGTTGCACAATTTTGTTTACAAGTTCGCTGTCGGTTCACACTTTGTTAGCTTATTGGTGTTTGTTTATTTTTATTTTTTTTATAAAGGTGATTAGAGAAGAAGGAGCTTATACAGCTTTGAAAATGATATTTATGGCTATTTTGGGACTTTTTAACTGTGCAACTTTAAATGGGTGCTAGTACTTGTTTAAAACTCAGTCTCAAATAGGTAAGCCGTTGTAGGTAGGTACATACGTCTTTTTTAATGAAATAGTCTCAAATTTAGTACATCAAGCTAGAAAAAAACAAAACCTACATTTCGAGTAACAATTAGATGCATTTAATCACTAAGGGAGTTGAACGAATACATAACAGTAGGTATACCTAAATAAAGTATTTTAATAATTTTACTCCACAATGTCATTACTGAACATTCGTAATTAATTACTACCAAGACACTCAATCTCTCTCAGACAAACATAATTAGATCGTATGTAGCTGACACACCCACAGACCGAATACACCAAGACACTCAAGAGAGCGTTGTGTGATAAAACCTCACCACAAAAAGTAAATGGATGGCGACAGTGAACTGTGAAGCCCTGAATAGTTGCGGCGATATTCAAATGTGATATCGCGGCGCCATCAGATATGCCGGCACTCACTGGGTTACTGCCTATTCGAGAAACAAAACTTTATGAAATTTGTTATGTTTTGTTATTTGAATATATATAAAACTTTATGAAACCTGAACAGACCTATTGGTAATTGGGTATATAGATACTGCAAGGTAGGTAACGAGCTAATGAGGAGAAACGCGTTGAGTTTAACGTAGATGGCGCTTAATGCGTTTAAATTATACATGTTTAAAGACTGGCTAATCCAAAGAAACGTAAACCATCGACTCCCAGACTTTTATTTGGCACCATTAAGTATCATTTGTGATTCATAATTTTATTCATATAATATTTTTTGCTTTTCTGTTCCTTATCTTTCTAATACCATTTTTGAACCGTAATAACCCTTCAAATATGGCTGCCAGTCGTAACTTGCACTTTTCTTCATTGCTTTTTGGAGTAATTCGCGATAAACAACCTTATCTATTTTGGAAGGGTCATGTACATGGTGCTCTTAGATCTGAGTCGACTTAACGGTGCCCAACATAGTACGTCCACTTTTCGTGGCAGCTTCCGATATGCTGCAACGTAGTGTTGGAACAATTTACCGCCACCAATCAGAAACTGCAAAACCATTATCATTTTAAATACAACCTTAGAAAGTATTTACTTGTAACCCAACAACAAGTTAATGACTCTCTCTCTCTCTCTCTCTCTCTCTCTCTATCTCTTTGTTTAGAAGTCTTTTTTACACTTGTTCTGTTCTGATCCGTTTATATTCTGTTCTGTTTCTGTTTTCATTTTAAGTTTAAATTTAAAATTTTGGATGCCATGAAAACCAGTGCCGTGTCTAATAGACAAGGCTTATGCGGAGCGGCATCCTATTTGGTGTATGTATTTATAAGTAATTACTTTGATATTTTATATACCTACAATGTTTCTTTTTTTACGCCAAAAAAATATTTTTCTACATTTCGAGATCCCGCATGTCACCAATAAAAAAATAAAATAAAATAAACTGAACCGAAATAAAACTATTAGCGATCTATAGAGGAAATCATCCGATCATTTTTGTTGTGTTGTAGAATTAGAACCAGTAGTAGTTTCTGATATTAATAAGTGCATTGTAATATGGAAAAATTTAGAAGCGAGTCACAGAATAAGCCGCCATGTCGCCTTAAGTCTCCTATTTTATGTGTCAGTAACGGAAATGTATACGCTGCGTTTTCTACCCCGGCTCACGAATAGGCTTCACGTAAACTTGAACATGACATAACCTCTTTTGGTAACTTACTAACTTAAGACCTACATTTGTCTTGGTAAAGGGGCCCACTGATTACGAGTTCGCCAGACGATATCGGCCTGTCAGTTATTCGGGATTGTCAACCTTTGCGAATAACTGACAGGCCGATATCGTCCGGCGAACTGGTAATCAGTGGGCTCCTTAATTAAGATCTTAGCTTTGGGAAAAGCAAATCATGGTACGGAAAGTCATGAGTCAAGTATTAAATATCGACATGGACAAAGTGCCAAAAATATGTATACTCGACCTTATTGCCTATACATCAAAGTAGTGTGTAGATATTTTTGGCACCTTGTCCGTGTCGATATTTAATACCTTGACTTTACTTTTAACCGCCGACGCAAAAAGAGGGGTGTTATATGTTTGACGCCAATGTCTGTCTGTGGCATCAGAGCTCTCAAACGGACGGACCGATTTCGATGCGGTTTTTTTAACGTGAAAGCGAGTTTCGTCGCGGTGGTTCTCAGCTATGTTTAATAAAGAAATATTTGCTGCTGACTGCTTTTGAGGGCGTCTAGAAAGAGCTTAGACGGCTGAGCTAAAAGCAAGTTAAAAGTGAAATATCAAATGGGAAAGGTTAAACCAATATGAATCAATTTAGTTTAAACAACCTGCTATTACCAGTGCAAGTTGCCTGTCTGTGTAATTACGGTGAAATTGTTTGCACACGGCATGCTTTATTACCAGAGACAGGGATTTAGTGCTAACTGCTTCGTGGTTGAAAATTAAACTATGAAGCTATGTGTTGCAGTGTTTTATCTATGTTTTTTTTAGTTACTTCTTCTTCAGTCGGCACCTCACTGCTGAGGATCGTGATTTCATTTCCTTCTGTTGAAGACCAGGTTCCTCTACAGGCTTCTATCGCTCTGCAAGCGCATGGCCTCGTGCAGTTTTAATTGCATAGGTGCAGTGATTTGAGCACACCATCTAGTAGGGGGAGGGCCCTGAGGTCTGGTTTCTTCAACTTTGCCCGTCAAAATAACTCCCCAGTCTATCCGGGGAACGAACGACGTGATAGATGTCCGAAGTATATGGGAATTAGGTCAGCATATCGTTGACAACCGGCGTTTTATTAGCTGTTCATATTAATCAACTTATTTATCATTTGGGCACATATCACATATGTTTATTATTTATGGTTCCATACATATATTTTTAATATAGTGGTAATCATGAAATAAAAGCATTTTTATTATTGCCATATCCATGAATGTATGAAATGACACAAACTTTTGGATATGTCACAATTATTGTGATAATTTTATTTTAACAGAGTATAAATTAACCTACAGTATAAATCGTTTAGTGTCAATTATAGCATATTTTCTGTTATTTTAGGAATCATTAAAAACGATTTTGCTCAAAAATAGATATGGCACAAACGTATTCTCAGCCGACGATATATAGACTTTATTCTACTTTTGCTTAAACCATCCGTATATCACGGTGTGTTATTTGTCCAACGATTACCGCTAATAAGTTGTCAGAGGGCGCCGTTGTCAGAATTAATCGCAAATTGTTTACGTGTGGCGTTAATGGCTCCGTGGCATGACATGCTAATGAGAGGGGTGAATGTGGAACAACTATTTTATGAGTTTGCATTTGGTTTGTCGAAGTATGCACCGTAGGTATAGTTAGAATAGAATAGAATAGAATATCATTTATTTCAGTATAAGTACACAGTTATACAATACATATAGAGGAAGAAAGAGAAAAAATGACTTATAACTAACTTGTACACTGTATATAATAATACTGAAAAAGGACACTCAGCATAATGCCAGGTCCTACTGAAGTAGTACGCTGACGCTGGTCTTCCGTGGACACCTGTAGGGAGCGTAGTTGCGCGCAGCTACCAACTACAGTTAAGTTACTGAGATAACTATAATAATTACGACGGTAATCAACAAAGCGGCAATGAAGCAGTTGACATCATATGTTAGCATGACTATCATGGCCCAGAAAATATATATATATATATATGTACCCAAAATAATAATATAAATAATTAGTTACAGTACTTAAGATTTGTAAAGCGTAAGCGTAAGTTAAGCGTCAGGGCAGCTTTTTTCACTCCACCAGCCCTCACCGAAGAGTTTACTTAGTTAATATCTATTAGCTTTACCTGATACTTATAAGCAATGCTATTCACTCTGGCAGGATTTAGTGTTTGGTCTTCTAATTCAAACTGGCCTTAGTTCGACCCAGAATGAGTCCCCCTCTGAATAAGTTCCTTTGAGGTCTCTACTTTACTTGCTGATTCTGGGTCATTCTCCGAAATAACAAAAAGTGAAGAAGATGGTCATGATTGGTTCTATATTCCTGGTCCCATACGCTTTGGCGACTCGCTCTAGAAGTTCAATGGAATAGCTGTTTTTTTCGAGATATATTAAATTTATTGTCACTATTCCCAGGGGAAAAGTTATTCGGAAATGGCTTTCTGGATTATGGCCATGGAAAACTTTATTAATATTATTATAATAATATGAACAGTACTGCAGTGGTTATGACTATTTCCACCAAAGGATACGACGCAAATTAGTTGCATGTTTGTCAACCATGCTTAGGTAATCGCCTAGTACGATACCATCAGAACTTAGTGTAAAACCATCTTTTTATTCACAATGCTCACTAATCGCTACTTACCACACAAACGGACCAATATCTTAAATGCTATCTACTTATACTTTATCTTTAACATGACCAGAAATTTCACATTTTGTTCTTTATAGTGATTGATGAAATTTCCCATCTTTGATTTACTATACGGCCTGGCTTCCTTGTGAGTGACTCAGCCACATCCAGTCCAGTCCTTATTAACGAAGCACTGTAAATCTCGAGGTCCTGTTATACTAGGGACATTCTCAAAGTTTACACGAATGTTTCGCATATATAGGTAGCTTTACAGCATGCAGTCAAGTCGCAAGAAATTAATTTCACAACAGCACCAGTGACATTGCAATTACGTTTTATCTTGTCACGCAATCTAACTTAAGGTTCAGATTGTGACTGCAGCAGCAACGCGTTTTTTATGATATAGGACGCAAACAAGCAGATGAATCGCCTGATTGCGAGCAATTACCGTCGCCTATAGACACCCGCAACACCAAAGGGGTTGGCGCTCTTTTTTTAAACTTTGAAGTTCGTATCGGTCCGAAAATACCGCAGATGACAATTCATTGCACAGTTTAGCTGCTCAGGTTAGTTGAATTTTGCACAGTTACTGCTGTAGCGGGGAACGGGCGATGTCACTGTCAAGGATGACAAAATGAGTGACAAAATCGCGACAGTAATGCGGCAACGACAGCAAAGCAATTTATGAAGGAAATTGACAGTAACATTGCTTATTTTCAGCAGCTGCAACGGTACACCAGCAATGCTGCAATAGTAAAGCTGCTGCACTCGCATCCGAATGTAACATTTACATATCTCAATGCCTTATGACTCCATAAGTAGACAAAATTGAATGTAATTTTGCTTTTGGCAATGGGAGAAACATGGATGCACTGTGCACTGACCTTTTGTAAATCTTATTGCAAAGACTTTGGTCATTTTACCATATTAGCTTTACTTTAGTGTTGCTGTTTGTAACCTACATATTCAAAGTCAACGTTTTAATCGTCGTCATAAATTCTGAAGTTTGGGGCTTGCGATATATTAATGAGTTTGCGGATTCATCAATCCTTGGGTTACCTAGTGTATTTGCGTGAAAGTTGTATTTATGTGATGATTAATTAATGCTAAGGAGTCAGTAAAGTTACTGAGTCTTTGCAATTTCCAAATCGGATATGTGACCGTTTTTAATAATTTCTTTTATACTCGTACCACGTCAATGGCAAGAGTTTAGTGTAGTTTCATTTCTATTTAAAATATAATAAACAATATTTAGTTATAAACAGTTTTTTTCTACTATTCTCAGGCATTTTAGTTTCAATATATCATAAAAATAATGGCGCACCGTGTCAGCTACAACTCTGTCGACAGGTTCCCGGAATTTATGGGTTGCCGGATTTTGGCGACACGCGATAAACGTCGAAAAATGGGCACAGGAAAATTAACGGGCGAATCACACACTATAATTTGATTTTTTTTTGTGTTGTAGGTTCATACAGAGGAATGTATTTCAAGGGGAACGCTAAAATACAGGTTGACGCGATTTCTTCTTATTAGAGTGAGGTCCTTAGGGAACGTACCCATACTATGTGACCAGTTTAGGGGAGAAAGGGGGTCGTAAAAATTGTGATAAAGGGTCCCCATATCGTTTATCGTTTAAAAGTTTTGATTCACAGAAAAAATCGATGAGACTTGTAGTTGGCTTATTCGATTTTAACTGAACCTTTTATCTGGTCTCTGTGTGTTATTCTATATTTTCGTATTCATTAAAAAAAGTAACATTTTGTAAGTTAGAAACTTACATAAAACATCGAGGACGGCAGTGACGGCAGTCATTTGTTTATACCAAATTGCGTGCCATGCCAATTCGCTGTTATCCAAGTTTTAATTGCCAAAGTTTACCGCGTATTATTCAAGTTTTCGGTTAATGATATTATGTTTTGTTTGATTTGTTAACTTAATTTTAAAGGCACATAATTATTGTCTTTTCTGATATTTATAAGCCTATTTAATTGGCATGTAATAAGCAATCTGTTATATGGACAAACTTTGCTTCCTTACTTAATAACTTGACATAGTTAAACTTAATAGCTTATTCTTAGTAAACGCTGGTAGTGGTAGCCTAAGTGGTAGTCTAAGAATTTCATGATCTGATGGCGATTTTTACGATCTGCGTTCGGCGCGGCGTTAGTAAATGCAAGCGGCTTCAGAGCACCCTGTTCAAAATAATTGGGCGCTTGACGCTACATTCTCACGCCCTGACAAACGCTTTGCTGGTCGCTCACCACTGACTGTTCTCTTATGGAATCAATATTTAGATGTAATTACGACTTTTACATTAAATGTATCAAATGATTTAAATTACACTTAAATCTACCGCGATATGGACTGTGATTATCTTTTGTACTGTATTCGAGCTCCCGATATTTCGACGCATTTACATGTATCTTGTTCACGGGTGAACTGTTATTTGACGCTACGCTACCACGCCCTGCCAAACGCTTTGCTAGACGCTCACCTCGGAGATGGTTCTGCATTTAGTTGTAACTACGACTTTAACATTCAATGTGTCAAATGATTTTAAGTAAATAATATCTCTTCTTTCCAGGAGCACCTCAACACATTGAAAGACGAAGCTCCAAAAGTAGACCAGGCTAAATTGGAGCAGCTACTGTCAGCCGCGTACGCTCTCATCAGTCCAGAGTTACAGCAAGTCAGTCTGCCTGACTTTCCCGTGGATAGCCTGCATGCTGCTGCACTTATTCTGGTAAGGCAGTCTTACCTTTTTAAAAGCTTTCGTTCAACTGCAATGTATGTATGTTAGGTTAAATCCTGCAAGCTAAATTAGATTGACGGGCTTTACGGGCACTTAGAATGGTACTAGTTTAGTGGTGTCACTCACGAATTTGAGTCAATCATGCAGTCTAACGCAACTAGTTGCGACCAATCGAGCGCGTGATTCGAACTCACCAACCAATCGCGTTGTGGCATGAGACTTCACGATTGGCTCGAATTCGTGTGCGTGACACCACTTTATATATATATATATATATGATTAGATTAATTTCTCATAATTCGATTGAGCTGAAACATCACATACATACGAGTATGTATGTTGGGTAACAATGTAATATTATGGTACTATCGAGCTCATCTGATGATGGACATAGGAGGACGCCATAAGAAATCTGTAATAAAACTACGTAACCTAATTTTGTTTGGGTTTTTTAGAATTGCCTCGATGAATTGTTGGTTAAATAAATCAGAAATTTCCTCGACGGTTGTTTCTCCAATAATCACGACGCGATTTATTGTTACAATAAAGGATCTAAATGTAGGAGATCGTATGCACTCGCTTTTGTACTATCGTGGACAATATCGTCCATAAAAAACCATTATCATTACCACGACAAAGTATAAAAGCGCCCATTGAATCCCCTTCTTTCAAAACCTTTCGTCTAGTAGACCCTTGACTGAAAAGGGTGGTAAGGGTGGTAATAAATAAATAAATATTATAGGATATTATTACACAAATTGACTAAGTCCCACAGTAAGCTCAATAAGGCTTGTGTTGAGGGTACTTAGACAACGATATATATATAATAATATATCCTCTTAAGGCCCAGCCATAGAAATGAAAACTCCAAAATTTGCCACTGGAATTTGAACCTATAGTGCACGGAATACAGTTGATTTTATTTTGTTTGAAAATTGCAGGAAACAAAATAAATGCAACTCTGTCCTAATTGAATATGATTTAAATTTAATCGAACTGAATAAGTCCTATAGGTAGGACCTTGGGCCTTACGAGGTTATGAATATTTATAAATACTTAAATACATAGAAAATACCCATGACTCAGGAACAAATATCCATGCTCATCACACGAATCCATCTTCCAATCCTTACCAGGATTTGAACCCGGGACCATCAGCTTCGTAGGCAGGGTCACTACCCACTAGGCCAAACCGGTCGTCAAACCTAAATCTAATTATGTCTTAGGCTTGTTGTTTGTGTTGTGTTGCAAGAAACAATTATCGTAGATTTTGCTATCTCTCAACATTTGCGAAGACAACCGTCAACCATCTTTGATGGTATGTTCACATTTATGATCAATGAAACTTTATACTAGTATGATTTTCGGTGTTGCGTACTTTTAACAGCTCTATAATAACAAATTTTGTCCTTGAGACTAGACATTGAATGTCATTGACGAAAGAAACAGAAAACTTCTGCAATAATAGTTTAGAGGCATTATCATCTCTAAAAATACTTCCACAAGACTCAACTTACTGTGCATTCGTCAATTTAGATAATCTTTTTTTGTTGTGAGAGCAAAATACCTGTGACGTCATGTCTTCACGCGATTCTCTCATCAGATCTGAACTTGGTGTCAAGTCCATTGTCAAACAATAGTTAATGTTCAGGGTTGGAAGAAAAGCAAGAATTTAGCCTTAATCACTTTGCATTATACTTTCTTGGCTTGCGCGTATTAGGTACCTATTTTCTTAAATTTAAGCAGTCAACAAGGCCCATATTGTGTATTTATTCCTTATAAATTTACAAACATATTATAAATTTCATAAACTTTACCTTTTGGACCATCGGTCCAATTTCTCTTAACCAACTAAGCTCTGATGATTACCAGAAGCGTACAAATTTTTCCATTCCTTCATTTTGTTTATACGCCCTATTTCCGCCGCCGTATTGGTGTGGCAATGTTGATAAAAATCGGCCATGAAAATATAAAAAAAGTTAGTATTATTTTTACCCACCGTTAGCACCTTGTACCGGACAAATCGCCGTCGGGCCAATATAGCAAGTATGCAGACATTAAAAGTATTTTATTCATGATAAATTAAGTAAGGTCTGGGATCTTGCTCTATAGGGAGACCTTTTACTACCGTAAGAAATAATGTTCTGTCTTAACGGCACCATCGTCTAAATAGAATGACGTGATGACTATCTACTGTTTGTGTATATTTTCAGGAAAAAAACCCAAGCATTCCGATCCATAAGCTAATCTACCTACTCTACCCCTACAAAACCTTCCTAACCAAGGAACACATCAAAAACGCCGAAGCTGTATTACTCAACCTCAAAATAGACACCGCACCTCAATGGAGCATATCCCTCAAAGATATACAGTTCAAGGAAAATGCCTTGTTGACTATGGATATTAATGGGGTTACGAGTCAGTTTGCCGTGCCGTGTGGTGAGGGGAAGAAGGGGAGAGAAGAGAAAGGGGTGGTGAAGACTGCTTTTCAGAGTGAGCTGCTTAATGAGCTGCTTTTGAGCCATAGTGTTGGGGATTTTTGTATAGTAGGTATGTATCATCGAATATTTCTTTTGTAGAAACATAATATAAACCTCTATTTTTTATTTACGCTTATTTTAAACTTGTTTCGTAATTTTTCGTTTAATGATGGTTAAACATACACATATTTATGTCTCACAAAACCTCAAGCAGCTAAAAATCTTTTGTCTTTACTCGTATTCGTGACTTTCTTCCTTGAGTTTTTAGAAAGACATAAACATAAAATAACTAAAGAATACAACTTAAAGATTTTGTCTCCTTGTGTGTGTTCTACGGCTTGTACAATGGGCTGTGCTCTGAAGAATTGTTCGACGTGATGTCAACGGCCGCTTTCTATCACCGCACCGCACGCCGTCGGCGGGGTGTTCATCCTCACACCCTGGAACCTGAATAGTAAATGGTCCAGCAGACGCTCCGGCTGTGGAATTAGCCTGCCGAGGTTTTCTCGAGGGACTACAGTATGGGGTCACTAGAATCATAATCTTTCTCTCTAAACAAAAAATATAACATTCTTTAACTTTTACTTCCAGGTCCAAAAGGCTGCGGTAAGAGCCTGCTCGTCACGCAACTTTCATCCCTGCTGGGCTACACAATTGAGCCCATAGTGCTATACCAAGACATGACAGCACGGGATTTAGTACAACAGCGTACTACATTAGACAACGGGGACACTGTATGGAGAAACTCGGCTTTGGTTGATGCGGCCCTAAAGGGGCATCTAGCTGTGTTAGATGGTCTGCATAGGATACATGCGAGTACTCTGGCTGTTTTACACAGGTGAGATTATCCTCAAGCGACAATCGTATTTAAAACTATTTACAATAGAACCCATAGTTCTGTAGGGATAAAATGGTCGGCTCTTTATCATTCGTCACCATGCTTGTCACGTTCTAACAAGTATGTAAGTGCGAAAGTGACAAAAATGCGACCATGATACTGCTGCTGTTGTAGGATATTACGGAGAGACAGTATGGAGAAATCCAGTGTTAGTAGATGCAGCGTTAAAAGGACATTTAGCTGTAGTAGATGGGCTCCATTGGATACATGCTAGTACTTTAGCTGTGTTACATAGGTAAGACCAAGGCTCGGAACCGGTTTATTCTTCATACAAAAAATACCGGTATTATTATTATTTCATTTTTAATGGGACTATCTAATAATGCGAAGTTGTTGCCTAAACACATGATCCAGTCCTACGTAAAGAGTATAAAATAATTAAAAATATTGGGCTATTTTGGGATTTAAAAATAAACCGGTTCCGAGCCCTGGGTAAGACTATCCTATAGAAATAATCGTCTTTAAAACTACTTGCAATAGAATTCATAGTTTTCTTTTAAGAAATGATCTTGAGCACACTGTATGGAGTAATTATGCGTTAGTAAATGAGGCATTGAAAGGGCACGTAGCTGTGTCGGATGGCTTCATAGAGGCGAGTATCCTTGCCGTATTATACAGGTAAGATTATTCTTAAGGCTTCGGAAGTTCAGGTCTTTCTCCGAACGCAGCTCGCTGAGCACTGAGCGGACGGCCGTGCGTGCACGGGATCGCGATTGACCTTGTTTTGTATTTTTATTTTTAATATAAAAAGGAATGAATCAATTGGTTCGATCAAAAAAAAAATACGCATTTTTAGAAACATGTCTCATGTTAATAGCTTTTGAACATCGATTGTTACAAAAAAATTATGGTGCGTTGACCCACACTAACAAACAACATACTAGTTAGCAGGGCAAGTTAAATTAAGAAAAAGCTTGTAAAATTCTATAAATAAAATAAAATTGTTCGTTTCAGACTGGTACACGACAGGGAGCTGCAACTGCACGACGGCAAGCGATTACTGCGCCACGACCGATACGATGACCTCATTGCTTCAGGAATAACGCAGCAGGAGTTGGAGGAGAGCGGCGTTTTAAGAATACATCCCGCTTTTAGGTGAGCTCTCTATCCCGTCGGGCGGCTAAGCAATATTTAAAATTTTCGTAACGAGTATCACGCAGCCTTGAGACGGCCAGTTTACAAAGTTAAAAATGGCGGCCGCCATGCGCTGATGTCGGAGAAAGTCCATTTTGAGGCTTCTTGTTGCTATTTGTTATCAGGGCCGGATTTCCGCCTAGCAAGGCTTGGAACCGGTTAATACCGGTTTATTTAGGTTTTCCTCCGAAGTAATGCGAACGTATTAAGAACTTCATTGTAACCTAAAAAACGGATTATTCGATGAGCAACTTAACGGCCGACCAGCCTGGTGGTGTGCCACGTAAACATAGACACCGACATAGGAAGAACCCAGTTTTTATTGCTCTAAACCGGTTAATTTGACAGGAACTGTTCTCATAAAAACCGGTTTAAAAATAACGGTTTTTCGAGCGAAACCGGAATAAAAAGGTTTTTCGCCAAGTACATGATAACGTTTCGGAAATTTAACCGGTGTCCGTGTTTTGCCGCCTAGGCCCACAAGGCCCGGGCCTAAGGCAACCTAGCAATGGTTTTGAGATGGAGAAGGGGCCCCCTTAATTCTAAATGCGTTACGAAGTGCCTTGGGGCTATAGGTTTTTTTTATACTACGTCGGTGGCAAACAAGCATACGGCCCGCCTGATGGTAAGCAGCCTCCGCAGCCTATGTACGCCTGCAACTCCAGAGGAGCCACATGCGCGTTGCCGACCCTAAACTCGCCCCCCCTCATTGAGCTCTGGCAACCTTACTCACCGACAGGAACACAACACTATGAGTAGGGTCTAGTGTTATTTGGCTGCTGTTTTCTGTAAGGTGGTCTCTAAACCCGGGCCTGTTTTCTATAATATTGTATCAATATCATTGGTTAAGGCGCTTTCAGATACGTGCAACTCTAAGGGTGTCAAATGTGTATTGGTGAACTTTAATTAAACTTCAGTTTGAAAAAGAGAGTTCAGGTCCTTCTCCGAACGCAGCCCGCTGAGCACTGAGCGGACGGCCGTGCGTCCCCAGGAATGCTGATATCATTGTTATTGAAATTGTTATTTTTAGTTATTTTTTATTTTAACACAATATAAAGTAACGGTTGAACTCGATCAAAAATAGCATTACGCATTTTTAGGCGAAAATTAAATGTAAAAAAAAAAAAAATACAAATCGATGGTGAATATATTCGTGATTCTTTTCTATCACCCGATAGTTATTTAATAAGGGCTTAGAATAGATCAACTTACTAGAAAAAGACCTCAAGATTGATATTATGATTAAAAAACAAACACCAAGATAAAAAATAAAACTACTGGCTGAATCCACAACACGTCACGCCATCATCTGTATCATCATCATCAGTTCTGATCCTGACTACTTGGAAACTGTGTTCACCAATATATGAGCAATATTTTTTTCAACTTCCAGAATAGTGGCGTTAGCAGAGCCACCAACGCTCGGCCGCGGGCCGCACTGGCTCTCCCCTGAGATACTGAGCTTGTTCATTTTCCACGAGATGAGGAACCTGAGCAAGAACGAAGAGATATTCATTATCAACTCATTAGTGAGTAAATATATCGAAAAAATCAATAGTTTTATCATTGCGTCTATGCTACATTTTTTTTTTACTTGCAGCACCTTATATCATCTTGAGTTGAGGACATATCGCATATTTTAAGAATTCAACTAAAGTTGTATTAAGGAATCGATCACACTTACTAGTATACAATCTATAATCCACATTCGTAATATAATAAGTTAATCTCATTGTTTCAGTACGGCGACATCTCCCAACCTCTACATTCCATCATCAACCTGGCCGACGAACTCCGATCATCCGACGATGCCACCCTCAAAAACCTTTCTTCATCCCTCTCCACCCGCCAACTGCTCCGCATAGCCAGCCGCATGGCTTCATACCCTACTGACTCCGCTTACGAAACTGTCCAAAGAACATTCCTAGCGAAATTCCTCCCTAACTTAGCTAGACGAGCGCTAGATGGCGCTTGCACAAGAATTGGTATTGATCCACCAAGAAAATTCGGCTTATTTGGCGGCACTGAGAAAAAAGTCAGCTGCTCCGTCAAAAATGGCGTCGTAACTATAGGAAACACTAGCACAGAAGTCTTCAAAACGAACGCCTTAACCAAAGTACCTGATATACTCTTCTATGACGTACCCCAACACGTGAGACTCCTCGAATGGCTACTACAAGATTTCCTACTTGGAAACCATTTGTTATTAGTAGGAAACCAAGGCGTTGGTAAAAATAAAATCGCTGATAGGTTACTGCAGTTGTTGAACCGGCCTAGAGAATACATACAGTTGCACAGAGATACAACTGTTCAGTCATTGACAGTTCAACCGACGGTTCAAGATGGCGTCGTTGTGTATGAGGATTCTCCGTTAGTAAAGGCTGTCAAACATGGGCACGTTTTAGTTGTTGACGAGGCTGATAAAGCGCCCACACATGTGACATGTATTCTTAAAACTCTAGTTGAAAATGGAGAGATGATATTGAGTGATGGGAGAAGGATAGTGCCGAAGGATATGATGGAAAGTTCTGGAGGGGATGCGGCGAGTTTTATTCCAGTGCACGAAGATTTTAGAATGATAGTGTTGGCCAACCGACCTGGTTTCCCGTTCTTGGGGAATGATTTCTTTGCTGCATTGGGTGAGTTTGACGTGTCGTATTATTAATTCTTCACTTTTCACTACCCAACGGTCAAATATATTAAGACGTGTCACTCACGTATTTTAAAATCGAAGATTGCTCGCCCCATGACGTTCGGTCGCTTCGTTGACGCTCTTCGTCATGGAGCAAAATGTCATGTCGAGCAATCTTTGACTAACAATACTTGTATGAACCGTTAAATATATTTTACAGTACATATGGTGCTCGTGTCGATTTAAAACACTCCCTTCGGTCGTGTTTTAATTCATCGCCACTCTTTTCGAATTTCCTATTTTTCGCACTTGTATCGTAATGCACTATAATACGTCTGTGTCTCACGTAAGCATTGTTATTAAAATTAATCAACGATTGTTTGGAAGATCGCTTTAAAGCGATAGGACGGTCTATTGCTTCCTATTTATAGTTTTATATTTAATTCAATTATAATTTTTTGTTTTAATTATTGGTGCGCTAAATAAAGTTGCTGCTTTCCGGCTCCGTTGGACAGAATTTTTTTATACATACCTCGGCTAGTAAATAAAGCCTCAGATCACATGTAATGTCAATAAACAGACTTCCCTACTTTACTGTCCTAGTCCTAGTATATTACTTACTTTCACAATTCTAGCATGACTACTGATCTGTCGTCGGAAAGTTTCCAAAATTTCACATTCAAAATTTCGGAGACTTGGGTATCCACAATTTTAATTCCCAATAACTAACTAACTATTGTGGCGCAGTGATCCAAAGAGGGTCTTGGCCTCCAAAACGAGAGAACGCCACCTGTCCCAATCCGGTGCCACTTCCTGCCAGTTATCGGCTTTGAGTTGGCACAGATCCGGCTGTACACTGTCGCTCCAGCGGTATCTAATTCCCAATATGAAAGTTTTTCTTCACTTCCTGTAAAAATGATCTTAAAATATCGACAACTTTTTCAACATTTTGGAAAGTTTACGCTACTTGGACAATAAACATTAACTATTGTCCACCCAGGTGATCTGTTCTCCTGCCACGCCGTGGACAACCCCTCCGTGGAATCCGAGTTGGAACTCCTTCGCTCCTACGGCCCTGATGTCCCACATGATGTCATGAACAAGCTGGTCCAAGCCTTCGCTGTTCTGAGGAACATGGCTGATCAGGGACAGCTCACTTATCCCTACTCGACGAGGGAACTCGTGAATATTGTCAAACATCTGCAGGTAAGGGTCTAGGATAACCCCTCGGTGGAATCCTGAAGCCTCATTGGGCTCCTACGGCCCTAAAGTCCCTCATGATGTCATGAACAAACTGTTCTGAGAAACATGGTTGATCATGGCCAGTTGACTTGTAGGTAAGAGACAAAAATATCAGAATTTTTGAAAATTTCACAAGAATTAAAAGAAAAATCCATTGGAAAGAACCTTCCAATTTTCCATGAGGGACATCTCGTAATTTTCACGTTAAGATCAATGTGAGGAAGATCGGCATATAAAATGTCTGGTTGGGAGACCATCATGTTAGCTTATTTATTAATAATTTATAAGTAATTAATATATGTTTAATTTACTACGTGCAAGTCACTTGATTATCCCTCGGCAAACCAAGAAGTCATTAGTACAGTTGTTATTTGACTATATCCGTCCAGCGCCTTCTACAACTTGTTTCGACGGTTGCCGAGCGATAATAAAAGGGGCAGACCCAGTCATCGGCTCATTGCCTTGACAGCAGTCGAACAGTGCAGACGCTTAGAGTTGAGTGCCGGATGTAAAAATAATTTATTATAAAAACGAATTGTGTAAAGAAAGTGAATACAATTATTATTCAGCATCCTGTGAAGTTTATTTTAGTGAAGAATACCCCTTATAACTCAGAAGAAGGGATCACAAAAAAATCTAAACGATTTTTTTTTACCACGCCACACACGTAAGTACGGTTGTAACTTTTTTTTTCCTATTTCATCTTTATCCATCAATATTAACCATTTCTCGATTCGAAATAACTGTATTTTCCGTAACGGAGGAAGTCCGGAGGTTAATATGGTTAAACACGCATGTTTATCTTGCCCGGGTACTCCCTGGATATAAACATGTGTGGACATTTTGGTTTTAGGTGGTAATTTAAACGAAATAACTGTATTTTCCGTAACGGAGGAAGTCCGGAGGTTAATATGGTTAAACACGCATGTTTATCTTGCCCGGGTACTCCCTGGATATAAACATGTGTGGACATTTTGGTTTTAGGTGCTAATTTAAACGAAATAACTGTATTTTCCGTAACGGAGGAAGTCCGGAGGTTAATATGGTTAAACACACATGTTTATCTTGCCCGGGTACTCCCTGGATATAGACATGTGTGGACATTTTGGTTTTAGGTGCTAATTTAAACGAAATAACTGTATTTTCCGTAACGGAGGAAGTCCGGAGGTTAATATGGTTAAACACGCATGTTTATCTTGCCCGGGTACTCCCTGGATATAAACATGTGTGGACATTTTGGTTTTAGGTGATAATTTAAACGAAACAACTGTATTTTCCGTAACGGAGGAAGTCCGGAGGTTAATATGGTTAAACACGTATGTTTATCTTGCCCGGGTACTCCCTGGATATAGACATGTGTGGACATATGTAGAGTCGATATGTAGAGTCGATATGTAGAGTCGATATGTAGAGTCGATATGTAGAGTCGATATGTAGAGTCGATATGTAGAGTCGATATGTAGAGTCGATATGTAGAGTCGATATGTAGAGTACATTCGATATGAAGAGTCGATATGTAGAGTACATTCGATATGAAGAGTCGATATGTAGAGTACATTCGATATGAAGAGTCGATATGTAGAGTACATTCGATATGTAGCGGCGATATGTAGAGCCGATATGTAGAGACGATTGCTTTAAGTTTCAGGAATGGAGGCGGACGATGACCCAGGGACACCCAGGTCACAAGGCCAGGACTTGTCTTACAACAGCCCAGAAACACCTAGGTCGCGGGGCCAGGACTCTTATCACAACGGCGAGAGAGTGTATTACGACAGCCCAGGAGCGCCCAGGTCACAGGGCCAGGGTTCGTATTACGACAGCCCAAGAGCGCCCAGGTCACAGGGCCAGGGTTCGTATTACGACAGCCCAAGAGCGCCCAGGTCACAGGGCCAGGGTTCGTATTACGACAGCCCAAGAGCGCCCAGGTCACAGGGCCAGGGTTCGTATTACGACAGCCCAGGAGCGCCCAGGTCACAGGGCCAGGGTTCATGTTATTATATCCCAGAAGCGCCCAGGCAGCAGGGTCAGAGATCGTATTACGGCAGCCCGGAAGCGCCCAGGTCACGGGACCAGGTAATGTACCACGACATATCACCATCACCTAGATCACGAAGCCAGCCGCTGTACCATAATGACCTAGGAGCACATAGGTCAAAAGATTACGGTTACGAAAATGAAAACTACGGTTACAGAAGAGGTAGAGGCAGCCGCAGACATCGTCGCAGTCCATCAGAAAGAGACAGCCGCAGATATCCACGCAGCCCGTCAGAAAGAGGTAACCGCAGACATCGACACAGTCCGTCAGGCCGCAGATATCCACGCAGCCCGTCAGAAAGAGGCAGCCGCAGACGTCGACACAGTCCGTCGGAAAGAGTCAATGGCCAACATCGACGCAGCTCGTCAGAAGAATCTGGTGAACACTACGATAGATATATAAAACGGCCAAGGTTATCGAAATCAAACGGGGAATATCGCGACTCTGCTGTCCTAGATAAGTTTCTTCATGTGTTGAAGCAAATCAAACGATCTGACAAACCGAAACTTTCCTTTAATACTAATGTTGTACCCGAATTTGACCCAATGTCCAAGGAACAGACTGTAATAAATTGGCTTACAAAGGTCGAAGAATGCGCCAGTATATACCAATGGGACGATAGAGAATTGATTCACTATGCTCTCCCCAAACTCACAGGCGTTGCAAAAACTTGGTACCAAGGTCTATCTAGCGTTTTATTCACATGGCCCGAGTGGAAGAAAAAACTCATCGAATCATTTCCCTGTCGCGAAGATTACGCCGAGATTCTTACAGAAATGCTCTCAAAAAGGGCCCGTTTTGGAGAATCACTGGAACAGTACTACTATGCGAAGGTAAATCTCTTAAACAGGTGCAAAATTTACGGAAGACAAGCTGTTGATTGTATTCTCTACGGCGTAGATGACCGCGCGGTAAAGGTAGGTGCCCAAGCAGCCCAGTTCTCTGAACCTGAACAAGTCTTGAAGTACTTTAGAACAGTGAAGGTGGGGCAGATACGGGATAGAGACATTCAAGATTCTTCTCGAAAGTTTCGCCAAAATGACTACAGGAATAAATCTGCCCGGCCTCAGATGTCGAAGGACACGTCGAAAGACAACTCTAACAACGGCGAGGTATGTTTTAATTGCAGTGAAACTGGACACCGCGCCAGTAAATGTAAGAAACCTGCTGCCACATGCACGTATTGCGACAAAAGGAATCACTTGGCAGAACACTGTTTTAAGCGACTGCGCGAGTCTAACGATGTGAAAGTGGAGGAATCACGAGGAAAAGAGCGTAAGGAGAAGCAGGTTGCCGCAGTACACATGGGTGATACAAATAATAAATATAAAATGGACGTCAAGGTCAACAACTCAATGATTAAATGTTTCGTAGATCTCGGCAGCGAATGCTCGCTAATAACAATTAATGCAGCCAAACAGTTGAATCTGGACATTGACACGTCCGAGGAACTCCCAGTGCTGAACACCGTTGGAGCTAATTTGGTATCACCTGTGGGTATAGTAACAGGCAGTGTTGAAGTTCAAGGCATAAAGGAAGTTATTGATCTATATGTCGTTGAAAACCACGTGATTAAACGACCAGTTTTACTGGGCCATTCCTTCACGGAAAAACCGGACATCACAATAATTAAAACTTCAAAGGAACTTATCTTCATCAAGACTGCAAATGGCAAGTTACACCTAAAGGTACGTAACCAAGTCTCCCTGCCATGCAATATGTTGACACCAGTCACTGTGGAATCGACGTCTCTCGTTACTGGAACAATTACCATTAACGGCTCACTAAGAGGAGCAGAAGGAAAGAAATATTACTTGCTCCCAGGACAATACGACATCAACTCCGGTACCAGCACACTGCTCCTTCTGAATGCATCGTCTGACGTAATTACTCTGAACAGTGGTTTTCTTCTGACGCGTGCTGAGTTCCAGCCAACCGACGACGGCGACGACACCACATACGACTGTTGTGGAGTAACATTCGACGAAAAGGAAGTTGATGCGTCAGTTAACTGTGGTACAAATGTGAACAAAGAAGAACGTTTGAAGCTTCAACAACTTTTATCGAAATTCGGCGATTGTTTTTCGAAGGGTCTCGGTGATCTAGGTTTCACGAAGGTATCAGAAATGGTTATCGAACTTGAAGAGTCAACTCCGGTCGTTTACCGCCCGTACCGCATGTCACACGCCGAAAGAACACTGGTAAGAAATATGGTTCAAGAAATGCTTGATAGTGGGATCGTAAGGGAGTCTTCGTCACCATATGCGAGCCCTATAGTATTAGTCCAAAAGAAGACCGGCGAGAAGCGATTGTGCGTGGACTATAGGGCCCTTAACCGCAAAACTAAGAAGGATCATTACCCACTCCCCAGAGTTGAAGATCAGCTGGACCAGCTTTCTGGAAACACATTATTCACTTCCCTGGATTTAGCATCGGGATACTATCAGATCCCCATTTCGGAGGAGTCACGGCACAAAACTGCTTTTGTCACACCTGACGGACAATATGAATATAACCGAATGCCATTCGGACTAGTTAATGCGCCGTCAGTGTTCCAGAGGACAATAAACAAAATTTTGTCGGAAGCCAAAGTTAAGTACGCCATTGTCTATATGGATGACATTTTAATCCCATCAAAAGATGTTGATGAGGGATTAAAAAGGCTGGAAGAAGTACTTAACTTACTAAAGGAAGGAGGACTAACGCTAAAATTAAGTAAGTGCAATTTCTTCCAGAATCAGATCGACTTTCTTGGGTTCGAGGTCAGCGCTGAAGGCATTCGGCCTGGATCTAGAAAAACTGATGCTGTTTCCAACTTCCCTACACCAAGGAATCAGCACGAGGTAAGACAGTTTCTTGGACTGTCAGGATTCTTCCGACGTTTTATCAAGGGCTACGCTCTCATAACATCCCCATTGACAGACTTACTACGAAAGGGATCTACATGGGTATGGGGAGAACCACAAAGAAAAGCTTTTGATGATATCAAAGCTCTACTGACTCAGAGACCACTTCTAGCCCTGTATGACCCAAAGGCGGATACCCAGCTGCACACGGATGCCAGCAAAGATGGCATTGCAGGGATATTACTCCAAGCTAATTCGAACGGAATTTTCCAACCGATTTCCTACTTTAGTCGCAAGACTACTCCCGAGGAACGCAAACTTCACTCGTACGAACAAGAAACTCTCGCTGTAATAGCATCACTGAATCGCTTCAGGGTGTATCTGGTAGGTATATCATTTAAAATCTTTACAGATTGCAATGCCCTCAGATATACACTCACCAAACGCGACGTTATTCCACGGGTGGCGAGATGGTGGGTACAAATACAAGAATATGATTGTTCCATCGAATATCGACCCGGCGCACGCATGCTACACGCAGATGCACTTAGTCGCCACCCTGTTGATGACGGTGTACAAGAATCTCACGTTCTTGATGTACTACTCACTACGGAAGTAAGTGACCAAGACTGGATCTCGACTGTCCAGAGCGCGGATACAGAAATTAAAAAAATAAAGGAAACCCTCAACGACCCAAATTCCGAACAGGTAATTGACTACCTTAATAATTATAAACTCAAAAATGACCGTGTCTACCGCATCGTGGCTGACGAATTAAAATGGGTAGTGCCCAAGAGTGTTCGTTGGCAAATACTTCAAAAAAACCACGACGATGTCGGACATTGTGGGTTCGATAAAACACTTCAACGGATACAGAAACATTATTGGTTCGCCAAAATGAGAAGGTTTGTTAAAAAGTATGTTGCGTCATGTCTAGAATGCGCACATCACAAAAAGCCGGGAGGTAAACGGGAAGGCGAACTACACCCTATAGAAAAGGTCAGTATACCTTTCCATACTATTCACGCCGATCACTTAGGCCCTTTTGTAAAGAGCAAGAAAGGACACTGTTACCTTCTTGTAATTATAGATGGCTTCACAAAGTACGCAAACATAACCCCTGTCAAGAACACAAAGTCAGCTACCTCTATCAAAGTAATTAAAGAGCACATAAGTTATTTCGGAGTACCAACCCGTCTCATTACAGATAAAGGAACTAGCTTCACAAGCAAGACGTTCAAAGAATTCGTCTCATCTCATGGCATTAAACATATTGAGAATGCCGTGGCTACTCCCCGGGCCAACGGCCAAGTAGAGAGATTTAATAGAACAATCCTTAATGCCTTATCTACCTCCACACATGGCAAAGATGAGAAGGATTGGGACCAATACGTTGCCGAGATTCAGGTAGGTCTGAACACCACAACGCATAAAACTACTCAGAAAACTCCATCTGAACTTCTATTTGGATTCAATGTTACAAGTAATTCGCAAGGGATACTGAACTCTGTCATAAGAGACACGCTAAATGTTGTAAATACGGAAGACCTAAATGATGTTAGAGAACAGGCTAAACAAAAAATAACTGAGCAGCAAAATAAAGATGCACTAAGGTTTAACAAAAGCCGAAAACCCGGTACGACTTACAAGGAAGGTGATCTGGTGCGCGTAGAGAGACAAGTACCACATGATGGAAAGTCACAAAAGCTTGTAAGTAAGTACCAGGGACCATATCGTATCTTGAAAGTTCTCCCTAATGATAGATACCTTATAGGAGATACCCCCTTAACAAAGAAGAAAGGTCGCAGGTATGAAAATGTGGTAGCACTCGATAAAATTCAACCCTGGTTAAATTTTGTAAGAGAATTCGATAGCGATGTTGATACTGGATGTTCTAGTAGTGATCATGAACAATAACCCATCTAATTGAATCGATATTATATAGTTTAATGAAATAAAATGTCATCTATTTTATAGCTAATCATATTCATTGTGATTTGGTAACGTTGAATAGAATATATATTATATGATTCAAATATGATAATATGTGGATATACTTAAATCTTATAGGTAGATATGGCGTTTTCTAATTCATTTATATTTACAGTTAATAATTCAACATTAACAGGTTATTGTTATGAGATTTAAATATTATGCTAACGGTATTAATTATTAAAATATTATCCTTGCATCTGTAGAAATTATGAATTTTGATTATGGCATTTGTGATTATTAAAGTTTAACATTTGTGTAGCAATGGGACTTGCTACAAACAGGATGGCCGAACTGTTAGCTTATTTATTAATAATTTATAAGTAATTAATATATGTTTAATTTACTACGTGCAAGTCACTTGATTATCCCTCGGCAAACCAAGAAGTCATTAGTACAGTTGTTATTTGACTATATCCGTCCAGCGCCTTCTACAACTTGTTTCGACGGTTGCCGAGCGATAATAAAAGGGGCAGACCCAGTCATCGGCTCATTGCCTTGACAGCAGTCGAACAGTGCAGACGCTTAGAGTTGAGTGCCGGATGTAAAAATAATTTATTATAAAAACGAATTGTGTAAAGAAAGTGAATACAATTATTATTCAGCATCCTGTGAAGTTTATTTTAGTGAAGAATACCCCTTATAACCATAGCCCAAGAATTCTCTTATTTGTCTACGTACCTTGCTCGAATACAGTAAAGAAGGAAGAGCTTTGCTCCTTCTGCTGTACCCACTTTCTGTAAATGGGGATTTCTAATTTCTCATTGCCAATGGAAACATTCCTAACTTTTCTCTATGGGGTTTACGGTTGTAACTAAGTTTATTCAATGTATGTTTTTAGAAATATCCATCAGAAGACTTAGCAAGCGCTATAAGCAACGTATTCGACTTCGATCGCTACAGCAAGGAAATGGCGGATACCCTTCTCGAAGTTCTTCACGCCAGCGGTCTCCCCACCGAAGGAGTACTGGAAGGTCGCTCTAAAGAAGCTCTGAAGAAGATACAGATGACTATTGAGAGGACAAGTGGGTAAGTCATTAGAATGTTTGATAACAAAACATCCGTGTTCTGTAAGTTTTTGTCGCTCCGCCAACGCGTGCTTTCGTTGAAGCTTTTCGTTATGGAGCGAAATATGTCAAGCAATTTTCAAAATCGTGAGAAACCTGTTTAATATATTTAATATGTAGTTAGAAATTGCGAAAATTCGAAGTTCTTAATGCTAGTTATTTTCCCACTGAAGAGTGTTAGAAGGACGCTCTAAAGAAGCTCTGAAGAAGATAGATGACTATAGAGAGGACGAGTGGGTAACGATAACGACCTTATTACCTATACATTAAAGTAGTGTGTACTTACTTTTGGCATTTTGTCCTGATCTATATTTAATATCTTGACTGTACCATACATACACATATTTTACTTGAATTACGTTTGTTAGACTATATGGCTACTTGACAGTTTTTCTGTAAATAATGTCAAACGATCTTGATTTTCCTGAGGATCAAATGTCTATATGGGACTCATGGCATTTAAGCAACACAAAGGTCAGAAATGAGAGTTAAAGTCTGATGCTCGCACTCGACGATTGAAACGCTTCTAACAAGATGATAATGTGGTGTGACGTCACATGACATTACTCTGTCCTAAATGACAGACACATTTTGACCCTGAAATATTGCGTTTATGTGTATAGTTGATCGAATGGTACCATTATCTTTTCTATTATTGAAAGAAAAAGAATTTTTTTTTTGGAAACTGGAGCCTTGTATTTTTTTATAATCTCAATATAATTTTTAAATTCCACTTTTTTATAATGGATGGCTCATTTTCTTTCCATTTAACTAAATTTTGTTATAATATTCAACATGTGTCAAGTACCCAATTATGTGTTTCAGTAAAGACACATCATCGCCGAAGCACGGCAAAGAGGACCCGGACAACAAGCCTCATGTGGGCGGGAACACTTGGGCGGGCGGCACGGGAGGGCGCGATACAGCAGGTCTGGGCGGCAAGGGCGGGCCGTACCGGCTGGACAAGGGCCATGACGTCCATCAGGTGAGGACTACAACACTTGGGTAAAGAGGACCCCGACAACAAGTACCACGTGGAGCGGGAAGTGGTCTCTTAGTGGTAGTTTTCCTGGTCCCACTGATTAAGAACCAATCATTGTCATTGATATTGTGCCGAAGTCATTGTTGATTTAATTTTCTTTCTTTTGTCATTTCAGCCAATTTCGTCGTAATAGTCATTAACATTGACGTATTTAGTCGTAATAGTCATTAACATCGACGTATTTAGTCGTAATAGTCATTAACATCGACGTATTTAGTCGTAATAGTCATTAACATCGACGTATTTAGTCGTAATAGTCATTAACATCGACGTATTTAGTCGTAATAGTCATTAACATCGACGTATTTAGTCGTAATAGTCATTAACATCGACGTATTTAGTCGTAATAGTCATTAACATCGACGTATTTAGTCGTAATAGTCATTAACATCGACGTATTTATTTTTATAACAATCGTGTTATTATAACCGTCTTTTTGCCTTATCGATTTCAGAATCTTAGTCATCGTCATCATCGTCAGCATTTTAACCCTTTTCCAGGCATAGTACGATTTATCGACCACATACGCGCCATTAGAATTTCAATTTTAGCATTCCGATTTAAGGTTCAAATTAGATTACACTTTCAGGAAATGTTACTTGTCTTCAAAGAATCATCAAAGCTGGATTAATTGGAATATATTTGTTTTTTTGGGAAAACCTTGTAGATTGGTGCGGCCTGGAAAAAGGTTAAATTCTTTGACATTATTGTCATATAATTCTAAAACAGAAACGAATGTTTTATTTGTACTTTCTGGTGTTCTTAAAAGGCCCAGTTTACATCATTTTTTACAAGCTTATATTTAACTTGCAATTTATGGATCTAATCTGTGTTAGTACGGGTCAAATCTTGCAAGTAAAATTTGACCCACTTCCCGGTTTCCGATGAAGTTGAAAATTTGCATTTGTTTGTTCTTATGTAAGTTGGGTGACAATGCAATATTATGGTACCATAGAGTTGATCTGATGATGGAGACAGGAGATGGCCGTAGGAACTCTGTGATAAAACAACTCAACCTAATTGTGTTTAGGGTTTATAGAATTGTCTAAATGAGTATTAGTTGCATTTGGAAAAAAGTACTGTCAGCGTTAAAGTACCAAAAAATTTCCTTATCCCAAAACTTTTTTTTTATTTTGGTTAATAATCTAATCTAATGTGCGTTTCCAGTTATCAGACGCGGAGAAAGACGATGTACCGGAGCACGTGAACCAGGCGGCTCGCGAGATGAACAGGAAAGCCTTCGAAGAGCGGCTGAAGGAGATCAACATCAGCGAATATGATGCTAAACTATATGAGCAGTTTTATAAGGCTGTACAACCTCAGGTAAGTCGATTACTACTTTATTCCTTATTGAAAAAGTTTGTGTTTCACTCGGAGGCAAAGTTTGTTTAACACTCGTGCCTTGAAACCCTCGCAACGTTCAACATTCCACTTCTCGAACCACTCGCTACGCTCGTGGTTCAATTTTGGAATCTTTCGCTTGCTCGCGTATCAACGCACGAGCAGTTAAACAACAACTTTGCCCCATTGTATAACAAATAACTATTGTTTTAATTGCCAGACGAATGTAATTTTATAGCAGTTAATTTTATACGCAACAACTAATTGGGCGGTTCTCAAATTATCAACGCCTGCTCGTACAGATTGGCGCTCTCCGCGGAGTGTTGGCGGAGTTGCAGGCGAAGAAGAAAGAGCGACAGTGGAGCCGGCATCAGACCAGCGGGGAACTAGATGATGGGAAAATCATAGAAGGTAGGACTTTAGAAAGAAGTGCTGGGCCAATATCGCGCGCGTTTTTGACGAAATGTTTTTATATTTAGGGAACTAGGGAACAAATCAAATAATAATAATAATAATAATGATAATAGATCGATCGCAACGCCGGGCCGTGCTCGTCGACATCACCATCCCCCATGACGAGAATCTCGTGAAAGCCGAGAAGGACAAATCCAGTAAGTACCTAGACTTGGCTCACGAGATAACCGCAATGCGGGATGTTGATTCGACGATCATTGTCCCGATAGTCGTTTCAGCGAACGGTCTCATAGCGAAGAGTCTCGAACAACACCTTGAGAGACTCTCGCTAGGTGGTTGGATCAAGGGTCAGATGCAGAAGGCGGTGATCTTGAGCACGGCGCGGATAGTCCGCCGGTTCCTCTCTCTGCGGCCCTGACCACCGGCAGCTTGGGCCTTGCCCCGCTGCTGGCGGCACCCTAGGTTAGGTTTTTTTATAATGTGTTTATATTTTTTGTATTGTTTTGTAAGTGTTTTTATATTTTACTTTTATATCCATATTATAAAAAATCCTAATCTAAGACATTAAATGAATAAAGAGAATAATAATAATTCAGCCTATATACGTCCCACTGCTGGGCACAGGCCTCCTCTCATGCGAGAGGGCTCGGGCTATAGTCCCCACGCTAGCCCAATGCGGATTGGGAACTTCACATACACCTTTGAATTTCTTCGCAGATGTATGCAGGTTTCCTCACGATGTTTTCCTTCACCGAAAAGCTAGTGGTAAATATCAAATGATATTTCGTACATAAGTTCCGAAAAACTCATTGGTACGAGCCAGGATTTGAACCCGCGACCTTCGGATTGAAAGTCGGACGTCATATCCACTCGGCCACCACCGCTTTTTTTTTTATGAAAGAATTTTATGAAATATTTTTTTGATTTGTGGTTTGTAAGTAGTCACACTACTATATAAATAAATAATAAATAAATATTATAGGACATTATTACACAAATTGACTAAGCCCCACAGTAAGCTCAATAAGGCTTGTGTTGAGGGTACTTAGACAACGATATGTATAATATATAAATACTTAAATACATAGAAAACACCCATGACTCAGGAACAAATATCCATGCTCATCACACGAATAAATGCCCTTACCAGGATTTGAACCCGGGACCATCAGCTTCGTAGGCAGGGTCACTATCCACTAGGCCAAACCGGTCGTCGCATAAACTAAAATATAAACTAGAAACTAAAATAAATATCATACACTAAAGAAAAAGTGACTAAGTCCACCGCCTCCACCGGTGGCCGAGGCGGGAACCGCGTCTTCAGTTTACGTGGCTAACGTCCTTGACCACTGGACCACCCGGCCACGGCGGTACCCGTCCCAAATTTTGATGGAATTTCTGGTTGTTTGCTAGCAGTCGGGATTTTTTTACACAAAATCTGTGGCAAACACCCCTATAACCCGCTTGATGAAAAGCGGTTACCGGAATCTACGGATGTTTGCAAATCCAGGGATGTTACATGCGCGTTACGGACCCTTGAAAAACCTGTCCATGCCCACTCCTTTTGTGAAGAACTCCATACTGTAGATGAACCCTATACTTCAACCGAATAACAGTAAATGTCATGTCAAATAAGCGCAAGCGCTGGTACTTACGATAGCGACAGCTATATCTGACCTGCTAATCCAGAGAGAAAAATAAGCCTTATTGAGATTAATCCGGTTTCCTCACGATTTCACCTCAGACCACCAGAACTAGTTAAATAGGAGATAGGATAGGGACTATAGTTAGTGGTACAATGATTTTGCAGGCCTAACAGGCGAGCGCGCCATCTATCGGCGGCGGACGGAACAAGAGCCTCCGCCGGGCGCGCCGCCCGAAAAGCCGAAGCGTCTGCGATTGGTTCTAGATGTCTCTGGAAGCATGTACAGGTAAATTACTAAGAGATATTAATTCTAGTATAAATGTGAAGTCCAAAAAAAAAAACGGGTTTATCAAACCACCATAATATCATTAACACCATCATCACTATATCATTATGTATCATTTTTAACTGTCGTTAAACTAAAGTAGAAACCTATTTACGGCGCCCGTATATATTGCGTAGTTACTGAATTGCCAAACGTCAACTTTTCACAAGTAGAGTTAATATAATGGACGGATAATGTACGGAGCCATACAGCGCCAGTTACATTCAATCAATCATTTATTATTTCGTCATCATAGGTATAAAATACATTTAGTACAGGTGATAGGGTGTTTTTCGTGTAGCAACTATGATGTACCTTTCCGGCGTACGACATTTTTAAACATAACTACCCAGATAAATTAATTTTCAATTAAAATACATGTTACAAACAGAAAAAAAGCAAATAAATAAAAAAAAATGTCAATAAACCTTACATACTACACCTACAATTACTAATAAGAATGTACAGCCAGTTTAATATTAAATTACATTTAGGAATAATATAACAAATTCGATGTCAATATATTTATATAAGTACTACTATCACATAGAAAATCTTGAACATTATAGTAACATTTTTCCAAAAGAAATTTGCGCAACAACCATTTAAATTTCTTCGGGCCAGTACTTTTGAAGTCAGAAGGCAGTTTATTATATAGCCTTGGGCCCATTGTCACAATACTGTTGAGCATAAGGCTAGTTTGACACGTTTCTAGGTGCACACCAGGGTTTCTAGGACGCAGATTGAAATCTTGTGGTGGCTCTCTCCTTTGGAACAGATCAGGGTTAGAGTTAACAAATACGCAGCACTCATATATGTAGAGAGATGGCAATGTTAATATGTTACATTGAATGTAAAATTTGAAGTATGAAGCGTTTATAGACTAAATAACTTTTTGAATTACCATTACATACCATTTATAAAACACTTATTACAGTGGTATCAAATATATCTTAAAATATATGATTTTGAAAATTCCGAATAGACGGGACGATACTTTAAACAAACCTGTAACATATAAACATAACCCATGAATTTTACTTTCAGATTCAATTCGTATGACGGGCGTCTAGAACGTTCAATGGAGGCCGTAGTACTCCTAACTGAGGCCATGAAGGGTTACGAGACACGCATCAGATACGACATCTACGCGCACTCTGGTGAAGAAAAAGCACTGGAGCTCGTTAGGGTGGACCGTCCACCTGAGAACGAGAAACAGCGATTGCAGGTATATGGCTGTTCAGAGTAGACCGCTAACAAGGAATTGCGATTGCAGATATATGTTATTTCGGAGTAGACCGCCAACAAGGAACAGTGATTGCAGGTATATGGTTTTTAGGGTAGACCGCCAACAAGTAACAGTGATTGCAGGTATATGGTTTTTAGGGTAGACCGTCAACAAGGAACTGTGATTGAAGGTATATGGTTTTCAGAGTGACCTCCAACAAGGAACAGTGATTGCAGGTATATGAATTTTTAGAGTTGACCGCCAACAAGGAACAGTGATTGCAGGTATATGTTTTTTTCAGAGTGACCTCCAACATGGAACAGTGGTTGCAGGTATATGGTTTTTCACAGTAGATCGCCAACAAAAAACTGTGATTGAAGGTATATGGTTTGTCAAAGTTTACTCCCTGCCTGAGAACGAAAAACAACAACTACATGTACCATTTTTAACATTATTGCGACGACATAAGAGCTATCAATGATCAAATAAGGGTGTTGCTATTAGTGCATTGTTACATGCTTCGCGGGGTTTTAAGGATGACAGTTTTTATAAGGGATGTTGTCATAATGACATACGATATCTATGCGCATTCTGGCGAAGAAAAACCACCCAGTCAGTCAAAGTAGATCGTCTGCCTGAGAACGAGAAACAGCGATTGCAGTCATATGGTTTGCTATACATACCATGGAGGCCGTAGTGCGAGCCGAGGCCATAAATGGCTACGAGACGTGCACCATATACGACTTCTACGATTCTACGTGCTCTCTGGTGAAGAAAAAGCACTAGCGCTAGTCAGTGTGGATCGTCTGCCGAGAACAGTGATTGCAGGTATATGTTTTTTTAGATTAGACCGTCTGCCCGAGAACGAGTTACAGCGATTGCAGGTATATGGTTTTTCAGAGTATTGGTTTGTCAGAGTTTACCGCTTGTCTGATAACAATAAGTAGCGGTTTGTTCTTCGTGTTGACTAATCTACTTAAAACTCAAAACACGATATATCGAAAGTCGTACTTTCGAAAGTATCAGTCGTTATCAACATTGGAAATCAGTTTGCAACTGAATAATAGAAAAAAAGCCTACACTTCACCTTTTAGACCACTAATCTCTGCGCTCAAGATCTGTTTTTCTTTTTTTTTAGTTATCTTTTTTTAATACCAAAAGGCAAACAAGCATGCGGCCGCAAGCCTAGTCGAGTCTTCCACTTTGCAATTGGTCTCCAGTTGGTATCAAAGTTCACAAGGAATAACTGTGATGGGGGGGCCTCCATTAAGGCCTCGTCAATATAATCACACCACACAAAATTTTGATTTTTTGCCCGTCCCAATTTGTGACGTGACCCTTGCTGTAACGTAAGGTGTTTTTGAGGCATATTTCTTAAATATCTTCCAACGAAAAAAAACTCCTGTGTCAATGTAAAATAACCTTATCTCCACAGATCATACGGACTATGCACGCGCACGCGCAGTTCTGCTGGTCGGGCGACAACACCCTGCCCGGAGCCCAGCACGCCATAACTACTCTCGCGGCCGAAAATAATGAGGAGGACTCCGTTGTGCTCATACTTTCTGATGCCAATCTGAGGAGGTAAGACATGCGTTATTACCTATACAAGCCTTTATTTTGTGAATGCAATTTATTTTGACATGTAAACTATAATGTACATTTCCAATCAGAAATAAATGAATATAATCTAATCTATTTAAGGATGGTATTCCAGCTGTTCAATGTGCATTGCGTTTCACTCTCTTATTAAGAAAAATGTGGGATGGAAATACACATTGGACTAAGTAATTGGACAGGTGGAATACCATTCTAACATGCAAGCTATAGTTCGGGCCAGTCCTTTCCGTCAGTAGAAAAGGCGGCAAATTTTGAAAATATAGGCGCGAAGGGTTGTCCTTCCATAGAATGAATTATTTTATCCGCATTTGCATTAGGTTTTATTTCTTGTGTTGCAGATACGGCATCCCGCCCGAGCACTTGGGCGCCATCTTGATGTCGGAGCCCAAAGTGCAGGCGCACGTTATATTCATCGGCAGTCTTGGCGACGAGGCCAACTCGTAAGTAACTGCTAACTTGTTTATTTGCTAGACGAATTGAGAATCTCCTGGATCTTAAGTTAGTTAAAACTTCCTCACTTCGGTTGCCGGTAAAGTGCTGAATTTCTAGGTGTTCATATTCAAGTTTTGAATATTAACTATGATTGTTATAGTTTGTCCTTTTTACCATTTGCTGTTGACAATTTTAATCTGTTCCAGCCTTTTGCGCAAGCTGCCAGTAGGCCACGCCCACGTGTGTATGGACGTGGCGTCGTTGCCGCACATCATGCAGCAGATATTCGCCGCCTCGCTACTGGACAACGCCGAATAGAAATTTGCTCTGAACAGTAAAAGCGCCGGCCAAGAACAGAAGACTGTTTTAACCCTATGAACGTCAAAGATGTTAGCGAACACGTATGGCTGCAACCTAATCTCAACCTTCGTACGTTCCGACAAGGTTCACGAAGACACGCCGCGCTCGATAGGCGTGACATTGATGCATCAAGGCGGTTTGTTTACATTTACCCTTAAACTTTCCATCCCCCCTCATCGCACCGGTTTCCTGACCAACTCCTATACTGTTCAGGCGATACGCCTGTGGAACGACCTTCCACTCAATATCAGAAAAGTTCAAAGTAAATTAACTTTCAAGCGCATGTTGCGCAACCATTTATGACAGATGTATGTAGTGTTTCACAGTAGGTACATGTATAATGTATACATATTATATATGTAGATATTTATGTAAGTATATCATACAACGGTCTGGCCTAGAGGGTAGTGACCCTGCCTATGAAGCTGATGGTCCCGGGTTCAAATCCTGGTAAGGGCATTTATTCGTGTGATGAGCATGGATA
The DNA here is from genome assembly GCF_033807575.1 of Cydia pomonella. NCBI lineage: Eukaryota > Metazoa > Arthropoda > Insecta > Lepidoptera > Tortricidae > Cydia > Cydia pomonella. The sequence continues at coordinate 18,501,628 of NC_084715.1, read as the reverse complement.
TTTGTTCCTTAGTCATGGGTGTTTTCTATGTCTTTTTAATAATTTACATATTATATGTATCGTTGTCTAAGTACCCTTAACACAAGCCTTATTGAGCTTACTGTGGGACTTAGTCAATTTGTGTAATAACTAATAATGTCCTATAATATTTATTTATTTATTTATATGTTTAAGTTTATGATTTCATTATATTATATTAATTAGTATTAAATTTGTAAATATCGGTTAATTATTCTCAAGTACACCTAACCCCTGCCTGCACCTAACAAACATCTGGTCTCGTTCGTCCATCTCTTTTTGACCCGGTGGTTGACTGGTAGAGAATGCCTTAAGGCATTAACTCCACCATATTTACTTAAAATTTTATGTGCAATAAAGTATAAATAAATTTACAGAGGCCTACTGCGAACCGCGAAAATCAGAAATGTAGATAACGAAATTTCGATTTTCATGTATCGCGGTAGGCCCTCAGTATGTGCTAGTGGCGCCCCCTACGTAGAGTTCTACGTGATGTCCCCTATTAAGCCTGTAATTGGAGGTATAGTTTCCTGGTTATCACAAATGTGAACAAAAACCCATATACTAAATAAGTTTGGATTGAAGTTTTCTATTAATATAATAATCACTCAAACGGCAAGCTCCCGGGCGCAAGCGAGCTAATGTGAACCTTATTCGAAAGTGTGAAGGTTACTTTGACAGCGTCCGCCATAACACCTATAGTTGTCCTTGGCACTGTGGGCACGACAAGTTACGACGCCTTTAGGGGTTCTTGGCGTTCAAAGGGTTAAGGCGTGAGGGATCCATTCTTTATCCATAGACGGACCTTAGGGTACCTAAAGGTAAATGGTTTTACGATCATAATTTTGGATTGGTGTACCTAACTTGAATAAATGCTACCTCACTGTAAACCATGTTTGCTTGTACATAAGTATACCTTTAGTGTAAGCTATAATGTATATTTTGTTACCTTTTATGATGTTATTAATATTTTATAATATGTGACGTTATTAAATCGATGTATTTAAAACTATATTTTTATTCATTTCTTCTTTAAATAATTCCTAAAGGTATTAAGTGCTTTTTAGGGTTCCGTACCCAAAGGGTAAAACGGGACCCTATTACTAAGACTTCGCTGTCAGTACGTCTGTCTGTCTATCCGTCTGTCACCAGGCTGTATCTCATGAACCGTGATAGATAGACAGTTGAAATTTTCATAGATGATGTTTTGCCGCTATAACAACAAATACTAAAAGGTACGGAACCCTCGGTGGGCGATATGATATGTATATTGTTAATTAAGTATTTATAAATCGTGATACGGTAAAAAAGATCTATATGGATAAATAAAGTTAATAATATAATTAAAAGGATTTTTTTGTAGAAGTTTGACATTTAAAATAACACTGGCACGTCTGTGCTATAAAAATCGCTGCAAAGGTATCTTGGTCCAACTATCTATGGCGCTAAGCACACTGGATAGGAGTCGCTCGTCGTTCCGATGTTTGAAAAAGACAACGCTATGCACGTATTTTAGCGACATCTCGCTCGCACATTGGAACGACGTGCGAATCGTATCCAGAGTGTTGAGACTGCTAAGCGCCTATACTATATATACACCTGTGTGGGCTGTATACGCGCCTGCATCCAATGCAATAAGTGAAAGTTCGGAAGTGGGTCTGGTTATGCGCAGTCGTCTCGCTAAAAACTAACTACTATAAAGCGTTGGTGGGGATGTGTCTGAGTGTGTTTTTTCTCATAAAATGTACACAGTGATGTGCGAATCTTACAGTTGCAGTTGTTTTAATAAGAATCTATAAAAAATGTGTAGTTTTCAAGCCAAAACTTATCCTGTTGTCCGTGAGGTGTTATTGCCTTAAGGAGATACTTAAATTGCACTTTTAGACCAGAAAAAGGCTTTTTTCTAGGTTAAGTGATACAATCCGACGGTAAACATGGATATAATTACATTAAATAATATATTTGTAACGCATCTAGCGTAAATTTATTTTGTTTACCCAGATTTCCCGTTATTCATTCATCCAGTACTTAAGCTTCGTCGACACTTCGGAAATAAAAGTAAACAAAATAAATTCGGGATTAACCCGTTACAAATTATGACTTACTGGTGTTCAAAACGCGCAAGTTTTAAATGTTAAACTTTTTAAGTGTATCAAATTTATTTGAACATGGGCATCAGAGTAAGAACCAGAGGGAGAATAGTAGCAAAAGCAGCGGGGAGGGCCGCCGCTGCGGGCTTGTGGAGAATAATGAGAGACATGGGGGTTGCTCCAACAATTATCATCATGGTGATCGTGAGTGATTTTATACTGGCAAAAAACTTAGTAGCTAAATCTCGTCTTGGACTGTCAGCATCTATTAGTAGCGGATGAAATAACGCGCCTATCTACCATCCCGGAAAACTTTTCCAAATATAGATAAATCTCTAAAATTCACGTTTAAAAGTATCTTTTCAGATTTAACCATCAGTGATAGATACTTTTGACTCGTTGTTTGATCCCCTACTTTTGATGCTGACTGCATGTGTCCGTGAAGTGTTCGAATAGACATTCCATATTTGAATTTAGCTTGCTACTATGCTAACTGATATATTAAAAGGAGGAAAATCACTTATGGCAGAACTATTGCAAGTGACCAGCTTTCAGGTTTAAATAATAGTTCCTAATCTCTCCGGTGGCGCTAGGTAGGCTCATGGATTACATGAACCATAGAGGTATAATCATATAAAGATGAAATGGGGGAGGGGCAACGAATAACCCGACCAAATTACGTAGGTTGTTTTGGGTATGTTGTCAGGAATGTTAAAATGTGTTTTTAATTTTGTCGCATTGCGTAACTATGTTCTGTCCCTCACGGGCGCACGCGTATAGTACATCTATATAAATACTAGGTCTATGACATTTTATTTCGGTGTATTGTGGCGCCGCCTATTTAATGTTTTTTTGATGGACACTTTTCATACATAGAGATGTTCCTCCTTTTATTCCACACTCCATAATTAGATTGGCGTCTATCTCATTTAAATTTATTTCGACTCCCGTAGGGTTGTAAATTCTGGAAAAAATAAATCTATTTTTTAGAACGTTTTGAAATTTTCGTATCTTCTGTATTTGGAAAAGAATGCCAGCATTTGGATAACAAAACACGATTAAGCAGGAGTAGCTATGTAAACAATGGATTCAATATGAATCGAAAAAATCACAAGTTCTTTTCAATGTGCTTTTTTTCCGTTTATTTCCGATTTTTCGTTTTTATCGGAAAAATAAGTATAGACATTAAGTGACATTGTTTTTTTTAGAATAAAACTTTTAAAAACATGGCTATTTGAAAAAAAACGGGAATTTTTCAACCCTACCTGCTGGACGGACATGTACTTAAACCAGCTTTATTCTGTCAAGCAACTTTCACCGCTTGCGAGATTTCGCATTTTTGCGTCCACCTCCAGATTTAATCGGTCTCAAGGAAAGACAATTCTTGCGTGCACACGACATAATCAAAATGTGACAATATAAGGGTTTATTAGATCCACACGGGCGCCGGGCCCGATGATCCTTGCAAGGGTCGTTTTCCGTTTCACGAAATATCAGAACATCGTTAACAATATTTGAAATGTAAAAAGGAACCAAAAGAAGCATGCTTCTTCTTTCCAACAAGCTTTGTTTAATGTATTATTTCTATCAACAGGTATTACTCCTGTTATGTTGCTGCCTTGCGAAACTCGCGAGCATCGGAGACTCTGAGAGCCAAATGAAACCAAACAACGAACAAGCTACCGCTCCAATTATTACCGTGGACGAAAGTCAAGTTAACACCCCGGAGTAACTACATTAGAACGAGAGGGTAAACTAGGGGGGGGGGGGGTGAAGTTGATATCACCGGAGGCCAACGCCCATGCATTAGAACCCACTCAAGGTGCAGTAGGTTCAGAAAACGTATATCAAAAAAAGTCTTAGCGCTTTTAAGGATTATAATACGACTGCCATAAATTTAATTAGCAATCTTAAGGCCTTTCTCGAGGGGTTGTATCGATTAAAATCCTGAGTTTTTGACTTTCGCTCAATACAAAAAAAATCACGAACATAGGTCAAAACTGCACTTAATAAATTTGTAACAAATTATGCACAAAAGCTAAAAATATAAAAATTGCTTATAAAAATCGGCAACATTATATTGAGGGATTTTATTTGATTCAACGTAGGTACAATAGGGTTGTTTCCATCTACAAATCTTAGGGCAGAATTGTATCCCAATATTTTTTTTTGAATTATTTGAACATGTTTAACTACTTTTAGGGGACCTGTAATGACCATCTTTTTGTAAATATTGAATTTAAAATATCTTTTGGCACACGTCACGTGACCAAACTCGAAACGTCTTTGAAGATTCTGATGATGTCACAACTCTCGGATTGACACTGTTGACGGTTAGGCGATAAACAACAAATGACAAATGTCAGTTGACAGTTCGTATATATCTACGTATGTTAGTACGGTCGCCAAATCTCAAAAGCCCTCTAGAAACACGATTTAATTGACTCGGCTCGGCCTTACCCACAACCGGTATCAATGTGTTCGGACAGTTCTCCTGATCACCGTACATGCGGTAGTAAAGCGGAAAAATGGTGGAGGGGATAGTAATGACGTCACAAAGATGGCGGCCGGACCTATTCTTTTTGGCGGTGTATCTCGAAAACCACTTAACCGATTTTAATCATCGAGGTGTCAAATAATAGCTTATATTATGGAGATTATTTCCTTTTCTACAAACATTTACGTGAAACCTATAGGAAAAAAAATAATCACAAAAAACAGTTTTTTTATAAAATTATTATTTTTTATTTTGTAAAAATCTCCGTAAATATTAGCATTTTGCAAATTTTGTTTAGTATAAAACATATTGCTTCATTATCAAGGAATATAATGAGCCTTAAAACATACAGATCGAGTAATAAACAATGAAGCTACACTCATTTATTTGCGCATGGGTAACGATAACTGGCTTTTACCGGTCGAAACTGTGGTGACTGTTACGATACGTATTTAATGGAATTTATAGAGTATCGGTTTTAATTACTGAAATTATAATGACAATTATAAAAACCAGACACAATAATGTTACCTTACTTCGACGTTTAGTCTCTTTTTTCGTCTTAATCATAGGTAGGTACATATTTCTTTTTACTTAAAAATTTTATACAGGGTGAACTTTTAACCACCAGTCATACTCTGCGCAGCGACTTTATAGGTCATACTGAACAACTTTTACTATTAGTAGTCCCCAAGCCGCTCCGAGGCCAGATTTAATTGACTCAGCTCGGCCTTACCCACAACCGGTATCAATGTGTTCGGGCGTTTCTCCTGATCACCGTACATGCGGTAGTAAAGCGGGAAAATGGTGGGAGGGGATAGTAATGACGTCACAAAGATGGCGTCCGGACCTATTCTTTTTGGCGGTGTATCTCGAAAACCACTTAACCGATTGTATTCATCGAGGTGTCAACTAATAGCTTATATTATGGAGATTATTTCCTTTTTACAAACATTTACGTGAAACCTATAGGAAAATAATAATCACAAAAAACATTTTTTTTTATACATTTGGTTGGTAGGTTTGTCTTATGTTTTAAAGCAGTAAAATCTTTCAAGTCGAAACACAGTATAAATATACATTTTGTTGTCTAATCTAAAAGTATGATGTTCATTGTTTAAGACTGATTAGTGATTACTGAATTAAATAACATGCTATTTGTTATTTTTGTTTTATTTTTTAAATCAGGTATTAATTTATTCACTATGTATCACTATACAGGCAAAATGTGTATCATAGTTGGTCTGTAAGTACTTACTACTTGTGTCGAATATAGGTATAATATGAAATTTTAACCACCAGCCATACTCTGCGCAGTGACTTTACAGGTCATACTGAACAACTTTTATTATGGGACCAATGCCGAATCACGCAAGAAAATTTGGATCTGGAATGACACCCACTGGCTGTGCCCTACCACACAAAGCGAGATGACATTCACAATGCCCATACCTCTCTTTTGGACGTAGTTTAAGGACGTACCCGGGTCCATGACGCATGCTCGCCACACCGCTGCTTAAAATAAGCTGACGCACCGTAAATTGAACTGCGTAAAAATCGCAAAAAATATTACACGGAGATCTTATGGCAGACACCGTACCGGTGACGTAAAAGACGCAACTGTTTTGCGAACAAAAAAGATTCGCGTGAAGCACGTCACTGCGATTCCGTACCGTCACTGTTTTTTAAACAGCGGTGTGGGGAGCATGCGTCAAAAACGGTACGCATACGACGCGTCCCTGCGATTCCGTATCGTGACCGTTTTTTAAGCTGCGGTCTGGTCGCACCTTGTATTGTATTGTATTGTATTGTATTCGGGCGATTTTTCCGCAACTCGACGACTTGCGCCTATTTTGCGTGATATGTTGGGGGTGGGCTAGTCCTGCCAGCCCAGCTCCTCGAGGAATCCTATCAAACCTTTGATGTTGAGTAGGACCTCGGGGAGGTCTCTCGGAGATCCGAGATGTTTAGCCCTGTATGGAGTCACTCCGCTGCATTCCAGCACCACGTGAGAGGCTGTTTCTTCTGTCTCCATGCAACCTCGGCACAGGGGACTGTCTGTGACACCTGTTGTGAAAAGATGTTTGTTAAATAGTCCATGACCTGTTATGACACTGGTTACCATACTCAGTCGGACCTTCCCTAGTTGCAGGAGCGCCCTTGTGAGTTTTCCGTTGATGCCAGGCATGGCTTCTTTTGCCTGTCTGCATCCAGTCTGGTTCAGCCAGTGTTCTGTGTGTAGTTTCCCTGTACGTGCCAGCAGCATTGAGCGTACCTTACTAAATGGTATCGGTAGAATCGTTTCCGGACCAATCGCCCCCGCATTCGATCCTTGCCTGGCAAGCTCGTCCGCAGCATCGTTACCTCGGGATCGTTCCGGTTCGTGGCATTCGTGTATAAGTTTGGATGTAACTATATGGCTATTTAGAGCCATTAAGACTGCTCTACTGTCGGAGAGTATGCGGATGGAGGATCCTACTACCTTCCTTGCAGTGATGGCAGCCGCCGCGTTTATGATGCCCATGCACTCAGCTTGGAATACCGAGTTATGGGCTCCTAGCGGAGTGGTGATCGACATGTTCAGGTCTTCTGAGAAGGTTCCAGAGCCCGATCCGCTGTCTGTTTTGGACCCATCAGTGAAGATTCTCAGCTCCCGGGGATTGAGTCCTTCATGATTGTCGTCCTCATATAACTGTATTTTGTACCTTTTATCGAAGATAGCTTGTTTGTGAATCCGGTCCGTGCCTGACCTAAGCACTGGAAATTCGTCATACACCTTTTCCAGGCATTTTGTGTGAAGAGCTCCTGTGATGTTAGACCATATCTTGAGGGTTCGCAACCTTACCGCTGAGAGACTGGCCTCTTGCTGTATGTGTAGGTGCAGCGGTGGAAGGTTTAGCATGACCTCCATGGCTGCAGTCGGGGTAGACCTCGTGCAGCCAGTGGTGGCCGCGCATGCGAGCCTTTGAAGTCTTTGTAGTTTGTCTCGTACGTTGCCTAGGTTTGTTCTTGGCCACCAAACCAGAGCACCGTAACAGAGTAAGGGGCGGATTATCGTCTTATAGAGCCAGAGGGTAATTTTCGGGTTGAGTCCCCACCTCTTACCAATCATCCTTCTGCACTGCCAGAAGACAACTCCCGCCTTGTCTATCCGTTTGTTGATGTGGTTGTTACAATTGAGTTTATTGTCGAGAGTTAGTCCTAAGTACTTAACTTCATCGGACAGCTGTAGCTCATTTTGGAAAAGTGTTGGTCTGGTAAAGTTGGTCGCACCTTTATATGGGCAGTCAAAATTTTTTTCGCGATTTCGGAATTGGTCGCATAGTAAAAGTTGTTAAGTATGACCTATAAAGTCGCTGCGCAGAGTATGACTGGTGGTTAAAAGTTCACCCTGTATAAAATTTTTAAGTAAAAAGAAATATGTACCTACCTATGATTAAGACGAAAAAAGAGACTAAACGTCGAAGTAAGGTAACATTATTGTGTCTGGTTTTTATAATTTCAGTAATTAAAACCGATACTCTATAAATTCCATTCAATACGTATCGTAACAGTCACCACAATTTCGACCGGTAAAAGCCAGTTATCGTTACCCATGCGCAAATAAATGAGTGTAGCTTCATTGTTTATTACTCGATCTGTATGTTTTAAGGCTCATTATATTCCTTGATAACGAAGCAATATGTTTTATATTAAACAAAATTTGCGAAATGCTAATATTTACGGAGATTTTTACAAAATAAAAAATAATAATTTTATAAAAAAACTGTTTTTTGTGATTATTTTTTTTCCTATAGGTTTCACGTAAATGTTTGTAGGAAAGGAAATAATCTCCATAATATAAGCTATTATTTGACACCTCGATGATTAAAATCGGTTAAGTGGTTTTCGAGATACACCGCCAAAAAGAATAGGTCCGGCCGCCATCTTTGTGACGTCATTACTATCCCCTCCACCATTTTTCCGCTTTACTACCGCATGTACGGTGATCAGGAGAACTGTCCGAACACATTGATACCGGTTGTGGGTAAGGCCGAGCTGAGTCAATTAAATCTGGCCTCGGAGCGGCTTGGCGACCGTACTATGTATGTAGTTATGTGTCAAACCGTAAACTGTGACGTCACACAATTTTCAGAGCGTTTTGGGCGCGAAAGCATCTGTCAAAATATATTTTGTAAATTTAACATATTTAAAGCCGTTTTTAGTATAAAACTTGAATTTTAGGGCAACTTTTAGTTAATATAGAACGTAATACAAGCGTTCCCAAAAATTGGAAACAACCCTATTAATTCAAATTGAAATAACTGGTGACCGAAGAACTGGCGGCTTCCTCGCACAACGTATCACTATTGCAATACAACGAGGAAATGCCGCCAGCAAGCCTATTTACCCTCAAGCCCTCAAGGGCCTCTTTTAGATTTAAGCTATAGTTATAGCAATCCTCTGTATATATCCGTTATGTTGATTAAAAGTATTCAATAATAAATGCGGATATCCTATCCGCGCTCCCGGGCACTTACTTCCTCGCTATCTCGCTCCCGCTTACGATCAGTGAAAGTGAGAGAAGAACACGAACTTACTGGGTCTTGAGAAAGATTCTGAAGGACCACGACGGAAACGCTTATTAAGCGGGAAATCGTATTGTGAATAAAGTATGAAAAGAAGTTGCAGGATACGTAAAATGGCGTAGGTATAAAAATTACCAATAAAAACTAATAGGTTGGTACCTACAATTCTGTGGCCCTAGTGAAAAAGGGTACAAGTTTCTGGCAGCGCAGGTGTAAAGGGGTCTAAGTTCCACGTAACACTTATGCCCTTATACACCTAAACTACCAGAGACTTGTACCCTTTTTCACTAGGGCTTATTCATGCCATGTTTCATGTTATGCAGCATGCCGTTTATAATGAGAGACTTAATTGTTTTTTTGATAAAAGACAAAAGAAAAAGAAGAAGAGGAGTCTTTGTATCACCGCACCGTTCGCCGTCGACAGGGTGTTCATCCTCATACCCTAGAGCCTAACTGGTCGCGTACTGTGCGGTTTAAGAGGAACTTCCTCCGCGGACGCTCCGGCTGTGGATTGCGAACGAATTTCGATTATAAAAACATTTTTAGTGCAAAATTAGTTTTTTTTTCTATTTTATATATTCTCTGTCTCGGTCTCGGTCGAGAATCTCATTGAATCTCGGTCTTGGTCTCGGTCTCGGTCTCGGCCGAGACAGAAAAAAGCGTTCTCGGTCGGACCTGAGTCTATTGTCAAGGCGTTAGAGTGCGTGTTCAGATATTTGTGAGCACCGCCTCGATATATCAGATGGCGACTGTACCTAATGTAGGCTATATTGTAGGTATATTTACAGTAAAAGTTTACAATTTTATGTAATTAAATGAATGAATTTGAAATGCATTTTAATTTATCATAAGAATACTAATTCTATACATTCATTGTGTTTTCGCTTTATAAGCTTAATAAATATTGATGAATGAGTTTTTATAGAAAATTTTATATAGATTATTTATGTTTCAAAATACTCGTATTTTTTGATTTGACTTAAAAAAGGACCTGGAAATTGATTATAATGTTGATATAAGCATTATATGATCTGTGATATAAGTGCTCATTCGCGCACAAAGTAGCACCATATGTACTAAAAATAGTTATTTGTACAACAAGAGAGCAAAAATTGATATTTGTTCGAGTGCTTATTTTGAGTCCCGTGCAAGCGAAAGATTCTATAATTTAGAATCTTGAGCGTAGTAAAGGACTCAAAAGCGCACGAGATGTAAATAACTTTGATCTCGTGTGGTACACAAAAATTTTCACGTCAGTCAGCCATCAAAAAATACAACCTGAAAAAATGTAATCCAGACGGACGGATCACTATTTCACTCATGTTTTCTGAAGGTATTCTAACAATTAACTTTAATTACCGCAATAAAACAAAACGAAGGAAATTTCAATAAAATAATACGAAAATAATGAATTAACGAACATCAATTGACAGTTCAATCGACAACTTATTTTTTGTAAAAAAAAACTTTGTAAGATCCGGTCCGTATTGCGGATACTACTATTTGTCAACTATAGTAGAGATCGTTAAAAGTAGTTAAGTAGAATTATTTACTGTGTAACAATTACGTAAATTTGTATAAGTTCATTGTTTTGATTGTATAATAAAATACGTAAAATATGGTGTTTTTATTAAATTTTAAACTTTTATTTCATTAATTAATTATTACGAATGAAGACTCGTAGGGTGTTTTGGAATGATGCGGTCTGACTTATTTCGGGGGTCTATTATAAACCGTCAATATACCGTTGAATTACGTAGGTATGCACTTTTTTGTTTCTTTCTTTTTGCTAATGACGTGAAAGGGATAAAGACAATATAATCCAAATATTTCGAACTTGTATTAGGCCTAGGGTTGCCACCCGTACTTTTATAAAAAGTATTGTACTCTATTTTAGCTTTGTGTACTTTATATTTTACGAAGCACTAAAAGTACGCCAAAATACTTTATTTACGACCTTTATTCATTAATTATATTTTTTTAAGCGAAACATGCAAATTTTGGAAATTTCATATCTATATTCACCAGGAAAATACATTTGACAATGTTCCTGAACGCAACCTTAATCATACGCTTCGAACTTGACAAGTCAACGGTTGACATTGACAGCTGTCAATAAAGTTTTCGTTGGCGGTTTAACTCGGCGGGTAAATGCTAAGTATAAAAGTTTTGCGTTGAATTGTTAGTTTTCTTTGAATCGTGTGAAGCAGTCGAAGTTTCTTTAAATTAAAATGGAAAGTGACTTGAGTGACGAAGATTCGGTGGCAAGTCCTAGTGTGAACAGCTACAACTACAATACGCCTAAAAAACGTAAAGTGCAAAAACGCATACAGAAATATAAAACTACTTGGGAAGCTGATTTTCCATGGATGAAAGGCGATCCAAACAATGAGTTCAATGGAAAATGCACCGTATGTGGCGTTGTGTTCACAATTGCATCAGGTGGCTTAGGACGAGTGAGCATTATTTTATTTATATCACATCACATCACAGCATATTCTATTACCTTCAACTAGATTGCTTTGAACTAATAAAACCTATTGCTTGCTTTTTATAATAAACGAGATGACTTCAAAGCCAAGTACCAACAAAACAACTGGCTACATTGATTGCCTTGACTTAACAGTAAAAAATATTCCACTTTATGTATCAAATCAACCAAATTAGTCAGTTTAATTCATTTGTTCAGTATAGATTTCAATGCATTGTAAACAACCTTTCATCTTTGGCTTTTGTAGCATATAGGTACAGTTTTGATATCGTTATTGGTTTTGATCAAACTATTATTAGTCTAAATAAATAAATTATATTAAAATTTCCTTACCAAAAAATTAATAACTTTATTATACTGTCTGTATTGTATAAATTGCATTGTATGTGTGTTTTTGTGTTGTTTATATGTTTGTGACCTGATTTGTGTGTGTGTAATGTACTAACTAGTATTGGTGATAGAATAAAGTGGATAGGAGGTGGAGGTAACAAGGTTTGTTATTTTAATTTTCAGATAAAACAACACCAAGATTCAAAGCAACACAAAATTAAAATGAATATTAAAAAAACATCAGGGATTTTAAATAAATTTCTTGCAACTCCATCTACTTCTGCAACTGCATGTCTTAACAATAACACAGAGAATGTTACAGCTGCTGAGCTTACCTTAACATATCATGCCATAAAGCACAATCTTTCATATAACAGTATGGACTGTTTAGTGAAATTAAATAAAATTATCTATGTAGATTCCAGCACAGCAACCAGCATTCGACTAGGCCGAACCAAAATGGAGGCTTTAGTAACTGAGGTGTTGGGGCCATATTCTCTTCAGGGTGTTATAGATGATTTAAAAAATGAAGACCAATACTTCAGCCTTCAAACAGATGCATCTAACAAAAAAAATATTAAGCTGTTTCCTCTTGTTGTGCAATATTTCTCTGCAAAAAATGGTCTTCAAACAAAGTTGCTTGATTTCTATGAAAATAGTAATGAAACTGCAGATGGCATGTTTAATGCAGTAAAGGAGTCATTGGAAAATCTTAGTTTGACTTTTGAAAATGTTTGTGGATTTAGTGCTGATAATACAAATGCAAACTTTGGTGCTCGACACTCTCTATTTACAAATATTAGAGATGAGGTCCCGGATGTGTTAAAAGGCAACTGCCATGCACATATTATTCACAATTGTGTGAAGCGTGCCATGGACTTCCTTTCTTATGATGTTGAAAACGTGATTTTAAAAATTTACAGTCACTTTGCACATTCAGCAGTAAGGAGAGAAGAATTAAAAAAATTTGTTGAAGCAGTTGATGGTAATTTTCATGAATTGAAACGACATGTGGGAACACGCTGGCTTTCACTTTTACCTTGTGTGGACACAGTTTTGATAAACTGGACAGCGATAAGAAATTATTTTGTAAGTCTAGGTGAAGATTGCCCAATGATAATACAAAATTTATTATTATTGAATAGTAGTGAAGATTTAATAGAAGTGTATTTAAATTTTTGCAGCCATATATTAAATGTATTCAGTAAAACTATTAAGAGCCTGGAGGGTGATTCTATTACAGTCTTAGATGTTTTCAATATAATGACAAATATAAAAAAAGATTTACTGAAAAGAAAAGAGGATAAATTTTATGGATTTATGACAATACAGAAAATAGAATCACTGGAACAATCTTCACCTGGACAGAAAAATAAAATCTGTAAAAACTTTGATTTATTTATAGACAAAGCTGTAAGTTATCTAGAAACATGGTTTAACTTTGATAATGACAACTGGTTAGCCATCATAAGTCACTTTGACTTAAATTCGGCATTATCCTTTCAACAGATTTTTAAAATAGTTGAAATGTTGAATATGCAATCAAAATTAGATATGGATTGCCTTTATACAGAAGTAAACCTTCTAAATGATGTGAGGGAAAAAATTTACAACAGTAGTTTTAAGGATTTTTGCACGGCCAAAAAATGGGAATCCATCTTTTCTCAGGAAACAGTGTTTCCCAATATATTTAAAGTGGTATCACGTTTACTGTCAGTTCCCGCCACCTCAGCATTTACAGAAAGGGTGTTTTCCGTAATGAATGCGAAATGGCGGGATGACAGAAACAAAGCTTCCATTAAGCTTATCAGAAATGAACTACTAGTTTATTTAAATTTGTGCATGCCATGCTTAGAAGCTATAAACATATTTCAAGCTGATAAGAAACTGTTAGCCATCGCAAAATCGAACAAAAAATATTTATTTAAAAAAATATAATAAAATACTTTATTTTTATGCCGTGTACTTTTTATTTTTGTACCGTCAGACGAGAAATACTTTATTTGGGGCGCAAAAAGGTGGCAACCCTAATTAGGCCCCGCACGTTGAAATGACATTCGAATCTAAAGGTCGCTTGAATGTTATTTTGTCTCACTCGGTGAGCAAAATGCATTTTTGCTCACTATTTTTAAGCAGCAAATAACCTTTGTTCGAGCTGCTGACGTGAAAAAAATATTGTTGCCATATATGACAAGTAAAAAATGCAATAAAAACTGGTACTGTCAAAAACCACAGTATAGCATGTACAGTCAGCATCAATAGTAGTGGATGAAACAACGCGCCAAAAGTATATGATATTCCGGATAACTTTTCCAAATATAGATAAATTGTTAAAATTCGCGCTCAAAAGTATACCTTTTCAGTCTTAGTTGTTCTATATTAAAGATACCACTTTTTGTTAAGCTGTTACAGAATGGTAGATACTTATGAAACGTTATTTGATCCGCTACTTTTGATGCTGACTGTACGAGGTCTCCGATAGCATGTATGATCAACATTTTTATTTGTATATTTAATTGTAGGTACTTTTACATAGAAAATTGCTCTAAAAGGCTCAGCTTCATGTCCCGAAATTAGTCTTACAACACACTACGTGACGCTGGTTTTGAGTGATGCCTGGTAAAACTAAAACTAGAACTAAAATTAGAACGAAATCTAGAACTACAACTAAAAAACTTGATGCCACCAATATCCATGAAAATAAAAGACAATAAATATACACAGCATACATAGAATTCGAATAATTACTAATCTTTTAATGAACATATGAACGAAACGTGCTCATTCCCGCACGCGAGCGGGAAAGTAGCACCATATGTACTAAAAAAAATTCGTTGTCCATGACCAAGTAAAAAAAAAGCCGACCATGAGCATGTCGGGCCATGCTCAGTGTAGGGTTCCGTAGTTCCTCTTCCGTCACAATACGCTAAACTGGAGCATAAAATATAAGTAGTAGATTGTTAACCAAGGGATGAAACGGTGCCTTTCACCCGAGTTAAACAAATAGACAAAATTGCATATTCAGTACCAAATTTAAGTAACAAACTTACTTGCAATCGGAGACTTTGCATGCTGATTGTATGAAAATGCAAACTAAAGTGTGCAAATTAATAGATGCAACTGCGTAAGAAGATATTTGAAGTGTGGATGTGGTGGAGCTGCGTGTGTAGACCTGCAGACAGGAGGCCTACGGCGGCGAAAACCCAAATTCACAAACTGCGGGCATCTTTCTCTTTTACTCTCACTAAGACGTAATTAGAGTGACAGTAACGAGTGCCCGTTATTGACGAACTTCGATTTCCGCGGTTATGACATCCGTATGCTAAGATTTTTGCAAGTTCTTCGTATCGCTCACATATACCTATGTTAACGGCACCAGTCATGGGACATTGAAGAGACAATTTGGAGTATTTAGATATTATGTCGGCACTTGTAAAATTTCTACCACTTTATGCGTTCATTTTTGTTTAGATAGTGTAAATTAATATTAATTATCTTCCGCGCCTGAATCTAGGCCTATTTTTACGGCAACGTTTTTATTTAAGTGGGCGGGGCATTCGCTATCAACCGCTCTCAATAACAATACGAAATCAGTTGTTGTCTCACTCGTTGACCCGCTTGTTGCATGTTGATATTGCACTCTTGCGCGCTGCGTTAGATAAATGGTCACGTAGTTTCTGTGTGGATGTTTAGATGGCGCAATTATCCGAAAGAGATTTCTCGGGAAATTTACTTGCATTTTTGGACTGAATCGGTGTTATTTTGTGTTTTATGCTGTGTAATATAATATAATGTCCGTACGTACTTGTGCTTTTTAGGTGTATTGGTCCAAAATAAACCAGCAGTCGAAACCAGTTACAACGGTCGTTTTCACTGGGTCCTTTCAGCGTATTTATAAAATAACATTACTGTGTTTTATGTAAAACTTGCTGCAGAGTTTTTATATTGGTCTGACTCTAGCTATGGCGCTTAGCTCACTGGATACAATTCGCATGTCGCTCCGATGTTTGAGTGAGACAACGCTATGCACGTATTTTAGCGCCATCCCGCTGGCAGATTGGAACGATGACGTGCGAATCGTATGCAGTGTGCTAACAGAGGGCCTACCGCGAACCACGTTCGATGTGTTGCCTCTCTGTCGCACTTGTAAATTCGTACGTAAACGTGACAGGGAGGCAACACGTCGAACGTGGTTCGCGGTAGGCCCTCTGCTATGCGCCTATACTATACACGTTTTGGTTATTTGCGCGCCTGCATGCAATGCAATGAGTGGAAGTTCGGAAGTGAGTCTGGTTTTGCGCCGTCATCTCGCTAAAAACAAACTACTTACTATAAAAAAACCAACTACGTGTTATATCTGTTTGCATTGGTTGAGTGTGTTTTTTCTCACAAGTTTGTTACACAGTGATACGAATAGTCTTATAGTTACAGTGGTTTAATAAAAATCTATAAACAGTTGTGCAGTTTTCAAGTCAAAACTTAACCTATTGTCAGGAAGGTCTTTTAAATTGCAAAAAAATAAAACTCTCGACCAGAAAACGGCTTTTCTTCAAGTAAAGTTAAGTGATATAATCCGACGGTAACCATGGATAAATTATATTAAATAATATATTTCTAACGCAAATTTATTTTATATATCTCGATTTCCCGTTTGTCATTCATCTAGTACCTAACCTTCGTTGAAACGTTGAAAATTTAATAAATTCGCGATAAACACACAAAATTACAAATTATGACTAACTTTGGTGTTCAAAACGCAAAACAAAAATGTTAAACAGTGGCCTAGTTTAGGTAATAAACTTTATATAAAGTGTAGGTATCAAGTTTATTTCAAAATGGGCAGAGTAAGAAGGAAAGCGAGAATAGTGTCGACACAATTTGCGAGGGACCTCCTTGCTGGCAAGAGGCCGAGGGACATCGACATGGGGGCTACTCCAACAATTATCATCATGGTGATCGTAAGTGATGTTATTATTATGAAGTAGAGGCAGGGAACAGAATCTCCATATACTAAAAAGTGTCCGACAAAAAACCATAAATAGGTGGCGCTACAATACCTAGAATACTTACTTGAGAAAAAAATCTAATCATAGACAGCGCACTTCACTCCGTCAATAACGCCTAGGTTCTTTTCTTAGCTACTCTAGCGCTACTCTGGAGAGATTTGGAACTATTATTTATAGCTGACAGCTGGACACTTTTGCAACAGTTCTATCTAAGGAGATTCTGTTCCTTGCCTTTACCTTCCATAGTTATTATATTGGCAAAAAACAGTAGTTAAAGCTCGTCCTGTATGTGTGTGTGAAGTGTTCGATTGACGTTCCGTATTTGAATTTAGTAGAGTTGTGCCCGCTCGGTCTTTAAAAAGAGCGCTCCGAAGCCTCCGATATCGGTCAAAGGAACTAGTTCGCTCTTTTAGTTCCTTTACTTCAGGAGCAAATCTCGAGATCTCAAGGAAAGGAAGGAGCTAGCTAAATCGATCCGGTCCGTGGCTGCCGTTATCTAGTGTGCGAGAGGGACACGGCTATAGACTATCTGTTACTAAGTACCGTCGATACCGATTAAGAGCGCTTTAGATGAACTAGTTCCTTTCGGTCCGTGGTGGGATTTCATTCCTTTTAGTCGATCCAGGTTTTCGAAATTTTTAAAAATGCGGAAATTGGCATAAAGGACTTAAGCGCCGAGCTTTAATCTATCCTGTCAAGCAACTTTCACCGCTGCGAGAGTTGGCATTTTTTGCGTCCGCACCTCTTGCTTTAATCGGTTACAAGTGGTATCAGAAAGACAATGTCCTTGAATTTCATTCTTTCGTCTACACCACATAATTAAATTAAATCCACACGGTCGCCGGGGCCCATGACTTTTGTAATGGTCGTTTTCCGTTTCAGAAATATCAGAATATCGGTAACAATATTTCAAATGTAAAAAAATACACGCAAAAGCAAATTTTAAGTAAACAACTAAAAGTTTAGGGATTGTAAATAGTGATATCGATATTTACAATTGATGATAAAAATCTTCTCATTTTGGCTCTGTTCTTAAACAACTAGAATTTATTTTCAATGTGTTAAAAATAAACATTTGTTTTACGCACGTCTCTGTTAAAAATATAGGGCTTAAAAAAACAATCACTGAACAATATTCATTCATGACGTAATATCTCCGCACTAGGCTGTACGATACGAGAAGTTCATGGATTGCCCGGAATGAAGACCTACAAGGACTGTTTCTGCGCGTATTAAATAATAACAGCCTCTAGGTCAGCGGCGGAAGCACGTGTGTACGTAAATATTATTAGCGTAACGTTAGAGCCTCGCCTCATACATCGATAATGGGAATATATGATTCAGTCGACATGTTCCTTAGATGAGGAACTTCGTCTCGTATTACAGCCTTACTACTATGACATTTTTTTACTCTTCTTCGACAATTTCAAATACAGATTTATAAATCTCTCATAGATAGGTGACACTAATTAGTGCGAGCGTCCGGTTGTAGGTACCACTCTCGTGCGAATTGATCACATCACTATTTGACTCTACTTTTTACAGGTGAAGAAGCTCTCTAAACTTTAGTTATAGTTTTGCCTGTATCTATTCTCTATCTTGTTTTGCGTATTCTAGTTACTCGTTACCAACAATTGGTGAATAACAAGTGTTTAAATGACCACAGTCAACATGTGTCGAAACCAGTACCCCTAGTATAAATAAATTCGATTTCGAAACGTGACGTACGCGTTTGCGTTTAGTCTCATTTCGTATTGGATTTAGAAAGAGCGCGCCAAGCGGGACGTTTTGGAAACTCAAAATCCTATAAAAAATGAGACTTAACGCAAACGCGTTCGTCACGTTATGATGTCGATCAAATTTACACTAGGGGTACTGATGTGTGATTTGATATTTAAGTAGTAAAAGAAATTATTTATTTGTTATATTTTTCACATATACTGAGTGGTTGAATTTGATTATACAGGGCAACCGCCGTCAAAGGGTTCATAAGATTGTGCAATAAATTGTCCATTATTTGGATGCCAAAGACAAAAAGTGCTTGACATTTTGGATTCTATCAAAAGGCTGGTTGGTTAGGGTCGGCAACGCGTACATAGGCTACGGAGACTGCTTACCATCAGGCGGGCCATGCTTGTTTGCCACCGTAGAATAAAAAAAGGCTTTTTCCTTCCAATAAGCTTCCTTTAATGTATTTTTTTTACCAACAGGCATTACTCCTGCTATGTTGCTGCGTTGCAAAACTCGCGAGCAGGGACGACGATGAGATCCAAGTGAATCAACGAAACAACGAAACGGCTGCCGCTCCAATGATCACTGAGGAAGAAAGTCAAGTTTAACATCCCGGAATAGCTATAGTAGGACTACAACAATTACGCGTGTAAGAGGGGGTTACAAAAATTGTGTTCAAAAGACTTGTGTTGCCTAAACGGTTTTTAGTTTAGTCTATGGTTAAGGTAAATATGTATCTATAGGCCTTTGATGCCTGAAAATAAATGATTTTTGATTTGTGACAATCCAAATCAAAAGGGACCTTATGGAGGTCGGCGCTCACGTCGCATAGTACCACATTAGGTTAGGATAGGACTAGGACTGGCGCGCCGCTTATAATGGCGCAATCGCCGACCGCCATAAGGTCCCTTTTGATACGGACTGTCACTTATTTTTAATTAAAATGTTAAAGTTGGCGCGATAGAAAAAAATCTCGAAAAGATGTCTACTTTTCATTTATTTTCAATTGTATATTGTTACCACCACATATATACCACAACAATATAATTTTAGTATAAAATAGCTAACGAAGCATTGTTTATAAACCGTGGGCCACGTATCTAAACTACAATTTTTATAGTGAATGCCATGCCATGTAGGTTTTATTGAGGTAAACGTTAAAAACCGCGCGCATGCCAAATCTTCCTTCGCAAGGCCTCATTTTTTATACTACGTCGGTAGCAAACAAGCATACGGCCCGCCTGATGGTAAGCAGTCTCCGTAACCTATGTACGCCTGCAACTCCGGAGTTGCCGGCCTTAACAGTCCGCGCCGTCGTCACAGAATAAATAATAGTACTTAGTAAGTATTATTATTTATTCTGTGACGAGACTTACGGTAGTAACCGAAGTTTGACAGCGATTCAGGCACGAGTCATGCTGTCCCTTTCTAATGTATGGTACTATCCCTTTCGGCTATTTTGGGTTGTCTAAATTCAAGGCTTCTGAGGTCGTGCACGCATAGGGACGTCAAGTTGTGCCAACCCTAATAATTGCTCGGAGCAATGCTGAGCCGATTGGAGCCGAGAATACCCGAAAGGAGTTGGACATGTTGAGTTTAACCGGACTATGAATTTAAAATAGGTTGGTAGTAAGCTCCAAGTGTGCTTAGACTGCTCAGACATATTCAAATATTCCTATTTTTACAGATTTTGCCTAATTATTTGGCTAGTTTCGGGGATCTCGGAAACGGCTCTAATGATTTCGATGAAATTTGCTATATGGGGGTTTTCGGGGGCGATAAATCGATCTAGCTAGGTCTTATCTCTGGAGAAACGCACAATTTTCGATTTTTATATATTTTCCGAGCAAAGCTCGGTCGCCCAGATATTCTCTTATACGTAACAATTATATGTAATTAATATGCAAACAAGTTTATATGCAGGGGGGTCAGATATCTCTGCAGCCTACTGTACTACAAGCGTAGGAGCCCGATTCGAAGAATGATTAAGAGATGCTTAAGATCTTGGAAAGAGATTGAAAAGATCGATAACTAAACGATATGTCAAAATTGATGTTTATTTCGATTCTGATGTGATCTTAATAAGATCTATTTACGATATTTCTAACGTTAAAGTGTGGTTGCCCGATCCGAATCGTACTGCTTCTGTCAATTATACGACATACAAACGATATCTAATTGAGAACTTATCTAAACTTATCTAAAGAATGAAGATAATGCTAATGATGTCATCTACATTACGAATCAACATCTACAATTCGGGCGAAGCGTTGGCAAACTAATCTAACCTTACCTAACCTTGCCCGTACTATTTCGGGAACATATGAATGAAAAACCAGTGTTAAGGCTGATCTTTTGTATTTTTCCTACTCCTCTACTGTTATCTGTCATTTATGCATTCATTAACACGAATATAAGAACATACATAAAAGGTTTCAAGAAAAGTCTATATTGTCTATTCCTCATAAAAGCTCTTGTGCTTTTATAAGCTATAATGTTACTGCGATTAATGGCTACCAACCTAACAAAACCAAAACGAATACAGTTTTAAACTAAGTGCATTGATGCCAACTTACAAAATATTCATTTGGTTGCATAGTAAAAATAATTACTTCATAAGTCAGAAACACGCATGTGACACCAGTAATATAGCAACACCCATAGACTACGAAGACCGCTTAGCGTTGCTTGTTAGTCTCCGTAGGCTACGGTGGCCAAAATTAAGAAAAAACTGTCCAATTGAAAAATTAATTTAGCAAGTAGCAAGTACCAGGGCCTCATGAGTTACGAGGAGGTGTCGCCGACCGGCCGGCCGCGGCCCGGGGCGGGCCGGGCGCGTAACAAGGTATGCTCACGCGTCTTGGCTATATACTTTTGCTGTAATTTGTTTACCTAAATTAAGATTTATTTTTGTTGACTCGTAGGAAAAATATTGTATGCAACGTTGTATAAGTAGGTCAAAAAATTCTCGTGGCGTATTCCTTTACAATGTTCGCCTACGCCTTCGGCTCCGGCTCACATTGTAACTCACGCCACTCGCCTTTTTTGACCCTTCTTATACAAATGTTGCATAAAATACTATTTCCTACTCCTCTACTGTTATCTGTCATTTATGCATTCATTAACACGAATATAAGAACATACATAAAAGGTTTCAAGAAAAGTCTATATTGTCTATTCCTCATAAAAGCTCTTGTGCTTTTATAAGCTATAACGTTACTGCGATTAATGGCTACCAACCTAACAAAACCAAAACGAATACAGTTTTAAACTAAGTGCATTGCTGCCAACTTACAAAATATTCATTTGGTTGCATAGTAAAAATAATTACTTCATAAGTCAGAAACACGCATGTGACACCCGTAATATAGCAACACCCATAGACTACGAAGACCGCTTAGCGTTGCTTGTTAGTCTCCGTAGGCTACGGTGGCCAAAATTGAGAAAATACTGTCCAAAAAATTAATTTAGCAAGTAGCAAGTACCAGGGCCTCATGAGTTACGAGGAGGTGTCGCCGACCGGCCGGCCGCGGCCCGGGGCGGGCCGGGCGCATAATAAGGTATGCTCGCGCGTCTTGGCTATATACTTTTGCTGTAATTTGTTTACCTAAATTAAGATTTATTTTTGTTGACTCGTAGGAAAAATATTGTATGCAACGTTGTATAAGTAGGTCAAAAAATTCTCGTGGCGTATTCCTTTACAATGTTCGCCTACGCCTTCGGCTCCGGCTCACATTGTAACTCACGCCACTCGCCTTTTTTGACCCTTCTTATACAACTGTTGCATAAAATACTATTATTAATTTATATGTATAAAGCCCGACCAGAAATATATGATCATTGTCAAGAGGGCGGTGTTATTCTCATGTATAGGGTGACAGTTAAGTTTAGTATGATAAATTTGCGTGCAGGCGCGCGCGCGCGTGTGTGTCTGTGTGTGTGTGTGTGTGTGTGTGTGTGTGTGTGTGTGTGTGTGTGTGTGTGTGTGTGTGTGTGCGCGCGTGCGTGCGTGCGTGTGTATGTGTGTGTGTGTGTGTGTGTGTGTGTGTGTGTGTGTGTGTGTGTGTGTGTGTGAGTCCGCAATATGGCGCGTGATCATATATTACTGTTCAG